>NC_071545.1:5675454-6288181 GCF_026979565.1 Vidua chalybeata | reverse complement strand
ATACCCAGAATACACACCCAGGTATTACTTGTTTCTCTCAGAGTAAATTTTGCCATAAGCCTCATCCTGAAGTTGTGTTTTCAGGAACACATCACAATAAGCTTTCTACTGCTTGTACAAGTTACAGTACAGTTTCTGCAGGTAGAAATCACAAAGCAAAACCTGCTTGTTAATGAATGCTAATCTTACCTGGGACTTTGTCAACAGATGCAAAGACAGAGCGCTGCACTGTCGGGTCACTGCTCCCACGCCGGGACTGGTCATAGAATCTAAATGGGAGGTGCTGGGCTGCAGCTCCAGAGCTGTGTCCAAAACCCATAACTTCAGTTGAAGGCTGAACAGGAAGATCCAGGAGAGCTATGTTTAATCACAATTGATAGTTTTTGTTACTCAAATACATAAAAGGAAAAGGAGGTGACAAGAAAATTGATAGTTTGCTCAGGACCTAAACAAGATTTTAACATAATTTGCTTTCATTTGCCTCTTAATTATGGTTACAAATGTACTGACAAACTAAAGAGTCAATTCTTCTGGCAACCTTTTCTACATTGCTGTCCACACCACATTCACACTAGGGAAACCTCAAAATATAGTGGAGAAGAAAAAACCCCAGGATTACAGGAAGTCCCTCGCACTAAAAAAACCCATAGGAGTTATTAACAATAAAAAAAACCCTTTGTTTTTCCCTGCAGAAATAAAGTAATTCGTTAGTTACAACGGAACAACGCAGAAAGCTATTTAAAGAGACAATCTGCTTAAAAATGGAAAATAAATGCCTTTGCATTACATTCAACCTAAAATTTTTAATATCAAGTAGATTGTGTCAAACTTGCTTCAAATTTTTTTACATGCAGCAAGGCATAAAAGTGTGACATATCCACTTTATAAACTCAAAATTAAATATGAAACTAAATCTATTCCTTTGAAACTCAGCCCTGGTTTAGAGCGTTCTGGGGCCCACCACTCCTCAGTGTGCCTCAGGCTGACATTACAGAGTGACTTGCAATGACAGCCAAGTCTTGTCTCCCAGAATCATTCCAGGACAACCACTCACCTGCTATTCTCTGCATTTTGGTGCGCCGAGCCTGGATGCGGCCTTTGGCCAGGCGCTGCTTGGCGATGATGCAGCGAATGTGATCCGCAAAAATAAACGTGGCCTGGAGGATGGGGAAGGGCTTTGAATGAGGGCTTGAGGCAGGCTTGTGAATGGTTATGTTCAGGGCTCTGCTGTCATCCTCTACTCCAGTCACCTGCATATCCTAAAGAGAAGCACAATGCAAATAGTTAAATACAAAGTAAGCCTTTCTAAACTACAGGTTAAATATTAACATTGACAGAAAATACTATGAGAATGTTCCATTGAAACTCTTACTAAAACAGTTTCCAAGTTAAAAAACCATAATAAAACCAAACCAGACTCTGCAAGTTGTGCAACTTGGATTTACTTCTTCAGAAATCAGTATTCATAGAGATTGAGTTAAATTATTTGAGCACAGCAAATTTTCAGGAAATACAAACAGCAGTGATTAAGGCAAGAAAGAGACAAATGAGACAAATTTCCTTAGATAAGCACAGATCATTTCAAAATTCCAGCCTGTCACCTTCTCTACCTGTGTAGGAAAAGCAGAACTCTAAGTGAGTTCATTTATGTGCTACTTGAGTAAAGTGCTTGGAACACAATCCTACTGGATGTGACTTCAGTGTTCAAATGAGCACAGCTCATTTCTTCACAGTATGTTAAGAAGTTACCCCATCTGCAATTTTGTCTCTGGTTACCTACATAAACTTCTTCAGAAAATCAGAAATGTTTTAAAAGGCAGGAAGCAGAAAAAAGACTAGTGACCAAAGAAACAAGGAAGCATGGTACAGAGCTTAAAATATAAGCTAATACTGGTATTACTATTTATCCAACATAAAATGTAGATTTTTCAGCTCAGAAAAGCTGGCTACCCAAACTACAACTTCCCTTACCTGCAGAAGGCCTGCAAACTTAACCACTCCCCATCCGAGTCTGGCAATATCTGGTTCAACCAAACTCATCTGGTAAATATCCACAGCCAGGAATCTTTGAACTTGGCCCCCATCCTTTGTTACAACTGTACAAGCAATCAGATCACTGTTATCTAAAGGAAGAAGGAAGGAAGGAAAGAAGGAAAAAGGTTACATAACACTGAAGTTGAAGATTCTGTGGGTATTTTACATAACAGAAAATGTTAACAAATAAAAATATACCAACTTTGACAACACATGGTTAAAGCTTCTATTCATATTTTTAACAGATACTTTAACTTCCCTCTCATTGTTACATAGAAGGGGCAAGAGATTTTAACAACAGTGGTTCAGACATGCAAGTTAAATATAAGATGGGTACTATATGCTCTTTCCTTTCTCTTACCACCTTCCTTACCTTCCAGAAAAAAACTCCCTTCATCCCAGGGGTGAAATTGCAACAGTGCCGATTTCTCTCACTACATGAAGTCTCAAGAAGTCTTGTTAACAACCACAGCCAGACCCAACACCACTGTGGGCCACTACTTCTACCTTGTTATAAACTTTGTCTCCTGACACAAGCTACTTTTGTACAGGTCTGAAACCTATGCTGGCTCTTGGACACACCTGAATTTCAAGATTATTTGGACTCTTCAGGTAAATTGTAGCAGTGTTTCGACAATGTTTGTTAAATGAGGTGACATTTTTTCCTTTAACCATGTATCTCATTCACTTATATTGAACAAACATGCCCTCTCTTACTCCAGAAAGCCCTCCAACAAACCCCAGAATACATTCTCCGCTATTTCCTCAGTGCCCCGATCCAGGTCAAACCCATTTATTCATGAAAAGGGACTAAATCACCATCGTTACACCAGCTGAAATGTACCAAGCAGCCCTTAAACTGGCAGTGCCAACCCCTAACAGAGCTCTGCTAACTCTACTAAGAGTTGATTTTTCCTTTGCTTCATACTGATACTTTCATTCATATATTTGATGCACACAGGTCTTTTCCTCTCTCTCATCTAGTACAACTTACAGCAGTAAAATGTTGTGAAGGCTATACAAAACAGTAGAACTTATTTACTCATCCAAACATCTAAACGAGCATTTAACAGCATTTTTCATACCAGAAATATTTGCAGGATAAACTACAAGTGGAAGTCTACAGCTCATCACAGTGGCAGGTCATACAACTATAGACAACAGGCATAAATTATGGTCAGGAGGTGGAAGAAATTCTTTTGTACAGCAGGCTACCCTGAGATGTTGTGGAATTTACATCAAAGGTTTTCAAGCTTCAAAAACCAAACCAACTTCCTCTTCCCCACAAAAAAAAAAACCCACAACACAAATGAGACATCCTTTCCAACTAACATTTCTATGAATCTACTAATTACCCTTTACCAGCAGGACCCATTCAAAATTCATTGGGTGGTAGGAAAGAAAGGCATGAAATATAGAACCCTAACACAATTAAGAGGATAATTAATGCTGAACAGTGTGAATCTACTGTGAGCTTTTGAAATTTGAGAAAACAAGTTTAATCAATAAATGCAATACATACAGGACATGATTTGGTTAATATGAGGATTGATTGCTATTACCTTGTCACAGCCTTGGAAGGTTCAAGAAATCCATATAGGATTGGCAAATATTACTGTAAGAACCTGTGGAGGATTTATTCCTATTTAGAGAAGGAGCTGAGACACCAGGCAGAACTGGGTATTTCTTATTTTGGTATGCTTTATTTCTTGCCTCTTTTATTCTTTAACCAAATTAATCTATCAAAATAGTTATTTCAGTTGACTTAATTCCTGGAGCAGTCCTGTTCTTCTCAAGACATGAAGTGCTTGGGTTAGGACTCTTCCAAACAAGGTATGTCAGGCTGATGAGTCTTTCGGGAGATTTTGAACTAACATTCCACAACACCAGAGAGTTGTGGAGTTCTCAAATGCTAGTTTTTGACCAGTATTTACAAAGTTTTTAGTGCAACAGCAAGCAAGTTAAAATACTTGCTGTACAAATTCAACTGCCCAAATACAAAAATGCACTACTTCAAGAACTAAAAGGGCAGAATGCTTTCCAGAAAGTTGTTACTTTAGACCTGACAACACCTTCAAGAAAAGCATTACTGTAAAAGTCTTCCAAAGGACAGAAAAGAAAGTTACTCATTTGCTAGGCAGCTGTTACAGGAATCCTTTGAGCCTATATAACTGAATGTAGTCCATTTACATGGCTCTTTCTAATTCACAGCTGCTGAAGAGTCAAACTGTCATCTTTGATGATAAAAACAGAAGAGAAAGTGTGGTTAAACACATTTTCAGTGAACTGATATAAGAATACTTACAGCTATGCTATGAAACACTTAGAGATACCCAACTACATTCAGATGAAAATATCAAGCCCAGTAAACTTCAGTACTACTCAAATTTGGTCTGGGGATTACAGTGAACCACAGGCTGAATGGCTTCCTGGTGTGACACTGCTGCAAAGAACTGGAGTGCCTCTTCTGAGATTAATAGCAATGCCTAATTTCTATTCATGCAAAATGAAGCTTGTAACCAGTTTGGACACTACACCTCCAGTATATGGATCCCAGATTTCTGTGAAATTTCTCCAAGAAAAATCCAAGTTTTAGGAAATACAGCCAAGGAAGGAGAGTTCATAGACCTCAGCTGCTTGCAGCACTGAAGATATAAATTAAGTGAAAATAGTTGCTTGTGTTTATGAAAATATTTGCCTGAAAAGATTGTATTGCAAGAAATCTTTATGAACATAACAGCTACTTGATATGGTCTAAATGCACCTGATCTGCCCTGGGGCTTGATCTTTAATGATTTTATAATTTCCAGTCATCCCAATTCCAGAAATAATCTGCAGACATTAAAAGCTCTTACAGAAAACTTTCAGCCTTTTGTACGCACAGCTGGCAGCCCAAGATAAGCATTAGGCTGGAGATAGCGAATGCTGCACCTCCCATTTCACAGGAAGAACTCTTCCCAACAGCAGGCAGCCCTTCTGGGATGACATTCTGCTTTACTAACTAAGAAAGCAACCAATCACGAATCCACCTTGTTCCCACGAAGTACATTTAGTTGAAGTTAGAGGATGTGTCCCTGGTCATACACCTGCACCACATTTTGGGTTACTCTCTTTGTCACAAATATGACAAGTTGTCCTGGACACCTTTTTTTTAGCTGACCCCGGTTTGAGCAGGAGGGTTAGACTAGATGGTCTACTGAAGTTCCTTACAACCTCAATTATTCCATCATAAACTTTACTGAAATCTTTTTTTAAAAATGTTAACTGTGATGGCCTTTTAAACCCTGCTCACTCTGTCTGCCAAGTATGCAAAGAACCTTAATTATTATGTTACTTTTTTTCTGTTTCAGCAAAGAAATAACACCTTTAAATGTTATCCTTATTTACCTCTTGGCCATGGCATTTAAAACATTAATCTAACAGAATCTTATTACCACCTGAAACCAAGCACTGAGGCTGTTAATTTCAGCTGCCAGTGACTTTACACAGTGAGCTTCTAAACAAGACCGAAAACACCTCCAGCCTCACAGGCAGTCTAAGTTAGACAATATCACAAAATACGTAATTGCTTCAAAACTATTTACAGTAGAAAACACTGCAAAGTAACAGTAGCTGTAATTCTGGTGACAGCATATCCAGCAGTATGGAATGAACCTTTTGTTGAATTACCTGACTCTCTATTCATACATTCATATATACTGGTGACAACCTTGTAACTACACCTAAAGGTTTGCATTCAACACATGTGCATCAAAATACTAAAAATACTTCTTTACAAAAAACTTGGATCTCCCTCATCAAGCTCCCATAAAACACCATCATTACATTCAGGCAAAAAGAAAAAAGGAGCTATTTTGATACAGTTTTGTGGGATTTTTCCAAATCAAAACAGTAGCTGAAACTGGATCACATTAACCTCTACTCTCCTCTTGAAGTGATTTGTATACAAACAAGCATAAACACTGAAGGCATCTTAAAGTTCCCAAGAATTTTAAAAACCTTGTATTAATATAGATTGAGGAAAATTTGTTAAATCAACAACACCTCCAAAGTGATATTTAAAAAAGGCACACAAATATAATTTTTTGGGTCACGCTTTGCCCTCTGCAAAGTCTCCTCCCAAGGTATGGCACCTATGCAACCATGTGCATCCTGTGTGCTTTATGCCAAAATGCTGATATTCTCCTGCTTCTCTGGTTTGGGCAAAGACTCAAACTGGAAAATACATTTTTATGCTACAACACACAGTAGAACCTCAACACCATGCTACTTCAATTCAGGCAGTTTAAGTAAGAATAGCAGTAACAAGCAGTTTAGGAGAAAAAAAAAAAACAGTAACTTTTGTGTCAAACTATTTAGGAAATTGAAGGGCTACTTACTCAAATCCAAAACATCATCTGCCTTTATCAGATCTCCCTCCCTCGTGAGTGGTAACTGAGTTTCCAGCTCACCTTGCAAGTGCAGTGACAGTGAACGGAGCATAAAGAAAACTCTGATTGCCTTGAGAAATTAAAGAAAAGATTATCAGAATATTTTTACACCCAATACTACATATTTTAACAGAATCTTACAAACATTTATTGGCTTTTAAAACCCTGAAGTTTGCTGTCCTATAGTAAATCTTTATAACACATTTAAAATTGTAATTAAAATTTTAAGTAATTTTAAATTGAAAAAGTAGAATGTAATTTCCAACTTAGTTTAAAAAAGACATGAAAGAAGCTGAAACATGCCATTTATTTTCAGTGAAGTAGAAGCAGCAGAGCTTTTGTCTCACTGGCACACTTAATACAGATTATGACTGACAGAGAAACAATTACAGGAGCTGTATAAGCAAAAACAATCTTGGAATATTTGTATTTAATCATTACTTTAAGACTGATTGTATTTGCAATACTTCTATGCTACAGACACCTACACAACCAACCTGCAGAGACTCTCACATTTTGAACTTAAAACAGTAATAAGTTTTCTGGCCAAGTCTAGCTAACATGTCTACAAGTTAAGGGAGAAACAGAGGGGATTTCTGCATTTAATTTGCTGTTCTCACTAAAACTAGCTACATGTAATGTAACTCTCAGAGCACTTAATTTATATTCTCAGAAGGTCTTCATCAGGGCAAAGCATTCTGAAAGCTGCAACAGTCCCAAGAAACTTTCAACAGCTGCTCTGTGAAATGAATATGCTAGTTTTGATTTACAAATTCATGACAGATGGTATGCAAAGACCCAAAGTGTCAAAGAACAATCATTTTATTAGCCACATTTTGAAAGGCACCATTTATAATCCTCTTTCCCTACAAGAACTGCATTTTCAGTACAGCAAATGAAAAATCATTTTTTATTACTTCCGGTGTTCTGCTTTTTAAGAGTTTCCTACACAGTAATTCTGTGGTGTACTGTAAATTAACTGCTGCTTTACAGTAACAGCATTGAATTCATGAACAGCTGCAGTGCCCAGAAACTCCCAGATTGCAGGAAGTATTAGGAAAAACAAATCTAAAGTGCTTTAAGGGAAAACCCTTCACTCCTCTATTTTTAAAATCAACAGAACAGTGGCTCCTGTGAAGTAGAACTGTGAGTGTTTGGCCAGCTCTCTACTGGCAGTGCTTCCAGGAATTTCTGGCAGAACAGGGATGAAAAGAGGGAAGCCATGTATCAGGTTCTTCCATGAAATGACCCCAAAGCAACGGCTTTGGTACACAGCTGAAATTTAAAAGGGCAATATGATTATGTGGAGCAAAGGACATCATGGGTATCTAACAAAAATATGACAATAATACTATTTAATTCATGAGAACAGAGTCACTTTAGAATGTGAGATGATCACTCTCATTTAGGCAGACTGCATTCTAATTTATTGTGGATTTACTGAAATTATACAGGATTACTATAAAGCAGTTTTCCTACCAAGCGCTTCAAGAAGAATTCATAGTATCTGGTTTAATATTTGCCCAATCAATCAAGAACAGGAAAATCCTGGCATTTTTGGTAACCCAAAAGTTAAACTCAACAAGGTTTTTGTTTGGGTTTTTTTTTTTTTTTTTTTTTTTTTTTAATTTGGAGGGTAACCATCACTCAGCTTTCACTTATCTTCCCCCTCAAACCTCTGCCTCCCAGACTGCATTAATTTTTATCACGTTCATTTCCTATAAAACTAACGACACTCATCTCCAAACATGTAATCACATTTAGTGCCGAATAAAGTACAGGAGTAGAAAATAAAATTAGAACTTTAGCCTTTGAAAAAGAAATAAATAAAATGAACAAGAACATCAGATGAAATGGAAACCGTGCTGTGCTTTTTACAACACTGACAGCCCTCAGTTTGTTACCAGTATCAATATATTGTACCTAACACATTTTATGAGATCTCAACAAAACAATAGAAAAGTTCTGTGGCCTAGAATTTTTTCAGCTGACTTTTAATTTTTTGGTTAACTTGGAACAAATATGTATTTCTACCTACATGAAAGTATTATGCACTATGATGCTGATTTCTTCATTTATATACATGTTCTATGTGCAAAGAAACAGCAATTTGCAGGGAAACCTATTACTATCTTATTACATTCCCACAAAAGAGCGTTCTTAGTACTTCAAAAATTTCTCACAAAGTGAGAATTTTGAGAGCTTCTCTTAAAATTGTTAAAGAGAAGAAGAGCTGCCACTTACAGGGACTTTCTATAGCAAGGAAATAAGATCCTAACAGTTAAGAACTCATAATCAAAGGTCACTTGCTAGTGAAATAAAACTTGGGAACTTTTTTGAATTGTGTCAGAGCATGCTCAGAATAGAATCTTTTTCCATTTGACACCATCATTAGAACCTCAGCAGGCTGAGTGGCAGCAGCAATGTCACAAGATCTACCCAAGTCCAGCATTTTGTCATGGCAAGTCAGCCAGGGTGAGGCAGCCTGGTTGGAAGGAAGCAGCAAAGGAAATGAGGAGATACTAAAACCTGAGTGCAATGTGACTGGGGAAGGAGCACCAACAAGGAATCATTCTGGGAATTCTTGCTGAATGGATAGAGACCCTTTCATCCCAAAGGATCTACAGGAATATTTTTATTGATTTTTTTTATTTCCATCAACAGAAGTTAAGCTCTTCCTTATTTAGCACATGAAAATCCTGGAACAGTCATTTCCCACTAATGTGCATTTCTAAGTATCTTTCTGTTGAATGCCTCAGAGAGAATTTCAGGAAGCATTTCTGCTTTTTAAGAATAATACTTTTCAAAATAATTCACTGTATTCTATCAAACAACTTGCTGTGATAACAAAATCTGTGTGGCTTATAAGCAATGAAAACAAACCTTTTCAGAAGATTCCTGGAAATATGTTTTTTTTCCTTCAAGAGTGCTTGAATATACTTACATAATACACTTATATAAATGCAAAGAAACTCAGAGAACAGCACTTTCCAAACAACTATTCTGTGCAGTAACATCTCAGACCTAACTGACACTGCAAGGCTTCCAGGACACACCCAGATAAGGGCCCAGAACTGATTAACCAAGAATGGAAATAAGGATATCGTCATTCAAGTCAGTATCCCCTCTACAGATCATGTCAGTCACAAAAATAGATACTTTGCTGGTTCCCTCCTCATTCTCAAATCTCTATCACAAATTACCTTGGCAAGATGAACTCTCAAGTAAAATTAAATTTTTTGCCATGCCTAGAAATATGAGCAATACAAAGCCAGTCAGTCTTGGAGATTTTTACAGGAATATAATTGAGAGATAAACTGAGATAGCAGATCTCAAAAGAAGCTGACAATACATTGAGTGTCATCAAAATGCCTTTGTACGTAACTTTCTGCACGGTCTGGAAATTTAAACCTCAGTGCAAGAGCATGCTGTGTTGACTAGACACAAGAAATCAGAGAAAAAGTTTCTCCACTGGGGCAGGTAATTATTATATATACTCTACACAGATCTGTCTTCATCAAGCTTTTATGATTTTATGGATGAAGCTTCCAATCAAGCAGTTTTAAAAGAAAAGTATTTGTATTCCTAGAATTGCTCAATGGTTTTGGCATCATTTTGTCATGAGCAGATGTAAGAAAAATAGTCTTACTCACTCTTCGTGTTCTTTCTACATCTCCACAAGGCAACCTTTTCACAAAATCAATCCCGGTCAGAGGTGTCCCCGTTGGGGGTAGCAAGATCGAGGCATCCATCATCAAGTATTCTACATTCATAGGTTTCATCTACAAAAATATTTTAGCACTGCTTAGTATACTGAACAATAAGCATTTACCTCTAGTTTCAAATATAACTCGTGTATTTTAAAACCCTGAGAATTTTTAATACCGTGTCTTATTTAAGGTCCTTACATGCTATCTTTCATTTACTACATGCAACCTCTCATTATTCCCAGACACATTGCCAAGGTTTTCATACAAATAAAACACAGAAAAAAACTCCAGAAGATTACAGAAAAGATATTTCCCAAATACTAAAACCAAATTCCACCAGGTTTGATTTTAAGTATTGACTTAAATTTGTGGTTACTTCAATCACAAGGAAATTTCTCATAACTTTTTCTCTCCAAAAAGAACTTTCTCAAAACAGAGAACATGCTGAGCTTCAGACAGGTATAGGAAGATTTTCATATTGTTTAGGGAAAAATAATAAATCCAGTGTCCCATTTAGTAGGCTGAAGCAATTTTTGTATACTAAATTTTATAAGTAATGGAAGTTTATTTAATAAAGAACTGTGAAGTTTCACACAAATTATTTATGTAAATATAGACACAACATCTCAGAGACAAAAACACCACCCACGTTTTGTTATCCTACTCCCAGCAATGAAGACCCCAGTGTCCTCAGCAGCTATCAGTACTTTTTCTTGTTCCTGTGCTATATCTGGGTTTGAGGATTTGCCAGGGCAGAAGGGGTCTCACTTACCGTCATACTCCGGTATTCATCTTCAAACATATCCAGAAAGATTTCTTCTCCCTTCCAAAAGAAAGAACGTGGACATCCCATGAAGCCTTGCTATTTGGGGTTCTGTCAGTTTTGGTTCTGTACAGTGTGTCTGTGAAGGGAGGCCAGGGCTGCAGGGCACTGCTGAGCCCTTCAGCAGCACTGGTGACACCTCTGGGGAAACACATTTAGGAAAGGGAGAGATTTCTTTGCAGCCCCTGGAGGACCATGGTGGAGCAGGTACCAACACTACAGCAGGCATCGAAGTGCTCTGAAGGAGCTGCAGTCTGCAGGACCCACACTGCAGCAACTGCTGTCCTGAAGGACTGCAGCCCATGGAGGAGGGGACCCACACTGGGGCAGGGGAAGGTGTGAGGAGGGAGAAACAACAGAGAGAAGCTGTTGTGGACTGACCCTGAATCCCTACTTCCCATTGCCCCTGCACCACTCACAGGGGGAGAAGGATGAAGAGCCAGGAATGAAGCTGAGCCTGGGAAAAGGGAGAGGTGGGGGACAGCACTGTTTCAAAATGTCTTTGTTTCTCACTATCTAGATTTATTTTTTTTGGCAATAAATTAATTTCTGTGAAGTTGAATCTGTTTTGCTCAAGACTGTAATTGGCAAGTGACCTCCCTGTTCTTTATCTTGACAAGATATTCTATTCTCCCTCCATCCTGTTGAGGAAGGGCAGTGAGAGAACAGCTGAGTGGACCTCTAGCAGCCAGCCAAGGTCAACCCACCACAAGTTACTTATTTTTTGTAAGCCACATTGAGTATACATCCTTCAAAAAATTCTAATAAAAACAGGAAGATATTTCAGACACTTGAAATCTGTCACGGATTTATTGATCCTTATATAGCCTAGGGCTAAAAAATTTAATTTCTTTCATTGTTTACAACACATACACAAAAGTAAAAAGCTGCAAAGGTTTCCAATAAGAAAAAAAATAGGTAAAATTTTAGATCATCATTTCAGATATAATACAAACAAAAAAAAAAAGTCAAAACCAAACATATTCCATATTAGTGCCAATGGTAACCTTGATCTCCAGTACAAACCCTGTGAGTATTCCAACAGCCCTTTGTAACATATGACAGGGTGGTATGGGAAGGGAGGAAAGGAGAGGAATTCTCCAAGAAAACACTTCTCTCTCTATCACAAATTTGGAGTTTCCATCTTTAAAAACGTGCTTCTTTGGTCACTATGTAAAGACTGGGCTGCAGACATTCCCCATATGTAAAGGACCTTTTTCTTACAGCATTTTGCACATTTACCTTATAGAAACGACGAAGGAGATGAACACTTTCCTCCCTTGCACCCTAGGAAAGAGAAAATGCATTTCAGGGAATACGTACAACATTTATTAGTCACATTAAAAAACCCACCCAAACACTCATACAGAACAGACTGTCTTAATAATTCATGGCCTTAATCTCAGAATTTGATAGAATACAGTTCTTGCACCTATGAAAATGTAGCTTGAGTTTATTATTTATTTCAAAAGCACTTTTCTTTACATTACTGAGAGGGATAACATACACGTTTCAGAGAGACAATGAAACAAAAGACTGCTGGAGAAGTTACAAGTTAAAATAGCAGAGATGAGAACAGAGCATAGGTTATGATGTTCACAGCACAGAGCTACCCATGCAAAGATGTTCTAGAAGCTCAAATTTCACATTAAGGCTTACTGCAATCAGAAATGAAACAAATATATTCAACTATACTCTAAGACTCAGACACCAATAATGCAGTGACTGGCAATTTGAAAGAAAATACTCACCTCAAGACAATCAAGGTGAACACTTTTTATGATCCTGCCATTTTTGGAAAACACAAGCTGCTTCAGCAGTAGGCAGCCAAGTTCTAAAGTTGCCAAACGAATTTTTCCATCTGTGAAATGAAAATTTCAACATACAAAATACTAGCAGTTTAGTTACAGCTCTTCTCATCATCCCATGTTCTTATATGTTTGTAGTCCTCCTGCAATTGTCAAACTTTGCTACTCTGTCACACCCCCATCAGACAGGGATGAGTGCTGGTGCTGCCTTACTATGCTGATGGCTACAAAGAAAAAACTGGAAGAGTACTTTAAAGCAGAAGAAAATTTAAAGCAGAACCATTCAGTAAGAAGGCAGAGATAATATTATTGAACAGTAAGCCCAAACATTGGTTTTGCTGCCTTTATCAACCTGCTGCACAAGTTGAATTACTCTAAAATTACAAAAGGATCTGAGACATTTGGGATGGATGAAGTTAGAAGGTAAAAGGAAGCTATGCATATATAACACACTAATAAGGCACAGTTTACCCTTGAAGGGAGAAAAGGAGATATTCTACACAGCATGCAGCAAGTTGAATAAAAAAATCCCCCATTTTCATCCTTTCCCAGCCACGCCTTTATTTCAATAAATACATATCCTCATTTGCACTCCTTCCTGCTGCTGCAGGTAAAAACTCTTCATATATAAACATGGTTTTCATCTCTGACACATCAGCACAAGTTAATACGCTGTAGAGCAGTTTTGCAAGGCAAGCAAACAGATTTTTTTTCTACAGACATTAAAAATTTTGATCGAGTGTCAGTTTCTGGGGAATACCAGTTCCACCCATTTAAAGTTTTAAGGGGGCAAGTGCAAGGAGGAGAGGTGTGGCTTGAACAAAAATCGTATTTTCATGGAATAGGTCATGGAACATTGTTACTCTCACCAAAAAAAAAAAAAAAAAAGGAAGAAAAAACCCCACGTGTTCTGCAGAACAGTTCAGAACTGAAAATACAATCTGAGATAAAAAAAATATGGGAAAATTTGCTACCACTTAGAGCTGACAGACAAAGGACTGCTATGAGCAAAGAACACCATAGTTTTCAAGATGATGTCTCAACTGAAATTATTTCTACAAGCAAAGGTGAGACAGACCATATTTTCAGGATGAAATTCATGAAGGGAAAATCCCTCAAAATCTCAATTTTTGTTTATTCAAAAGTGCAGCAAATAGGAATTAAGACAACAGATCCTTGTATAGTTCTGAGTATAAAAACAGCTACTCAGCACAAATCCAGAGTTTCTGGTTCCTCACCAACCAAGAAAAAGACAATAGATGTCTTTCACAAACCATATCTACATACTGCTCATCAAAGAGCATGCTGAACAGTCACTTTCCCCTCAAAGATAAGAGGCTAAGTAGCTTTTTTCTATCTTCAAAAATTTCACCTTGGAAGGAAAAACAAACCCTGGGAAAGCAATACCTGGTTGTGCAGCATAATTCATTATCCTGATGAGCCCTTCTGCAAGGACATGATTATATGAATTTCTCTCTTCAGCATGTTGAGCTGGAAGTTGAATTCTCTCCAGCTTGACTGAGTCAAGTCCTTTCATGGGGGTGAAACAAAAATGCAAATTAGAAAACAGGAGCGTGCTCCGAGGCAAGCATTTAATGGACCACAGCAGTTTTCTCAGAAGAGAACAATTAGCAATAGGAAACTAGGCTTCGGGTGCCACGGAAAAGGAGGAACAACAAAGATCAAACACATTGATGAAACCCTGAAAATTCTCAGCCTTAAATGGGGTCTACTGCATGGTGACACTCAAATCCCAAAGTGGCTGGTGCCACAAATGCAAATGATTTTGCTCTTTCTGAAATTCTCAGATTATTTGTTTGCATCTAAATAAAATCAAAGTCAAGCCATACATCTGGAGAACATAATGGCTAAAGGGGAGAAGATCAAAGTCCGATTTTAAATTCTGCTTTGGTAGTTAAGTAATCTGTTCACATATGTTTAACTAAATAGGAATTTTATTTTGTAGTAGCCCCATTTAGTATCCTCCCCAACACAAAATTTTCACTGACTTGTTATGTAAGGAAACTAATCCCATCTTTCTTTAAGATATTCATCTAAAATATCAAAGTTATTTCCCAGGAAAGACTGGTTTGCTGGGAGACCTCTTAGAACAATACACAATTATGGATTGTGGGGATCTTCCTGTCCCGTTCTAAAGAACAGCAATAAACAACCCCATAAATCAGAAGATGACTCTATTGAGGTTTACAGTTTCTTCCAACCATGGCCTTGCAGTTAACTCTATGTAACAGCACTTACCTTTGTTGTGTGACATTGCATATAAAAGACAGAGCACAAAGAGGGCATAGTAATCATCTTCAGGACAGTCCAGCGCATTATAGACCATATCAAGAAAAGGCCTGTGGAATGGAATAATTTAGAACCAGTTAAAAATCATCTAGAGAAAAATGGGAAACTATCTTATTGTGCACGTAGCTAGTGGAAGAGGCAAATTCACAGTAATGCACATTTTCAGGCATTATAACAAAACAGTTCTATTATAGAGTTTCTGTTGCAGAGTACTCAGATTACAGCCATGCTTTGTATTTACATACAATTACAGTAATTCTGAGTTTTAACACTATTTATTACATAATACTTTCTCAAGAACTGCTTGTTCAAACATTTACTGGGTTGTAAGTATACAGAATCATTGCAGAGCTTGCTTTAAGTGCATAGCTAAGTAAATATAAGGAGCTGTTATCACTGTGGTATATAACAGACTCCTTTAAAACTCATGTGCTAAACAGAATTGAAAAGTTCTTACTTTTACAAATAAGCATTTTTACCAGAAGTTTGGAGGAAGCTAGGTTTTTCTCAAACAACTGTTCTACTGTCCAACAGTTATAGGAAAGAAAAATTAACTAGGAGGGAATTATCTGAAAAGAAAAAAAAAGCTTTGGATTGCAGATGAACTTTGTTTTCCTGCGTTTAAACACTTGTGACCTACGACACATATACAGGAAGTTACAAACAGTGCTAAGTTCACCTTTTCTTTACCTGTATCTTGGAAAGACAACAAAAGTCAGTGTAATCCAGAAGGCATTTGGACAGATCAGATATGGCTGAGATTAATCTGATATTAGTACAGGCCTGATGGCAAGGCAACTTCACTCCCGGTCTTAAGATGGCTTGCATCCAGCCAGTAGTTCAAGAGCACATGCAAAAACTAAATATATTTTCACAACTGGCCCAGATAAATAAATGATGTGTCAGGGTAGTGTCACAGTCACCAGAAGATGACTGTGTGGAAGCCTGAGTGGAAAGGGTTTATTCCTATCTGTTAAACTATACTTTAACAGCAAAAGGAAAAGTATCCTTACATTATCTAAATTACATTCAAAGAAAATACATTAAAATAACATCAAAGTCACAGAAGCAAACACATTTTGCTGTGTTCAGGCCTAGCAGACAAGAAGCAGGCACTACAAACTCCCTGCTGTGGTTCCTGGGGGCCAGAAGGGCTGGCAGAGACCAGAACACAAGACACTTCAATCCCCACTCCAGACCTGCGGCGCCCTCCCGGTCACACCGCAGTGTCCCAGGAAAGCCGTGGCGCCCAAAGCATAACAAAGTGCTGGAACTTCCCGGCAGCTCCAGGCACGTGCCAGCACACTGCTCCCTCTTACTGAAACCAGGCAGTGACCAACATCCCAGCCCACGCTGCTCCCTGCTCGGCTCATGCCACGGCAGCACGGCCGTGCATTTCTGAGCCTGGATTACAGCGCTCCTCCACCACAGCTGCCACCGGCAGTGATCCCTCTTTGCCCAAGTTCAACGCTGCTCAAAGTGCTGAAGTCAAATTGCTCACATGTTGTAGATCTCAAAAGAATGTAACTACTAAAGGAAAAACAATCTAAAGAATTAGTAATGCTGGAAACAAGCCAAGAGGGCCTTCAGGTTCCCTAAGCATTACCCAAGCCCTACAAGCCTCGTGTCACCCTCAGATGGGGGGCTTTTCACTCCATAAAATGAGCTCAGCTTCAAGGTCTAAAGAACAAAGAGGACCAGGATATTAAAAAACTTGAATGCAAGACAACACTTGGTTTGTTTTCAGACCAACAGCAGACAGTAAAGAACCTAAAGCCTAAACTACAAAAGTACTATTTAATGTTATTTCATTAAAGCCAATGTTTTACCAGGTCAAAGCTGCTGAAGTATCAGTAGTTGCTCCATTAACACCAATATTACACAGTATTAAATGACTTCTGTGATGTCTAATGCATTTTTCATTGTTTTCCCCCACATACTGATTAGCTTCATGAAATTATGAAACTTGACAAAAATCATTACAGCAGCAAGAGATACCGTTTTCATTCCAGATGCTTCTTCACAGCATCTTACTGGCATTATCTGTCTCTGCCACAATAATCTGAGGCTGAAACAACTTCCAAGAATCCTCTTCACCAACATTCCTCATTTAGACTAAATACACAAAGACTCAGATAAACTTCAGCCTAAGAAAATAGCAACAGAAGCCACAACACAGTATGAAGACTTCACTTGCTTTGGAAAAAAGCTTTGCTGTGCAGCATTTCATAAAATGAAGCTAATTTAAAACATGTCTTTAAGCTTAAACTTTCCAGTAGTGAGGCCTATCAAAATAAAATAACACCTAAAATACTTAAGCTTTTTCTTTTGTTTTTCACAGTAGGAAAAGGGCTAAGGGAAATTAAAAGCTTGACTTAGCTTTTACAGCTGCAGATTTTTAACTGCCATCTCTGCTGTTTTCCATTTACTTTTCAAGAACTGTTGGACTGTTTTAAAAAAAAAAAACAGTTTTCATAGTAAAGGCTATATGTATAAGTATTTTCAAATTTATTTCTTAACTCTGTAAGCATTTACTTGCTTTACTAGTCTTTTACTAAGGGGCTAATAGAAGCAGCAGATCAAATGCCATACAAGTGTTCCTCAAATTATTTGTTCTTGTGGAGTATGTCCACAACTGGAGACTGCAACACCCTAGGAACACATTAATGATTATTGCAGGTGTGGAAGCTTCAGTTCCAGCATGGCATTTTCACTCCTACATGGTGCCTTATCCACAGGGCTCAGTGATTTCAACCAGTGTAGGACAAACTACACATATTGGGGCAAGTCTCTTGAGAAATTTAGCTGCTGTTTCAAATATTATACTTGGCATAATATAATACAACATCTTAAAGTATAGCAGCTAATCCACTGACATTAAAAAAAAAAATCACATATAAAACAAAGGCCAGAATTGCCCTATACAAGGTATATCCTTATTTTAAAACTATTTTTAGCTCTGCACATTCTTTGATGTTGCTTATTTTTAGAAAAAATGCAGAATGCTGTGAGACCACATCTGCAGATCAAGAGAGGCCTGAACTGCAGACATTTGCCAAATGCACTGGCAGCTCACTTCTAAGCATTCTGCACTTTTCAGGACCTGAGCATCCCAGTCACTTTAGTATTCCATGCACTCACTGCCAATTTCTTTCTAAAAGCCATTTGGCACATATTTTAGTCAAATTATCAATAATCTAGAACAGTGTGTTTTAAAGCCAGTTCAAGTCAAGGTTCAATTTCACTTTTACAATGAAATTAAATGTTATCTTTATTAATGAATGTAATCTAAACTACAAAGCTATAATGGAGACAGAATGAAATTCTGGGAATACCAGGCAGCATTTCCCAAGTTTAAAAATAAATTTAAAATCCTATCAAACATGTGCATTTTCCCAGTGGACACATTTGCAATTACTTTTGTGTCAGGCACATTTGGTTTCCTAACATTCTATTAACAGGAATGCAAAATCTCTAGTGAGGTGTCTTAGGGGTATTCATTATATCCAAGCTTAAATTTTGAAGTCAGGGTAATTTCTGCTCTCAGGAACACTTATAAACTGTATTTCCAGTAGAAGTTTCCAATAATTCTAAAACATAATAATGGACCCTGGAAACAGTACAAAGGTTACAAGGGTTTGCCTAGAACTACTGCTACTAAAATTCTGCCAAACTCATCCCTGAACTGAAGAATTTTCCTTGTTTTTTCCTTATAGGTGCATACAAAATGGACAAATGTAACCATAAATATAATTTTAAAAACTTACATCTTAATTTAGAGGCTTAGGAAATTACAGAATGGAAACATTTATCTTCTATTTTTGTCATGTTAATATTCTGTAATTTAACTTTACCAACTTAATGCATCACCACTGCCTAAAGGAAAGCACAAACTAAAAATGAACCGGATTATTTCCAAAATCAAGCAGTAGAGAGACTACATCTCACTTTTGTATTGATTCACTCACTTGTGATCCAGAAAAAACCCTGTAATTTTAACTTGAAGCAGATCTGAAACATCCCTTTAAGAAAAGCAAAAGATTTAAGGGGTAGGTAAGGAAACAATTCAGCAACATCTTTTACAGTTCCTTTATACCTGTTCCAGTTTGTCATCTCACTCCCAGAAGCAGCTGCACTCTTTTCTTCATCTGTTGTATTCTGTTCTGTCACAGCAGAGATAGACAGTTCTGACAGCTTACATCTCTCCATGATTACCATCTCTATTTCTAAAAAAATCAGAACATACCACCAAAATTTGGTATTTTCAACAAGGTTATCACAAGCTCTTCTGTATTTTCTCTTTGGTATTAAAAGCATCTCATGCATCTATATATAAGAGGTAAAACCATTACCTCAGAAAGGTTAATGAGCAGATGTGGGCAAATTTTCTTCCCAGTAAAGAACTTCGCTTACATTTCCTTAAGGAATGTAACACAATAAAAAATATGTACATATAAATAAGTAAAGAAAATACACATATCATTTTGGCAAATAAGCCACAGTCAGCTCCCTTCCCATACAAACCACAGGAAGAAAAGCCATAGAACCTCTTTCTGAAAAAAAGATTTGTGAAAAAGCTGATGAGACGGAGGCATGGGTGGACATCAAGTTTCACTGAGGGTGTAAACAGGCCTCTACAACTACAGCAAACAGGACACTTGGTGCCCAGTGCTTCTCACCTACTGAATTTCAGGAGAACAAACAAATCTTGCCTTCCCTTAGGAGTTTGGACAAAGATTACAACTAAGTGCATCAGTTTGAACAGTAGGTTATTTCAGATTTTCTTCAAAGCATGGTGGCAAATACACCATCAGTTATTTGACACCATTTAAGGAAAGCCTTCTCAAAAAGACTGTTTACCTAAATGTAAACTCAGTCACGTTTGGACAGGACTGTCAAAGCATAACACTCTTGCTTTCAATTGCTTGCAGGCAATCCTGCTACATTTTTCTCAATTTATGTTTAATGTAAGTAAAACATTGTATACATCCTTCTAAAAGTTACTAACCATAAAATAAACAGTTATAATATGCTAATATGTAAGCCCACTCATCCTATAAAAGCAGTTCTTAGGTTTGTGCTACATCAAAAATGCAGAAAAAGTCCAATTTAAAAAACAATCTAAGAGTTAAAGACCTTTTCAATTTTGAACTATTTAATATAATCTTCCATCATGTAGTGTCACTTCTAGCACACCTGTTAAATTTTATCATTGAAGCATACAGAAAACACTGCTGATTATCTTGCAAAGGTGAAGTGGCTCCAGCTGTCCCTTACCACAAAAGGACAAGCTACAAAGCTCTCAAGCTTGCTTATCAAGTGCCCACAGCAATGAACACTGAGGTGAAAGGCATGAACTGTGATAAGGGCCAAGGCCTACAGGCAGGTATGAACATACTTTCATAGCTTTTAATGAGATTAGAAGTACATGTTCTCAGAGCTTGATTTAACAGGATAAAAAAATCCAGCCAAAGCCTGAAACAAATGCCATAGTCCCATGTTTACCTAGAGCAGCAAGAGAACAAGTCATGTAACTAATCACAACTAGCTCCATCAGTAAACAAAAAAACCTAAATTGTAAGCACTGTTTTCTTGCTGAAAACCTCACCTTCATTTTCAGTGCTTGTTCTTATGCCCTTTGAACTTGCTTCTGTACCTTTACTTTTATCAAGGTCATCTTGGTTATCTTCAGATCCTCTCTCCTCTTCATCTTCTTCACCAACATTTTTATAGTTGGGTCTTTTCTGCACCCTCTTCTTCCCTTTCTGTTTGTTAATTTCAAGAGACCTCTCAAGTGTTTCTGTGGGTTTTATGAAGCATCTGATACTTGACTTTGCCTGTAAATTTGAAGAGTGCACACTGAGTTACAGCACAGCATTTTTAACTGCAATTGATAAAGAAGCTTCAGTTCATATAAAGTGTAAATCAGCACACTATCCACAAATCTCAAATCCATTTTAAAATACAAAAAATTAATACCAAATCATCAGTAGTACAACTATCTCCAAAGTAACATACCCCAAAGATCTAACATTAAAAAGTAGGCCTTCTTGAGACAAGACAATGCAGAAGTACCTATTTCATCAGCACAAATTTTAAACTGAAGGGGTGGGACAGATATTACACATAAAATTCAGACACCTTTTGTAAAAAGAATAAAGGCAGCAAAATCCTACATGTGTGTTGACAGCAGTGTATTAATATGAAATACAGCCCTTTTAAAGGGGCAAGGACTTTTTTAAAGCAGCAAGGACAAAATCCAATGCTCTATGCTGTGAGATTTTGGGTTGGTTGCTTTTTTTGGAGTCTTATGCTTCCCTCAACATCAAACTAATTCCTGTATCAACTAGGAACAAATGACAGTCATTAACCTTTTTTGGGCCTCCAGACACTGACTTACCAAGTCTGGAAAACACAACTTCATTTACTAGACTTAATTTACTTGTGTTTTACACAGAGTTCTCACAGGATAAGATGGAAAATCAACACCTCATTTTCCTAAGTATTAATTTATAGAAAAAGAAAATAAATTTAGATAACAAATTTCTCCCAGAAGAAATGAAGTATTTCCAATAATGTGTCACCCTAACAACACAGAATAATGGATTCTTACAGCAAGTGACCAAGATGCTACAAGAAGCTCTGCAAATAGAAGGACTAACAAACTTGGTTTTTAACAATTCTGCAGCTTGTTTCTGAGCTGTGCTATTTGAGCTCCCCTCTGCCTGCCAGCTGATCACCAGAGTACAAAATAAGTACTAATCAGCCAAACCTCTCTGTTACTGAGAAGTGAAACCCATGCTTTGGAGTTTTCTCCCAGGTTAACACTAAACAAGACAGCTACAGAAACCCCATTACCTTCCAGAGTTCTAAACCTCAAACGGATTCAGCTGACACTGCCTAAAGGGTTAAAAACTTAACAGCAAGCAAGAGAAAGAAGTAAGACTAGAGTAAATACCAAACTGATTACATTCTTTGCCTTAGGTGACTCAGTACAATCAGCACTTAAGATGACTGCATCAAAGAAACTTTGGGGAAAAAGTTTGAAAAAATCCTTCCCTTCACCTAGTTAGGAACATCTATACATAAGAGATTAGGAAAAGATCAGGGAAGAAGCTGTCTACAAGTTAAAAGGCCAAAATGATTCTCTGAATCTTCTGACATTTTGCAAATGTTCTATAGAAATATTGCATAAGTGAATTTACACTTGGCACTGAAACGAACCACGAAGTGGGAAGACTATTTTACAATACCGAAAAATCCCCGTAATACAAAATTTACTACACTTATATCCCCCAATACAACCTCTTGGAAGCATTTTTTGTGTGATCCAACTGCAACACAGGAAGGCAATTAAATGACCAGGTTACCTTTATTGATGGCTTCTGGCCAGAAAAGTAATAAGAAAAGG
Source organism: Vidua chalybeata (assembly GCF_026979565.1). NCBI lineage: Eukaryota > Metazoa > Chordata > Aves > Passeriformes > Viduidae > Vidua > Vidua chalybeata. The sequence goes on along the minus strand of NC_071545.1, from coordinate 6,265,655 downwards.
GAAGAGCACCTTAAGTCCTATTATTTAGGGGAAAACCAAAAAAGTAGCATGTAAGTTGCATAACACATTTTCCCCTTTCTGCATTCACTTCTTACTTCTGCATTGCTTCCTAGAATCTTGTAGCTACTTCTTTAAGGAGAAAGCATGTACTTAACATCCTTGATTTCTCATATGCTGTCAGCCACAAGAGCAAAGTACCATAAGACACCAGTAGACAGTGATGTGCTTGTAAACACTGAGCCATAGTCTGCTCATAGTCTGTAGAAAAAACCCTACATAAATATTCTGTTCTGCTAAAGGCAACAAGGCTATATAATTAAAACTTTCTCAAGTCAGACTTAAAATTATTTTAGATAGCATTTAGTTTATAAGTTGATTATACAGGTTGAGGTACTGCTAGTTTATATCTTTAAGATGTCTTTCAACCACATTTTCAATAATGGCTTATCTTGTGCAACGTGTGATGGTAAAGTAAGTCAATACCAGTAACACCTTTTACGGGAAGGAGAAAGTAGGTTAAAGAAGAAACATGCACTAGGTAGAACTGGCCCACATCTGAATGATGCAGGAAAACAGATCTCACAGGAAGTAAGGTAAACCTTAGTGTGATATCTGACAAGTTTAAATATATTCTGCTGCCTATACATATTCAGCTCTCATTGTGACATAAGGGTTTGTATTTCTTCTGATGATGCTTAAAACCAGAAATACAGAGGAAAAAAAAATGGAATGATGTGGAGAACTTGTTCCATGGAGCCTGGGCAATGACTGCAGCCCAGTGATGTTCAGCAGATCTCCATGGATAGGTTATTACCAATGCATGAGATATCACCAGTTACAACTGCTGGTCATTTTTTCCATTGATTGATTTACAGTAAACAGTATCACTTGTTCCTCTCATGAGAACTACTGCTGCTCTTTGCCCTAAATAACTCAGGGTATTTTGCATTTATACACAGCAACTCTGATACTTCTCAGCTTTTGTTTTTGTGTAGTATTCTTTACTCAGTGTCCCACAAGAGGACTCTGCATCTAGTAAACTGAGTCCTTACTCCATACCTCATTCCACTTTAATTTATCTTATTAGAAAGACAAATATAGATATGAGATTCTACTTCTGGGTTCAGAAACTATGTGCTTGTGAGAAACTGACAGTTACATTTCAACTTAAACATATCAAGACATCTCAGTTACAATAGATGAGCAGTGTTAGGTACAGAGCTAGGGTTTAGAAATAGCTGCAGTTCACCACAATACACAGATATCCCCACAACAACAAGCTTAGGACAGTATCAGAACAGTTAACATGACAAATTAGAACACAAAGAAAGTAGTAAATTACAAATTTGGGGCTGATTTAAGAAAAAAAAATTCTACGTTCAGACTAAAAGTAAATTAACAAATTTGCTCCTCACTTCTCTTTAACAATTCTAAACTAACTTCTAGCTTTCAGTATTCAATAGAAGTTTGCAATTTCTTTGCAACAGAAAAGACCACAGCAATAACCCTGGCAAGGATCCTGATGTGCCTTCATGTGTACAGCTGACCTGAGCCTCCCTGCACTGAGCAGTGTATCAGCAGGGAAGCCCAAGCAAATCCTGCAGCAGTTGTTCCCACACAACCCTGCAGAGCAGCTCCCTCCTTGGCTCCCCTCCCTGGAAGCCAGGCACAGAGCTCTTTTGCTGGAGATCACATCTCCCTCCTTCTGTACATAACCAACCTCCACCAGTGGGCTTCTGAGTCTAGGCTTTCCCCTCCATGGTCTCACTGAACAATATGGTTGAAGTTACTAAACATTAAGGTTTCTCCCATGGAAGTTTTTCCCTTTACCCACTGCTCTGCACTCCCTGGAACACAACTCCACCTCTGGCAGCTTCTCTAAGGGTCTATTGCAGAAGGCCAATACTCCTACTAAATACAGGTATTTAGTTCAGGTACAACAGAACCCCCAGTTCACATGTTAAGAGGACACATCTTTATGGCCGGTAAAGAGCAGCAACCTAAATAGTATTACAAACTTGAGATGAACAGCAGTCTATAGGAAACCCCTAATATTTCTAACATAAGTGCAAGCACACAAACACATGTTATAGGTATTTTGTAACTCTGTACAGTAACCATGACAGGAAAAGAAAATCTCACTTGTGTAACAACTGGTACTCCACCCTCTTGCCACAGATTTCCTAGCAACAACGCTTCTTCTGCACAAGTAACACACAACATTCAGTATGCAGTTAGCAGAATGTCAGACATTTCCTAACATAAGTAAGAGATTGCTTTATCTTAAAGCAGTCAACTCTACCATTCTACCATAGTTTTTTCTAAAAAAGGTTAGATTCTAAATATCAAGGTCAACAGAACAAAACACCAGAACCCAAAAGCTACTGGCTAAGATCAGTCCACACAGCTTCCAATGCCCAGTGGGAAGACATCTGGAAAAGTTGATGTATCTTGGAGGAGCTGAAACATATCTCTCCCCTTGAAACTCCCAGTGCTATAGCCACTGCTAGGAAAGAAGGTGCATGAGAACCAATCTATTACTTGTTATAAATTAAACATTCAGTCACCAACTGCTGGCCAGTCAGTCATTACAGGACATGTTCAATTTTTAGACAGAACTACAGTCAGAGGCCTGTTACAGTAAGGTCATGCCCCCCTACTTGTTACCATCCCCAAAACAGGCCTTTAAAAGGTAACAAGTAAGCATTACACAAACTGTGAAAGCCACAAAAAAAGAGAAAATATTAAAAACGTGACACCTAGAAAACCAGCAACATCAGCATCAGCATCTAGCAACATCTGTTTAAACAGATTAAACATGAAGGTAGAAGGCAAATAACAGAGTAACACTCTCCCCCTCTCTGTGGCTGGTCTCTCTTCTCACATGCTCACCGATGCACAACTTTCAGAGATGATCAGTTTTATTGCTAAAACACTGGGAATATTCAGATGAAAATCTTAAGCCCAGTATTTTTTTAAGTCTCTCATTTCTACTACACGTTGCCCAAGAAAATTTCACAGGAAAGTTGGGCTGAATCATTTTTATTTCACTACCAAAGGGCAGATAAAAACTGAACACAGAAGACTGGATTACTGAAGTGTCCCATCAAAATGATGGTCAAACAACAAAAAGTCTGCTGCTGCTCTCTTCGCCTAAACATAAACATCTTGGCTTACCAGTTTCCAGATACCTGCTTTTATTTTTCAAATATTTTCTTTGCCTTAAAAAAAATAATAGGGACAGTTGGCCACTTACTGAGTTTTTCTGTATATCTTGCTCAACCTTAGAAGAAAACACTGAGAGGTCCCCATTGAGTATAACCTCAGCCAAGGAGTTCACCAAGGGAGCATAATGTATAATCAGAAAAACCTATTGAAAGAAGAGCAGAAAAAAAAATCATACATATTTACAGAATACATAGTTTCACAATTTCACTAGCTGAACATACTTTTGACCTTGTTAAGTGTTACCTTCAGTTTACATAGAAGTACACTGGTAACAGAGACCTCATTAAATTGACTTTAAAACAAAGGAGGCAAGGGTATCTGACCTTTCTCTACCTTTCAAGCTACCTAGTTGCACTAATTCTTCATATTCTTTCCTCCTTCTGAGAAGTGTAAATTCTCTCTCTTCAACACCTTTGAAAGGAAAGTTGTGTGATATTCTAGCAAGGAACTCATTAAAACCATTCCAAAATTTTAATTTTTTTAGAAACAACAAACTGATTATGGAGCACAACATCCCCTGCCAAGAACTGGCCAGACTCCAGAAAGTTCTGTGTACACCATCACTGTGCAGTGATTCATGACTAAAGGCCATGCACTAGGCTGAGCTGGATCAGAAGCAGCTTTTCTGGCTCTGAAATTGCAGCAAATCAGTGTCAGCTACACAGTGGCTACAGAACACAGGAGTAAGGACCATAATGCCTGGAGCATTGAAGCATTTGATCACAAGTGCTTTGGTGCTTTACTAGAGTTCTATGTTTACACTGACTACTCTATTTTGAGCCAAGGCTTACAAGTCTGGGCCAGCAAACAACTGGCTCCTGGACAGAACCAGCTCAGGTCCAGCTGCAATAGCCTTCTGTCAGCTTATATCCATTCTCTTCACAGGAATATCAAGGCTGGATCCCTTATCAGTGGTTCTAGCTGTAAAAATTCCCAAATAATTCCTAAGTCATTAAGCCTAATCATTGCTCTGAAAATATTTAGCTAAATGTTCTCCACAGGTTTTCTGATTAAAGTCAGAAGCATTCCAGACCTCCAAAAGGGAAGTGATTATTAGCATGTAGTGCTGATTTACATAAAACTTTAATCACAAAACACTTCAAAAGTGCTTTGAACAACCTCCAAATCACTCGAGCTTCTGCCAATTCAGCAAGCGTTGCTTGACTGTCCACAGGCCTGTTCTGGTGCAAGAACAGCACATGATCCCTTTGTCACAGTGGCTGAGAAGTCCCAGCAGTCCATTTTCAGGTGCTGGCATCAGTCTCTCAAGCACTTGTGTCTAATGGAAGAGTAGTGCCTAGAGCATATGCCTGGTGTCAGGAACAGAAACAGTCAGCAAGGTTTGGCAGAACCCATCCCACCACAGACAAACTCCAGGTTAAAAGAGGTGGGAGAAGATGTTTTTCTGCCAGTCTCAGAAATAGTTGCTTCATTTTCTATATCACATCCCATTCTGATACACAAAATCTGTTCTCAGTTCTTTATGACCACTTCCATTTTCTTCTTTAAAGAGAATGAAGAACATAGATATAAATCCTGAAGTGATACCGTGCTGATACTTCCACTGAAAGCAAAGACTTTAAAAGAGGTCACCTTACCATACTGTATGATGCAGATCCCTTTGGTTACAGGAAGCTGCTGCTCCCACAGTTTTATCTGTGGTAAATAACCCTCACACCACTGCAATTTTTTAGGTTTAAATTAAGGAGCATCAAATTATATTTTCCTAGGGAAAAAACCTCAACCCCATACTTCTAGCAAAAAGATGAAATTATGGGCCAGATTACAATAAAATGAATATTGAAAAATTCTAAGATCAAAGAAAACAAAGTATAAATTATGTGAACACAAGTCAAAACTATTTTCAGACAATGTAATTTAAGAAAATCAGTCTCAGAGAAATGCACTGAAGACTACAGGGAGAACAGATGAATTTTCACCATATTACAAAAAATCTACTGTAAACCTCTTCATTTGAAAATAAGTTCCAGAAGGAAAAGGAGGTGGAACTGATACGAGTAAGAAATAAGTACTTAATTTACAGACTTAAGTTATAGGCATAATGAAATTCATGTTGTGAGAAAGTGAGATTTTGGTAGTGGTGGTTTCGGGGTTTGGGTTTTTCAAAGCAGAAAATTCAAACCTGAGATTTCCCACAGCTTAAGCAGATTCAAAATGCAATACAGTATCTAGGCAAATTTCATCTGCCATTGTACCAAGTTCTGACCCAGCATGTTGCATGACTATTATACTTTATTTGTCAGGGCATGTATGCAATTTGAAATGCTCTAAAGGTTACCCTGTGCAATGGGATCCACAGAAAAATGACATTAACTCAAATAAGAAGCTACTTTGTCTGCCAAAAATGTTTTACTTTCTTTTTCTTAATGAAAACAGAAAACTTAGAAATTTGTTTCGATGAATTTTCTTTTATGCTTTTGCCAAAATGATGAAAATACGCTATTTTATAATCACAAGAGTACTGCAAAATTTGTTCTGAAACAGGACAAATACTTAAAATACTTACTTGAGAAAGAAGATAGAGAGAAACCTGGAGACTTATTTTTGGACGCTCTCCACCCTACAGAAAAAGTTATGAAAAATGCTTACTTATTTATACAAAGAATTTATATGGCTTAATGTTTTATTTAAAATGAAACCTGTGTTGTTCCACATTCTGATGCAAAATATTCAGAAAGCATCAAGATTTTATCTTTACAAGTAGTGAATGTTAAACTATTTGAAATGGAGTCTCTCTGAATAAGCATATACCTCACTCTTCCTTAGTTAAAAGACTGCAATTAATTAATTCAATAATTAATTATTTTCTCTCATAGTTACTTCAGTAACTTAAACAGATGAGCGTCTGAGAAGTACATTGGTTTTCAGTATGCTACTATTCATTAAAAAAATTCTTCTCAGTTAACATTCATTAAACACTGCTGATTAGCTATTCAGATAGCATGAAATATTACCCAAAACAGACAAGTGAATGCAGGAACCTGTGCAGGTTTTAAAAAAATAGTCTACTTCACTAAAAAACAGTTTTAGTGAAACCACCACTTAATTTAAATGCTAGGCTTTAAAAATAAATTCAGCTATATCACAATAAAACACAGCTTCTCTACAAATAGAAGAAATGACTATCAAACCCAAGGGTCTGTATTTTCTACCTGGACAGATTTTTAGATCATGGCAAATTTGCTTTTTCTGCTTTTGCCAGAAGACAAGTTACCTTATCAAAAAAGGAAATCGCACATCCCCCAGCGTCGGAGAAATTTAAACCCTGGTCAAATTTGCAGTTCTTCTTGGTCTCCACTACTGTGAGCTTTTAACCACCATGTCACCCAAAACAGCGTGTCTTTGGTGAATAAAATTTGATCTGCTGTGCTCTTGAATTCCATTTCAAGCTATTTCCTCTACAGCCACCTTATTCAAACTGCTTCATGTAAACCACACATCACACACCTACTGCCCAAATCACTTCACACACTGAAAGCAAGCAGCACCTTTGAGAATTACCTGTTTGCAGGTATTAGCTTACCTTGTCTTGATTTACTAATGAATACACGTAGAGGGGAAGAAAGAGCCTATTAAGTAGGTGGTCTGTCAGCACATCATTTAAAAATTCACAGTTAATGATAAGGATATCATTAAGGTAATGCAAATGATCAAGATGTTCTGCTACCAGGTCACTCAGTTTGCCCCTATTTCTGTGCCTAAAAAGAGAGCAGAAATAAAAAATTATATGTGATCAACTGTGAAAGTTTTAAAAGCTTAGGGAAGAAATTCATGCGCATCCCTGCGACAGATCGCCTGGCTCAGGCAGACTGCCCAAAGCAGACGCTTCAGTGAGGTCAACTAATGCAATTGTTAAAACAGTTGCCTGTATTTTCTTTAGGATGTACATATCAAGTTTTTGCCCCAGGTTTTCACAAGACCTGTTTTCACAAAGCTTTGCTTCCATTGCCAGTCTTTTCACAAGCCAACTACAAAAATGTGAAGATTTTTTTTCCAAAAACGAAAGAAGAATTAGGTGTTGTATTTAACACTTACCTCTTCACTTTAGGAAAGCAAGAAACACACGACCACTCTAAGGTGGGGGTGGCAAGACAAACCAAGAATAACCTGAATCAACAAAGTATTTCTGTAGTTGAGAGTGGAATATTACACTGTCATGTCAGGTCTGACAGCTCACAACCAAGTTCATCTTTCTAGTTTAAATATTTTTCCTAAAATCTTTTCAGAAAGCTCTTCTAAGATGACACATACAAACTTTGTCTAACAGCCTTTTTCCAAGACTGAGAAGCACAAAATACCTGTTGTGTCTCCTGGATATCTGCTGGTTTTAGCAGAACAAAACAAAGATAAATAAAAGGCTTGTTGCAAACACTAATTTACTTGTAGGGATATCAGCACAGATCAGGCACACAGTACTGTTTCCTTGAAGAATCACTAAAACTTCAAAGAGTGAAAAGTCTGAACTGTCTACATGGAAACATATCTAGAAACTAACTTAACTGGACTACTATAGACAAAATAAGGACACCATTGACATCTGGGAAAAGCATTTCCATTCAACAGGCAGCATTTGTAAAAGCTTACTCTTCATCAGTCTGCACGCAGTTATCCAGTTCTATCACGTGGCTGCCAATAAACCAGACAAGGTTGGAGAAATAAGGAACTGCAGTTTTATCTCGAATGTAATGCAGCATAGGCTGGTTGTCCACTGAAGAGAAATCATTAAAAAGAAAAATCAGTTGCCAATATTTTTTATTGCTTTTAAAGAAGTACAATAAAATATCTTCTGAATTTGATTACATGCTAGTTTTCCATATGAGTATACACCTGACACAATCTTAGGCATGAAATGGAAATCTATAAAAATATCACATCAATTCTTATCTGGCTTTAATGAGCCTAATGATCATTTACAGATGTCTGAAAATAAACAAATCTAGTGGAATTCAGAAAGGTTCTTTTAGCACATTATTAAAAAGAAGAGAGAAGCGTAAGAATAAAGCAGTAATGCTGAGAGTCAAGCTAGTTAGACTTACATGACACTGCATTAAGGAACACAGGAATCATCAGTGAAGGAAGGGCAAAAGAAACAGACAACAGTTAACAGGATTAGGAACTGGGATAGTGACATCCTCTAAAAGGGTTTAAAATGCTAAAGCACAAAGCATCTAAGCTAAAACACATGGGGTAGCAGTTAGAGCAGAATATATGCAGGTAGTCAGAAAATTATCAAACCTGAACATCTGAGCTCTGCCTTTTCAACTCTAACCATTATATCACTACAACATTCAATGAAAATTCTAGAAAAGTAATTTTTTTTCATAAAAATACTTAGTTGCATAAATATATCACAAATAGGATATGAAGCCTATAATCTGCTCTTTTTTGTGAGCTCATATTTGCATTTACAGTTCCTTGAAGTAGAATGCAAGTACAAAGTGCCCTTTTCTCAACATACAAGAAGAAAAAGTGTTGCAGCCAGCACTGTAAAGATCCTATTTGCTATGCAGGCTATCCAATCATTCGTAAAGCAAACTGCTCATTGTTTTAAAAAAGACTTCACATGCTTTTATGAAGACTGTCAAACCACTTCTTCTCTTAATTGACAGGAAGTTGTTTAAAATCAACAGGTAATTTAACTTAAAATGGACTAAAGAACAAGAAGCCCTGCATGAACATATTGCATAATACATATTACCTTATAGCATGCCGATTTCAGAGGTAGAAGTTCAGAATAAACAACTTTTTTTACAGAGAATACTGCAAATAGTTCATTAAAAATCTTATATATCCCAAGAAAAATTTAGGGGGAAGTGACTTTTGGACATTGGGTTTAGAGCAGACATTCTCAAAGTAGTGCTAACTAACTTCAACATTCAACCAGGTTGCTGAGGTCCCTGCTGAGTTTTGAGGACCTCAAACAATACAGTTGCCTCAGTTTCTCTGGAAAACCTGCTGCAGTGCTCAACTACTCTCACAGTGAAGCTTTATGTTTTTTCCTTGTGTCCTACTGGACTGCCCAGCACAGGAGTTTGAGACTGCAGCCTCCTGGCCTTCACTGAGCACCTCTGGGAATGGCCCAGCTCCTCTTGAAACTGGAGTGACTGCAGCACCTAACAGTTCTGCAGTCATTTTAATGCACTTCCAATCCAAAAGGGAGTGATGTTGGTTACTGCTTCCATACACTAGAAAGCTCAACTTCATCAGTAAAAGATAATTCATATTCTTAAAACACTCTGGTTTTGGGGTTTTGTTTACTTTTTACATACAGTCACATTCTGACCTCTCTTGGAAGGGAAGCTAAAGTTCCTTGTGTATGCCTGATACTTCTGGGTTTTAAACCAGTTTCATTGGTGAGAAAATAATACTATTAGTACATACTGCAGGTTTGGGATAGTCATCACAAAAGTCAAAATGTGTATCTGAAACTTGTCAACATGCTAAGCTTTTCAGTCTTATAAAACAGACAGAAAACCCTCACAAATAAATAACTGAAAATTAAAGTACAATGAAACAAGATTTGCATACATGCCTTTTTTAATATATAAAAAGCATACCTTTGTAGACATTTAAAGTTATAGTCCTAACAGCAATCCTGACCATGCTTTCGGGGTGGTTAAAAAATTTAATAGCTTCAGTGTACAAAGCAAAGTCATTAGTGTGCTGTAACAAGAGGAAAGAAAATATTTATTCATTAAACATGTAGAGAATATAGCTTGTGATTCTATATAAATTATGTTTTCCCTATATTAACTTGGTATCTTTACCTTCTACTTAGGTAATCAAAATGATTTTATAATGCACATTCATCTGCATTTGTAGCTTTGCATTAAAATGAGCTGCTTTAAGCATCAGAGCTTCCCAGGACAACTGTGCACATACTCAGTGCTTTCATGCCCTCTTCTGGCAGAAACCAGAGTGCAGAGAGGAAAAACCCATTTCAACTTTGCCCTTTGACTCAGTTTTTTGGACTTGGACTAAACCTCTTAGAACCAAATGATGCAATAGAAAATATCCTGTTTATGAAAGCACAAGAAAACAAAGCATAAACAAGTTGAATTCTCAAGGAAGTAGACTTTAAAACTACTGAAATGATCCCATATAACACTAACTTCCAGATTTTTTGTTTATTATAGTTTTAAGAGGACAAAGCCATGCTTGTGCAGAGATCCTCACAAAAAAATTCACAACCACTGGTATAGCCATTATAAAAATAAAAGCAAGACATTACGAGACAACAGACTAAACAGAGTATGTGCCACAATCCTATCAATTTGTAATTCAAGTCCTCTTATCATTATACTGCAACTTTCTTTACTTACCTCATTATAAAAGAAATGTACAGTATGATTATTGAGTTTCAGGGAAAGAGTTTTCAAAAATGATATGTAATATGCCATGATCTCCTCATCAGAAAAGTCAAATTTGTGGACAATAATAGAATTCACGTAGTTATTAGAGAGCAGGTAGTCTGAAAAAAAAAAGTATTTACACAGGTTAACAAAAAAAAAAATCGCTGTGGTAACAGGCTGTACTTAAAGTGCCAGCTAGAAAGCAACAACCTAATGCTTGAAGATCACAATTTTGAGCCAAACAGCTCAAGTGATGCCTTTGAGCATTAATATAAAGGATCTGCTCCCTACAAAGGTCTTTGGTCCCAAGAACAAGACAACTGAGAATATACTTCATCTTCCTCAATTCAAGTAAGTTCTGCAGCTAATAACACTTAACTTTTTTCCTCCCAAAATCCCAACTCTCCAAGGCTTGATGATGACTTTCCTAACAGTTGTGGAATACTTCAAATTATTAATTCTCCATCCTCTATGTATTTTGCCAAAAGAAGGAGCCTCCTGTGGCTGACTGCCAGCACCAATGATGTCAGAACAATTACAGTACAAATTACACACCAGAGTTTCACCACAGCAAGTGTGGCAGCAAGTGAACATTTCAGATCACAACTAATTTGAATTAAGGAATCCCTTGAAACATGCTAAATGCTTGTTGTACCAAAAAAAATACTTTTGCACCACTGAAAGTTTACATTCAAAAGTATTGTGGAATCAGTTTATACCATATTTTTGGTAATATTCAATTTAAAAGATTGTTACTAATTCACATTTTTCTGTGCAGGGGTACTAGGACTAAATTTCATCGAATGAAAGGGAATCCAATCAAATCTAGATCACTTCAACCTAAGCAGTTTGGAAGTGTGTCCTTACACAAGGATGTTTCATGGCTGATGTTCTCAAAAAGGATGTTCAGAGTCTGCAGCAGCTGCACACACACGTAACGACCTGACTTCTGACGCAGGATGTTCAGGAAGAACACAAACATATTCTTCTCCAAGAAAAAGCTGAAATACAATAAAGATGTCATTAAGTCACATGTTGTAAGTAACAGGAACATAATTTGGCTAGGAGCAGGGATGATTCAAGGCAACTTTGACAAACAGCATGTTTTGCTTTTATGAGGAACTACTTTGCAAAGTTGTATCTGTATAACAAAAGAATATCTTTCAAAAACCTTAAATACTAAACAAGAGGGCTTAAAAATTCAAATTATGCAGAAAAAAAGGTATCAGGCAATCAGGGCCTTTCTTACTATATTTTTAGTATATTCAATTTATCAGGCAGTTCTAAATACCACAGATAGAATAAGATATCTATTTGTGGTATCTTAGGTAAATTGAAGCAATGTGATATTAATAGATATATTGAGTAAATCTGGACCCTAAAATAGGTTAGAGATTGTATTCAAATCAAAAGAATGGAGAGTCAAACAAAAGCAGTACTTGAAAGGGGCTCTGGAGTCAAAACACTTTTTAGAAGCAGCAAATTCCTGTATGACATGAATACGAACCTGCTCACACATCTACTACAGGACATCACGTTTTACATATAGTCCTGAAATACAGTCTTGGAGGAGTTAACAGTAACAGTGTACAGAACTCTGTACAACTCCAAGCATTCTTAAAAAAAAAAAAAAGCAGAGTCTCCGAGAGAACTGGCTCAGGAGTACTCACTCAAACACTGAGCTGTCATTCTGATCCCCCCAGATCAGGATCTCCGTTATGGAGCGGATGGTCTCCACCAGCAGGTTGCGGTTGTGATCTGTTACTGTCGTATTTTTAGTCAAAATATGATACATGTACCTAAAAGAGAAAAGAAGTACAAGTAAAGTGCTATCCTGCTGCTTTCACATGCACCATGTTTGTCTTTCATCACTGTACCAATGCAGACACACATATATGCACACACTAAGTCTAGTGGTTGCACAATCTTAAAACCCTAAAATTTCCTTCTAATACTGATGCAGAGAAAAGTAATTGTTAAACAGAGTAAGTGATAAAGGAAACAAATATCCCCCAGCCAGGTGAGTTCTGAGTGCTTATGCATATGTTAACATCGACCTAGAAACTGTGTATCTGGTCCCAAGGTGCTTCCATGAATTTATTTGGAATATGTCAGAGGAGTGATGAGCAAGAGAAACAGAAATAGAAGAAGCAGGTAAGCACGTCTAACCAGGGACATTAAATTCCTTCTCTTGCCCTCCCAGACTCACATCAATTTTGATGTTTAATATCAGAACCCTCAAAGACTATTCATTCACCTTGGCTAAGCTTCATCAGGTCTCTGGTCCCTTGAGCACAGGAACCCTGACTGGAAAGGCGGTAAAGTCCAGCTTTATCATCTCACAGGGCAAGAGTTTAAGACTGTCTAGTGAAGCTTAAAAAAGGGTATATCTATATCACAAGTGACAGGAAGCTACAGAGAATGCAAGCCTTTCAGGTTTTAAGTCTCAGAACGTTACTCTTCAAGGAAGTACTTTTTTTTTTTTCCCCCCAAGTAAGTTATGACATAAGTTATGACATCAAAGTACCAACTTACTTCTGCCTTGTTACTTTCTTATGTCCCCCACACACACACAAAAAAAAAAAAAAAAAAAAAAAAAAAAAAAAAAAAAAAAAAAAAAAAAAAAAAAAAAAAAAAAAAAAAGGTGGAGGCAAATTCTAATAAAACCACAAAAATCACCACTACTTTTCTCTGCTTTTCTCCCTCTGTTTTGGTTTTTATTTCTTTTATACGGTGATTAAAAGAAAGGTTAAATATAAGAAAGGTGCACAACTTTGAAAATAAATAAAAAACATGAGGGAAATTTTATGTCATTTAAGAACTGCACAGGTTTTGATTCCTAAACACAGCTCCTATATTATTATGCTGTGATTGTACTGAAAACCAGGAGTAACACCTCAGCCTTCAGGATTTCTGTGCAAATACTCATGAGTGTTTGGAAAGGACAACAGATCTCCCACGTTATCAATACTGCCATGAACAGTGGAGTTAATCAAACTTCCAGGATCTAATTCTGTGAAAATAGCCTGTGTCCTGACCCTGAGGCAGCCTTCATTATTGTTTTGGATTCCATGAAAGTTTGTTAGTGATTCAGACTGAAATTCTAGGAATCTCATTAGCAGAATTTTGCCAAGCTTCTGTAAGGTTCCAAAAATCACAGTGCATTTCTAAACCAAAATTTTGGGGTGTCTGGTTTATGGCTTAAAGTAAGATCTTTAGGTCAAAAAACAGACTTGAAATCATATTTTAAAAACAGGATTCCCATCAATTTTATCAACACTAAAAGACTGAATCACTGCACTGGGTAAGCATGCAGCCAGAGACTAAAATGCCATTTAACTGAACACTTGTGTGAGGCTGTTCCAAATATTTACCAGACTTACAAAGACAAGACAAGATACTACCTAGTTTCAGAACCTTTTGCTTGAATTCAAAAAACCTCCTGCAAACACACAACTACTTTGATCATATTTACAATTTACTTAAAATCTGTCAACTTTGGTTTTGGGAGCCTTCTTCAACCTCTGAGCTGCCTCTGAGTTGGGCAGAGTTTCACAGAACTTGCTGCAAGACACAGACTGTGCCCACAAGCCATGCAGGGAACAGGTGCTATTTCAGAGAAGTTGATAAAATGCTCTGTGCTGTCATGGTAAAACACTGTGTGCTTGCTGGTCTTGATATTACTTAACCATCAAACAACAATTCTGCTGAGTTGAGTACGGCACAAGGACACAAGAGGTAAACAGCCCTCAGAAGCTCACAGCTTTCACAAACTTGATATATCACATGCTCCCTTCCCTCACCCCCCTAATCAGCAATGTAACAAAGCCTGCACTACATTACCAAAGCCATTATCATATTATATATATATCACTAGGCAGCAAAGAGGAGGGAAAAGGGAATAGGTGGCAGAGGGGGAGAGGTGGAAGGGCAATTGTCTTTTCTTAATCTTTCTCTTAAGTAAAAAAAAAATTCTCTCCCTCTTCATGGTGATTCCCCTCCCTCCAGAAACCAACACTCATTTTCAAATCCAAAACAGTCACTAATGACACTGAAACCACTCTAGGAAAAGTTGATCCTCAGCTATGTCCTACAGTCATAACTGCCTGGTCATGTGCTGTACCATAATAGTCATTAAATAGCAAGGCAGAGAGCACCTGGAAATCCTCTTCCACTAATCTGAGGATCACAGCTCAAGATTCCTTCTGTGGAGACTGACAGTGGGATGGCTCACAGTGAAGATGGGAGAGCTTAAGGCTGACCACCTGTGAGAATTCCCGGGGTTTTTAAAACACCACACAAGCCCTGGAAAAACTCTCCATTAGGGCACTATGTGCGTTATCAGGACAGTGAATCCAAAGACAGCACAAACTCAGTCCCTGCTCTGAGGATGCAGCAATTAATGGAGCAGAGGACATCTGAGGAGATGGCAATTAGATCAGTTCATTCCACAATAATTTTAACAACTTCCTGAAACAGTTAGTAATTAATGCTAAATTATTTCACATATTTTAGACTATTAATTTGAAGTCACATAGAAATTATTGCATCTGTGAACATATGTTTCTCATTGTACAAACTCAGGATTAAAGTTTACTCCAGCAGTAGAATTTTGGGTATGGGATGCAGTGGGAAGAATAACAAGATAACCCTATTATCTCATTTGGGGAGCCTATGGAATATAGAGCATTACAAACACAAAAAGCAAGAAGCATTTAATAGTCGGGAATCCATCATCTTCAAATTTATTTACTTAGCAGCAGCATTACTGCAAAATTCCTTAATCTGCTAAGGCACTGATGCACTTAGAGGAAACCTGGGCTTTACGTTCAAGCTATTCCTTTTTATTTCATTTTTTATTTATCCTATTTGCTTGAAAATGCACAAGGAAGCATACACATACTTGCTTCTCTTTACAGATGTGTGAAATACCACATTATGAAAACATGAAGTATCACACAAACCCAATATTTTTGTATTTAGATAAATCCTTAAAGGCTGTCTCTAAATGCTGATTACAGAGGGATTAGGTTTCTGCTTCAAAACACAAAACTATCAAAGAGGAGACTTTTGTCATCTCTGTATCTGAAGACTGGGTTCAAACAAAAACACATCATGCAGGAAGTGCCAAAGCACTCAATACCATCAGAATCAGTGGGAGATGTTGCCAGCAACTTAACAAACGAAACAAAATTCTGAACATTTTTCTGGTTAGAACCCATGCTCAAAGGGGTAACAGTAACTCATGAATATTGTAAGTTAATGACTTTCCTACTTATTACTTACAAAAATACACTAAAACAGGTAAGAGTTTAGGAAGTCAAGTACTCAAATTTTAAAAGCCCAGACTTGACCATAACAGGCTTGCTCCTTCACACTGCCTGTAATCAGGTAATTGCATATTGTTCTCACAGAGGAAATCTGATGCATAGCAAGGACAGTGCCTCAGGAAATGAATCACCCATGAAAAAAGACTTCAAGCACACCTTTATGGACGTTGCATTTGACCAAGGCATAGGAACGGTTCAGCACCCAAATTTAATGGCATGGAACCTTTTGTGCGATCACAATGCAATTAAAATACCAAGTGCAAAAACAACAGTGGGAAATGTGCTTGACAGTAACAACAGGGCTATGTAAAATACCATAGAAAAGTAGGGGGAAAAGTCTGACTTAGAAATAAAGACACAAAAAGATCAAGTTCTCTGAGAAGTACCCAGGCAGTGAGCAGCATTGTGTCATCCTTCTCTAGATCACACTTCAGAAGCTGGATTAAATTTTAACTGTTTTCACTAGATCAAGAAACTGTAAAAAAACCTAACACAAACAGTCTCGCAATTTTCCTTCAGCCAATTCATTCTCTGGCGTGTTTGCAGGAAGACTGAATAGCAAAATTTAAAAAGCAAGCCTCAAACAAACTACATTAAAGCTGATGGTAAAGATCCAGCAGTAATGCTGCTGGTATCACTAAGTACATGGATTGTTTACAATTTAGACTAAATTCTGCCTTATGGAAGTTTAAAAATTAAAATAGTCCCACAAGGTTAGCCCAGACTGATTTCTCTCCTGTAACATAGCATAATATACCTTTGACAGACTGAGCTAACCTGTAATAGCAAGGCAGGTGTGTTCTACTCAGCTCCTTCATATGGAACACAAAATGGGGCTTTGGTGAGTTGAAAAGATGAGAAGATAAACAGCTTATCAAGTAAGCTTACTGAGACTTTCTTTCATGACCCCAAAACAAAGGCTCTCTGACCTTTTTCCTTCTGTTACTTTACCCACTTCAACATTTGCAAAAGACCTAAATTTCACCCTTCCCATTGGCACCTATCTAAAAGCTGAAATTCACACAGCCTGGATAAACACCTAAAATATACATAGTATAAAAAGATCAAAGGTCTCATCTGTCCTTTACATACAACCATTTCAGATTCATAATTACAGAAATCACATGCAAAAAAGCAAACAGACCAAAGCCCGTACTTTAGTAGATAAACATACACTTCAATTCTCTGATAACAAGCCACAACACTTACAGCCCAATTCCCCATTGCTACAAATGAGGTAGGGTGTCATTTTTCTATTCTCTGTGGTCCCAACAGATCATATGGGCACATTTTTCTTGCCTGAAAGTAAGTCTCAAGTCTCCCTCTCACTAGCCTTTTTTTCCCTGGACTTAAATTTAGTTTTTTCAAATTTCATTATGCATCAGCATTCTTGCTGATTCTTCAAGTCAAATATCAAAGCCAGACACAGCTAAAGCTCCACTAATGCTGAGTAGCACACAATAACTACTCCTTGTATGTTCAACAGAACATTCCTATGTTTACATCTGAGCATAACTTTTCCCCTTTTTTCTGTTAAACCAGACTAAACTGACTTGCTAGTCTGACCTACAATGCTTTCAAAATTATTTCTGCAATGCTACTGCCTCATTAGTTTTGTATTAATGGGCTTGATTTCTGTGTCTTTGATAAAAAGCATTGCATTTCAGTTAGTCTTGCTCATTTTGAACATTTTTCCAGTTTAGAGACAAGGACTATCTATAAATCATCTTGATAAAGCAACTGCAAGATCCAAATCTTGTACAGGGCATCCTGCTCATTACTGTCAGAACCCATTCATGTCCTCCTTGTAAGATGACTGAAAACTACTAGGCACTTTTTCTCAATGAGCTACATATTCACAGTGATTTCATTTAGAAAGTGCTTCATCTCCTAACGACCTCCTTTTCTCATTCAGTACAAAGAGAAGCTATCAAGGTGGTTCTCATTTTCTTGCAATAGCGGAACACTTAAAACAGAACAGGCAAATTAAATTTTTTATCCCTTGCCATCTTCCAACTCTCCAGTGGCAGAGCTAGGAAAAAAAAAACTATTCCACCTTCTGCAGCCAGCAGTACCACACGGCTGTGGGGCTCCGGAGACACACATTATAGTCCTGAAGCTCAAAGCTTTCCTTCTGCAGCAGCTGCTGCGTCCTGCAGCCCAGGGCACATCCCGGCCCGAGCGCCGTGACTCACTGCTGACTATCGACATCCCCACACAGCCTGGAGCTGCACTGCTCACACTCCGGCACCAGCCCCTCGGAAACAAACAAAGTTCTCCCTCACCAGGAATGTGGTATTTCTTGTATTTATCACGCCTCGCACTCTACTCCACCAAAGACTCTGTGGCATTACTAAAAACAAAACAAACACGTATGACAGCCCGGAGCGTGACATTACATGACGAACTGCGCCTGCCCTGAAGACCTCCTGGGACGGAGAGGCCGGTTTCCGTGAGGTACACGCCAGACCACAGAGCCTCCGCCACCGGGGACTGCTCCGGGCTCTTTCCTCTCGGGAGAGCTGCGGCAAAACGCCCCGGCGAGGGCAGCGAGCGCCGGGGAGCGTCGTCCGCCGAGCCGCCCCCTCCTCTCCCGGCCCCGCAGCCGTCTCCGAGGGAAACCTGCCCCGAAACCTGCCCCGAGCAGCTCCGCGGACGGAGCCCGGCCACAACCGCCCGCTCCGAGCCCCCTCACAGCCCCGCCACCCTCCGCCCGCACCGCCGCCCCGAGCCCGCGGCCGCCCCCCGCTCACTTGAGGTGGTCCAAGGAGTGGATGCTGCGGGCGGCCTTCCCGTGCCCGCCGCCCACCCAGCTGCGGGAGCGGCCGAACATGCTGGCGGCGGAAGGCAGCTCCGGCCCGCGGACCCTACGGCCTCATAGCCCCGCCGGGCGGGCGAGCGGGCGGCGAGCGGGAACCGGCCCGGAGCCTCGGCGGCGGAACCGGCACGCAGAGCGCACGCGCGGCCAGGGCGCGCCGGAAAGCGCCGGCCCAGCCCCGCCTCCGACCCGCGGACTGCGAGTCCCAGGGAGAGCCGCGGGGGGCGGGGCTAAGCCCTCACACGGGCTGGGCGGGGCCTGCGCGGGGCGCGCTCTGGGGTCGGCTCGCTTGGAGAACCTGAGAAAGTAAACGGAACCCGAACCAGAAAAAAAAAAAAAACACTGAATGTGTGAGTGCACCTCCTGAATGCATTGCAATTTGAGGTAAAACTTGGCCCTTGGTATTCCTTGTTCGGCTTCCATAACCCAAACGAAGCTGTGGCGGGGGGGGTCAGCTCCTGCGCTGCAAGACGCAGCGTCAGAAATTCAACTGCTGGCATTCCCCCTGCTGAGGTTTTTCCAGTCAGGATTTTGAATCGGCTTAAAAATTAAGGAAGAACAAAATGAAGGGGACCCTTGACTGTCATGACCTAGTTTTAGATTTTTAATTTTGTTTTTGCTTTAGCCAGAGAAAGAAACTAAATTTATATAAACGCTGAAGAGTTTGTCAGCCAGTATCAAAAATGCACAGAGTTTAAAATCCCACCTTCGGTTATATTTTGGTATATGTAAAGCCTTGATCAGCAAAGAAACACCTGCACGGCAGCCGAGAGGGGCCCGGGCCCGCAGTGCTGCTCCAGGAGGACCTCGGTCACAGCAGAGGTCGTGAAACAACTTCCAGGGACGAAGGCACAGCCCAAACCTGCCCGCGCTGCCCCGCTCCGCAGGCTGCGGTTGCGGCAAAGCTCGGGCAGCAGGAGCGCGCAGCCGAGGGTCGCGCAGCGCAAGCCGCCCCTGTCCCCTGCGGCCCCCGTGCAGCCGCAGCGGGAGCCGAGTGCCGGCAACGCAGCGGAGGCGCCGGCGCCCGTCACGGCCGCCCCGCGCCAGCAGCAGCGCGGCGCTGGTAAACAACGGCGGCGTGCGGCGGGGCAGGCGTGGGGCGGGGAGCGAGGGGCGGGCGGGCAGCGCGGTCCTGCCGCGCAGGCCGGGCTCGCTGGCAGGTGCTCCGAGCCGACCTCCCAACGCGCCTGCGGGCTCCTTCCGCAAAGTTTGCGGGCGGCAGGAGGAGGTGGAGGGAACCGCGGCGGGACTGCAGTAGCCGTGCTGGAGATGCCGCTGAGCAGCCTCCTGCCAGCGGCGGGGCTGCGGCAGCGCCGCTGAACCCGCACTGGCAGCCCGCCCGCTCGCCGGGACCCTCTTCCTCCGGGGACTGAAGGGACCGAGCCGGCCGCTCCGCGCCCCTGCGTGGCTCGCTTATTCCCGGGCTCCGGATCCGGCTCCTCAGAGATTCTGCCCTTTGCTGCCACCGGGGCTGCGGCGTACAGTCCCGCCTCGCTCCCAGCTCCGCCGTTGCCGTCCGGCCCCCGCGCCAGCCGGGCGGGTCGGTGCCCGCTGCCCCCGCAGCCCCCACGGCTGCATGACCGCCGCGGTCTCCGCACGTCTGGATTCGGTGGAGTCCTGGGCCTTCCATGCGTTGCTGGTGCTGCCCTATATGTTTTACGTGGGCTTGTTCTTTGTCAATGTGCTGATCTTGTACTATGCCTTCCTAATGGAGTACATCGTCCTCAATGTGGGCATCGTTTTCCTGCCCGAGGATATGGACCAGGCTCTGGTGGATCTGGGGATGCTCTCCGACCCTGGCTCCGTGCTCTATGAGACGGACAGCGAGCTGGATGTCTTTGACGGGTACTTGGAGTGACGCCCCAGGGCGCTCCAAAGCGACTGCGCTCCGCCGCCGCCTGGCCCGGGGCAGGGGCCCGGCGTGCCCTCATGGCCGCAGCTCGGGGACCGCCGCGGGCCCGGGGTACCCTCGCTGCGTCGCGGCTCCTTCTGCGCAACATCTTCCCTTCCAAATGACACCCGCCCCGCCGGTGCAGGGGCCAGAGGGGCAGCCGGGAGCCGCTGCCGCCGGGCAGGCCCGCGGAGACGCAGCGGAGGGCTCGCTAGGGAAGTAAGTAATTCCTTGCTGTCCGGCCGGGCACAGCGCTCCCGGGGCAGCGGGCACAGCGCCGGGGACACGCTCCGCCGCAGCTCCCGGCCCGGGCGAGCGCCGCGGGCAAAGGGCCGGGGCCGCCCCCGGCGCTTCCCCCGCCCGGCAGCGCCCGGAGACCGGCGGGCCCCGCTCCGTGTCCCCTGCGCGGCGGAGACAGCGACCCTCTCCCCTGGGACTCATCCTCCGAGCCACTGCAGCTGTGCTGCGGGGGGCTGCCTGTACAGCCGGGCAGCAACTTTGCTGATCCGGTCCTGAAAGCAGCCCTGAATCAAAACGAGCATCCCGGTTAATATTTATTACAATTCAGAGACCTTCCTCGAGACAGAAATACCTCTCAATTTGCTGTCCTTTAAAACCACTCTCTTGGATAATGACAAACTACCCAGCTCACCATTTTAATTGTAGCACGAGGGTTTGCTTGATCAGTTTTTTTGGTTGGTTGTTTTTTTTTTTTTGTTTTTTTTTTTTTTTTGGATTGTTTTTTTTTTTTGTTGTTGTTTTTTGTTTGTTTGTTTGTTTTTTTTTTGTTTTTTTTTTTTGTTTTTGTTTTGAGTGATTCTAAAACTTTGGAAATGTAAGGTTTTAGCATTTTAAAACACTGAAATGCATTTGGGAAGAAAAATCACTATTTCTAGCTAGGACTTTCTGTGCCAAATGTATGTTAATGCAAACATTCACAGTTTAAATTAAAATGTGTTAGCAAATCTGCCAGCAGATTTTTTTAGCAAAATATTGTCTGCAAATCTGAAAACCAGGATATCTTTATTTTTCTGTTTGAAATTATGGAAATAGGAAATTCAGTTATAAGGTTACAAGTATAAACTCAGTGACCACACTACACAAATACCAGTTAATATTAAACTATTTTAAGCAGTCTTCTAATTTAACAAACCCAAACAAACTTTTCCTGTAGTTCTGTCCTTCATACAGGTTAAAATTATCTCCTGAATATTTCTAGTCAGATTCTATGTAAAGCAATATTAGCTGATTTTGGTCAATAGTTTAGAAGGAAAAATTGGACATTTTTGGTGTTGGAGTAGCATTGATTGCACAAACACATCTGAACAAGGCTTGGCCAAAGGCATGTGGGAGCCTAAGGAGGGAGTGAACAGATTTTGTTGCTACTGAAGAAATCTCACTGCATATAGTCCCTGCAAATGGAAGTGTCTATGCCAACATTTGGTAGTCCATCCCAAGCAACTGGATTAGAATCATTTCTGCTAGAATAGAAAGTGTGGAGCAGAACAATCCTCCCCACAAAATACTAATGACTACTTTTGTGGTTGTCTCCTTCTTTTTCAGCTGGACAAATAATACACATGCTCTGTATTCCAGGAAAGAAATTCCTAAAAATTAATGGTAATTCAAGCAAAATTTTTGGTGCTAAAAACCATATCCATTTTCTTCCTCCAAATACCTTTCCCTAAACTCCAAATCATAGTGCT
Source organism: Vidua chalybeata (assembly GCF_026979565.1). Taxonomy (NCBI): domain Eukaryota; kingdom Metazoa; phylum Chordata; class Aves; order Passeriformes; family Viduidae; genus Vidua; species Vidua chalybeata. The sequence continues at coordinate 6,243,309 of NC_071545.1, read as the reverse complement.
CCAATGCCATTTAGTAGAGGGATTAAAAATACTTTTTTTGAGTCACTTTTTTTCTATCTAGAATTTGTCTTGATGAGTTGTGTCTAGTTTTCAGGAAGACCTAAGAAGAACATCAGACACAATTTTCCTCAGTGGGTTTTTCCTACTATATGAATATATAATTTGACATGAGCACATTCAGTTCAGTGTAGATTATTTGACTTCTTGAAATTTTTCTTCTTATTAATAAGATAAGCAGCTCTGGAAAGTTCTTGATATTCTAACTATAAAACCCTCCATATGCAGAAATCAAAATGCAGAGGATTTCTCAAAGCTCAGAAGTAAGGCTCCAGTTATACCCACCAAGAGCTAATGGAGTTCTGCACAGGTATCAGCTCCAGCCTTGATCTTTCATTTGGAAACTGTCAAGGTAGATGGTGGTTTTCACTGAGAATCAAAACACAAATGCCAAAAGTTAGATCTATTCTTAGGCAGGAAAAAATTTACTGTGTTCCATCTATTTATATATTTAATTATACTTACAGACATAGCAACCAGGCCACAAATTGCATAATTATTTAGCTACCAGGCAGACACAGCATTACCACCATGACGAGGGATTTGAGTTAATATCCTGTTACAGGTTTCTTCACTGTTCTGTGCCATTCCTCCTTACCAGTTCTGTAGTAGCAAAGCAGGCAGAAGAGGGCCCTAATTTGGAGCTGTGTTTTCTGCTTTGGGAGCAGCACTAAGGCCCTGAAAGGGAAGATTTAGATTCCTGTGGTGCCTTGCCTGCAGTGACCCGGTGTGAGTGTTAACCCCTGCCCTCCTGGCCTGGGAAGGTTTCCTACCTGCCCAGTTCCCTTGGACCCAGAAGTGCTGAGGATTCACAAGACACTGCAGGAAGAATGGGTCTGTTTTGCCATCAGTGATGAAAAATATGTAGGCCTACTCTTTGCATTAAAGAGCAGGGTTCTTCTTGTGACTCACCAGTGATTTCTGAGAACAACCAAAGAGCTGTGATTATCCTGAGCTGAAACCTTGCAGCATCCTCTGTGCCTGGGAGAGCGGTGCCTCGCACCCTGCGTGAGTGACGTGTGACAGGAAAACAGAGGGGGCAAATCCCAGGAGGCCCTTCTGCAGCATGTGGAAAGGCTAATTTAGATGTAAAAATAAAAGAACACATGGATCAGAACAGCTCTGTGCTCTCTGGCAGAAAACCCCTCACTTGAATAAACTCAATAGAAGCAAAATTACGTTCAAGTTTCTGAGCAAAATTGGTGGCAGAGGTTGAAGGCAGACAGATAAGTAAGCAGCTGAAAAATGTTTCCTGGCCTAGTCAAATGAAGAAATTAATCTGTGTAAATGGAACAGAATTGAGCTTGTTTGTGTCATCTACTGTTTTCATGTGAGTGTGCCAAGTTATTTATTACATTTGAAGCCCCCTGGAATAAGGCCATATGACTAGTCTCATACTTTCATAAAATCAGATGTGACTCATCAGAAAGTACTCCTATCAGAAAGAAAATGGGCAAAAGTAACTAATAATGAAAACTGAATAAGAAATACTGAATTTATGTAATGTTGCAGTACATGCTTTACCTGTATTTTTTCATAAGATGAATTATGATGAGTGTCTTCAGTGAGCAGAATCCAGCACTCAAAAACCTGTGACTCAGCACTTCCAATGAATGCCAGCAGCTAAATTCTGAATAATAACAAAAAAAAAGCTTAACTCCCCAGCTCATCAATGAGACAGCCACCCCCGTGCCTCTGTTCTGAAGCATGTCCTGCAAAGGACAGATCAGAAGAATGATGTCACTAGCACTGTCAGGATACATTTAAATGTATCAGAATCTACTTCCTGACTTCTTTCTTTCAGACTTTAAATAATAAAAATAATGAGCAGAGTAATTTGATACTTAATTTACCTTGCCATTTTTCACTATTTTCCCCTTTTGATAGAGGTTGCCAAGGTGATTTGTTGACTCCATGATACAGATCAATTGACTCTTTTATGAGTTACAGTAGCAACAGGATTAAGAGCAATTGCTATGATTTTAGAACAGTGTTTTGAATTTTTAGCTGTTATTAAAATTAATAGAAGTCCAGTGTTCACTCACCTGACAGCTCTGCTTTAAAGAAATGTGTATTTAACAGGAATTCCATTCTAGATGGAAGGAAGACAAAATCAGCTGTCCATACAGACTCATTAACCACAGCCATGGACAGTTCTAAGTAATTTTCTACCAAATGTATTTATTTATATAATGTCAAGAGAGTAAGCAGATTTTTCAAAAAGTTTTCCAAATGTTGCTGTTAATAAGGTAAATTAAAATGAGGCACAGAAATTAGAAGTTCAGTTTTTGATAGACATCGTTTAGGCCTGAGTCTTGCATGTGTTAAAAGCCTCAGCCACAAGTAATTTTAAAGAATAATTTTTTTAACAGTCTCTGGTTCTTTCCTATAAAAATTAAGCTTTCCGTAATAAATGTGCTTCAATAGGTGGCAATAGCCAATTACCACTTTTAAGCTGTCAAAGGAATTAAGAAACAAATCCAATTTAATTCTTCATGTTTGTTTCCTCTGGAGGAGGGACAAAGTGACACTATAGTTCAGCTAATAACTATAAATCCTAAAATAGAAGAAAAGAATAATTTGTTTAGAGACATTTAGTCTCTAACTCTCTGCATTTGCCCCTCATAATGATCCTAGCTTATAAGGAGTACAACTATCCCAAAGGATTAAATATGCACAAGGTGCTAAATCTTTCCAGTTGCTCAGGGAAACTGTCTGACTGTTTCTTTTTGCAGTTGAATTTTATTACTTTGGCTACAGATCAGGAAAGAAAAAATAGCTGAATAGTTTGAATGATGCTCTCTGAAGACACAAGCATGTGTCTAATACATGTGATGAAAAGGGTAAAGACAAATAGGAGCCATGTATGGGAAATAATGGTGTAATGGAAAATGATGATGTGCACTGAGTGATGGATTGCTGAGGAAACTCCAGGTCAGTTCACAGACTTAAGGCTAAATACTCTTTTGCAGGGCCAGAAAGAAAGACCCAAGGGTTGCTCAGGCAGTGGAACCCAAATAGGCCACAAGAGCTGAAACACTGCTGCAGAAACAGAAAACAGACAGTGTCAGCATGTGAAACAGTGTCACACCATGTGTCCTTTGCTTCAGCCTGCATTGTAAGGAACAATAATTTCAAAGGCAGAATTTAAAAAGTGACTGAGCTGTTAATGTTAGTCATACTACAGCCATACTGTGCAGTGCTTGCAGGTATGTTCAAGGCTATTGAAAGTTCTAGTTCTGAGATTTAAAATATTTTTTAAAATATTTCCTACCTCTTCATTTTCCAGTTTTCTGAAATTTTTGAAGTTTTCTGTTAAAAAATAGGTTCTCATAAAATTTGAGGGGCAGATTTCTAATCTGAAAATTAGAAAGGCAGGCTTGAATATCCTGGCCAACTGTATAATTTGCACCCCATTTAATATCTGCCACAACAAATTACAGTCTTGGACTAGCAGCCCTACAGCAGTGTTTGGAACTACCATTAGACAGCTTTACCCTTTGCTTTGGAGGCCCAAGACATTTTGCTGGGCTATTTTTAAGTCAGCCTAGAATCTAGTCTACAACGCAGAATACTAACAACCACACTGAACTGTCTGCTGTAGATCAGTTTTTAGTTCCACTTGGAAAGCAATCAGATAAACATTAAATGAGTAACCTGGTAGAGCTGCTATTCCCCCTTTTCATGTCCTCATTTTAAGAGAAAGGATTTTGAGCAGATGTCTTCTGTTAGCAGGTGCTGTAGCTGACAGACGTTTGACAGAAATGCCTCACTGGACACAAAAGTGCTTCTTGTTTCTGACCTAGTATCTGCAGTAAGTGGCACACAGGAACATGGGAAGTGTTGTGATGAGTCAGAGCACAATCTCACAGCCCTGTGATCCGCCTCTGGGAGAGCTCATGTCCCTGACCAAAATCTGCAGACACCTCTCTGTTCTTTCCAAGGCAGAATGCAGGATGTTGGATGGCACGTTGCTGCCCAGCCCTTTAGCAAATGTTTTCCAAACCCACCACCCTTTGCCTACTCTGTGTTATGAAATCCCTCTAGATTTCCTTCCTATCAGTACATCTGAATACTTGAAAGAGCTTGTTTTCTGCAGTCTCGGAGATTTCTCTGTTCATCCCCTTCTTTGAGTCAGTAATGGTGATGAATAAAAATTGGCCCCTGGTATACTCTTCTAATGAGTTCTTTGTCCCAAGCTTTATTCTTTGCTTCCAATCTTTAATTTGCTTTCAATCCATAAAAGAACCTTTCACCCAGTCTTGTGTCAACCTGTTTGCCTTTGGCCTCCTGTAATGCCTGTGTTAATGACACCGTTGCTGTGTCTGTCCAAGCTCGTGCAGAACGTGTGATGTCGGATTTCATTCTTCATTCTGACCCAGAAAGGGGAAGGAAGGAGGAGCTGTCCATTCAGAGACTTGCTGCACACAACACAGAAATGTCCTGAGCTGCAGGCAGCCAGGGGACCTGCTCGTGGTCTTCTGTACCTCAACTCCTCCTCAACACAGACTCATGCCCAGTCATCCCCTCTCAGAGCTGCACCATTCTACACTATACTAATTAGCCATCTGTAAAATCACAGGAGCAGATGAATGCTGTCACTAGTGCCCAGCACCTTTGTAATCCACAGCTCTATTTATGGCTCTATTTAAAGGAATCTTCTCAGCCTTGTATTCACCCCTGATGATTGCAAACAATCACCTCCTAATAGTAGCGTGATACTTTGACTCAGTCAAGGCAAATTAGATAAACTGGGATAAAGCAATATAACAGTAATTTATTCTTGGCAGTAAGACCAAGAAGTTACCCCAAAATGTTATTTAGCTCTGTAACTACTTACCAGTGGATCCAAAATAGTTGGAACAATTTGACTCTGAAGTAGAAGAGAAAGTGACCAGAGTCAGAGACTACAGCAAATGTAGGCAATACTGAATTAACATAATGATCCAAACAATATAAACACTCTAATGAATGGTATCTAGTCAAGATAATGTAGCCAGTTCAAACATCAGTTTTAATTAGTAGGTCTAATGATATCAAATCTGGATAAAATAGGTTATCCCACTGTATGTCACAGCTGTTTTTACTCTTAAGAACATCCCCTAGTAATTGATGTGATGCACTGTGGTTCACAGCTTACTCTCACACCCCCTCACACTGGTATCTTCATGGCTCTGTTAAAATTCCTAAGGACTGGTGTGTTCTTACATTAACAGAAACCGTGACACTGATTTTTCTGAAACGTTGTACAGGTCTTTACTTCTCAAATAATTATTACCCATAGTCACAAAAGGGTTTTATTTTAAATTTTTTTTCTAGTAAGTCAACAACATGGTTCTGTATGTCACATACTCAGTGACTTTTCTGTTCATTTTAGGTGTGGAGGGTTACTCTGTATTTGTGTTTTCTTTTAAACAGATTCATTAAACACCTGAAATGGATTATGACCAGGCTAATGGATCAAGTCCTGGAAAGAAACTGTACGCTGAAATGTAGAGATGAAAATAAGGACAAGAGAACAAGAAGAAGAGTTGTCATCAGACCTTATCAGTTGTGACTTCTCTTCATGGTCTTTGCCTCTTGTGCGTGCACTTACTGCAGTGATTCATGCACCATACTGGGCTTCCATAGGTAATTCTGGGATGGACTGTATGAAAAAATAAGATAAACTATGTTCCATTGTAACAGAAAATCAAGATGTTACCCAGATTTGATAAACTTTTGAATGAATACCATGTCACCCAAATGGACACACTCTACATATAGCTTAAGCCAGTTTTACAATCACATGTTGAAAATTCTACCAGCCAGTAGTTCAAAAGCAGTGCTTTCTCAGGGGAAAATATGCAGGAGTGACTGAAGGAGGTTCTGTTCAGGGAGCATAATGGTAAGAACTGTGCTAGTAAGATATTTTATTTAAAATGAGAGTTTTAAAATAGATCAGAGAGTGAATTTTATATAAGTCAGGTGGATTCATTATTTAACACAGGATACTTTGCAGATTGCTTAAGCTCACGTTCCTATGTACAGATGTGAAAGCAATACAATAAAGACTGACCTTTTCCATGAAAAATTAAGCAGTTGTGTTGGAGTTGTTCTTCTTCAGTTTGAAAAGAAAATAACTGAAATATGCTTTCAAGGAAATTCCAATTTGCCTGCAGGTACCTGCAAGTACTTCCAGATTGCTGAGATGGCCAGCAGGCAGGAAATCCTTCTCATGAACAGCTACTTAAAAAATCAGACCTGAACTGAAACATCAGGCACTGATGGAGGGAGGGGGGGGAGTAACTCACATGTTATTAGGGCAGACATTAGAGTGGTTTTGTTTTATTGTCATTATACTTTTTAGAAAAGTCTGATTTTTGTAACTGTGCAATTTTTAAATTGAGTTGATGTAGCAAGAACATTTTGGATAAAGCAGAATTGAAAACAACTCTGCTGACACTCTCTGCATGATGTCTGTCCTCTGCAGTCTGTGTCTGCCATCTGCTCCAGTGTGGGCTCCCCACTGCAGACAGATGGTGTCAGGAGTCTCTTTCCAGCCAGTATGAGGGAACAAGAGGGTGATGGCTTAGATCCCCCATGGAACAATGAAAAACTTGTGTATCCTGATACTCCCGGTGTGTTGCATTCAAATAGAACGTTTTAGCTCCTAGGCAGTAGAAATCAGCTCCCAGTTCCCAAAATTCTGTGCTCCAAACGCAATTTTCAGCTGCTCCTGCAAGAGGGGAAGAACTGACACTGAACCAAGCAGCATTTCTCCAAGACAGGTTTCATAGGTGCAGTTCAGGACCTTTAAACACTTACAAGTGTTTTGTTCCACACAATCCCTGGACAGTAATTCAGGAATGAAGTCACTTAGGCCACAATATTCTAACACATATATACATTTAGGAAAGACAAGTCCCTATTTAGGTGCCTATAGAAAGAATAACCAAGTTTACAGACTTGTCAAGCTTGTGTTCATGTGCCCATTTGGTACTCACACAGTAAAGGCTGAATTTGCTACTGCAGGGGGCATTCCTGCTGCCTCTATAATTATTAATTCATAGTGTTCACAGAGATGGCTTCACTAGTTTTTCAGGGTCCCATGTAGGCCTTTTTAAGAACATGGTTCAGTTTGTCACTATTGGTACTTACTGCAGTACCTAGGAGTTTGTAATAAATTCTCTGTAGTGGGTTTGTGCCACACAGTGCGCAATAAAACAATACAAATTTCCCTGAGTCAGTCACTTTGGAGATTCTGAATCTTAGACCAAGATTTCTGATTTCTCAGAACAGCTCAGCTTCATGCATTTGAAGGATGGGGAGAGCGTTACAGGCTCTGACAACCATGGTAACACAGTCCTTGGCATTTTAGCAAGGCTTCTTTGACAACAAAAAGAGATGGACATAAAGAGAACAGCATTTTTCTCATCCTGAAAGATTTTTTTAGAACAGAGATTTGATCACAACAGCTTCTTAGAAGGTACCCAGTAAATACAGTTTATATAAACAAGGCACTCATTTGACAAAAACATTTTGGAGGAGCTTGATGCCATAAGAATATCTAGACTTTCAACCTGGATTAATTTTAGAACTTTTAACTGCAAAGATTGAGAAAGGATGAAAACCACTTTTTGCTTTTATTAACAGGTGGCCTCAGTCGGCATATTTGTATCTCCTGATCCTGAACTTACAATCTGTCAGTTGGCATTGCAAGAACTCGTTCCTGTTAAGAAAGAATTACTTCTCCATTTCCAGCCCACTGAACTGTTCAGTGGCAGCAGGACCATCCTGTCTCCCTCACACACAGTGCTTTCCATTAACCTGCAATATGAAGCCCCAAACCTGTTACTGTGGCAGAGCCAGCAGTTGCTGTGTGGTTTCACAGTGATTCCGAGAGAAAAATCAAAATAATTTTCAACAGGTACTAGAAGGTACTGTTAAACAGAATACTTACTTTTATTAATACTTTAAAAAAGATGTGTAAAGACAACCAAAACACTGTATCAAAATTTACAATCTGTACATTATAAATATACATTCCCACTAACTCAGAGAACAGCAGTACACCCAACATGATTTTAGTAGTCCAGACAGCATCCTGTAACATTCAGCTGCCTGTGGAATATTTAGCACATTTTCAGACTCAGTCATGGTAAAGTGCAGCTGCCGAATATATCCCTAAAGGGGCATTTGTCATCCAAAGCTTAGTTAGGAGAGGTCAAGACAAGGGCTCACCACAGATGTGCATGGCTGGAGTGCTGCAGGCTAATGGGAATATCACACCAGATTTGCCTCAAACTACCTCCTATTCAAGCAGCTCCAAGAGGAGAGCATAAATAAGATTTTTATCCATGGCTCTGGCTAGAGTTTGGCTACCGAGAAGAACCATGCAGATAGTTAAGAAAAAGACCATATTCTAATTACAATCATATTCTCCACAGAGATTTTCCTCCTTGCCCTCTGTTCCTTTACATGTTATGTCGGATTCCCTGCTCTCAGAGACAACAAACAAACTTTCCTCTCTCCCTTCTTTCTTTAATTTGTCCACTCTCTTTAATTTGTCCACATCCCTGCTGTCAAGATTCTGCAGGCACTGAAACTTAAGCAGAGGAGTAGAACTTGCTGGAAAGATATGAAGGTTGTGATTTTGAACTGTTTAAATCAGGGAATTTTTAAAGATCAAGAAACAGAGTATTTGAGAGGTTAGTTGAGAGATTCTAGTTTGCACAGATCCCTGGGTCAGTACTGTCAGTGCTTCCAAGCAGAAGAGATTTCAAAGAGGTTGTTGAACTAACCCTGAGCTAACTGTGAAATAAAGACTTCCCAATTTGTAGCATTTTGAGCATTCCTAGCTTTTCCCATCCCTTTCTGTTGTTCTGTCTCAGACTGTATCTGGACAGGAATCCAGAATGGTGCTCTTGACTTGACAATTGCCTCTGCACAATTTTAAGTTCTCTTCATGTTCACAGAGCAGAAATAAAAGAATAAAAGAGACAAGTGGTTTGCTGTTGCAGTCAGCAGGATGAATATTTGGCCCACACATGACTGAGACCAGCAGCATAGACATGTGCTTTGAAATGTGCTTTTGTCTGATTGCCTGGTTACTCATAACTCTGAACCAGAAGGCCACATAAACCACACACAGTAGTGATATCACTGTCAAATATAAAACTGGTGCTTGTAAACATTTATGCTGCCAGCTGCATTGAAGAAATTAAATACCAATCCAGGTATATGAATTTAGAGTTCTCATTTGAGACAAAGTAAAAACCTTCAAAGATTGTTTGAGGATGTGTGTGCAATAAACTGGCTATTTTTCTCTACTTGGATTTCTGCAGTAATGTTAGAAGAATCCTTCACAGTTTTTCACATTCAATTCCTTACTTCTCATTACTTCTTTTTTTCCCCAACCTTTTTGAAGGATTCTCTAACAAGTCATAGAAGATATGTTTCTATCACTTAAGGCAGCACTGATTATTAGTGAAGAAAAGAGCAACTTCTAGATTCACTGATTATTATGAAGAAAAGAGCACCTTCTAGATTCTTGTGGATAATCTTATCAGAACATTTTCTAGGGCTGATGACTCTTTTTTATGCTCCTCATCCTAGTGCTTCCAATGAGTCCATACAGACAGGCGAAATCTGTAACACTGAGCTTTGAAAGTCCAAAATCGTTAGACCAAATTTGATGGCAGTTACCACTGGCACCATGGAGAAAACAATCAGATTTGATCTGTCAGTGCTTCAGATGTTGCAGGTTGAGCAACTTTCAGTTTGCTCTTCGATGACTTGATGGTGGATTTTTATATTCACAATATCCTTGTGGTTCCTGGTCTCCTTTAATGGTGGTCACAGTATCCAGATGCTCTTTTCATCTTTGATGTTTAACTTTTACTACTTAAGTAGAAATACAGTTGGGTCTTTGAATAGCATTTTAAAACTCTGTAATTCACTCAATTTAATCATCGCTTAGAAACTGAAATGTGATTTTTTGCAACAAACATGAGAACCCTGATTGATAAAGCAGCAAGAAGACAGGAAAGCACAGAGGACACCCTCCCCTTTTCTTTATGACACCTGTGAATGAGGAAAACAGAACATTAGATGCACACCCCTCAGATTAACCCTCATTTAGATTACAAAAATCATAGATTTAATGAGCTCTGTAAACAGACAACAGTGGCTGGTGGATACTGAATGTTTCAAGGCTGGGAGACAGGATCCAGAGTTCCTGCTGTTATTTATCCTCAGAGCTAATGCAGGTTTCCTCACAGTGATCATATCCCTAGTGTCTCTTTTCTCAAGAAGGTAGGGTTCAACAGGAGAAAGATTTAGTTCACTGTAGGCTAGTAAGGAACACCAGATTTTTTCACTGCTGCTGTAAAAAGCTGGTCTGTGAAGCTGCTGTGGCACCTGAACCTTCCACAACTGCAGCCATACAAACAGCCCAGTCTACATCTGGAGATTACTGTACTGAGAGCAGGAGTCATGCACAAGCTTGGCTCACTGCATGGTCCAGGGAGCCACTGGCAACTGCAGCTATCCCATGGCCAGGCCCATTCAAAGCATGGCTCATGCAGCTGGTGATCACACTGCAATTATTTTCCTGGCCATCTAAAGAAAGCTGGAGCACATTTGATATATGGCTTGACTCTGGCATTTCATTCTTCACTAGGATAATTTAGCTGATGCAACATGCATATTTTTTTTTTTTTTAAGAGCAAGAGAAATCACATAGCAGAAAACTGGGAACAGAAATCCTACACAAACTCCCCAACTTCCCATGCTGGCTGCAGCCCCTTCAGTCCAGGACCATCAAGGCATCAAATCCTGGTAATCATTGAGAAACCTATTAAATTCTTCACAATGCAATTACTTCAAGGATCCTTGAAACTGTGCAGGCAGGATCAATGAAGTAAAAGTGGCTGCCAGTGGCTAAACCACACAATGACACTGAGAGCTAGGAATGTAGGAAGGAGTGTTTTGCTCTGAGTACAGTACAGGTACAGCTGCATAGTCAGGCAAGCAGCTGTTGAGGATTTGTATTCAACAAATGAAAAGTGAAAGATCTTATTAAAAATCAACACAAAACAAGTTCTGAGGACTACAGAACTCATCTATTAAACATGAGAAGTACACAGAGCTTTAGTTTTCCACAAGAGAAAAGAAAAGGTAAGTAGGGTAGCTGCCAGTCACTGAACTGGCTGGACTGGGAGTTCTAGAGGTCCATTTTTCTTAAAAAAGCACTTGCAGTCTGCTAGTGCAAGTGCCAGGGGGTGCAAGGTGAGAGCAGGGAAAGGGGACCTGATGTGACATTGATCTGTGCCACTCTAGGGCACCATCTCCAAACTTGCCCATGGACACAAGGTTGCTGTTACTGTGCCTGCTGCCAGTGAGCCTGGAATCAACAGCTCCCACAGAAACAAACCTGGTTGTCAGGCAGCCAAGGTTTGTTACCTTTATGGAATCTTCTGAATCTACACACTGATCCTGGAGTCCAGCTGGTGAAGGTGTTCAAGAACTCCATAGGGAATGGTGGGATTCCACATCCTGTAAGGGCAAATTCAGAAAGGAAAGAGATTTTAAGAAGTGTAATTTGCTTCACCTTCTTTTGGTGTGTTTGATGTGTTTGTGGCTTTTTTGGTTGTTGCTGCTGTTGTTTTCTTCTTCTTTTTTTTTTAAGTTGTCCTTCCCTTTACTATCATGCTATGAAAGCATATAAGCTATGGAGCAAAGGAAAATGCATTTTGATTTAGAAAAAAAGCAGTTCAGTACTCCATAATCATATTGTTGACTCTGGTTATAGGACACAACTGCACTCCTATCTCTGTAATTGTTTTTAACCCTTCATCAAACTCCCTTCCTCTGAATGTGTACTGGTACCTTCAGTCTATTTAACCTCTAGTGATGGCTGCTCATTGTTTATCCCTCAAACGACTGGGAACTAATGCAGCTGAAACCAGAGACAACATTTTTTAACATCTCTGCTTTTGTATTTTGGTGATGTCTTCGTTTGTGCCTCTTTTAAATCTGACAAATACAGAAGACAGCTTTAGCATGATTGCTAACCCAGTTTTACAGGATGAAGGCACAGCAAACAGCCTGTCAAGAGACTTACACCAAGCTCTTCATATGGGGACATTTTCGTAGGCTGTCAGTCAGCTGCTGGGCTCCAACACCAGTTATTTTGTTATACTGAACACTGAGGAATAAAAACAACTTTGTTAATCCAAATCAAATAATGTAATCAAACATTTCATTCAAAATAAAAAATACTATATAGGTTAATCTGCAGATGGGATAAGAAAGAAAAAGGAGAAAACCCAAAATAGATTGTCAATTCAAAAAACCTGTAATAATATACTCAGAAGGTTGAATGGGAATTTCATTATGTTAATCTGAGGGGTTCCTTTTACCATGGTCCTGAGGTCATTCTCTAGCTCCCCCATGAGCCTATTCTCCCATCTTAACACCAATATTTCTGGGTTTATGGTGAACAGTTCCTTAATCCTTTCTAATCACTGACTATCTGGACTCTGCAGAAGCACATTTCCCCTGTGAAATTTTCCCAAAATCTTCCTCCTCAGTTTCTGTCTCCTCCAAAACCAAACACGGAACATTTGTATTTTCAGTCTCCAAGGAAGTAAGCTTTCCTGGGCCACCTCAAAAGATTTCATACTCACTCTAGCACTCTTAAAGATGTCATTGCAGGAAGAACCTTTGCCAGATTTTCTGCTCCAAAATCACAAATGTTGTTATTGTACAAGCTGCAAAAAACGAAAGCAGAATAGTCACAATTGAATAATGGATAATGTACACAAATATTAGATCAAGGGTTTTCAAATATGGCAAATATGGCAAGTACATCTTAACTTTCATTTTATCCTTATTTGCAATTAAAATTTAAAACACACATTCATTTTTCCTGTATCAAGTAAGGTAAATGGCTTCTTCACCTAGCACAGGTACAGCAAAAAAAGGTCTAGATTCTATTCTATGGATAATAAGAACATTTCTGTCTACACAGATCAAATTTAAAATTTGCCAAAAAACGATGCTTAAAGATTTGGGGTGCAGCATTGAAAAAATTTCCACATTACCAAACTGTGGTAAGCATGTGCTTACCACACCAAACCACTCCAGAAATGCACACCAGGGTTTGTTGCATTCCCTGCTTCACTCAGGCCTGTGCCAGAATTCCCAGTGCAGTGGGATGGACCATTGTCCCTGTATCAGCAAACACAGACAGCCTTGGGTTTGCAGCAGATGGTGACCCTGGGTGCACATCTGTGCAGGGCATGATTCATGAGTGGGTATTATGGACTGGATCTAAACATCAGTCCAGTCCTTGCTATATTCCCAGATATTCTTCTGTATGTCTGTCATACTTCTTCTCCTCTTCTTTCTGAAGACTTTATGCAAGAATGAAGTGAAAAGCTTGGCTGCTGCACAGTGTTACCCCTTTGTTCCCTGTTCAGTAGTTTCTGACAGAGACAGCAAGGTATGTTTTCAAAACAACTCAGCAGGATACAACTACTCACCTTAGTGTTTTTAAGGAAGACAAGGAAGGGAGAGCTGTAGCAAGGTTCTCTGCACCCAGGTCTGTTATTTTATTCTGTGATAAACTACAGCAAGTGAGATCACTTTGTTAGTCGAGCACATTTATTCTAATTTATTACAATGTGGGGAAAATTAATTTTCAATTTTAAAAAATATAATTTGGACAGTCTGTTTAGACCAAATGCGGAGAAAAAGGCAAGACAGAGCCCTTGAAGAGAAGTCAGGAAGGATTAATCTATTTGTCTAATGAATGTACTGATTAAGTATCTCCATAGGCTCATTGGTCTTCCATGCCCATGGGATACTTTTGCCCATAATTGTTAACAGACAGTCCCTTAAGTCTCTAGGTTTAATCTGTTTATTCTCAAAATTTCCCTGAACTGTTAACCTTACTTTAAAGTTACTTTAATGCACTTACTTTAATGTTTCCAGTGATGTCAGGGTTGGAAAGACTTCAGATAGACTCTTTGCTCCTTCATCTCCTATGCCATTTTCACTCAGAGCATCAAGGCTGTGTGACGACAAAGAGAGAATTAGCTTCCCTTTTAATCTAAATTTTTGTGGTTTATTCACCTCAGAGACCACTCTATCTTGAAAAGCTTTTCTGCAGTAGCCTCAATCAGCATGAAGCATCACAGAAATTACAGCTTCTCTAATAAGCAGCTTTCTGCTGCCCAAATTTAAAGCATAAGAATTTTTTTTACTAGTTGAATGCCTTGACCCATTTCCTTTGATATGCATGATTATTAAAATAGTTATGAAATAGCTATGTTCCAGCTAAGCTGAAAGGAGATTTCCTGTGCACACAAAAATACAGAACTGACAAAATCCAGCAGAGGCTGTAAATCCTTGCCTAAACAGCTCCTTCTCCAGAGAGGGAGTATTAAAAATGAAGTTTTCCTCATATCTAGTCACAATTTCAGATACTGGATCCCCTTCTAATCTGACAGATAATGCTGGGATATATTTGGATGTATTTAATATTTTATTGTTTTCCTGGAATACCATGAAAAGGCCAGCTACAAACAGACAAATGGCCAATGGGCTGCATAAAGCCAAAGTGCCTCTCAAAACCTAGGAACCTTCCCACGGGTGCCATGGCACAACCCTGATTACTGCTGGTACACCTTCTAGCGTAAAGAAGCTTAAAACTAAGAGAGAGCTGGTTTGTCATGGATGTTCTGGAGCTCCAGTGAAGTCAGAAGTCACTGCAGGCCGTTGGTCAGTGGTGAGGCAGGAAGAGGGGGACCCCAGGGGCTCTGTACTGAACATGTACCCACCCAGGAACACCCAGAAAGGGACTGAGGGTTCTGAACAAGCCACCAGGGAGGATGGGGAGTGTCAGCTTTTAGGCTGCTGTTCAGTTTGGTCATCAAACAAGGAGTCTTGTTGGCAAATAAAATGTTTCTTGGGTACAAGAGCTTCTCCATCATCAAAGGCTGCTGAAGAGAAATGTTAGCAAAGTGAATCTTTAGCAGAACTCACTCTAAATGCTGAAGTGATGGAAATGCTGCAAGAATTTTCACGAGTTTTAGCAATCCTTCAAGGCCACATGCTGGACCCAGCCTGGAAGAAAATACCGAGATGCAGCAGGTTTTTCACATGCTCACAAGCAGCAAAATTCAGGAATTTTTGAGTTCTTTCCCTGCAGCCCCCATTGCAAGCTACTTTACACTCCTCAGAAGTAGCCATTCCCTCCCACCTGCACCAAGGAATTTGGCTGTGAAGGCTCCAGATGAGGACCAACAAGGCTAAGGCCAGGCAGGACAGAGCTTGCACAGCAGCAGTGGGACATTACTTTTTGTTCCTCTCTGAAAGATTTATCTCACTTGTTTTAGATTCTTTTATCTCTGTTCTCTATCTTTTTCAGGTTTTTCACTGTGAGTATAATCTTGAGATGAAATACATATCTATCTCAGTATAACTGAAATGAAAACAAAGTAATTTCCCCCCAACTAATAACAATTCAGTCTAACTTAAAATAAACATTTTACTGCAGCTTGAAGCATAAATTGCACTTTCACATTCATGCTCCAAGCATTTGTCTCTCATATCCTATTTGGAGTTTCTTTGGTATCAGAACAAGTTCAATTATTTAAAAGGATTAGCATTTAAAACAAAATTTAAATAAATGGAAATAAGAAGAGGAAATAAGAAGAGAAAGCAGCATAAAAGCAGAAGTGAGGCCAAACATAGCTGTCCCAGGTTGGGTTAGATCTACAGAGCAGGAAACAGGTGAAGACCTGATAAGAATTCTCCATTGCACTGCTGCAGTTTCTGCCCAAATTCACATGCTATGGCAAGATATTTTGAGCAATAGAATAGCCTTGGAGGCTGCTTACAGTTTGGGGAAAAAAAAGAAGTGTTACTAAAACCTCACTTTTAAAGTAGTGTTACTAAGTCAACCTTCTGTCTTCCAGGAAAAGCATGCTAAATAATTTATTTGGGAGGCATCCTCTGATGTAATCCTTTCATGGCCTTAGCTCTAATAGGGCAGAAAATCATGTCAGAAGAGTCAGATAGAAAAGTTTAGTATTTCTGGGGGAAAAGATATTTCCCAGGTAGTTGTATCACAGTCAAAATATTTTATGCCCTGTGGCACAAGATCAGTACCTTGTGGTCAGGAGGTAACTTGTACCAAAACAAAAAAAATTGGTAGAGCCCTGTTGATCTGCATTGCTGCAGGAGCCAGAAATGATGTTCTTTGAGTTTTGGCCATACATTAATAAATCTAGTTCAGAGAAAAGCAAGATAGCAATAAATGGGGTTTACTTAGTGCTTTAAGCTGACTATACATCAGTGCAATGGCTGTAGCCAACACCCATGACTGCTCCTCCTAAAACATGACCACCTCAATCAGTAGAGGTTCAGCACTTACGCAAATTCGAGTTTTCTGAGGTTTCTGATGGCAGGAATTTCATAGCTGATGCAACCAGATGCTTCTTGCACACTAAATAAATCACAGTAGAATCAGAGTATGATAAATATTTTAGCAGCCAAAACAGTGCTTTAAAAACAATTTGTTAGCAAACGTTTACAGAAAATAAACTACTGTTGCATTAACTGAGGAACCGGAAACTTCAGAGTAACTTCTGCTCCAACCTGTCTTCAACTGAGTAATTTCAATCCAATAATTGCCTTTCATAGTGCAATTGTTTATTCATTTTCCAATAAAACTTTAAAATGCATTTTTCTAAATCAACTGTTTTCTGTCAAACATGCATTTTGTCAAACATATTTTGTCTGTATTTTAATCAAAATACTCCATCCATGTTAAAATAGAAGTCATCATTAAAAAAAAAAAAAAAGAAACAACAAAATTTTACTTCTGCATGTTTTTAGCTGCAACCAATCCCCCATCTACATGAGCAGTAGGGATGGAGCACAGGGTTTCTAGTCTATGTAACACAAGATTTTGCCTCCTGGGCTAAAGGACTGACCCAGGCCATTTGGAACCAGTGCAAAATAGACGTTCAGGTGTTACAGGGAGAAAGAATCAGCCCAAGTTATGTAACTGAAAGCAATTGGAAGATGGCATACTCAGAGATTAAAGAGAAATGACAGCTGGCTCTTTCAGTGGCAGTTTTGATGAGTGCTCTGCATGGTGCTGTCATTGCTCATCCCCGCCATGACAGCCACCTCACACGGGGGTAGGAGAACCCCCTGAGATGACCCAGGAGCTCGCACTGCCTTAGTTACTTCTCCTCTGGACATGCAGACAACTCCATTGTCCAGCACTGGTGGTGAAACCCTGTTTTCATAAACTGCTGATATAAGAGGAGTTTTGATCACAAATGATCCTACCAATTCATCATCTTCTCCTGCATCTCTACAAGGTCGGAGAGGTCACTGATGTCCTTCACTGTCTTTGCCTTAAAGGGATCAAGAACAAATTTCTCTGTGGATGCTTTCAGCAGTTCGTAGTCTTTTGTCTGTTCTAAAGACTTCCAGAGCCTGACTGTGTCACTGAGGGAAGCCCTGTGAAGTGACAAAACATGCAAAACCAACAGATGTGACTGCTGTTGTTGCATGAAAGTGTTATCTACACACAGTGCTATGGATGATGCTATGGGGTACAGAGAGTGACCAACCTGAACGATGTCACATTCCTTAGGCTGACCAAGGCTTGCAGCCCTTGCATGTCAATGCTGCTGTTCCGCACATCCAAGGAAAACTCTTTTCTTGACCTTTTCAAAATAGAGTGCAGTACATGGACATCAGGTGGTGTAAGAACTATGCCCAGAAAAGACAACTCTGGCTCGAGTCTCAAGGCCACATGTTGCAGAAGATAATTATTCTGTGTTTCATAAACACAACATAAAAGCTCCAGCAACCTCTCTGGGCAGAGAGTATTAATCTGCAGCCTTCTAATGTATTTCAAGAATGTCTTCTGCTTCTTGGTTGACTGCTTTTCATCCTCATTTGAAAGAGAGCAGAAGTAGGGGTCATCCTGGAGAAACACCAAACCAGCCAAAAATCGAGGCATTAAATCTAACCAGTTATAAGGTTTTTTCTTCTTGGATAGAAAAGACAAGTACTTTGTTAGATTTTTATCCTTGAGCTCTTCTGCTAACAAAAGGTGAAGTGCACACAAGAAATTCTGAATGACAAAATCAGAGAATGTGCTCCCAAATTCCTCTTCTTCACTATCTGAATATCTGGGGAATGCAAATGGCAGGAAAAACCCATACTTCAGAGCAAACTCTTTAACTTCCTTAGAAGGAATAAGATCACTTTTCATGGCACTTTGGTGCTTTTCTCCAAGACACCAGGCTACACGAGCTAGGGTAGCAAGACTCTCTTGATTTTGTGTGGTTGTAACATCTGTTTGCATAAACATGATCTTCTGCTGAAAAAATTTCAGGAAGACTTCAGTAAGAGTTGAAGGAAGACTTTTCTCTCCCATTTCAAGCACCGTCTCACAGAGAAAACAAACAAATCTACACATAACAGGACTGTAACAATGACTGAACAAGTACTCACACTCTTTGATTAATTTCAGTGCACTATCACAATAGAGTGATTCTTCAAAGTATTTGGTTATGTACAATTCTCTCTGCTGAGGGGAAAATCCTACAATTTCAATAGTCTTATCCACTTTGGACACGTACTGGTACAGTTTGTCTTTTGGTCTTGCTGTAAATAATAAAGTACAGCCATTGAGTATCTTTTTTTGGATGAGTCCTGAGAGCAGCTCCTTTATACTGAACAAATCCTTTTCAGGCTGGCTGGCTGAGCAACGAGGAAAATTCTCATGATCGTGCAATCCTTTAAAACCATCAAAAATCAGAAGGACTTTATCAGGATTTTGCAACATATACTCAAAGATCTCTTTGCTTCCCTCTTGCGGTTTTACAAAAAACTCAAGCAGCAGCTCCTTCAGGCTGTATTGCTTCTCAGGCAAACTTATTTGTTTGCAGTCAAACCAAAATACAAATTCAAACTGAGAAAACTCTCCATTGGACCAGTCCTGGCAGATCTTCTGAATGAGAATGCTTTTGCCCATTCCTGCTTTTCCCAGCACCACTATCACTTTAGTCTCTAAGTCTTTACGCTGTGGGATTTGAAATATTTGGCTTCTATCAATGGCTGTCTCTTGCAGGCTGCAGGTTACCAGCTCCTTTTCCATTGCTTTTGCACTATTCTTTCCAGTCTTGGTTTCAGTTTGACTTTGAACAAGTGTCCCATCAATGAACAGGTGATCCAGATTTACTTCCCGCTCCATGCTCACAGATTTGCAGGTGTCTCGGAAATAATCCTTAAGGGATGAACAGAAAGTTTCCACTTGCTCTAGAGAAATAAAGAGCACACACAAACTGAAGGCATCAGTCCAAAAACTACAACATAATTTCATGGTGGCTTAAGTGCCTGATTGCAATATGGTGAAAGCACAGGCATTCCCATAAAGCCCATAGGGCTGGATTTACCTCATGCAACTGCAGCTGAGAAGTGCAGGCACAACAGAAACTTTCAGATCTATGAAGTGAATAATTTTGGAGCTCTCTGTACACATGATAAAACCACTGAAGTACATTGAGCTGCTAAGCAGGTAGTACAGCTAGATATCTAGAGGAAGCCAAGTCTAATATCTTGAAACCAGAAATTGTGCTCAGACCCTCAGAACAGCTTCACAATTTGTTGAATGATTCCTACAAGGAGCTTCTCTGTATAGAAACACTGAATCTTTTTCCAAAAAATACTAAAAGGTTTAAGTTCAAGAGTTCTAAACTCACCTGGTCTTTTGAAAGGTTCTTCAGAAGGAATTATAGAATCTTGAACTTCTTGAAATTTCTCTAAATCTGGAGAAACAAAACAATATACTTTAAAAAGACACCTAAATAATCACTGATTCAGCTTTACTAATTTTAACAATAAGATTAATGCAAATTTCCAAGTTCATTGTAACATATATTCAGAGTAAGAGATATTTTGTTAATTTTACAAGGAAAATCAATAAAATTCTCCCACAATAGAATTCTGCTGATGTGCACTGTTAGAGGCAGAATGACATCAAACAAGACAACAGCTGTTCTGACAGTTGTGGGAAGCAGATTTACCATTACCAGGTGACATCCACTGTTCTTTTCAAATGTCAGTGTTTTGCACAAATTCATGTTCATGCATAGTGCTTCTTTATGTCTTCAAAAGCAATAGCTTCTTTTTGTTATTCTACACTTTATAACCAAGCACTAAAGATGAAAGTTGCAGAGAAGTGACTCTTGGTAACAGTATTTACCCATTACTCTCCCTGACAAAGTCATATTGCTGTCCAATTACTTTATTTTCACCTGTTTGCTTTCAAAGTACTACAGACTTTTGCAGTTGGGTCAGGTGAACAATGTCTCCTTTACACAAAGAAATTGGGAATTTTTCAGAGAGAACACATTTTCTACAGATTGGTAATTGCAGAGTATCAGTTTTGACAAAACTTTTGGTAGGAAGAGCTTTGCAGCTGCAAGACAGAATTTAAATTGACAAAGATTGTAACAAATTCAACCTCAGAGTCTTGTAACCACACACAGCAGAGATGTGCAAAAATTTATCCAATACAGATTAATCTCCCTAAATATTTACAAATGTGTTTCATACCAGAATATCATCTTGATCATCTCGATGCAGAATGTGGTCTCAAAGAAATACAAATCTTACAGTTTCAGAGATCTGCAAATGAATTCCTACCCTGCATGTCAGCAACCTTCAGAATGGTTTGAGTTCAGAATTGCTTCTAAAAAGGAAGCACCACAGGCTTCCAGTAAGAAAGACATTGAATAAAGACAGGTTGGGCAAGCAAGTATCCGGTTTTGATTTACTGTTTATTTTATTAACTAAGAAAACAGAATGGAAAAACAGAAAAAAAAATCTGTAATGAGACAATTAGATGGGAAACTGGTCAAAGCAGGTAGGAGTGAAGAATTTTTAAAAAAGAAAAAGAAACTGGCTTGGCATCTTACGTGCTAATTTGTCTGCTGCTACATCTGGAATTCCGGGGCTTGTGACATACGTATGTTGGGCTGCAGGAAATCAGTTCGAATTCTTGGCATTGTTTATTTACAAACAGTAAATACAGTAAATTTATAAACAGTAAATACAATTTACAAAGACTTCCCCATACCTAGGGATATTTGCCTCTTAATCTCCATGTTATACTTTTGCTTTTGGGATAGTGGAAGCCACAAGAGGGCAACAAACTCCTGCACTGGGCACAGAGACCAGAAACAACACTGATATCAAACTCTGGATTCCAACAGCCCTCTGAGGACTGGAAGAAAAGTGTCTCAGGAAAGTTTGTTACCTGAAGTGGGACTTAAATTCTGGCTCTGATTTCATTATAAGTCTTTCTGTGCATTAGGTTTCAGTACTGCTTAGTTAAATAAGTCATCATCATGTTGGTTTTGGGGCTTCCATGGGAACTGGCTGCAGTCTGGCTGCCAGCACTGAGCATTTAAGATGCTCAGGCCATGACAGCATCAGATCATCTCCCACTTTCTGAGGGTGCTCCAGCACCCTGGGCTTTGCATTGTTTTAACTAAACCTGACTTCTTCCAGAAACTGGATGTCATAGCAAACACAGGGGATTGGCTGCTGAACCTGAAGCTCTACAACTCTTATCTGTACATTTTGGATTAGACTAAGCAGCCAGTGATCAATACCAAGAAGGCAATACCATCCATTTTTGGTTTTTTTAGGTCAATATGAGTAAAGCCTGGAGGGGAGAACTGGCTTAGAAACAATACGGTTTCTCTCCCAGTTCAAAGTGCTGCACATATATAAACCCCAATTTTCTACTTACCACATAAATTAACTGGAAAACTTGGAGACATGAATGTTTCCATGGGAGATGTCAGCACTGACAAGAAACAAAGCATACTTTTCAGCATGTCATAGGTATCAGTAACTGAATTTAACCAATGCTGCTGTTGGCAGCAATGATTTTTTAGCACTTTATGCCTCTTTATGGGGATAAAAGGCTATTGCTCTTACCTGGATATACTATAACATCAGATGTGCCATTTTCAAGAACAAAGTTAAATATCTGCTGAGGAGGACCTGCCAAGCCTAGATTCTCTTGGTACCCTTTCACACAGACTGGCTGGCACTCTGTGGTCAAAGGTTCTGACAATCCTGAAATGAGCGCAGAATAATTACTCTTCTGTTTTTAAAGGGTTGTGCTTTCTAAAGCTTTACGAGAGAGAAAAAGCTTTCTAACAGGTACTTATCCTTTCTGGCAGCTTCTAGGCAAATATTCCTGGTGGAGAATTCACAGGATCACATGAGGTCCATAGAACCCATTAAAAAAAGAACTCTTACAAGGTATGATGAGCTTGAAACACAAGGGATTACACAGCTTTTAGCAGCCACTGTTTTCAATAGTCTAAATAGAAATTCTATTCTCATAAGGAAATGTGCTTAAGGCAAAGTCTGTAAATGTATATTCAAAGATCCAGAGAAGAGAAAATGTGTAAATAGTATGTATCTGCATTAAATTTACCTTCCTTGCACTACATCCTTCCCAAATAACTACACATCATGCAGGTTGTACAAGCATCCTGCCTCTCAACCCACACTGGGAAAGTTTTTTGATGATTCAGAGCTTGCAATTTAATCAGCCATAGCTCAGAGTTTCTGTAGGTGGGACAGAATTTCTTCTGCTACTTTATGCTGCTTCAGCTCGCATGAGGTACTCCAAGACTTCCAACTTACACACTGGTTTTGGTTCTTTTCCAGCACAGACTTAACAGTGAAAGGTATTAAAGTGGGCCTTTGTCATTAGCACTTCTCAGTGTACCAGAAGCACCCTCTGCTACCCAGCCCAGGCCAGGTACCTACACAGCCCATCAGTGGGATTACTGCTCAGTTTTCATGTGCTAAATCACAGCCTAGATTTTGCTCTACTGCTACAAATGTAATTATCCCTCAGTCCTTTACAAATCTCTGAATGAAAAGGAAACTGGAACTAAATTAAAATTTAATAATGAAAATTTTGTGGCTTCCTATTCTTAAGACAAGTAAGTAATTACTTAGATTAGCATATAGTAAATAACCGTTCTCTTATAACCTGCATCAATTAAAGATTCATTCTACTCAATTAGGAACAATGCCCTTTTAATTCCCTTTGAATATTTTTCATTCTTTTAGTGAGTGCCACACCTTTAAGAGCTGCCATACCTGCCATTGCTCACAGTCAATGACAAGATTTATAAGAGAGTTTTCCCCATGTGTAAATCAGCCTGTGTACAGGTGCACACCTACAGCTGTACTCTACGTACCAGGAATTATGAGGCTTCTTTCCAGCCCATGGGCAGCAGGAACAGAACAGGACATGTGCTGGTTAGTTAGAGAGGTGCAGCTCACTGGGTGGCTGTTGAGAGGCATAGCAAAGAAACTGCCATTCCCTGCAGAAGCTGCAGGGACTTCCACTTTAAAATAAAATAGCAAAACAAAAAGAGAAAGTTATCTCATTGGTAGAATTTAAAGGAACCAAAGAAGAGGTCTCAGTAGACACAATAAACCACTTGATTCTGATCAGCTGTGTTTTGATTTTCCAAGAGCAAGACCAATTCACAATAGCTTTCTGAAAACTATTTAGCTCTCAAGATCTAAAATGTATTCATTAAATTCTGTAGTAGATCACTTTTTTCTTCTCAGTAGTTTCTCTTTAAATTTTCTTTTTCTTCATCTTTCGTGGCCTCTGTTATTTCCAGATGTATCTCGATGTACAGGACCCTACACATGGATGACTGACAAATAAGACATAACAGTGTCTTACATTGGCTGTAATGATTAACCAAGCAGTTTGCTGTTGCAATATTGCACAAGAGCAGAGAGGCCCACAAGCAATAAACTGGGGACTTTGACTCTCTACTTAGACACTACAGTGCTTCTAAGGACAAAGAGTGTGTGTTAAGTGTCTCCCAAAGAACAGTCACAAACACCAGAGCTTTTAAAGATGCATCTCCTCTGCAGCACATTTTTTTCCTCCAAGAACAGAACAAATAGGGTGAGAGGTTTGAGCATTGTACAATTTCATCTGCTTACCAAAAGACTCCTACAAAACAAGTAAGACACACCTGCTTATTTGAATTAATCTGTTAGTTTCATTGGTTTTACAACACCCCTATTCTCAGAGTTGGTTTTGCTTTTTCCTTCCCTCTCTTGTCTAGCTGCAATAAGTAAGTCTATACTTCATCACTTTCTGTGGTCTGATGTTTTTATCAGGAGCTACAAACCTGTCTGGGGTTTGTGCCACTATTTCATTCAATTCCTTTGAAAGAATCTCATCCTTGGTTTACTACTTAGAACTTTAGTACACATTTTTCTCTTTGCTGTAGATAGTCTTGCACTTCTGAAGAGCTGATGCATTTGCCTTTGCAGGATCATATTGTGACACTCGTGACAGGTTAAATAAATTCCTGATTTTGTCAAGTAGCTCATCTTTTTGTCAATTAGATTTTCCTACACAGTATTTATACTGTCTTATGTATATTTTCCTTCCTTGGCACCTTCACTGGGTCAAGGACAGTAGAGAAACATAATATTCTGAGGACTTCCAGCAAAAGGATGGGTGCAGCTTCACAAAGCACCTGTTAGCTCTGTGATGATCCTTTCATCTGGAATGCAGGTTCTGTAGGGTGAGGCACTTAGAACTGTGTGCCATTTCCTTATGGAAAACTATTATTATTAGTGTGGCATAAATATAGGCTTTTTAAAGTGCCAGATCTATAAAGGAATGTAAGCAAATAGAAAGTAATCCACCTTTAACGTCTACTAACTGCCAGGAACTTCACCTGTCTAAATAACTACAATCAGCAGGTACCAGTTCAGCAGAAACTCTGATAATCTTCCCAGAGCTAGCAAACATGTTTTCTGCTCAGTTCTCCCTCCCCACTCCCTCAGAACTCCACAAGAACACTGGGAAACCAGCTTGGATTAGAGTCATGGTGCACATGGATCTTCTCACTGACTTTCATGCAGCCTAAGCCAGTTCCTTGTCTGAGCTGTGCTGAGGTGCAGTCCCAGATCCCAGAACTCAGGATGGATCTCTAGGTTACACACTGGTTTGGCCACCCCCCACTATGTACATGGCCCCAAGGGCTTGGTACAGCCAGAGTCCCTTTAGGAGGCTTGTGAGGTGTGCTGACATAAAACGAGTCAGATGTCCATTCAAACCACAATACAAAATAGTCAAAACTGGTTGTTCTCACCTGGATTTTCGAAGAGTATTTTGCTGGTTTAGCTCTGCCTGAGATACTCCTTTAGGCTACAGCTGGGTAAGAACATTAGCACCAGTTTACACCTAGGGGACCAGTTCCAGCCTGGCTGCTGGCCCCAGGTGTTGTCTTGTAGATGGTCTAACAATCTGCAAAACCTAGAAATTTCCCTTTCTCCCCTTCTTTCTTTAGTTTAAAGGACTTTATAGCATGGACTAGGCAAAGAAATAATTTCTTCACAGTTATTATTTTCACTAGGATGTTTCACTGGACTTTTGGAAGACGTCACACTTGGAAGAAAGAGGATCAAAGCCAGGGTATGTGAAGCTATGACCTGACAGGTAATATGACTCAGGTCATAGCTCCGCATTTCCTGGATTTGATCCTTTTTGCTCCAAGTGAGACATCTTCCAAAAATCCAGTGGAAAAAAAGGTGTACGTGATAAAATTCACAGAATTTGGCACTGAGCCAGGTCTCCATTATTTTTCTTTCTTCTCTCATGTGGATTTAGAAAAGGTCAACTGTCCCTGTGTTGATGTTAAGCAAGTAATTTTCCTATCACCTGGCAGGAACATGTACTTTTGAAGTATAAGGATCCAACTATTCTTAGGTGACCATGTAGCTGATCCTAAGTTGCACAATTTAACAGCTGCAGATAAGAGGACATGGATTTGTAAGAGGAATCCAAAAGTGTGATTTTTGCAGAAACATGAAAATGCCTGATGATCAAAATCACCGAATCTATGAGAACAAACTTTTCTGGAAGGTAGAGTTACAGTATCTAACAGAGGATGAGATTTTGGAACATGAGACAATATATGTTCAATAACCTTTTCTTATTCAGCCAATGACTTACCAATTTTCTTATATTTGGGTTCTGAAGCATCACAGTAACTCTCTGCTGCAGAGCCTAAGAAAGCTGAAAGAAAGCAAGGTCATAGTAAGTGGCAAAATTTTGGTAATTTTAAATTTAGCCCATGAAACTTATTTTAACATTTTAACTGGAAGGGGGCATTGCCAGTGTCAATTCAGCTATTTCAGAACTGTACAGGTCCAATGTATAAAAATGAATGTGAAAAGCTTCATGTTATTTCAGTCTGTGAAGTTTGAATTAGGCTGCATATTTTTGTGCCAAAGATTTTTGCTGTTGTTCTTGCTATTAAAGGAGCAATTGTTCAGCCAATGCTTACTAAGCTATAGATACACTGAAAACAAAGTCAACACTGCCATGAGGATGACAAAAATGCAAAGAAATATAACGTGTTTAATGTTATGTTACAGGAAAACAAATTCTGCGAACTGTAAATTCATGCTTGGAAGGGCTGCTTTCAGTTCCTGTCCACAAGCATGAACAAAGGCAGAGGAAGCATGTCTGGTGTCACTGAAGAACTGCATGACAAGTGCATTGGGGCTGTGCTAAAGCCAAGGGGCTGTAATGCAAGTTTAGAACTCAGGCACAAAGCCTTTCATATTCTCACTGTTTACACTTACTTCGTTTAAGACACGACTGGATCTTTATGTCAGGAAATTTCTCAGTGTTTTCAGCAGCAATGTCATCCAAAATAAGGTTCCCTGCTAAAAACATGAAATATGGTCCAATGTCAAACTTTGTTCTCCTAAAAAATTGCAGAGAGGAGTAAAAGCAAGAAAAACACAACAACAGAGAGCAATGATGAAATATACTCCAAATAAAAGATAAAAACCAAATAATGCAATAAAAGATGTACCCAGATCCACATGACTTAGAAAGCCCACAGAGCTCTGAATGCAGACTTTGTCACCCCGTGTTAATTTCTGAACTGCAAACTATTAATCTACTGGCAGTGGCTAATAAAACATAAGTACTTCTCAATGCTCTAATGATGAGCAAAGGATAAAACATTGCAGATGTGTCACAGTGTGATCTCAGTACTACTCAATTTAAGTACTAAAGGGATTAGATCCTTTAACAGACAGAATAAAGGGTTCTAAAAAGATTTTATATTCTGTGCTGCAAGAACTGTGAAGTTATTCACACCATGCATTTATCAGAAAATACTTAAGAATTAATATTGCATTCTGTTTTTTTTCTAAAACCAATAAAAATATTGCCATTAGGTGCAAAACCCCCCGAATTCTAAACATAAGGGAGCAGCATAAATCATTTGAAAAGCCATGTGAGCTTCCCGCAGGCAGGATTATTCTAGGGAAAGACTGACCATGGGAAAACTAGTCCAAATTATTTTGCTCAAACATATAATAAGATGTATAGATATTCTGTGAATCTTCTGGCTCCAAGGATTTCTCAACAGCCACCTAATGATATATCTGTTCTGGAATAGTAAATAGCTGTATTTGAGCTGCTACCAAAACAATGATTTGGGACCACAAGCCAAACAATGTCTCCAGTCAAGAATGGATGAAGGATTGATTTATATAATAATATAAATATAAATATATATTTAATCTACATATAAATATAAACAAACAAATTTGTAAATATAATAGCATTGCTGCATTAATCAGGGTGAGAAGTAAAACTTGACATGCTTCCTCTGGCAGCTCTGTGCATCCTTGACAGAAATCAGTGTGTGTAAACTGTATTTATACACATGCAAAGTGCTCTGGGGACTTATGTGTGTCATCCTTGCTGTGCTCAGAGTAAGTGTGATGCTACTTGAGGCTATTGCACTTGACAGTGAAACTGTGCATGTTCTATGGCCATGGTGACATGATCAGCAGCTTGGTCAGAGACAAAACTGCCATCTTTGAGAAAGGCCTGTAAAAATGCATAAAATCCTCAAGTTTTTCAAGAAAATCCTGGGATACTGTACCCAGGGGGAAAAGAAGAATATACCAGAGGTATAGAAACTTTACCAGTGTTCAAACTGGGTGGATGAAGCACATGTTAGACAGAACACTGTCACAGAAAGTTAGTCTATGCCATATCAATCTTACCAAAAATGTCTTCAACCTGCTTCTCCTGCTGATCCTTGAGCACATATTCTACTAATTCAGCTAGCAACAAAGGAAAAAAACAAAAGAGGAACACAGTAATGACACAGTAAATGTCACAGCAAAACTCTAGTAAGCTTATCCTCATTAACAGAACTCTGCAGTAAGTAAAATGGAAGAGTTAAATTAAGTTTTTCTTGTAAATTGTTGTTCAGGAAATAAAGATCACAAGAAAAGAGAAGTAGAGAACGGAAGTATTAAGCAGAAGGAGACATTAGTAGAGAGATTTTACCCCAACAACCACAAGCTACTGTTAATCAGTTTCCCCACAATGCACAGGTTCAGGTACTCTAAATTAGATCTATCACACGTGAGGGAAAGGCTACTTGAATTAATGCCATGGCTTCAGATTGAGAATAGAGTTTATAAGAAACAGCTATAGCAAATGATTGTAAAATAAAGATTAAGAAACCAAAAATTGCTTTCATACCTATTTTAGCATAAGCATCCGTGGTGTTGCAACAGGGGTAGAACCCATCTCCATTTTCATATGGGAAATCTACATTATTTAACTGTTCATAGTTGCTGGCCTCAACTTCAAGATCTAGAGTTAATAAGGAATATGCATTGGCTCAATGAATGCCATAACCAAACATAAAAAAACAGATAGCAGGACATGCAGAACAGGCCGATTTGTTACTTCAGCAGAAGGCTTTGGCTTTTAATTGTGTGTTGGCTAAGAAGGAACAGAACTGAACTCTCAGTAATTCACAGTCACCTGGAAATCAGCACTTTTGCTGAACTCTGAGACCTCATCTCTCCTAGTAAATAAAATGCTTCCTGAATCCATTCTATGATGATCAAGCCCAGACTCATACAGCCTATTAAGCCTTCTTATCCTTCAGGATATGCCCTGTTCAGAACAGTGCTGTGTCCATGCTAATCCCTGAATTGCACTGCAAATTGCCTGTGAAGCTGCCAGTTGGCCATGCTAACACCTTCACAGCAGAGATGCCCAGCTTCCAGAAACTGGTACCATGTCCTGATGATGCTTGATTTACCTGCATCATATCAGCCATTGCTAAGGCTCAAAAGTATTCCAATCAGTGAAACATCTGTGATAGCATGAGTCAGTGCTTGACCCCTAATTCAACCTACTTTCAGTCACTGAACAAGTGAGGCCATGGGGTAAGGAACACTCCTGCAGCTGTTTTAACAGTCAGAAACTGAGAGGGAAAAGCCCAACCTGGGAAATGATCAATCACAAAGATAATTCTGGTGCTCAGTTCTCCACTGATTTGCCTATGTGCCTACTGGCATTGGTCACTCATGAAAGCCACAATGCTCCAAATTGGTAATATTTTCCACCTATTTGGCACTGAGCTGTGAGACTTCATGGCTGGCATACACCAGCTCTTCTCCTATCACTGCCATCTTATTTGTTTAACATAAGCTCAGCTAACACTCAATACCACAGATACACTTTCATACTTTTATAACAGAACACTCAGGGAAGGGAAAGCAGATCAGTCCACAGTTTCCACACAAACTCAGGAGCACAACGTTTGAGATCTAGGGCAACCTCCTGATCTGATTACTTGTAGGACCTGAGTTGCAAGAAATTATCAAATTTATACTCTTGTCCTTCTGCTTTCTCATTTATAATGGAATTTTAAAATCACTGCGTCCCAAAAAGCTGGAAAATGGCATCTGGTAATGAAACTCCATTGTTTTGGTGCCTTAGGATCTCAGAATGTAAAGCTGTTTGCTCATGGACTGCCTTCATCACAAACTCATCTAAAAGTCTCTGTTTAGCAAAACTTTTGGCTTCAAGCCACAGAGGTGTTGACAATTACACTTGGCCAGCTTATGACAGGAACATTTGCAAATAAACGACTTACAGGAATGATATCCAAATGAAAGACACTGTCATGCCCTGATGAGTGACAGTACAGTGTGTTTTGTTAGACTGACTGAGCAGGACGCAATAAATATGTACAATTTAAAAAGATGACAGTTTCTGGAAGCAATCACTGTATGTAGAGACACAGACAAACCACATCCTAACAGCAAATGCTAGTAGACTTTAACTCAGTCACCATGATAAACTGCCATGGGGTGGCTTTGGAGCTGAGAGGAGATGGCAATAACTTACAGCATGAGAAATAAACCAGTCAAGTATTTTTTTTAGTGTTTTACTAACCTGTAGAGAAGTCACCTTCTTCATCTCCAGATGACTTAGGATCAAAGAAAGTACACAGATGCAATGGATCAATATCACTGTGCAGTAAATCAAGGTAGCCATTTTCAGGCACAACTACTGAATCCATGGTTTGTCTCTTTGTCTGAAATCAAATTGCACAGCAGTTAGCTATGACACAGCCACAGCTTTTGTCAGTCAAATCCACAAATCCTGCACTGTGGCTTTCTGTTGGCAAGACACAGATCTTGAGGCTGGAGAGCTGGCATTTCTTACTAAGACCTGCATTGAGTTATAACCCTGAATTACTCAGAGATCCAGAGACAGCCTGCAGTGAGACTCACCTATTTTTTACTCCAGTGAGAGAAGTGGGATACTGCAGTCTGACCACCTGGACCAAAAGTGCCAAGTACTGAATACGTGGCAACCCTGGTATCTTATCAGGATATAAATGATGCACAAATCCAGTAGGTATCAGGGAAATCAGAAGACCGCAGTGAATATGATGGGAGAATCCAGAAGCCACATTTGTTCATAAAGTTTATCTGTTCCTCCACATCATTGTAAATTCCCTTCTATTTCCTTCTAGTTACTGCAGCAGACACTAGAATCAGTTCAAACATTCCTCCTGGATATTCCACAAGTACAGAATAACACTATGTGTTTCTTATTAGTCATCTTTATCAAATTATTTCAAACCCAAATATTGGCTCTTCAGTGTTTATAGATCACTGGTATAAATGCCACCTGAGCTGGTGATCCAAATGATTTACTCCAACATAATACTGAGATACCAGGATGAAAAGAACAACCAGCAAAATTTTCAGACTCTATCCTGTTAAAATAGGTGTCCACATTCCACAACCATGGAAAGCTTCAGCTTGGCATCAAACAGCACATTTTGCAATGAAGAATATCTAATAAATGACTCTCAAATACTCTGCCCTTAGCAGAAGACCAGTGATGTCCCTGTTTCTATCCATCTCTGTTCCTGAGGAGTGCAAACAGGAGCAACTGCTGTACCATGAAACCTACCTGCAACATGGAAAAACCAACAACAGCCAACACTGCAGCTGTGATGAAAGAAGGCAGAGCAGACCTCATCACACACTACCACGTGCTGCCTTGTTATAAACTCATCTTCATTCCTCTTACCCCTCCATGGGGTTGTCCCTCTGAACAGCTTGGAAATGGATATTTCTGCATTTGCTGCAGAAAATTTCAAAATCTAGAGCCAGAAGTTTGAAAAGTAGGTGAACATGGTGTGGTTCCACGAATAGGAATAGCCTGCACTAAGACAGTTCTCCTTTTGCATGTTTTATGGCCTCACTACATTACCGAGATTACAAAAATTTGATATTATTGCCTGGCAGCTATAAATGGAAAGCAGAAGTTGAGAAACCTGCCTGAGAACCAAGAATGAGGTTATAAACACACCAGATTAAATTTTCAGTTTGTTGCAACACTTGCTTTTGCCCCTTCCATTTATTGAATTAACAGAAAATCTAAACAGGGCCTTTCAGAAGGCCAAGCTGCCAGACTTTGTGAATAAAGCTGTTGAAAAATTACCTCTGAGTCAATATAATTTTGGGGTTAGAGTCAGAGAAGAATTTGGGCAAAGGCTTAAGGGGAATGCAAGACAGACAAATCTATCACTCCAAGTTCAGTGATTGGCAAACTGATTGACTACAGCACAAAGAAAAGGGCATGTCCTAGGGAAAGACACTTAGTAGACCTACTTAATCTTCATGGAAATACCAAGCTTTAATTAATTTATAATCATAAGAGGTTTTCTACCTTTAAACTTTTCTTTCAATAGCATTTCTCTGTGGATAAACACATAAGAAATTCAAAAATGTTTTATGCTACAATGGTCAAGAAGAAGCAACCAAGAGAGTCTTGGCAGTGCCAAGTCTGGCTACAGAGCTTAAAAGTAGAATGTAAAAGATGGTACATCTCAGGTGCACAGGAGTGAGAGAAACATACTCTTCTACCTTAACAAGATGAAGATTGACACTCTTTCAAAAATTAAAAACTTGGTTGCTTGCCTTTTTTTTTGCTCCACCAGTGTGAAAGGCCCTCACCTTACTCTGGGTTTTTTCTTCATTGTTTTGGTTTTGACACAAATCCTTACATAGATGTCTCTCTATTGACTACACTGGATTTAAGATTAAGATCCTGGGATTTCATTCTAGTCCAAACCAAAACATTTTTAATAACAGTTGTATTCTGCTGCATTAAAAACATGGTCCCACCATGGAAAATACACAGTGAATAAAGAAGCAAGTTTTTGAAAGATGGAAATTTCTACATGGAGAGGAGGCAGAGGCAAGGAAAATGACACATCAGGGACTGCAAGTGTTTTGCTGCATATTTTAACTGAAAGACACAAAATGAAACCAGACCTTTACCAAGCTTGTTTACAGCAGCAACTCTTTCCCCAGAGCTTCCCCTTTTTTTGTCACAGCATCCCAGCAGTCCTGTCTGAGGTGAGGGGTGAAAAAGCTCTGTACTGCTCAGCTGTTTCATACATTATTTTAACTTCATTTACTGATATTACATTCCCTTTGGGGTCTCATGGGACCCAATGCTGCCTAAAGGAGTATTTGGCACAGCTTCATGCCAGAAGAATAACAAATTTTGTACTGATTTCTGTAGGGGTGTGAAGGCCAGTGGCAGCTCTCAGTAGGAGCAAAGCAGAGATTGCAGAGACCTTCAGGACAGGAGTCCCCAGGGCCACCTGCGAGGCTTCCACGCACAAAGGGCATGTGCTGGGTGGGGGCGGGACAGGATGTACTTCCAAATGTATTTCCATACCATTCAAAGAGTTCAATCCTTGGTGGTTTGGACAGTGGTTAAGACAAATATTGTTCATTAAATCCTTAAATAACACCTCCTTTCCCCAGCAGCTGATATGCTCCAGCTGCATGGCCACACTTGGCACCCTGTGTGCCCTTTGTGACACCTCTGCAGTGACTCTGGGCACACCTGACACTGCCAGGTCTCCACACAGGATGCATTTGGTTCAGCTCTGCATCCTGCATACATGGCATGATAATATGGTTCACTTCCAAGACTCACAATGCTTTTTTTTTTCAGTGCTCTTTTAGAGTTCAAGTGATATATGAATTAAAAATACTGGAAAAGTAGTGAAAGAAACAGTGACCATCACTGTACAAGGACAAAGGAGTAGGTGTTCACTTAAATCACATGTTAATCATAAGAGTTAGATGAAGCATTTTAGATTTCTAAAGGCAATGGAGGTCATTTGGATTCATCATTTTTTCCCAAATAATTTGATTTAATTGTGCCTTGTATTTTAAAGGGCCAACATGTTAGAGATTCCAGGCAATGGGGTCTGCTACTAAATGAAATCAAATGTTATCTAAGAAGGATTATAAAGGCCAAAATGCAACATGTACTCAAATAATAATGTAAAGGAGAGGAGATTTGAGGAGAGCTGTTAGGGGCTTTCCTTCCCAAACCTCTGCTGACATATGAACTAATAGGTAATAAATCTCCCACATGAGTACAGAGGTTAATAAAATGAAAGTTTGTAAAGTCATTTTAGGAACAGAGGAATTCCCCCTCCAATTTAACTTTTGGACCAGTTTAGGAAGCTGAGGATAATTCATAGAAAAGAGTAGTAGTGCCATGCAAACCACACACTTTTTAACCAGAGGATGACATAACAGTCAAGTCTTTCATAACATTCCAAGTCCTAGAATAAGAAAAATGGAAGAGTGAGACTACTGTGAAGACAGAAAGTTGAAAAATGAAATACAAAGATTGCTGAACAAATGCTATTTTCCTGCAACACCCCAGACCCATTAAGTGCTACACATGAGTCTGAGTGAAACAAGCTGACTAAAAGCAGGTTATATCAAGCAGTAAATAAGGAGTCCAATGAAACACCAGAACTTTGATTTAAAAGCACTTTGATCAAAAAGCTCGATATTGTTGGCCACAATTTTATAGCCTTGTTTTCCTTCACCAGCTTTAGAAAGTTTTCTCTCATCTTCCATGCCCTTCAAAGGTTATGTCAAGGTGCACAAGGCACTACCCCAAAGGCAGAGTGGTTTCCTGGCTTTTGCTGCAGACAATGTTTTGGGACAAGCTTATCTGGGAGGTGGGCAAGCCAGCAGTGGGGAAGGATGAAATTCCATGTTTCAGTCACTTATATTCTTTTCCTCTTCTCAAATAAATAAGTAACAATTCCTCTGCTCCACAGGTACCACATAGATTTTTCCTTTCAGAAATGCCCTGATTATTTGTAAAATGCAAGTAATGGAGCTCAATTTATATTTAGCTTTGAAGTTTCAGTTTCTATTTCAGATCTCTGAAAAACGCATACACTGAAAAGCCAGTTTAACTTTTTCTGTTGTATTACCCAGCTCAAGAAGAGATACTACTTTTGCTGAGAGTTTTTATCTTTCTGATGGAATGGTGTTAGTTTCCAGAGAATTTATACTCTAAAATGAAAGAAAAACAGAGATGGAGCTGAAAAAGAACCTGATCTGTATCTTGCCTGTTATTCTTTGTCTCTGTTAGAGATGAGTTTAAAAGAGTTTAGAAAAGAGTTTAAAAAAGTATAAGTATCAGGTAAAAGGAGTTTTTGCCTTTCAGTGAGCTTAGCTTAGAATAAAAAATATTACTTGTCTGGTGCAGGAGATGGACAAGTTCAGGCAGAATTGTAACAAGTGCCCTGCAGGTGTCAGAGTTGTGATTTAGAGCAGACCTTGCCTTTCATGTCCAGTATCACCCCCTATGCCACAGCTGTGCCCAGCTGTGAGATAAAGTAAAGATCACAGCAGACACTCATCTACATTTTAACTCAATGGCTTTCTTCAAGACAGAATTTCAGCCCTCCTCAATGGGAATGTAAAGCTCTAGGTTGTTTTGCCAGTCATGAAAAAATGGAAAGAAGCCAGTTGTTTTCAGTGATTCTCAGTTTCACTTTCCATAGGCACAACATTTATCCAAAACAAGAATATTCTTAACAAAGTCTGAAACAAACTACAGCAATCCTTTGAGCAAGTAGCAAGGCCAGCCACAAAACAAAATCACAAAAAATTCTCTAAAATTTTGCCCACATTTAGACATCATCCTACTAATATTTGAAGCAACACGAGTCCAGATACTGACACAATGCAATTACAAATAGGTACAAAAAGCAAGATGAGATGAATTTACAATGAAAAAAGCATGCATTCAAGGGTTGAAGAAAAACTGACCTTAAGAAACCGGACAGGTCCTGTTCTTTCACTCTGGATTCAGTACCAAAAAATGATGAGAACTGCTAGCACTGCCCAGAGCTAAGAGAAAGTGACAGGAAAAAGGAGGAAATGCGAAAGACCAGAACACTCAGAGGGGAAATTCCAAACAGGAAAATTAAGAAGAACCTCCCTTCTAGCAGCGCCAGTATAACAAGCAGCATTACCTTCCACTGGTCATTTGTCCCTGCTAAGAGCCTGATTTTGTCACTAATTAGGAAAAGATCAATTTGTTTGGTTGGAAACCAGAACTGGATGAGAGCTGGCAGTAACAATTTTCATTGATCCCCAAATTTTTCCTGTCCTTTTTTATTCCAGTTCAAATCTGTCCCAAAGCCATGCTGTTAAACAGTCCATCAGTAAGAATAAAGCCAGCAGCATGCAGGCACTCACCTTGCAGCTCCACTTTGTGCAACAGAAGTGAAAGTGTGTCTTTCACATGTTCAGACTCTGCCAACACTCATGCAAAGAGATTGGCCATCTCTCTTGCCATTGGCCCAAAATGACGAGTAGGATGTTCTATGAAACAGGAGCTTATCTGGCTTGCACATGGTAGCATCTGACAGAATGTTTGTAGCAGCATCCGACAGAATGTTATTCATCTAATCATCACTTACCTTGCCATGCCTACCTGGTGTTAAGACAAATGACCTTTTGAAAACCAAGTTCATTCATGAGCTTCCTCTCATGATGCCTAGAGCTGCTTTTGTGGTGATCTCAAACTTATTTGCTTCATTTTCTATTTTTAAATGTGCATAGACCTACGCAAATTAGAAATTAATTATGAAAGAGACTGTACTAGAGTGTGAACAGATACTTTTTCTAGTATTATTCCACTGGCTATAGCTTTTAAGAATAGTTCCACCAGAGTCTGAAGGGGAAAGGCAATAGGATTTGATTAACACAATGACATCCAGACTCCATGCTTCAGACTGCAAGGTTTTTATCAGCTGCCAGTAAGAAATGGCTCCTGCACAAGACAGCAGCTCCTATGAGCAAAGCAGCTGCTGACCTGTATAAGAATTTTCTCTTTGCAGAGGAGATCCACTTCTACCAGGTTCCATGGGAATATGCTCACTGAGAAGAGACAAAGCTGTTTCCTTCCTGGGAGCAGCTGATCTCTTTGCAGTACTTACAGACATGGGGCCTGATCTAGTGCTGCAGGACATCAGCCTCTTCAGGCTCTCTCACACCCAGTCTGTGTTGGAACTCCCCTGTGCACTTATGAAGAAAAGCAACATCTCGGAATAGCAGCACTCAGAGCAGAAAATAATGAAGGGCTGCACAAATACAGATTCTGTATTTCAGTGTTCTGTTTTGATAGGAGACAATAAAATAATCACTGCATAAGAAATCTGTACAAAAGTTCATGTGGTTATTTGTTAGCTCTATTTTAATGTGCAGCACAACCCCTCAAGGGACAAATGCCTCCAGCAGCCCTGCAGGCAGATCTCTAGCAGCTTCTGAGGCCGAAATCCATGAGGCAATCCCTATACACATCAAGAACAAAAGTTTGGGGAACACGAGTTCAGCTTATTGCTGTGATTCCAGTTCATGACTACAAAAAAGACTAGTTGTCCAGTTTTTGTACAACACCCATAGCTGCTTGGAAAGAGCAGAAAGGAATTGCTGGAGCAAATCATAGTTCATCTACTGGAGTAGACTATAAAGGTGGTCTTGAAGGGAAAAGCAGACTGGAAAAGAAGAGGCTGTGAGACAGCTGAGAACTGCCTAAGCTTTTCAGGTGACCATCAGCTTCTTTGCTTTGATGTTGACTGGGACACTACCCTACTGCCAAAGGAGGAGACAGAACATGCTGAGTAGTATTGGAAGCACCAGCATAAGTGATACCAGGCCACTTTCTACAGTTTTCTGCATCTAAAATATGAATTCCTGGCCTTAATTTGAATGTGCGTGATGATAGAGGTCAGTATTTCGCCCTCACATGAACTATCTTAATTTGTATCCTGAGGATTTCCTCCTGTATTTTCATCCATGCCTTTGTTGTCCCAAAATGTTTTTTTCATCTGGTATGAGAGAGACCAATCCCCACACACAGTCAAGATATTTGGTTTATTTACAGTTCTGCACAGAAAGGGAGGCTGAGTGGCAAATCCACATAACCAGCACCAGAGCTATTAGAACTTTTCATTATTAATATTTTTTGGCAAACAAAGGTGTGGATGTTCATTGGCTACAAGTTACATAGGTTTCTTATTAATTTGTATTCTATCTTCTATTAGTTAAAAGATTCCCTCACTTCTTATGCTAATTATTCTGTATGCTCAATCTTTCTCTCCTTTTGACTCTTGCTCCATCAACTCTCTAAGAATGTTCATCCAAAGTCTGGTGAGATTCTGAATGACCACAAATATTTGAGGCCATAATCTGTCTTTGCATCTACTAGATTGGAAATTCTGAACCTTTTGAATTCCTAACTTCACTTAAGAAAATGACCTTCTGAGGAAGCTGCAGGTGTGACCAGCAGCATCGCACAGTGTTATCTTGGTGTGTCTCACCTGCAATGTTCATGCTGCATTACTGAGGCTCTTCATAGCATTTGGGAAGAAATATGGTAGGTGATACTAGAAATGTAGGTGTGGAAGGATGCTGGAGGACTTTGAAACACAGTTAGTTTCTGAGGTGAGCAAGCAAGGAAAAGGTTTGGTCGGACAGCTTTTTAAAAAAGCTCTAGAGAAAAAAACCCACCCTTGCAATCTAAAAGACTGAGCTTTTCTGTTCAAAACAACTTCCAAAATATCACAGCTTTACTTTCCTACAGGAAGTCAGTTTCATAATAGACATAGAAAGGTTTGCATTAAGAGCTGCAAGCCTCAGTGGAGTTGCTGAGGAAACCCTTTGTGAGTGTGTATGTGTGATGGAAGGCACAACATTGGTAACCAAAGGTTCCTGAGACTCACCCAAAGTATGTTCCTGCAGTTCTGCTTTGCACAGCTCAGGATTGGGCTGGTGCTTATTCACTGAGGGCCACGTTCTCTAATGCTCATGGATATTGCTGCAAAATCCCTATGGGTTTCAATACTGTATTATGAAAACGGAACTGTGCTTCCTTGAAAATTCCTTTCATGTTGGCTCTATATCTGAGCTCTGGTTTTTCAGTCAGCTACCATCTTTGGCCTCTCTGAACAAAACTTGGTTTCCATAGCAGAATTTTTGTTCAGGATTCTTCCTGCCCAGGGTGAATAGCTTTGAGGTACTGCTGGTTGAACAATTTCTCATAGACTGAAAAGTCTATTGAACAAATTTTCTTATTTTCCGATTATAATGATTCAAGCTGTACAATACGTAGACAACAGCAGTTCACTACTTTGCTTTACTGCATGACTTCCCTTCCTGTTCTATGGATTCTCTTTAACTCACAGGCATCTTTTGAAGGTAAGACAGATGTTTCATAGCAGCTGTATCTCTCTTAGGGATTGTCATGGTAGTGTTCTCAAAATCCAAAAGAAAATACATGCCTTAGCTATGGAAAGTGCTAAGCAATAGCTACATAAGAAGCACAAAACAGTAAAAATGCATGGCCCGACTTAGTTCTCTTTTTCACACACATTGTTTGTGCTGTGACACATTATAAAGAGGAAAGTGAGTTGAAAAGGAGAACTTGTGCTTTTGATTTCTCTGCATTGAGAGGAAGTATCACTTCTAAGTAAATACGGTGCTGCGCAAAGTCTACAGATAATTTTGGAACGCAAATAATATTAGTAAAATGTCAGTAATTAATGTCACTATTTTTCCCAGGGACAGTGATGTAGATGAAAGTGTACCAATGTAGGCCACATTATGCCCTTCAGCACAGAGCATTTGGGTATGTCATGAGCCATGGTAGATTTTACCTGGTGTCAAGACAGTAAGAATTTTTGTTTCTACAAATGCAAAAACAAAACCAGAAATAGAAATCACATTTAATTATTGCAAATTAAGACTGTAGCAGCAGAACTTGAACCAAAGCTTAAGCCTCTCTAGTACCCTTTCCCTTATTTTGGCTTTAGGTTCAAAGGCAGAGTAATTTTGGCACATTATTGCTTGGTTTGCCTATAGCTCAGTAAAAGCCAGGGACAGCTCTATAGAAACAAGGCTCCCTCCGAAGTTATGATCTTGCAGATCTTGTTGGAAAACTCTTCTTAGAACACATGGGAAGAGTAAAACAGGAACAAACTTGAATCTTTATATCTTAACACCCATTCAAAGTCCATCTTGCTTTTTGATCTGTCTCCCATCTAGACATAACAGAGGAAGCAACCCATTGTCTCTGTTGAAAAGCCTATCCTGGTCATGGGCACATCTGAAGGTGGAAATTGCTTAAGGGCAACTCTTGCAGAAAATCTGTTTTTCTCATATTTAAGTGGCATTCATGAGCTGTTTGCTCAGTTGCTTGTCTGCTTCTGGAGGGAACTATCCTAGGGAGAGGAGCTCTTTCACCACAAGTAGTCTACCATTCTCCCATTAGTGTACCCCTTCACAGCCAGTCACACATGTCCTGGAGCTCTGAGCAAGCATTTCCATCAGCAGCTGGCAGCTGCCTGGCCTGTAGATGGAGGAGAAGACATTGAGAAAACCTCTTATGCCTTCCCTTGGTTTTCCTAGTCTGTGAACATCACAAATGCACAGATCCCTTAGCTTTAGTGTTGGGACAGGCAGTGCACAACAGTATTCATCTTGTTAACAGAAGGACTTTTCATTTATCTGTAGCTAGGAGCAATTAAAAAAAAAAAAAAAAGAAAATAAAAGAAATTTGTATCTTTCCTTTCACCAGCACAGGAATTCATATAAGTAGTCCAGTACACTGGTACACTGGAGCATGTGACATAACCCCCCTGTATTTTCCCTTACACTGAAATAAAATAGAGCAATACAAATTGAAACAGCATACAAATGCAAACTCCAGCTAACAAGGAAAAGGATGCGTGCAAAAAACCACAGCCTGTGTCGAGTTTCAGATTGAAGCAAAAAAAAAGGACAAAAATAATAAACTGACAGTTGAAGAAACCACATATTTTAGGGGCTTCCCTAGAGCATTTCTGATATTTGTCAACTAAAACACACACCACAGACAAAAGTTTTCAGAACCCACACCAGACAGCAGCTCTGCCACCCGTCAGTTGAGTGAAGGAGCACTTACCCTGACCTCCATTCCAGGAGTTGTGCTGTTACTGTAACTGCACTGTGATTGTGGTATCATAGAAAGGTCACACCATCTTCTCTTTCAGGAGCTTCAGGTCCATGTTGCCACAGTTCTGCAATGTGGTCTCTGGGCTGCTCTGCCATGAAGGAGAGCTCTCACACCTTTCTGCCAAAGCTGTTCTGCCCTGCATGAAGGATGAAAATCAGACAGTCAGTGCATTCTCTGAGAAACCAACAGGTTTGGGTTCTTGCCCTTCATCCAAGCTTTATTTCAGTATTTTTAATTGGTGATTATTTATAGATTTTAAAGGTGTGTGCCTCATGAATTCAGGCCCACTCAAAGGAGACACACCTTCCAGTTGGGAAGTCAGGCAGAACAGTTTTCATGGGAGTAGCTGTGGAGATGTCCAGCACAGCCTGGAACTTCCCCCTCTTCAAGGCCTGGAGGTTGAGGCTTGTCACCTTTCAGGCCATAGAGGAAATGAGGTATTTAATAAAATGTGTAATGTTTCCTTGGTTTTTCCCTAACTGAAAGGAATACAGCTGCTACTACACTTCTTAGAATCAAAACCAGTTACTATAAATAATGGGAATTTATACTCCTTTCTTCACATACTCAAAAATTATTTTTCACCTTTATGGGCATAACTAAATGAAGGATCAAATTTTTTTTTAATCCCCATCTATATTTAGGGCCCAAACTTCCTCTGCTTTGATATATTTTTCTGTTACCCATTTCTTACTGATGGCAGAACTTGATCTCTACTGAGAGTGTATTGTTATATATCACCCAGCTCAAAAAAAAATTGTCCTGATCCCTCAAGTAAATCCTGTGGCTTCTCCCCTGTTAATACTGAGCTGCCAATTACAACAATTCATGTATGTACAGCCAAAAAAAAAAATCTATAGAAATCGGTTCTGGTCCAAAGCAGGAAATCATCTTTGACAAATAAATTAGAAAGTGATGCTATTAGAACTCTCTGATTTGCCCTATCACAACATTTTACTGAAGCACCAACAAACCCTTTAAGTGTATCTCTGGTGAATGAAAGTGAGGTAAGAGTTGTTACTGGATTAGCAGTATTTTACAACATTCAGATGAATAGAATATTCAACTGTAAACCCTATTGAAAGGCCTAAACCAGAGCAAAACCAATCAAGTTATTCACAATATCCTTAGGCAGTTTACAGGGGAAGTCTCTGATAAGTCTCTGCAAGATTCTTGGGAGTGTTCCAAAGAGAAAGAGAAATCAGCTGACTTCCCAGTACTTGTGTGAATAAAACACCATATTAATCTAAGAGGAAGCTCCAGTTAATGTTGAATCAGAGAATGGGAGAGATTTTTCAGATATTCGTATCAAGCCTCTGATAGTGCTCTACAATAGAAATGCCACTATTTATTGTGGGGAGGGAATTCCCTGTAAGGTAATGGCAAGGACATAGCAGCATGTGATGTATTTTTGAACTATTTTATGCTATATACTTCATCAATTCAGCAATTAAGTGAAATCTTAACATATTTCATAAATGGTCTAGGTTTTCCTGTGCAAAAACCTGAAAACCAAACACAACTCATAAATTCAGTGTAATGATTTCTTCATCTGGGGCTGTTGAAGCAGTATTTGAGGACTTACATAATCTTTAGGGTGTTGCTAATCTTTCCAAAGTTCAAATAATTTGTAGTTAAGTTACAACACAGAAAAAGTGTTGTAAATAGGATAGTTTGTTCTGTAAAATCCTAAAAAACACTGGAAGCTTCTAATGAGTTTTCACTTGGATGCATTAATCTTAAAATTAGGAAGAATTCTTTTCTAGCAAACCCCAAATGAAGAAATTCATTTGACCAATGATTCCTCTAGAGACCAAGGAGTCTTTCTAGCTCTCAGTTTGCTCTGAAATAAAATGATGAACCATACAATACCTTGAATAATCACACAGCATAATTTAATATAGCTTCTTAGAGAATTTACCAAAACTATTTGCATGGTACAGTAACAGTCTCCTGTGGGATTATCTAATAGAGTTTGTTAGGAAAACAGACAAACCCTACAGTGAGCCAG
This sequence comes from Vidua chalybeata, assembly GCF_026979565.1. Taxonomy (NCBI): domain Eukaryota; kingdom Metazoa; phylum Chordata; class Aves; order Passeriformes; family Viduidae; genus Vidua; species Vidua chalybeata. The sequence continues at coordinate 6,200,386 of NC_071545.1, read as the reverse complement.
TGGAGATAAGCACTGGAAGGAGGGAAAACTAAAGAAACATTTATCTATTTAAAAATCAAAACACAAAAAAACAGGTTTTGCTTCTTTTGCAGTTATTTCATCAGTCATGAAATCAGTTAGCAGGAGCAGTGTAGTAAATTAGACACCTAATGCTGTGACAGGCTATTTGTCCCCTCTCCCATAGAGGTGCTGTTTTACGTGATAAGGGACACAGGACACAGTTATTTTCTGGTGCCTTAGAATGAAAATGCAATGTCTTGGACGGACAATACAGCAACATTACAGAATTAATAAATTCAAAAGATCAGATTTGCTGGCAGAACTGCCCTGAGAGGTGCAAGAGGAGCTGCTGCAGGAGCTGAAGTGAATGATCTGGCAGGCAGGACGATGCAAGACCTCCCTGCACTGCTGAAGGTTTCTGTCAGTGTGTTCTGGGAGCTGCTTCTGAGTCAGAAGCCAGCTCTGTTTGAGTTACTGTTAATTCATAGCTTGGAAGCAGAAGTGCATGTTGATACAGGAAATGAAGTTGAGGTCAGCTTCAGGTATGCACATAATTATTTAATGATTGTATCTCATGAGAGCTCTTAAAGAGAGCTCTCTCTTTATATCTCCTTGGAGAGTGAAAGCCCACTTCAGTATTTTAGTATTGCAGGCTATCGTGAGCCATCCCATCAAATTACAGGTGCCTATTCATTTTTTTCGTGGCAGCCTACTGTATTTACTAGCACACTGTACAAATTGTTTTAACACTACCAAGGCCAAAATATGACAATCAAAATATTAATATCATTAGTCATTAAGTACACCTTTCCTGTCTTACAAATATAATCCTACTAAGTTTATCAGTTTTTCTTACCTATTAGGCATTGCTTTGTTCCAGTAAGTTTTGTGCAAAGCTGTTTTCCAGTTGATATTTTTGAAAAGTTCACCTCAGTAGCTTCTGTACTTACTCAACAATCTGGTTTAGTTAGATGCTTTAGAAAAGACTAGGAAGTTATTCTTTTGCAGGTTTATTTAATGCTAGTAGCTAGTCAGATCTACACGTGGCTGTGATTAATCAGATCTTCCTTGACCCTCCACTTCATACTAAGCTGTCCAGACTATATCCCCCCATTATTGTGAAACCCTTACCCCTATCCTGAAGTTTGGTTGTCTTGTTTCACTTCTTTAATTCTGCCACATAATCCCCCTGCATTTTAAATTAAGGCACAAAAAAATATTTATCATGGAATCATAGAACATCCTGAGTTAGAAGGGACTCACAAGGATCATTGAGTCCAACTCTTGGCCCTGCACTGGACAGCCCAAGGTCACACCCTGACAGTTTTATCCAAACACTTCTTCAGTTCTGTCAGGCTTGGTGCTGTGACCACTGTCCTGAGGAGCCTCAGTGCCTAGCCACCCTCTGGAGGAAGAACCTTTTCCTAATATCCAAACTAAATCTCCCCTGACACAACTCCAGGCCATTCGCTTGGCTCCTGTCACCGATCACCGCAGAGAAGAGATCAGTGTCTTCCCGTCTACTTCCCCTTGTGAGGATGCTGAAGACCACACTGTGGTGTTCCCTCAGTCTCCTCTTCTCCAGGCTGAACGAACCGAGTGCCCTCAGCCGCCCTAAGGGGCCGTGTTACCTGCACTGCGACAGCGGCACATGCACGGGGCTGTGGCGCTACCCCTGCCCTCAGGGCTGGCCCCCCACACAGGCACAGGGCCACTGGGAGCGGGGACAGCACTGGCCGGCTGTGGGCGTGCGCCAAACGTGACAGCAGGTGTGCTCTCATATTTATACACCTACGTTCACCTTTCCCTCCACTCCCTCTTCCTTTCAGGCTTTGTATCGAGTATGAGACCCCAGCGGCCCTGGCCCGGCCGGTGCGTGTGGCGAGCCCGCGGGGCGGGCGGCCGGGGCTCCCGAGGCCGCTCGCGCTGCTAAAGCCCACCCGGCCGCTCTGGCCCCGGCCCGCGGCGGGAGGTGGCTGCTGCAGCCAGCCCCGCTCCAGGGCCGCGGGGACGAGCGGGTGTCCCCGGGCTCTCCCGGGCGGTGCCCGGTGAGGCGCAGCCGCCGCGGGCTGTGGGGGGGGGAAGCCCGGCTCCAGCCACGCAGGGCCGGCCGGAGCCCGGCCCCTTTTCCCGGGGCCGGCTGCGGGCCTGGAGCCGCGGCCGGCATGAAGCAGGTAGGGGCGGCGGGCGCTGCGGGCGAGGCGCGGCTGCCCCGGGCCGTGCACGCTGACGGGCTCCCGCCGCAGGCGCTGGTGGATGACACCGAGGATGTGTCCCTGGATTTCGGGAGCGAGGAGGAGCTGGCGCTGCGGAAAGCGCGGATCAGGTAACGGCGCGGAGGCCGCAGCATCACGGCGGCCCTGGCTGTTCCGGTGTGCAGAAAACTCCATTTAAACACTTCATTCCCATTTTTTACAGGAGGGTGGTCAAGCGCTGGAACAGGATTCCCGGGGAGGCTGGGGGGGTCTCTGTCCGGGAGATGCCCGGGCTGGAGCAGGCGAGGCCGGGCCCCGCTGCCCGGCATCACCCGGTCGCTGGAAATGAAAACCTGACACACCCAACATCCCAAACCCCAAGCAGACAGTGCTTTAGTTAGAGCTGGAGCAGTGGAGACAACTCTCAACTCCAGCAAAGCCCGCTGTGCAGCAGTGTGCAGTGCACACCTGGCTGAACAGCCAGATAGCTGCGGTAAAACTGTCATGCTTTCCTACCGCGGGGTGTGATACTGTGTGGAATATAAAATATCTTGTGCTTGTAGACGTTAACCTGAGAAAACCCAGCCCGTTAACGCATCTCATGTGTCAGGCCAAGCTTGGGCTCCTCACGAGAGGTGTCATTCTGCAGCTCTGGCCACACAGAGGTCCCAGGTGACAGAGCTGTTCAATCAGTGGCTTTTGAACAATCTCCAGTCAAAGATTGTGAAAGGAAGAGTTTTATGTCAAAAGGAATTAGGCATGCACTGATCAATAATATATATAATCAGCTTTGATTTAGATTGCTTTCTCTGCCTTGCCCCAGTTTGGTCTGGTCCATTCCAATGATAATATTTCTTGTAGATGTGAACAAAGAAATATAATAGATGTTAAACCTGACACAACATTATCTGAGATAAAAAGCAATCATGTAGCTTTACAATATAATTACTCTTTTACAAGTGTCTGGTGAAGCATTGCTGTGGACTTTGTCACTACTTGAGGCAGCCCTGACATAAGATTAACCTTCCCAGAATTGCCTTGGTTTTACACCTTAGCAGCAGCACACATTTTAAATGAAGGTTTATATTTTGCTGCAGTCTTGGAGAACATAGCATAAAGGATTCAACTAAGCTGGGAAATACAGCTTAGAAGTACTTTGATCACATGAGCCACAGATTCTGTCTGAGGGACCAGACTACACTGAGCATGAAGTGAAATCACCCTGGAATGTTTCTAGGAGGTCACAGCATGCAGCACTTTAGAGATCTTAGAGATTCCTCCTGATTCATGTTACTCAGTAACACAGCATAGGTAAAGTGTCAGCAAACTGTACTATTCTATGATCCACTTTGTGTACACAGTGGCTTCAGTAGAGACAGCTCTTCTTTCTGGCCCTCAAGACAATATTAAAAGATGATGTAGTATTGAAAATTCGTCTGCTATAGAATGCAGAAATGAAACTGCTTACACTGGTCACACACGTTTGTTTTTATATTTCTGAAGAATCTTGTGCAAATGAGCCTGGAAGTCACCTAGGAGCTGCAAATTTTGTTATCTTATTAGAGGGCATAATAAGGTGTTCCAGTCATTTGTCTTTAACTTTATTCCAATTTCATATATCTTGAACTTGGTTAGAATTTGCATAGGCTATGACAAATTGTGCTTTTGTGATTCTCTGATGTGCAAAAGGGCTCCTTAAAAGCAAAAGGTTAGTGGCTACTTTCCTAAGAAATTGGAAAATTATTGCAGTACCAGAACTTTGGAAGTTGGGAGCATATGATTGCTTCTTTTACAAATCAGCCAGGAAACACGATGATCAAGGAAAAAAAAGAGAGCTCATTTATTCAAAATTTGCTTCAATACATTTTGAATTATCAGACAGGGAAAAAAGAAAAAGGAAAAAAAAAGGCAGCATGTAGAGTGCTGCTGTGGCACTTCTGAGCAGGTCCCTGGAGTGATTCTCCTGTAGTTCACTGGCATACACTGGCACACCTTAGGCCTGACCCAAACTTGATTCTTTAACATGGGATGCAACTAAATTGATTACAGCTCATTCCTGTCCTAACAGGCATCATGCTCCCAAACTGAACAGATATTACTGTAACAAGTTAAATGGCAATCACTGAGCCTTGAGGCTCCAGTTCTACATCACATGGATGTTTAGATGCAACAGGAAAACTAGAAGGCCAAGCAAGTGGGTTGCTGTTCTTTCAGGAGCAAATTTATGCCAAGTTGAGCCATTGTAGAGTTGCAGTTTCCTTTATCCTTTCCAGAGTCTCAGTAAGTGCTCAGCACTGTAATAAATGACAGCTTCCTGCTCATGTGTTTTGTTTTGGTTTTTTTTTTTTTTTTTTTTTTTAGTAAATATCCTTCAGTGTTTGACACTGGAACAAATTCAGCATCCAAAGAGTAATCCTGTTGTAATCCAGTAATACTGCTTAATCTGCCTTCCAAAATGAAACATGAATTCTCCAAAGTTACTGCCACATTTGAAGCACTGATCCATTAGAAAAGCTCAGGCAACCCTGGTGTGCTTTGGGGCTGTGATATATGAAAGCTGCTCTGGACACAAGGGTATCACTTCTGTAATTGTCTCTTGCATCTTCTTGACCCAGATCAAGGCTCGAAGCAGCAAGGCCCTGTCTGTTTTAGCCAGTTCACAATATCCACTCCACCCACCTGGCTGCTTACAGCAGAAAAAGCCCCTTTGCTTAAAATGTCACATGTTCAGTTCTAAGTCAGAAGTTTTTGGAAAGTTTGAAGTTCACATGGGCATGACCAGGAGTAAATATAAACTACACCTGTGCATCATTCTTCCCTCTCCAGTCATATGTGTAGTACTACAAACACACGATTACCACTGGAGAAAGATAAACACCAGAACAGTTAATCAGCTATAGAGTAATAATATAACAACAAGGATATTGAAGTTATAAAAGTTACTATACTTATATAGCTATAATTTAAGTTTATAGTAAGCAATTGTGTATATATTATATGTCTTATTTTATTAAACACAATAATAGAATAACATTTAATAGTTAAATAGTTGATTACGCCCTAGGTCATACTTTTGTTAATAGGCTATTCTACTCTTAATTGGTCAGAGAGGTGTAGGAGCTTAAGGAAACAATTGTTGACTTAAATATCTTATTCAGATATTTTATTCTCTAAGCTTCAAGGAAGAAGTTACTGAACTACAAGAGCTTGTAGTTAATTCTCACTTTCAACTAATTAGCACAAACAATTGCACAGAGTAAGATTTTTATTTGGCATATTACCCTGAAAATTGTACTGTGCTCATTACAGCATTCTCCAGCCCCCTCACCCTGCTGTGCAGGCCAGTATTCCATGTCACATAGTTATTTCTTTCACTGAAATTTCTCTTTATTTTGTTACAGACAAAAATTTGTTCAATGAGCAAAGCATAAATACTAGTGAAATTAATAAGCAATAATTCAGAAGAACTGCTAGATTCCTAAATCATTCTGCCTGTCTAAAAGGAAGTCTTTGGGTTTAGACATTAAATATGAAAGTTAATTTTGTCTTATAGCAAAAGGCTACAATTTTTTTTTAGCGTTCATATTTTGTTTTCAAAGCTGTTCTGAAAGGCATAAGAGCTCTCTCAATTCTTTTGTGCTTTCAAATGTTGATTCATTTCATGAAACAACAAGGATTTTATGGTACTGTGTTGCACACAACCACTAAATTCCTTCACACAGGACCAAAGAATCTGGTGAACGTTTTGTTCTGTCTTTGAGAAAGTTTTGACAGGAACACCACATTTGTCTTTTAGCTTTAGATTGAAGCTTGGCTATTGAAAATACCACTGTTTGATAATGAAGATATACACCAACACTGAAATAATAGCAGCTGCACACCAAAATACCATTATAAACTTGAAATAGCTGCCCTGTGCTACACTGTCAGCAAGCAGTGTAACATTCCCTCCTGTCCCATAACCTCATATATGCACTGTGTTTTTTGTAGGCACCCACTGGCCACCTTTTTCCACCTGTTTTTCCGAGTGAGTGCTGTTGTTACCTACTTGTTCTGTGACTGGTTCAGCAACAGCTTTGTTGCCTGTTTTGTCACTATTCTCCTCCTTCTATCCTTTGACTTTTGGTCTGTCAAGGTAAGATGACCCTGAATAGTAATTACCTTGGGAATTATTTTGTTGTTAATTAAAACAAAAAATTTGAAATATGTATTATGACAGAAGTGACAAAAATATTTCAATCTGTTGATTTATTAAATGTCTAGCCCATTTTAATGAAGATGTTCACATATGTTAGTTATTTGGCACCATGTTTTCTATGGCTGACTACTAATATGGTGAGAAAATTGCTTTACCATAGGTAGATTTGCATGGTTTCCTCCTTAAAAAAATAAATTAAAAAATTAAAGTAATACTGGCTTTCAGCTATGGATGCCCAAGGATGTAAAGATCTGCAACCCTGTGCTCAGACCCCACAGCAGGGGCTGCTGCAGAAGACTCCTGAAAGCCCAGCTGTATCTCTGGTGCCCTAATCCCATGAGGCAGGTGGATCAGGCCAGCCCAGGATCCAGGGCTTCCACATGTTGAGCAAGGCTTTTGTTTTGTAGAAGGGAAGCATTGATGCACCTCCAGTATTCTGAAAGCTTCTGGTGTTCATCCAGGTGCAGAAATACTTTCTTGGTTTGTTTCCCTGATCCTACACAGCTTACTTGCTTGTCATTAATCTCCCATTTTTCAGTGTGTTTCTGTTCTCAGTATTCCTCTTTTACTGAGGAAATTTTTTTATTGGGTGCTTGTCCAACTGACTGACTTGAAAAAGACACAACCTATAATTTCTTGTCTAAGTAAGTGTTATTGTGCTTATTATCGTATTGAAAGAGAAGAGGCCTCTAAATTTGTAATTTCACCCATCGTTAACAGCTGTTGTACTCAAGCTGGAACAGCTTTTAGAAGTAATTTTTGTATTAGATAAAAGAAGATGATTTTTGAACATGCTTGTCTTTTAAATTTTTCCTATTTTTAACTGTTATACTGACAAGTGACTTGTGCTACTGATTAATACAAATAATGGTTTCATCACTAGAATGTGACAGGAAGACTCTTGGTTGGTTTGCGTTGGTGGAACCAGATTGATGAAGATGGAAAAAGTCACTGGGTGTTTGAAGCAAAAAAGGTAAATATATTAATAGAAGCAGGCACAGGGCAAACAGAATCCATAGGAAATTTGTAAAGCTGATACTAAGTCAATCAAAGTAACAAATAGAGCACCTTTGTAACAGTTACTTTTTATCCAGCTTCCATAGAAAACAATGTCAGTATCCAGGTGCAAGCACTGTTTGTCACATCCTGGAGGCATTCAGGGCAAAACAGGTCTCACAGCATTGTCAGCATATGGATCAGAATAAATATTCATAGCATGGTGCTATAGGTATGAAGTGTTTCTGGTAGTTCTATTTTATTTTCTAGTGAGAATATCTTATAATAAACACATCTTTCCATAGATAATCCCAACACAGAATCCTCTTCAGGAAAGACCAACATGAAAAGCAGTGCAGAATAGTTCAGATTTAGTATTTTAAAGTTAATATTTTATTCACCTTCATGGAATATGGTGGGAAAGAGAACCTGGATCACGGAGCATTCTGATACTGCCAGTGCCCCCCAAACACACTGAGGGGAGGAAAAAAAAAGCACAAAAGAATGGCATTTGGCATCACTGCCAGAGTCAGGACTCAGGGTTTTGCTTTCCCTTGCTGACATTCTCTTTGCAGCCCCACTGAGCCTGGGTGCTGTGCACTGGGACATTCTCTGGAGCCCTCCAGCTGTGTCCCCATGGCCCCAGCCCGGCCGGCTGTGCCGGTGCTGTCCCGGTGTGCGGGACTGCAGTGCCCTCTGCAGCCTCGGCTGCGGCTCCGGCGTGGCCCGAGCACGGAACACAAATTAATGTGCTTCCTCTCAGTCTGAGGGAGGCCTGAAGACAGGATAGAGGAAATCCTGCAGGAAAGAATACATGGAAAATTCAATATATTGAAAAATTAACTAAAAAGCTTTTCTTTTCAGAGTGGAAGAGTCCAGAGGGTTTTCTTTTCCAATTGTGATGCTTCTGTTTCAGAAATTGGCACAAGTGGTCATCGATTGGTCTGAGGGTTGGAGTGAGATTTTGAATTTTGGAAAGATCAGAGCCTTCTGAACAATTCTCTTACTTTAGGGTGTTTTGTTTTTTTTTTTTCTTCTTAAGTGTGATGAGTGATGAGCCCTTCAGTGTAGATAGAGATGTGTGAGTTATGCTGACCAGAAGAAATCTTTAAGCAGGGCTTTGCAGCCTGCTCTGAAGTTTCTGCTCTCCCTGAAGAACAGACAGATCATGGGGCATAAGGCTGCCCCTTGCAGTTAGTGTGCCCAACTCCAGCATGACATGAGAGGCATTTTCAAAGCCACAGTTCTTAATTCATGGAATGTCAGCAGAGTTCAGAAGCAAAACCCAACTATTTATATAATAGGAATACGTAATAGTTTATATAATAGGAAAATAAGCTTCATGCAAGATATAAATTAAGCTAAGATACAAAATGTACAGAAATGTGCATTTTTATAAGAATTCCAGTCTGAACTAGAACCAACTGATCAATCCTATGGATGAAAATGCTGCTGTGTACAGTAGGGCATCAGGAAGGACCCTGGGCATACTTCTCTTCTTAGTTAATCTTCTTCTCTGCACATGATAAGTGAAATATTCCTCCTCTGTTAATTTGTTATTTATTGTGGGTTTTGACTTTGTGACTAAAAGTCTCAATTTTTTCTTCCAGGTGCCTACAATAGCTGCTTCAACTGAAGCTGAAGCCCGAATCTTCTGGCTTGGTCTCATCATCTGCCCAGTGATTTGGACAATATTTTTCTTTAGCACCTTGTTCTCCTTGAAGCTGAAATGGCTGGTGAGTCAGGGGTGCTGAAAACAATCTTAGTAGAGGGAAAACACAGATCTGTTAATTTTGAACCAAGTATTTTCAACAGTAGAAAAATTTCACCAGCAGCTTCAGAGAATCCCAAGGAGTTTTCTGCAGTCAAGGCTTGAACTCTGGAATGGATTGGTAATTTTTAGCTGCACTTCTGCTGGGTTATCTCTTGGGGTTATCTGCTGGGTTAACTCTTTCCTCCAGAGAACCTCAAGTGGTGGGCAAAATGATGAGCTTCTGTTTAACTGCAGCAGCTTACTCTGCCCCAACTTATTTCAGTCAAATAAAACTAACAGGAGAGGACAAAAAATGAACCAGTGATGTTGCTTTTCAGGTCTCCTGGGAACTTAAATGCACCTTTAAAAGTAAGGATTTTAGATCTCTGGCACCATTTCCTTTTGAAAGAACCAGCATTGTTAGCTCATAAAACCTTGATAAATTGAGCTATAAGTATTTTATAATTGCTCTACTTATAAGTCATCTACTCAAAAAAAAAACCAACACAATTTTTTCTTAATACAAGAGGAAATTTACCCCATATATTGCATTACATTAAGATATTTTTGTCTATGAAATCTTCACATTTTCCCCTGTAAACATTAAGTGCTTGACTAATTGCCACGCTATTCATTCTGTCAAGTTCCCAGCCATGCTCAGGTAAAAGATAAGAAGCACCTCTGACATGTGTAGCTACATAACCACCAGCAGCCAAGATTGCATATTATTATTCAATTAAACAAGAAATTCAGCTATGGGCATGAATCAATTGCAAATCATTAACTGCTTTCTGGTACCCCTAAACAAGCAATAGTTAAAATTAAACCAGCACTCTTTGTTCATAGCTCCACCTTTATTTTTGAAAAGCAGAGATTGTTTGCTAAGCCAATTGCTGCTTGGAGACAGAACTCTAACTGGCCCTGGAGGAAGGTTGCCCAGGTGCTTGTAAAAGGCAAATTACACAAACAAAAATAAAATCACTTCTGGGAAACTGGTTCTGAAGGCTAAGAGAAACATTTTTATAAGTTACTGCATTAGTCAGATTGGTTCCACCTGCTGCTAAACCTAAAGTACTACAAAAGGAGCTCATTATTTTCACTGCCTGTCAATGCTAGATAGGGAATCCATCTATGGATGCTCTTTGTAAATCTGTAAATTACAGATCTTATTTGTTTATAATAAATTGTTCATCAGCTGAACAGGCCTGCCATGTATCTGGATGTAAAACTTTCAGATACAAATGGGGCTTAAAAAAAGTGAAATGTTTCTGGAATCTGTTGAGTAGGTCCTTTTCTGAGTAAGTGCTTTTAGGAAAGTAATGAAGCCTTTCAAGATACACAATGGTAAAACTAGTATTGGTGTTTTGATAAAAAGAAGTATTTTGTAGAAAGGAACTATTGTGTTTGACATGATTGGATGTCTTTGAAGGCCATTTATGACTGGGAAGAATGTCCCTCTCTTACAGCACGTTTATCTGGATAGTGTGTACACACACACACATGTATATCCTACGCAGTCAATGCACAGCCATGGATTTGTTCCTGCTGAACTCTTGTTTGTCCACAGGCTCTCGTGATTGCTGGGATCTCCCTCCAGACTGCTAATTTATATGGCTACATCCACTGCAAGTTAGGGGGACAAAAAACCATCAGCAGAGTAACCTCAAGGTTGTTTGGCACCACCGATGTTCCCAAGAGTGAGTACTGAGCTTCAGCCCATGGGTACCACAGCCAACCTGCCTCTCAGGGCTAGTGCTGGCTCTTCTTGGGTGTCAGGTCCTTCAGTCAGTCCAGGGTTATCCTGACCAAGCCTCTCTGGCAGTTTCACATGGAAGAGCCATAATCCCAGGTCACTTTGCTCCATGTCTGGAAGGCTACTGAGCTCCTTCCAAGCTCCAGAAGAATGTCCTTAAGTTAAATCCTCGGAGTTGCTATATATCTAATACCTCTGTTTAAGCAGGGCTGGAAGAGCCGTCTTCAACCCTCAGGCTTCCAGCTGACAGCTCCCTGCTTTCGTAAAAGATCCCTGTGTCCCAGCTTATGCTTACAGCCATGTGTGCTCTGTTCCTTCAGCAGGACAGAGCAGGAGAATTTCAGAAGATGGCACTGAAGAACATGGGAAGACAGGATTTAGGTAACCAAACAAGGAAGAGCTAAAGGATGAGCAGTAAAAAAAGTAATTAATGAAAGCTGTTCTTCATGGGAAGATATTTAGATAAAGCTCTTCTAGAATTATGCCTGCATGAAATAAAGTCATTTGTGTTTGAGTCTTTAGATCCTGGAAGGTTTAAAGCCTTTGTTACTTAAAAGCTTCACCAAAAAGGGAGCACAGATAGTGCTCATGGTTTACAAGGGGCATGCTGCTTTCAGCAAAGTTATCAGCTAACCTCAAACTGCTGGATTATCTTAACCAGAAATTATATGTAATGAAAATACAATGCTAATTGGTTTAACTTTGGAACTACAATAAACAAAACCAAACTGCCTTTCCTTCTTGTACAAAATACTGATTTTTCAGAGCTTTACAATTCCAAAGGGCCTCTTCATTATTAAAAATACTGAATGTTTATTTTTTAATGTTCAGGCTGAGGGTCAAATAGAAGAAAACAGAAGTCATGAACCATGTTCACCCACTACTTGTGTGAAGCTGGCAGTTTTGTATAGTTAAAAAATTAATCTTATTTTGATACCTGTAAAAAATAAATAAAGCAGTGCACTTGTACTGTAGTGCTATAATACTTTCACTCTAGACACAGGTCTTTTCCACTGAGACACTTAAATGATGTTATTCAGGGAAAGGGAAGAGGCATTATAGCTCACCCTTGTGCAGCAGGCAGAACAAAGGCTCCAGTGTCAACCCAGCATATTTGATATTTAACCTCCTAAGTAAAATGTGTGTTGTACTCTCACCTCTTCAATTGCTACCTTCACACTCAGGTTATTGGTACCATGACACTGGAGGCAGAATGCACTTGATAATCCAGATGCAGACTCACTTTCACAGCTTTCTAGTGAGGGAGGAACTACAAGAGTCTTGAATTTTTTGAAAAAGCACAGGCTAGAGCCTTTATATTAAGAATTTATTTGCAATATACAAAAAGAATACATTCCTTTAATAAATCAAGGCATAAGTTACTTTTCTATAATTATACATGAACTACACTTGATTGTTCCACTTACAGCTTACATTATCTTTTCTTCTTGCAAATGGTGTTGCTCACAGTATTCCTGAATTCCTGCAAAGATGGAGAAAAAGTAATGTTAAGTACTATTTCAGTTATACATCAGGAGTTTGTTGTTGCTGCATCTGTCCCCTGAGAGTAGAAGTATCTGAAGTTGGGCCTTCCTTACACTGAAAGTGGCTTTAGGATTATTTTTAAACAGCACAGTGCCAGCTGTTTAGGGAGATTTTGCAAGGGGTTTTTGTATAATTACAGTTAGAAGTGGAGGCATTGGTCAGTCAGCTGCCTGCCACTGGGTTATGGTGAACACCCCTCCACACACCTGCTCGAGAGCCTCAGAAGGTTTCTCTGAGCACAAGGACAACCCATCTCTGAAAATGAAAGTCTGACTTCTCTGAAGTCAAACGTTGAAACCAGTTATCAAGTACAATTTTGTTATCACTTTAGCAGCCAGTCAGAAGTGATGACCAGAAGCAAACACAGTCTTTGCACCTGCTACTTTCAGAATTCCTGTGCCCCTCTCCAGATTTTATTATTTGTGGCCAGTAACACAAGCCTGTGTAACACCTTTGTGTATTGCAGCAGTGCTCGGAACTGAGGGGATTCATTTGCACAGTGATTCTCAGACTCACTTTGAATGATATTCCTGTAAGATACTGTAGCTGGAGACTCGGGTGCTTCAGCCAAGAAAGACTGGCCTCTGTCACAACTTTTTCCTTGATGGACAGAGAAAAAACACAGAAACAAAGCAACAGGAAAAGATGAGCTTTTCTTTTTTTAGCCTTTATCCTGTTCTAGTTACACCTTTTCAAACAGACACCTGCATCTATTCCTTTTAGGAAGTCCTGAAGTCAGTAACAGGACTAGAAATACAGTGTAGAGTTTGACAGAGGAATAGTACTAGCAGAAACCTTCAGATGGGAGTACTGAGCTGTTCCTCGATGTCATTAATTCAGGTATTAACTGGTAACAGTTACCAGGCAAAGAACCACACTTCCTCATGACTCACAAAAGAATTTGGGCAGTGCCAGTAACAGTGAGGTTAAAGCACTGGTTTTAATTCTTAGCATCTACAAAATACTCTTCTTTGAAGTGGTTATGATTTCATTCAGTCTGCATTTCCAGGTGACTACATCAAAGAGAAAGACGTGTCGTATTTCAGATATGATTACAAGCTGAAAAGATGCAGCATGTAATCTTAATTGATTAAGGAAAAGTTAAGGAAATTACCCCAGCACTTCCCACATTCCACACCAAGCTACAGTCATAGTTACAGTAACTTTTGATTCAAAAAAACATTCTATCTAAAAGTGCTAAGAGACATCAGTGCCCCTATCAGGGTTTTCCAGCAGTAACATCAGTACTGGATGAACTTGCTTTAAGTGCAGTGAACTGCAGATGAACTTAAACTTGCTTTAAGTGCAGTGCAATGAGTGACTTTACCTATCTGTGGATCCAGAGGCACTTTACCCAGGAGAGAAACACTCAAGTTCTGGCACATCTTCTCCGCACCACCAGTAGTCGGGGGAAAGATCTGAGATTCATTCTGGGACAACATGAAAATAAGAGTTAAAATACTGCAATTCTGAGAAAAAAGGCGTTTTTGGAGCAATGTTTACTATCCAAGCAATGCCAAGGAAAGGACACTGTAAGACACAGCCAGCCTTACCTTACACTTGGGACACACAAAGCCACTCATGTTCTCCACAACACCTATGATGGGCAGCTTCACTTTGCGGCAGAAGTTGATCTCCTTCCGAACATCCTGAAGTGACACTTCCTACAAATATTAGCAAACCCTTGTATTTCAACTGTTTCATGCTGAATCCATTCAATTACCTCCTTAGAGCTACTTTACAATGAATTATTACTGCTGTCTTAATATTTTTAGGAACACAAACCTGTGCTATGAGCTCTATCAACAAAGCAGGTACAACACTTCAAGCCTACTGGATGTGGTTCTGTTTTGAAATCTGACTCTAGTCAAGATTTACCCATATTTATGTTTTTTATCTCCTATGTTCATCTCATATCTTCTTTAAATGCAACTTTTTCACATTTTCATCTTACAGAAGGACCCTTGGTATTCTCCACAGAATGAGGACAAGAACCACTAGGCTTACACTAGTTACCTTTTTTCCAATTAAATTTAAAATATCTTATCCTTTCCACAGAGTTTTCACATATATGACTCACCTCATTCATTCTCCTGTTCACTTCCACTTTCACCACCTCTCTGGTATTATCCTCAACACTTTGCTTCCTTTACGTGTTATCCTTTCTGCTGTTGTAGAAATACTTCATATCACGTGCTAGTTTGATCTCCTGTTCTGTTCCAAACCAGATATGAAAACCTTTGCTTGAACTGGGTGTGTTTTTAGTTTCAGCTTTCCAGGGGCTGATTTCTCTTTTAAAAATGCACATGACAAAGCTGCCTGCTATGGTGGGTCACCTGGAGGTGACAGGCTACTTCACAGGTGTCAAAGAGTGCACAGCTTATCACTTACAAACATTCTTCTGAACATTAAGCTATTGGTGAGTAAAGTACAGATCCACAACGATGTTAAGTCTGATTCTGAAGGAGGAAGTGAAACACTACATTTCTTTTCACCACACTAGTCTCAACAGCTTTAGATTGTGAACTGCTGTGGCTTAGTGACCCATGTGGATCCCATCCAGCTCCACTGAGACACCCACCTAACCCACAGACCAGCCATCTGCAGGGGCAACACAACAAAGTCATTTCCCTCAGATTTCTGTGAAATCAACAGCCTGGAACCCAAGGACTGCCTTTTACTGCCATGATGCTTCCCTGGTGGAATTTTGGCTCATACCTGGGGGGTGGTGATGATGACAGCACCGTCGATGTGGGTGGCGCTGAGGTACTGCACGATGGACAGGTGCTCATCTGATGTTCCTGGGGGCGTGTCCACGATCAGGTAATCCACTTCACCCCAGTCCACATCACGCAGAAACTGCTTGATCAGCCCTAGAGGAAAGGATAAGAATGTGGCAGAGGAAAAGGTAATCTTCCTGTATTTCAAATTTCTGGGTCTTAGCTAACTACCCTATCTACATTACTAAACAAGTTCATGATATTTCCACACTTGAAACCTTTCAAGTATGTGAATTACTATTGGAAACACTCAATACATACCATTCTTTTTTGGTCCTCTCCAGATGACAGCATCATCAGGACTACTAAGCAAGAACCCCACTGACATGACACCTAAGTTTTCTTCAACATACTGAAAGAGAAGTAGAGAAACAAAACAGTGAAGCAAGAGTAGAGAAACCAGCTCTGAAGCCCTATTTTACAGAAAAAGCAAATGAGGGGGAATACATTAATGAAATAAAGGTAGTTATTTTTTATCACAGGGCATTAAAAATTGCATCTTGTGCAACACTCACCAACTACACTAAGACTGAAAAAATGAAATTGTTACAGCAGTTTATGGAATCACTAGAGACAATGGAAGGATAAAAGCAACTTTCAGCACCAGCTGCCTGTCTAAAAGCATGCACACTACAGAGGATCTTTAGACAACCAACACTACTGCAAAATCTTCTCTGCATATTCTAAAGATTAATAATGTTTGTCTTGGGTGCAAGATACTTCTTGGCTGTCACAGAAAAGATGACACACTACAGCTGCATGATACCCCAAAACAACAAACCTGAGTAACTTATATTTATTGCCCATATTGCAAAGTCAGTAAACACAAGGTAATAAAACAATTCTAGAAATACAGTATTTTAACGCTCTGATCTACATAGTCTATATCCCAATTCTATATGATCTGCATCTCAATTTTATAGATCTATATTTTACAAAATCTGGATATACATTCCATAGCATTCTCTAGATATTCTCTAGAACATGGATATAGGTCATATAGATCTATAGAATCTGGACATACAGACTGTAGATTCTATACCCTATATCTGTAGATTCTATAGAATCTGGGTATTTAAGTCATTAGAGGAAGAATTAACAAAAGTACCCCCTGCTCCTCCCTCACTCATTTTTCACTGTAGAAGATGGTGCCCAACCCCAACACACCCAATGAACTTTCTGAAACAGCTGCATCAACTCACCACTGGAGACCATCCAGATCCACTCTGATGAACCTGAAAATTGAAGTGATACACAAAAGTTGCAATAGCAATAAATACAGATGTTACACAACACATGAACATAAGTCAAACCTGGGCAAAGAGCTCTCCTGCCTGCAGGAACAATCCTGCACTGGGGCAGGTGAGGTAAAAATGCAGGAGCACCAGATCTCCATTAATAAGTGAACAACAACTGCTCAACCCTTATGCAAGTTTATTCATTACTTTTTGCATTTGTAAGAAATATTCCAGGGCTGATAAAGCGCATCATGCTAATACTACTCAAGTTTCAAGTAGTCAGCATTATGTGGCTGACATGCAATGAAAGTTGGTTTGCAGAACTGCTCATCCTAAAAGCAGATGACTCTTTTGCAAAATATGTTATGCTGAACTTCTCCATCTCACCTCACTTCCCTACCACCGCCTCACATTTCCCATTATGCACTCCTTTTAGAAGCTCTACATCCAAAAATCCTAAATATGCTAATGAAAATATGAGAAAAAAAATTCCTTAAACAAGATGTTTGAGCATTCACTGACCTGTTCTCCTTCTAGACCCATAATTTTAGGAATCGATGGCCCACAGATATCTATGTCCAGCAGAGCAACCTGGAAAACAAACCAGCCAACCTGCCCCACTGGAAATAAGGTAGCACAGACCTGTCTCTAAACGTGATCTCACACAATGAAATCACTCCAGCAGGGCTCATCCTGGAAAGGCAAACTTTAACGAGCAGGGGCACACGATCGGTACTTGCCCGCAGGTGCTCGGCCCTGCCCCCCGCCACCCGTCCTGTCCGCGTCCCCTGCCCACCTGCTTGGTCTCGTCCGCCGCCAGCCCGTGCGCCAGGAGGGCGCTGAAGGTGCTCTTGCCCACGCCGCCCTTGCCGGACAGCACCAGCACCGTGTGCCGCACCGCCCGCAGCCGCGCCCGCAGCTCCGCCGCCTCCGCTGCGGAGACACCGCGCCGTCAGCGCGCCCACACCGCGGCCCCGAGCCGGCACCGCGATCCCCGAGCCGGCACCGCGATCCCCGAGCCGGCACCGCGGCCCCCGAGCCGGCACCGCGATCCCCGAGCCGGCACCGCGGCCCCCGAGCCGGCACCGCGATCCCCGAGCCGGCACCGCGGCCCCCGAGCCGGCACCGCGATCCCCGAGCCGGCACCGCGGCCCCCGAGCCGGCACCGCGATCCCCGAGCCGGCACCGCGGCCCCCGAGCCGCCCCCGCCACGGCCGCTGCACTCACCCGGGTCCGGCCCGGCCGCGCCGGCCGCGCACAGCCCCTGGTTGGGGCATCCCTGGCAGGCGGCCGCCCTGCCCGCCTGGGCGCTGCCGGTCCCGGGGCATTCTGCAAGGGACAGCGAGAGCTGGGCCGCGAGTGCCGCGGGCGGGGGGCCCGTCCCGCCCCGTCCGGCCCCGCCGCTCACCCTCCGGTGCGCCCGGCGCCTCCGCCGCGCCCGGCGCCTCCGCCATAGCGCTGCGTCACTTCCGCCACCGCCGGGGGCGGGGCCTCGCACCCGCGGTGCCCAACTCCTGCCGCTCGGGGGCGCTGCCGCTGAGGGCTCGGGTGAGCCGGGGCACCAGTGAGGGACCGGTGGCACCAGTGAGGGAGACCCGGTGACACCAGTGAGGGAGACCCGGTGACACCAGTGAGGGACCGGTGACACCAGTGAGGGAGACCCGGTGACACCAGTGAGGGACCGGTGGCACCAGTGAGGGAGACCCGGTGACACCAGTGAGGGACCGGTGACACCAGTGAGGGAGACCCGGTGACACCAGAGGGCCCCGGTGACACCACGGGAGCCCCCGGTGACACCAGTGAGGGCCCCGGTGACACCACGGGAGCCCCGTGCCCCCCCGGAGCTCTGTCGCGGCTCCGCTGATGCCCGGCGGGCTCTGCCCCGCGGTCACGGGCCCTGCGGCCAGCCCGCGCCTTAGAGCTGCTCCAGGCAGCAGCGATGGGCAAGGGCCGGCGCGGAGCAGCGGTCCCGCAGGCCGGGCGCTCCCGGCCCGCCCGGGGCCGTGCCCCGCTCGGCCGCTGCAAGGAGCCGCGCTCCAGCGTTGAGGCGGCTCCCGGCGCGGCGCTGGCCCGCGGCCGGGGGAAGCATTGCACAGTAATGCGCTTGGCTGTTGTGCTTCACAAGTTTCATTCCCAGATTATGTATCGTTCCGGTAAAATCGCGTGGTATTTCATGGCAATACTGAGTATATTAATTCTGTATCTTGCTGATAGACTATCTCCATTAATTTAATGGGTACATTTATTTGGAAGATTATACTGCCTTAACTTGGCCAATCAACTTCTGAGCAATTAAGATAGTTGCTGTGCTTGGTATGTAAAAAATAATAAAATAATTTACAAACCAAGGAAGTGTGCACTAGCTGGTGATGCGATCTGGACCCTATTCCTGGCCACCTTATCCCAGTCACTGCTCCCTCCCTCTTTCTCCCATACGTGCCTGAGCACAGCCTTGTCCTCCCTTCTGCTCCTAACATCACAGCCTAGGTGCTGGAAAAAAAGGATATTTTCCTGATCCGAGCACAGTTGGAAGTCTCAATTTCTGACCAATTAGTCCCAAAACTTGTTTGTTTTAACATACAAGTGTGTAAGTTATTATTTGAGGTGGTCTCACCTTGGAAATAGAAAAGAGTATCTGGTAATATTTGGAAAGGTACCACCACATCTTGGTGTTAAATCTGTCTTTTTGAGAGAATTATACTGCAAAGTTATCTTTTTTGGGACACAGCACTTCAACAACTGCAAGCTTTTTAGAAAGAACACTCTAGGAATTAAAAAACCAAGACAAACACAAAACCAATAGCTGTCCACCTACCAAAAAACCAAACCAAACCAATCCAAAACAAAATCCCAAAACAAAGAAGAACAATAACCCCCCCCCAAACAAACAAACAAACAAAACCTAAGGAAAAAAATCTGAAAATACATTTAATTAACGTCTTTGAGGAGCTTTCAAGCATATTTACCTCAGGTAAAAGCTCAACACCACTGGATATTTGTACAGCCCCTGCTCTTACTGCTGTGTAATTACCTTCCATAGGAAACTAATGAACAAAATGCTGTTTGGAACTGGAGTCAAATGTTTAAGCAAATTCAGATGTCTGTGGTAGGAGAAGCTGGCCAGTAAGATATATCTGAGAAGTTTACACTGTACCTTGCCCTTGAAAAAGCTGGCTTGGTGTGAGACCACAGCCCAGTGCAGCACTTAAGGACTGTGCTTCCTGTCCAACATATGGATTAGATTCACTGATGTCAGCAAGACTTTCCACATTTTAAACTGAGGTATGTGTTCAAATATTTTTCTTTTGGGTCCAACATCTCATTCCCCATTCCCAAGGTTATATAGAACATTCCCCACAAAAAGCACCAAAAAGGAAAAATGAATTCCTTCCTCAGCACCCCTCTTCCTCTGAGCCAGCAAGGGCTCCTTGTGCAGGGCTCTCTAGGTGAACAGGCTGTAGAATGTTTTAGGGTGGCATTTCTGGTCACCTTTGATCCAGTTCTATCCCCACATCAGGCAGACTAATGGTAATGACAACTGAGAAGTCCATATGGCAATATTTACCAAAAATATCAATAAGTCCGCTGTCTTCCCAATGCTTTGGAAAGCAAGGCTTTGTCTTTCTTTATCCTTACTACTCTATTCTAGCCCAAGGCCTGCCAGGCCTTTCTTGCTTTTGGAAGAGCCAAAGGAGATGAAGTTACACCAAAAATTCCTTGAGAGTAAGAAAGCAGAGATGGAGCAACATATTTCCCTCTTTGTGATAAAGGTGAGCAGAAATGCTTAAACATATTTTCCAGTGATGTACAATTTGAATTATGCTAAGTGAATCCATCCCCCAAAACAGGAGAGATGGGAAACCACAACTCTGGTCTGCTCTTTTCTTTCTCACTTACAGCAGTGCTGGCATGAAGGTTCCCCCTGAACACATCCTTCTTTTTGCACTGAGGCTTTCCCTCGTGCCACACAACTACCAGGTGCTTTTCACCCTTGTGGTTGTCTGTCATTAAAATGACAATTATTAAAAGCTGTGTGCTAAATACTTTTCTTCAGTGAACTCACACTAGAGGCCAGTGGAGACAGATGGTAGAGCAGCCCCCTCTAGCCAAAATTACAGCACTGAGCATTCTCAAGTCACTGTAAATGCCAGCAAACTCTAACACGAGGCATTATAGGAAGCTAATGAAAACAATTCGTTATTTAGCACAACAGCATTAAATGTGGTTTAGATTAAGGTCTTTCCCCTTCTCAGCATCAAAAGAGATGCACAGATAACCTAGAGCAGGATCTTTCTGACAAAACTCAGGTCCATTTTAATAATGAGAAGTGCTTTAACCTGAGGAACACATTGGACAGCATCAACTGTTACCCTGGAGTGGCAAAAGCAGCTGAGACTGAGTGGCTACTGCAGCCTTTCCTTTGAGTCCTCCCTGCTGAGCACAGGCCCTCCCCTTACACCTGAGAATGATGTAGGAAGAAGTGGCTTCTCTGTCCCAGGCCCTGCTTTGCCTCGGTGTGACAGCCTCCCCCACCAGTTATTCCCTGCCTGCTCCCAGTGGTGCTGGTGGCGGGCAGCAGTGGCACCTGAGCAGGGCTGTGCCCTGAGCTGGGTTTCTCAGAGACAGCTGTGCTGTGCTGGCTCCTCACCCCCCAGCTCCACTGCACAGTGTCCCCTCTGCTTTTGATTTACACCGTTCTGTGCCTTTCAAACCCACACCAAATCAAATCAAAATCCAGCTAAGGTGCAGGTAAGGGCAATGCAGCAAACAGCACACCAGTGTCTGCCACACACTTCATGTACTGTCTGTAAAAGAGCTTGGGTTGTTGGGACCTTTGTGCATTTGGCACAGCCTTAATGTTACAGACTGACAGAAAATTACTGAACTAAAATGCCCCATTTATATGTGGTTTTAGAACTGTTGATTAGCATTGGCCTCGTCAATGCAAGAGCAGTAGCAGCAGCAGAGCAGTTTGCAATAGAGGGCAGTGTCTCTGTGCTAATGCCTTGTCAGTTCCCTTATCACTAACACAGCAGGACTCCAATAGTGAATGTGCTTCACAATCTCAAATGATAACGACTCTGTCTTGTTGGAAGGAGGAAAAAATAATCGGTATTATTTGTTTACTTATGTTCTGTTTTTCATTAAAGATCACCTCATTCACTACTGAAACGAGGGCATATCCAAAGGAAACTTGGCAAGCATTCTGCTGACTCTAGTACCACTACCTACTTTTAGGATTAGCCATGAATAAAATTATTCTTGTCAGCTCTAGTAAAAAGCAGATTCATGTGGATAAGTTTTGCAGACCTTTTCCTTTCTCACCATCTATTATCCAAAAAAACCCGACATTTTTCATTAAAGTTTTCCTGAAACCATTTGGCAATCTGAGACATACCTGCAGCACTCAGGAGCAGAGCAAGTGCTTTCTGCTTCAAGAGACCCAGACTGATAAATTACAGTCTGAAAAAGCAATGTTAAAGAACAGATTAAGCACTAAGTATTTCAGATAGCCAAGATGGAAACCTACTTAGAAATTTAATTTTCTGATGAGAAAATAAATATAATCCATCAGATCATAGAGAAGGGGAAAGAACCTCAACCCCAAATATCCTGCAGAAAATAGACTGAGATTGTCTGGCTCAGTAGCTGTGAGCAGTGCCAGCTCAGATTCAGTACACTGATATATACACTTTAGTATTGTATCTGGCTGGTTACCTGAAGCTTTTCAGAGCAGCTGCCCAAATAAGTGTGCAGCACTAAGGAATTCCAAATCACTTATGAAGGTCAGTACTTCAGTTTGGAGACAGGAATACCCTACAAATTACTGAAAAAAGGCTACTGAGAAAACACCACTGACAAAACCAAAATGAACCTTTTCTTTTTGCATCCTTTAACACTTACTTTCAGTATTCAATTAAAATCTAGAGGAAATGTGAACTCAAAAAATGGTGACTTGTCCCTGCAAAGTTTAGTGTGCAGACCTAATTCTTAGCATAAAGTTTTTTTTGTGGAGAAAGAAGACTAAATGCAGACAGATATTTGCCTCAGCCTTTCAATGTACTTTCCATAGAATACATTAAACACCTGGGTGAAGAGAGGGGTGATCTAGCAGGCAAAGCAGGGCATTAAAGAAATGGTGAATTTAAGTCCAAAGACAGTAGCTTACACCACACCAGCAGTTCTGAAGCCAGGGGCTCAGGCTTCAAGTCATTTGAAATCCCTGCTGAGTGCTTCAGCTCTTGCATCATGGGCTGAATTCAGTGGAGACAAAATCAGGTGCTCTCAACATGCAGGGGCCAACTCTGTCACGCTCTGAAAGGATGCAGACTTGGACTGGAGAGCACAGCTGGGGAGAGGTGGAATCATTTAATCTGTATTAACTTGAGCTTTAATAATCGTGTTGCTGACGTAGCAGATGCAAACTCCAAAGACAACTGAGGTAAGATTCACTAGAAGTTGGGCACTGCATATTATCTTATAATACCCAAAGGGCATAGGAATGTTCTGTAGCACTTATATACTTCCTGGAAAAGCACCTCCTCACAAGATGCACCTGTATTCCCTTCCCTGGAACTGCCTGTGGCTCACAGCTGGCCTGAGAGGAGCTTGCTCACAGACAGATGTCAGGGTTTTACAAGGAACCTCGCAGCATCTGCCCAGAATCACACACTGCTTATGTTCATTTGCAACTTACGTGTTTAAAGTGGAGAAAGATACCTTATTTTATTCTATTTTTTTCTTATTTTTATTCTATTTTCTTATTTTATCATATTATTTTTTTCTACTTTACATTAATTGATAATACTCCCTGGCCATTTCCTGATGTAGAAATTGTACATTAATTTTTTTTTTCTCTTAAACAGTGAACAAACTTTGAAAGGGTGCTAATAAAGAGGCCCACAAACAGCACATTTATCTGTTTTAGAGGAAGAAGATAACTAAGCTTTTGCACTTTTATTTTGCAGCAGCCAGAGAAGAGCCCTAAATCAACTAAAATTTAGAAGTATTTACATACAGAATGTCACTAGTCTATGACAAATGGAACTTAACACTTAAGTTCCAAGTTTTCCTTGCCTTTTGAAAAATACATTTCCATATCTTTAGCCTGAATTCTGATCAGAAACAGTCTGATATTTCAAAGTGGGTCACAGTGAACTTTGCAAATATTTATTCTGCCCTTGTCTTCCTATTTTACAAAGCAGAAACAGCACAGAAGTCAGACCTGTACTAATCTCTGTCTATATTGCCTCTGCAGTAAGTTTTCACTAAGCTAAGTCATGTGTTGGAAGTATATTAATTGCATTTTGAAACATATATTCTCAAGTTAACCTGAAGTTAACCTTTGTACTGACAGATAAAATTTTGTTAAGCAGCAAGACTCATCTGCTACTTTCATACAGCTCCACTCAGATTTCTATAAGTTTTTCCATTAAGATTCTTTCTCTTACAGAGCAGCCTCTCGTTCACTCCATTTTTTTCAATGCACATTTGGAAACAATAGAGTTTTCCTGCAATTCTATTTGTCATAAGTAGTTTAAGATGTTTTCAGTTTATTTTTAGGGACTCTTAGGGAAGTTCAAATAACCAGCTAAATATGTGTAAGCTCACATCACATAAATACATTTTCTTTTTCTTTTTCTTTCCCTCCCCTGTCTATAAAGCACAAAAGATGTAGGGTTTTTTTGTACTTTAGCTTGTATATGGTCTGGCCATCTATAGCACTTTATGCCTGAATTAGCTATCCATTAAGTTTCTCATGGATTTAAATGTATGAACATTTGCATCACATTTTCCATTGGTGTTTTCTATTGTTTATAAGTGCCCCTTTATAAAATAATTTCTGGCAGAAGGGAGCAGAAGTGCATTGTGAGATATTGACACACAAGCAGGAATTTTGTCATAGAGTGCAGGTGACACTACGACATAACTGCTGACAATTGGATTATAATGGAAAAACCAGTAGCTATATCCCTATACTGTTACATCAGCAAATAGCAATAATCAGCTACCTGGGGAAACTTGAGTATTTGTATTTGTGTAAAGAATATTTTGTTTGTATAGTATACATGGATCAAAAACATCGGAGAAGAATGAAGTCTGTTGAGGCTGTTTCTGCTGAGTTACTGGTTAGCACATACATGGCAGAGACACTTTACTCCTCACAAACTCCACAGTAATGGAGTTACATCAGAATTACAAAATGCTAGAGTGGAAGCAAACAGCTTATGCTGATGAGGAGGAATTCAGGCTGGTCAAAGTTGTCAAAATAAAAGGAAAATAGAATAGGTTCATTGAGCAAAACCAGTGCTGGCTAAGCTCTGGGTGAAGTTACATGGTAGAAGTCCTGGTAATTCTCTTGCTCCTGATCATACATCAGAGGAACAAGAGGAAGCAGAAGGCAAGCATCAGCAAGCATCCTGGAGCACCCTTTCTTCTTTCTCCAGTCTGTAATAATTGGAGAAAGAAGCATTGCTAGGATTGCTTCAATAGGACAGTCATTGGCTTAGCTCTTAAATTCTACCACAGTTCAGTTCTTCCACTGGGAAGTGATTGTAGTCAAGGCAGCTACTGCAGTTCCTGTTCTCTTCTCCTCCAATAGCAATTAGACAAAGGGTGATACATGTTCAGGTTTTGTATTTAAAAAATATCAATCTTTCAAAGGCTGTTCTTGCACTGACTTCTCAAGCACTGAATGCCACTCACAGAGACATCCTTCTTTCTGACAAATTATTTTCCTAGCTAAGCAGGCTAGCTCCATAAAATGAGAGGAAAATCACATAGTAATGATTTGCTATCTTGGAAGCAAAAAAGCCAGGTATTTTAATGAGGTCTGGAGCCCATTTTGGAATTAAAAATATTTTTCTTATTTGTGAAACAGCAAAATCTTTTCCAGATCAAAAAAATCCAACCAAAACCCAACTCCAAAACAATATACCAGGACCCTCCTGCAACCATTTGTTTCTAAAATCAGTACCCTGAAAAAGGAAAGAATCAAAAACTACATAAAAGAGTAAACAGTGTGAATATGGTGCTGATCTAAAAATGATCCCGTGTTGAAATGGCACATTTTCTTCTGTTTATATCCCTTGCACATAAAGGTCTATGATTAATTTATCTTACTTGATTCTGGGATTAATCTTGGTCATAACAATGTGAGGTCCATCCAGAATCTGGATAGTGGAACCCTGGAAATTGAGGTGCCGGAGGCACCTGGAAGCCCTAGTGAGGTATTTGGCAAGGGTTAGGTCACAAACCCAAGAAGGCTTTACAGCTCCTCTGCATTTCATCATCACTGGGCTCAGAGCATGCGGTCATTTGGGGATGCAAACATTCTGAGGAGTTCAAGCACAGCCTGGACTCTGCTCAGCCTCAGAGGTGCTCTCAGAGCACATCCTTAGACTGTTGAACAGAAAACAGTGTGTGCACAAGTCAGTGTAGAAGAGGGTGGTGGTACATTGCCATCGACATGCCCCAAGAAACACTCCGTTTATGTCAAAAGATGTTGTGGTAAATGTATTTCAGATTTGGTGTAAAAGTACACAAATCTTTAGGAAAAGAAGGAAAACCTTTAATTGTGGTGCCAGCCCTCACTGATATGTTTGCATCTGCTTCCCACAAAGTTAATTAGCATAAATAGTTACCTTGGCTTCAGTGTCCTGGAAGTACCAATAGGCCAGGATGTTTATGGACATGAGCTCTGGGAATCAGTCAGAGCAGGCAGCAAGTGACGTGTTTACCTAGTCCAGTATTGGTACCGTGTCTAAACAGAGGATTAGCTCTTCCAGCTGCAGCACCTGTCCTGTGCTCAGGGCTGTTCCCGTGCCCAGCACCACCCTTCCTGCAGGCCTTCTGTTCCAAGGCTGGGAGCACAGGGATCAGAAAGATGCTAGAAAAATATGTACATATTAAATAAAACAATGAAAAAATAACCACCCACTCCAATAAACAAGTCATCAGGATTCTGAGCATTTCCACTCAGCTCACTGAGAATGCTTTTTGAAACAGCTTCATTGTGTTGGGGATTTTTTTATACCTGGGATGTGAAAAGGCAATTTATTATATCAATATAGGAGGGAATTTGACTCTCACTTTCTTTTTTGCCTATATTTTTACTCTCTACCAGAAGAGCCTACAGTATTTTGTTTTAGTAGCTTACTACTCAGAATGTGTCTATGACATGACAGTAAAATGGATCACGTTAAAATTAATTTCAGATTCCAGATCTGAGATTATGCTTGCAGTCTAAATATTGCAAGTTATCCTACTACTTTGAAATAATGTGGCATATATCCTAAAATTAATTGTGAAATCAGTCATGAGTACACTATTTATTCAGTCAGGTATAATATCAAATGTTAAATTTTACATAATAATTTAGGCAAAATATGGAAACATGGGTGGAAAATATTTAGCAAAACTAATTGAGAAGCAAAATATTAAAGGAATGTAAAAATGAGAAGGCACAAGTACACTCCTCCCACCACACTACCTGGCTGCTGCTTTTTGCATTCAGATAATAAACAGTGAGCTGACCTCAGAACCAACAAAGAAGCAAAGCCAGGCTGCAGCATTTTAGAAGTGCTTATGTTGTACATAAGCCTACCCCGAGTACGTGATGGAGCTTGAGTGGAACAGGAGAGCAGCAGGAGCAGTTTTCTCCATGCTCCCAAGAAAGCTGCAGCACAAAACTTTCCTCGTGTCCTGGAAGGGAAAGTTTCCAGCGGGGCAGCTGCTGGGCCAGTGCCTCCCCACGCTCTGCTCTCGTAGGAGCACGCTGCTCAGCACTTGTTGTGTTTGCTTCCTGCCTTTGGAGGCCATCCAGAAATGACGTGGGCTGGTGCAATGCTGTCTGGTGATCCTCACCACCAATCCATTCCTGTACAGCAGATTATCTAAACCACTTCAGCCAATGTGTGGTCAGAGTGAGTAAGAGAAAGCTGTTGGAACAAAGCTTCTGTGATGCATTGGAGGTGCTTCTCCTGAGGCCATTTTTCGTTGTATGTCTTAAATGTCAGTGCTTTTAAAAAAAAAATAAAGTAAAAATTCAAGAATGCACAAGGCACCTAACCCACTGACATGCAGCCAGGCAATGCCTAAAGATGGGTGCATCTTTGCATGTTTCAATTTTGAGTTCACAGCTAGGCTTAAACAGTATTTTTTTAAGTGAATGAATGAATGAATGAATGAATGAGGAGTTTGCTCTGTAACACTAACCAGTTTCCTTGGTTGTGTATAATGTACTTGCAGACATTTTCTCGCAGAAAACATTAGTTTCACCCTCTTCTCTAACTTCATAAGAAATAATTCAGCGTAAGAGAGCCTGTAACCTATCCCTATTCACCAAATCAATTAAATTCATAGACACATGATCACAGGCCAGGCAGTATCAGCATGGTGACTGCATTACACCCTTACCATAACACAAGCATGTGTGTGACCTGCGGCATCGCTCTGGGAGTTGGTTTCAGTGTCCTGATTCATTGCCACATGCTCTGGACTGTTTTAATGGCACTGTTTTATTGTTATACTTGTTCCATGAAGATGAATCACCATTTCCAGCTGTTGCCCAAGAGAGAAAGTGTTACTACTAATACAGACCAAAGGCTGAACCACAAAGGTCGTACCCAGAATCTGAACCACGAGAAGTCTTCTGTTCCTCTAGAAGTAGAAAGCAGATAATCCATTCAATACTTTCTGAAACAGACATAACTGTGTCCAGTTTTTATTTGCTGCTTTGTTTCATTGTTTTTACTTTGAATTTTACTTTTTATTGAAAAGAAATGAATGTATTAACAATGTGCTCCCAGTTCTAAGCAGCATTAATGTAAGAAGCCAACATCCTCACAAGTGCCCACAACAGATCCACAGCAGAGCAGGCTTTGGCTCCATTGCAGGAATCAAGGCGTAGCATGGGAAACAGGCTGTGCTGGCAGGGGGTGTAACATAAACAAGGAAAGGAGGACCCTGCTGAGCAGCAGGTGGCCTCTGGAAGCACTGGGAATTCTTTGCCTCGCAGCCCTGGTACATCCCTGCAGGCTGCTGGCTTTGGTTAGCAATGCAGGGGGACAGTGGGAGCAATGGGTAGGACTGACAGACTTGTAAACCTCTCCCTGACACACATCTGCTCACCAAAGCTGTCTGGGAGCTGGACCTCACCTTTGCAATGGATGGGTGAGCACACAATATAAAATAATCAAGTCCTGACAACAGCACAGGTTACTCAAACTCTGCTTCTGAGCAGCAGAAGACCCAAATCCTTGGTGCTCTCAGGGAAAAGGAAGGATGTAGGCTTGGTATATAAACAATATTTAATGTCATTAAGTCTCTTCCTGTAACCAGTAATATTGTAGACAAGATATAAAACAATGCTTCCAACAATGGTCTTTTATCATGAGCAGTTCCTCTACAAAGCAAGTAGCTACCAAAGTGCACTAAATATTTCCTCTAAATAACATATATATTTCCTCTAAATCACAGCTGGCTTACAGTGTTTATCTGATTAAGAAGGAACCACTGCAGAATTAAATTATAAGGAGAAATTTAGTGCCATTATCTTCACTTTCTTCCATTCTGTGTTCTCTCCATATCAAACCAGATTTCTTTCCCTGCAGTCTATAATTTGTAAAGGTTTCTTTTTGTGTGAAGGCTCTCTCAAGCATCTCTATGAGAACCTACCCTGGACATAAAGAGCTCAGTACAATGTGAAAATGTGGCTTCAAATGTTGTCAAGTTCACAGACTGCCACTCCAGGGCCCAAGGTGATTCATCTACTGGAAAACTACTTTGCTGTAAGGGCTGAGTGGTTTGGGCAGTGCTAGCCAGGAGATCTTTCCCACTGCTCCTCTATACAGTGTCAACAAGCCCCTAAGGATTTGGGCTGCAATGCAGGGTCCTGGCATTCTTAACTCTTTGGGTTTTGTCTATAAATAATCTTTCAGCAGCAGGAACTAATTCAATTTTCACACCACACACATCATTAGCAAATCTGGTACAACTTAGTGTATAGACAAGATCTAAATAGCAGCATAATTTAAATCACACGATGTAATTTTTAGTGGTTGTTGAAATTCAAGTTTGCATTGATTTTAGTAGACTGGCTGAGAAACTACATTAGTTCCATTTGACCTTTTCCACTCTAAAGCTACCTACAGGAAGGGGTTCACCACACTGGCTGTAATGCATCCTGATTAGTGAGGGTAACATAATAACCAATAGGCTAGGAAATAGAAACATTTTTCCCCTTCTTCTGGAGCATTCACTTAGCAGCTGCATTTACTGTGGGAACAGATAATTTGTCACTTCTGGTAGCACCACACAATAAATTAGGTGGGTGAGTTAGCCAGTATAATAATTTTATTAAAAAAACTCCAAAAACACAACAAAACAAGATGGCCTTAAATATTAATACACAACTCCAGTTTTATACTCACTCTGAGTTTTGTTTTCCATGTCGTCCTTGAAAATCTCTTCCACAAAACTGTCAGCAGCATTAGGATCAATATGAGTCTGGTCATCCAGATTTCATATATCCAAAATACCAAACAGGTTTGGTATTATGCAGAGTGTTACTTATCCCTTCTTCTTCCCACAGTTGCCAGTCATGTTGTTGATATACTGAAGGGTCCTCTCTATAAAAAAAAAAAAAAAGGAAACTTCATTTGAAGTCACTGGAACATTAGAATGTCTCTGAATTTTTCTTCAGGTGGAGTGAAAAGTCTTTAATATGACATACTTAAACTGGGGGTTCTGAGTCAGTCTAACTCCTGTGAGCTGCTAGGTTATGTAAGAGCTTCATAAAATGTCCCTCAGATACTCAGAAGTATTTTAGGCTTAACATATGTGCAAGTTTTCTGTCAGACTAATATGATTTCTAATATTTTAACCCAAATGTTTATATAAGTACAGAGTTTACTAGAAGTAGTTCTATTGACAATTAGCATATCCTGTCCTTCCTGAAATGCATGTGAATTTTACTGTACTACAGCTCCCTAATCCAGATCAGGTTCTGTTGGATGCTTTGCTGATCCAAATCCTTGAATGCTACGTTCATCAGATCTCCAATCAGAAATTGTAATCCTGACAGGGTATTTGAAAATTGGACACTTTTATCATATGAGAATTTTTGGTTGAGCTCACAGCTTAAAATGTATTTTCTTAGAGATAAAATTCTGAGAAAGTAAAACCATTTGCTACTTCACTTTCTAGGGATTTTTTTTCCTTTTGAATAATTTATTTCTCTCATGGTTTAAAGGAAGAAGAATTCAGCCTTATAGCTCAGCTGCAATAGAGAAAGAAAATATCAAATGAACCACTTCTTTGTAACACATAAATGTTTTCCGAGTTGCTGTTTATTTTAAAGGAAGTGCTGATGTTGGCACTTGTTCCCTGTGTGTGCTGCCAGCTTTATAGTTGAAGGGATTAGACAGAAAACAAATGAATAGTGTCTAGTTTTTCTGTAGTTAAACAACTGTGACTGTCGCAAAATCAGTTAAAAGTGGTTTCTGGAAAAAATCAATCTTTCTTACAGTCCATAGTGCACAGAGAAATGAACAGAAGCACAGTTCTGTCAGTATGAAGAGTTTACCAGCTCAGCAACTATGCAAGAGGATTTGCCACATCTCCACTGATAAACTGCTGCAAGCACTGTGGCCAGGATTTGCTCTTGATTTCAGAGCTCCGTATTCAGGGGCTCTGACAAATGACTGTGGTTACCATGTTTCTGTGCCAAATCTAGACTCATCAGCACATCCTGCCCCACAAGTTTAGGCTGTCATGAACTACCAACACTGGCTGGTGCCATCCATACCAAATGTATTCTACAGGTGTTCAAACCAGCCACGATGCTCCTACAGAGCACAAGTGAGGCTCAAGTGAAGATAGCAAGGAGATCTGTCAAAGCAGAGTGGCTTAATCCACTCTTGAAGTCAGCACAAGTGAGAAATCCTCACTTCTCACAGGTGCTCTGAAAGTCTGGCAGAGGTTTCATACAGTGCAGTCCAAGCCAGCTGTGAAAACCCTGCCTGAAAGTGTCACCTGTCTGCTTTAAAACAGAAATGTGGTGAGGGGCTGCTGAAGTTATGTGAGTAACTTCAGGCCACTGAAGTTGACACTGCAATTAACATTTAATAAGATGTTTGCAAGAAGCTCTGATACTCTGCAGCTGCTGATCCTCCCCAAATCAATGCTGGAAGATGATTCCTGGGAAGGCAAACTCTCTCTTCATGGACAAGAACTGTCCATG
This sequence comes from Vidua chalybeata, assembly GCF_026979565.1. NCBI lineage: Eukaryota > Metazoa > Chordata > Aves > Passeriformes > Viduidae > Vidua > Vidua chalybeata. The sequence continues at coordinate 6,168,684 of NC_071545.1, read as the reverse complement.
TGTGCAAAGTCTTCCCCAGTGCCCTATGGCTCACCAACTACACTTAACAGTAATTTTGATACCTCAGTGCATGCTACAAAATTGCAAAGGTTGCAAATATTTCCTGATGGAGATAATTAATTACTCTGTTTTCTCAAATATTGAAGCCCTATAAACTACAGAAAATTAACATCAAGCTTTTTTCCTTTAAATGACCTCATATTCTCAGCTGTAGATGCTACTAATTAAAAAAAGAATTAGTAGAATTATTTAAAGAGAATAAGACCATGACAAAATACAGGAAGAGATGTTCTTAAAGTGTCCTGAAATTGTCCTTCAGTCAGCCAGTCAGTCAAGACTGCTCAGCTTCCTGGTTTTCAGTGGAGCTCTACCTTGTGAGGAGGACAGGAGAAGGATGGAATGGGCGTTGAGATGTGACTTTTCTGGATGGCAGCTGAAACATATTAACAGTGCAGTAATCCTAGTAAAGGATTAGAGGAAGAGCTAGTTGGTAAAGCATCCTGTCTGTTTTGGACAAAATAGAATAGTAAAGTTTTACTATTATTTGTATTTCTTCCTGGATTTACTCACTCATTTACAGAATAAGTGGCACACTACAGTTCTAGTAATTGAGCAGTTTCCTACCTCAGGTTCCACTCTACATGGCCACTGTAGGAACACACAAAATGCATTTTGCACTGGACAGAAGCCAAATCCAAAACAATGATAGATTTGAAAGTATCCTGAATAAACTGGCTCTGTTCCTTATCCTTTGTTTTGTGTGGGTGGTGGCTTAATCAGGCTACCAACAAAAGTGCCCTAGCAAGGGCAGCTGGGGTGCACGGTGTGACATGTCCCTGCGGCCAGCCCGGCTTGTCACAGCGTGGCTGACACGCAGATTCTCCCTACAGCTAAAAAAGCAGTTTCTCCTGGCTATTGGGTCAAACCACTCACAAAGCAACAACGTTTCTAAAGATTTTAAATAATAGGAAACCATTTTGGAACACAAAATTGGAAAGTGACATCCAGGCTTCCTTCTGGTACTCATTAAACCCATCTCTTGCAGATCACGCTGCATCTTGATTTTTCCCAGGATGATGCCACAGTCAGGTTGCACGTGCCTATGGAGAGGACAGTCTGCTCCATCCAGCAATGCTAAGTGGTGGTTTTCTGGGATTAAGTTTTCTGAATGTAGGGAAAGTTCCAGCAGTTACTGAGTAACTGAGTTTTGTATTGCAGTATTTGACTGCAGAGCAATTCAAGGGGTCCTGGTGATGTGTTGCTGGATACAGGAGGAGCTCTGTTCCTGCAGACTGCACAGTGATCTGGTTTGAATCACCAGTCCTACCTTGCTGTTTCTTGCTCAGAAACAATTCACAACAAACTTCTATCACAGAACCCCCCTTGGGACGTGACTTTAGGGAGGAGTGAGGAATCTCACTGTTTTGTTTCCCAGCAGGGAAGATTGTTTCCACTGGTAACATTTTTCTCCCTCTCTATGCCTTTGTATGGAGGCAAGGGAGATTTTATCACTTGCTTCTGTTACTACCAAACTGTGGAATTAAGCACTTTATTTGCATTTCATATACTATTTTTACAGTGTATGAAGAATAATATTTGTGTTGAGCTGTTAAATATTGACAATAGTCCCACCCTATTTATCAAATACTGACAGCTGACCAAGCAAAGGAGTTAAAAATTATTTGGAAATTTGGATCTTCTTGAAGCCTTTAAATATATTTCTGGAAGTTGGGGGCTTTCCAGTTCACACAACTACTCTAATAGCTAGACATATTTTCTCCCTTCCTTATGCCAAGAACTCAATTAAGAAATATATAACAGAAGGGAGGCACTTCTAAGGGACCTCACCTTTTTTTTTTTTTTCCATTCTTAACAGAAGAAAAAATAAGGAAAAAATATCTTTGTCTGGAAACAATCAACATAAGTGAAGAGCCAGCCTGAATTTGAAAATTTTGGGACTTTGGGATGGAGATCATAGGGCTGAACGATAATTCTGAACATTACAAATTCCAGCTTCTTCCTGATTGTGCCTTTGTTCAGCAATGTTCTCTTCAAGATCTTGACTCTGCTTTTGGGTGGAGACCTCACTTGGTACGTTGTCAGTGCAAACAACACTGAAGTGTTTGCTCATGGTGTGAATTCCTACTGAGAGTGGCTGTCTAAACCCAGGCAGCCACGACAGCTTGTGCTGTTCTTGGAGAGCATCACTTGGAGTACAGGAATTCCCTGAGATTCACCTACCAGCAGCAAGAACAAATCTTCACTGAGCACTGCAAAAACAACACTGTACAAAAATCATCTTTTTCTCTAAATTTAACTGAGCAGAAGATATGAAGTGTATTATCCTAGTGAAAACAAACTTTCAGTGGAAAAAGTGCTATTGTCTTTTTTAAGTCATATCCACACATGCAGCACATTTCAGTTTGTTGACAGCAAACAACTGCTTTTAAAAAGTGAATGGTTTTCTTTAGGCTATCAAAAAGGAAGAGACTTTCATGAACTTTGGCTATAAAGCTATATAAATCCCAAAAGACTACAATTAATTCGCTATTTGCTCCTTAGAAGCCAAGATAGATGGATAATGCAGAAAAATCTTGTTCTGCCACTGATTTACTGAGTAAACAATTTTACACTCAGCCTCCAGAATGCAGTTAATCCCAGCTGTGATGGGAATACGTCAAAGGAAACACATTTCTAACAATCATAAAGATACTCATGCAGATAAACCTGAGAATCTCTTATAAAACCCCCAAGAGAATATAACATTTTTTCCATAGATATCTCTCCTTGTGAACTAGATCGTTAATTATTGTACTCATATGAAGCCACAGACATCAAGAAGCCAGATCTACTGCATTTCCATGTATAAACCCAGAAATTTAATGTGCAATTCCATAATTCTTGAAAGATAAGATCTGTTTTATAGCAAAGAAAGTAATGTAGAAAAGACAAAAACCTGTCCCTGCCTGCTTGATACAATGAGATAATTTTAGTTCTAGACAAACCATTTCCTAACATTATCTAAACTATAGCTCATAAAAGTTTATGGACTCAAATTCCAAACAGAGTCAGAAAACAATGGCTCTCAGTATCTTCACTAATGATAACAGCAGTTGGGTGCAATAACATTACTGATTGCAGTGAAGACAGTTTATTTTACCCAACTCTGCTAGTAGCACTTTTTTTGAAAGTTTAAAATAACAGCAAAGCAGCAGAATTTGTACAGGTGGTGTGCCCAGCCAATCAATATATGTGAGGGTGCTTGTATGACAGGACTTTTCAAAGACCTTCCTCCTCCCATGTGTCAGCTTGGAAGTTTTTAACCTGAACATATTTCTCATTCCCTAGTATAAAAACCTAAGTGTTAGCTACTTGGAAAAATAATAATCTCTCAGAAGACCCATTTCTGACACCATATTGAGTCCAACCTTTTCAAACACATGTCCTTGGGCTTTTTAAATTTGAATTTGAATCTAGAAATAATCTGAACTCTTACACATCCCTGACCCATGACAGTATCTTTTCTCAGAATATGAGCAAAAGCTTATTTTTGTGCAGCAGAAACACACAAAAAGCCTGATGAGGTTTACACTCCACATGGACACAATGTCACTATCATTAATCAGAACATGGTCTAATGATACTCTCCCTCTTAAAAATGGACAGTGAGCCCCTGGAGGAGGTAATGACTGCAGAGAGGGTGAACCCAGGGGTAGGATGGTTAATACAACATAGCCACTGACCAAAAAGGATTTTCTGGGATTTCCCTCCCACCCACAACATCACAGGCATTTAAAGCTTTAAATTCATGATCATGCATTTCCCAATACAACAAAACTCCCGGCAGCTCTTGGAAACAATGGCAAAGTGCATCTAAACTACGCTGAGCAGAGATGAGATTTCAAATCCCTGTACCCTTGAATAGGAGACCTGTGTGTCTGATGGTTGAGTTTTTACCCACAAGCAGCTCTGATAACTGCTTGCCACTGCACACAAGGGTTTTGGCACATTTTTGTTCATCATTGCAAGGGAAAGTGTACAGGTAATGTATTCTGCAGAAGAGGCTCAGGAGAATTGCCACACAGTAAAGGCAGATGCACCAGTGACAAAGACAAGCAAATCAGATGACTCTGAACCTGGATTCTGCCCCCACAGTAGTAGTTCACAAAGTACTATGACATTTTCAGCTTAGTTCTACAGCCCCAAATTCTTTTAAGGAGGAGACCCATCCCAAGTGGATCACAGACTTCTTTTTCAAATGAAGGGATTAAAGTAAGGCACAACCAATTCCAACTATGAAAAACAAATAACCAATAACAAATAGCCAATGCTTTACTGCGCAATAAAGAATTTGAATTTATAGAGGATATAAAACATAAAATCTTTTTTTCTGATGCAAATTGCTTTGAAGTATTAAAGAATGAGAGAAATTTCAGTATCACTGCATTATGATCCCACATCATGTAAGAACATGCCTGCTCAAGTCACAAAATAACCACTGGCACTACCAGTTCAGATCTGTTCCCTGGCCTCAGGGCTGCTGAAAACCATGCTGTAAACCAAACCTTCTATTAAAACTTAGTCAAGAGAATAAGATACAGGTCAGACTGGTCCAAGTATTATTTGATGAAGGAAAGACCCTCCTAAGTATTTAGACTTTATAGCTCTAGTTTTTTTCAGCTGGAATCCATAAATGTTTATCCAATCTTCCTATGATGTCCTTTGATCTCTTAGGAGTTTTTATTTTTAAAAACACAGATAACATTTCTGTAGCCATACTGGACAAATAAGAAGAGGAGATGACACAGTGATCTGAACCTTTGTTTGGATTTTTCTCTCAGTATTTATAAACACCAAGGCAATCCATCACTGGCTGCCAATACAAAGAAATTCAAACTTACACAAAATACCCATGCTGATGTGGTGTATTTAATATAAGGCAGACCTACGGGGTACAAGAGAGACTTCCCATCAGTTGTTTGCAGGGTTTTTATTGTGTGGTGCTTTTATTTTTTTTAAAGGCATTTTCTACTGTAGGACTATCACCAGACCCTCCAATATCAAATGGAATTTTAAAAGTGGAAAAGATTGAAGGGAAATATGACTAAATAAACAAGACAGAGGTTGTATTCTTGTGAGAAATTTCTTAGTGTTGTGAAACAAATATTCATAAGAGAACTCAGCTTGAGAAAACCAGGCTTTACACTAACAAAAAAATGGTGGTGAAAATAATCTCCACAGAGGACAACAGGCAAAGTGTGGTCAGGAAGGTGGTGGGACCATGAGTGCCAGTGGGTCCCTAATCTGCAGCGTCTAAAAGACCATCACGGTTTGCACAACCAGAGGAGCTGGGCTGGCAGGAGCAGGGAGCTGCAGTGCTGCTGGGGGTCCTGAGCAGCACAGACCCACACAAGGACCACCCTGATGGTCAGGAGAGCACAGGCGCCCTGCAGGCACCCCTGCACAGTGCTCCTCGTGGCCTCTGCATCCTGCCTTGGTCCCTTGCTTTAGCAGGCAAGAAGGAAAAGACTGATTGAACAGGCAGCTGATGTGGCAAGGCTCAGGCTCAACATCCAGGCACTGGCGTTCTGTGGTGTAGTTAAAGAACCGTAGGAGGAAGAGCGACATTGTTTTAAAAGCTCAGCTTCAAAAACAAACATGCAACAAAGACAGGAGCGTATTCACCCCCCCCCCCCCCCATCCCATCTGTGCCCTGCAGGCAATGTTCTGAGAGGAGTCTGTGAAACTTGTACTTGCAGCTATCTCAGACAGCTCCACCTATAACTGTCTCAGCCCTGGCTCTCCCGGAGCCTGACACGCTGCCAGGGCTGTGTACGTGATCCCCTCGTGTTCCTACGCAGTCTTAGCCGTGTTTAACTCGCAAGTATTTGCAAACACGCCATGCAGGAAAACAACGTAAACATGAAAACGGGCTCGGGAGGACGATTTGCATCCACTGTACTTGTTTGCTGTGCTTCTGCAGAGGTGCAGGGATCCAAACACGCTGTCCCGAGGAAGGACCGTGCTGCTCTCAGCCCTCTGGCCAGGCATTGGAGATGCTCCTGCACTGCAGATGCTGCTGCGACTCCAGCCCGTGGACTGAGCTCCTTAAGTGTTAACCAAGGATTTTGTACGCGTTTTGCAGCCAGAGCTGAGCTCCATGCTGCTGTGGTTGCTGCATTACCTCCACCAGTTTCTGATCTGGCTGTTGAAATGGCAATTGCTTGTTCTAACCTGCCTCTGGCAAGCTCTGCTCCGTGCCACTCTCCATGCACCCTGCCCTGCCCCCTCTCCTGGGGAGCGCTTCTCACCCCACAGTTCCTCCTTTCTGCTTGCTCAGGCTCTGTGTCCCCGCTTCACCTTTCTCATTTAAGGCTGAGCACAGCCCTTGCCAGGCCCCTCCCTCCTGACATCCCAGACGCAAAAGAAAGGTCACCCCCATGCCATTTCAGGTAGGAAAAGACAGACCAAAGAGACCTGAGGACAAAGCTGTCCCATGCCAGTGTCACAAACAGTCTGCACAACACAGCCTCTTAAGGCTTGCACAGATCTACTCTATGAAAAGTCCCAAGGACTGTTTTGTCTTTCCAGCTGAAAATTGTAACTAGGTGTCACCCCAAGCTACATGGATGCTACAGAAATTCATTAACACAAAACCCACATTCAAAACTAGTGAGTTTTTGACTAACTACTAATGGATGTCCTGTACCAAAATTACCAAATTATCTCTTCCAGATCCTTAAAGCTGAGCTTATTCCTTGAATCTATTGGAAAAAAAGGAAGAGTTCACTGTATAAGTACTTACTGCAGAATTAGTTTTGTGCCTTGGACTGAGCACAAATGAATTGATTTGCCTAATAAAATTATCAGTATTTATATTTGTCCTCAGGGTTGTTAGTCTGAGCAGAAAGACTACAGTTTTACAGCTACATAGGGGAATGCTTTTTAAAAATGTACTCTGAATACTTCATCAAAGATTTTTGGCATAGCTGAGATTTCCTGTGTTCTGAACACTGCACAGACAAGAAGTGCATAAGCAAACAATGGCACTTTACTAAAGGCACAACTCTACACAAAAGAAAAACTTGGGAATAACATGGCCTAGCAGAGAGGTTGTGTCAGGGGGAGACTGCTGAGTGGGTTTGGCTTGTTTGTTAACCTGCAAGTGAGGTACAAAGCTTTGCTGCTAAACAGGTCATCCAGAGATGGGTGGGAAAATAATAGTTTTTTCCTCATCTGCATTTTGTACAGGAAAATTGACAGTCTTGCTAAGCAGACAGCCCTAAATGATACATTTTTTTGTACCCCAACTGGAAGCACTTATGCAAAGGAGCTGCTACCTGGTTCTCCCCAGGGACAGATAAATCAGAGCTGTGCATTGGTGAGCACAGGTTCCATACATAAACATTTAGGCACTGAGATTTATTACTTGTAGATAGCTCCAGCATGTTAATGTTCATTTCTCTTCCATATTTCAAGAGCAGCAGAAGAACTATTCTCAGTATGACAACATTTACAAGAGGGTTTATGCAGCCAGATTTGCCTACTTAAGGCTCTCACTGTATTTAGAGCTGTTGCAGCCATGCAGAGTCCTCTGGCACGAGGCACCGAGCCTGCTGTCAAGGATGTTTGATATCTTTAGCAAAGCAGAGACAGGAGTCTCTCACTGGGAAACCTTCAAGGTGCAGTGAAGGGAAGGGAGAGCAACTGATGAGATGCTGACAGACTTGCTTTTCTGAGCTGTGCAATATACAGGGCTTTAGAGGAAACTTCCCCTCTTTTATCCTCTTCCCCACAGCATCAGCACCCACCCCAGTACATGCTGGAACTCTCCTAAAACTGCTCTGCACATTATTGTTACAGCTTTGCTTCTTCTGGGGATAGATTCTTTGATTTAGAAGAACAGAACCTGGAAGTTTTTCATTAAGCAGCATGGAGTCTGGAGTAGCCTGAGAGAGGGCCAAGTCTGCCTTTGTATCTGCCTCCCATCATTTCAGTAGCTGCAATTTTCTTACTGACATTAAAGTGGACTCAAACTTTGAACTGTCCATCCACAGCTTTCCACAGCATCTTCCTCCAAACTCCCTTTATCTTTGGTGCTAAGACAGACTACTGAGACCTATTCATTTAACAGTGGGATATTTGGAGTCATGGATCAAATGGTTCACAATGAAAACACACTTTTTTTTCCATCACTGACTTACAGCCATGCATTGACCTTGCTGTACCCTGGCATATGGACCTGCCAAAGCTGGCAGTGACTGCCAGCCAGAGCATAGGAAGTGTTTAGAAGACTTTTAGGAGAGAAGGAAATGGGTGCACTGCTACCTTTGAAGGACAAGTGGTGGGAAAGAAACAGATCCTTGCCAAGTGGGAAGAGTAATTTGGGACAAGATGCACAGGATGGGGGGAAGAAGCACAGTGGCAATGAAGGGACAGGGAAAGATGCTCAGAGGAGATCCAGGAATCAGCATTATTTCATCATATACAAGACAGAAACAGAGACTCATAGAATACCAGGTTGGAAGGGAACCTCAAGGATCATCTGCTCCAACCTTGTCATGCAGTAGTTACCGTCTAAATACTTTCCTGCAGAAGGCATTTCCTTCCTGCCTGATGAACTCAGCAATGGCAGCTGAAGCAAACTGTGACCTTTGCTTTTCAGCTTGTCTCAGTAATGAAGTGAAAAAATGACAGCGAACAGCATTAGTTACAGCATAAATATACTGATTTTTGAGTCCTAGGCACTGACAGTGAAATATTCCAGACCTGCAGTTCACTCTGTGGTATAGAGATATGCTAAGCATGCTCACTGCAAACCCATATGTGCTTTATGATGTCCACCCTGAGACCTCACTTGCCTGCTTCTGTACAGCAAACAGGAGACCAAGGCCTTAGCCCATGATTCTTTGTCTTGAGGTGCTTTACAGTTCTTTCCCAGGCCACTACATAAGAACTAATCTGTCCTTTGGAAAGATTTATGAAAAATATATTGAGGGGGGAACCAATATTTGATTTGGTTTTGCAGACTTGCTCACAGCAAAGCAATCAGGCTGTACCAAACCTCTATGTTCAGTCTGTCTGAATTTAAAGCACTTCCAAGGCAAGCTGAAGCTGAAGATGTGGATAATATACTGGGTAAATCATACAAAGTCCAAATTTTAAAAAGGAACATGTATCCTTCCCTTGTGGGCAGAGGGAGATGACACTGATGGCTCATCAGTGAGAATCGCTCACACACAAGCATATTGAAGCCTCTCTTCCTGGCTGCTGAATATTCATTCTGGGTGCAACAGGCTGGAGTACCATGATGGGGACACATTTTTGTGATGGAAACTCCTGTTCTAGTATTGTTAAAGGCCTTCAGCACCAAACATGTGAACAAGCCTATACAGGATTGAGGTAGGTTTTTTGCTTGGTTGGTTTGTTTAATTGTCCTCCACTTTCATTAATGATGGCGATGATCAGTCGATTGCTTCTTTAATTGTTCCTTTTCCCACTGGAGCCTTCAATCTTTGTGATTTATGTGCTATAGTTATCAGCAGTCCAAATGCTGAAGAAGTTTGTCACATGCAGAAAATGTGACAATTCTTTCTTCAGAAAGAACCACAGTCTGGCATTTATACCAGGCAGGGAGGTTTAAAATGCCTGACTCTCTTGGCATTTCTAATTGCTCTGCATATTTCTCATGTAACACATCATTCCCAAATCAAATTCATCAAACTTCTATTTGTTATTTCTCACAAAATTATAAGAAAATAATCCCTTCTACAAGTGTTCTGCATTCTTCTCTTGTTTAGAAATGTCAGGGTGCAAAGAGAAAACAAAGTAGCAGCTTGTTTCCATTTTTGCTTCCCAGAGTGCTCTGAACAAGTGCCCTCTTACATACTAGGGACAGGAGAAAAAAGTGATACAAGTAATAAAAATGACAATTCTGTTATTTCCAGACTTCTCACATATAGAACATTCTGTAACATTAGCAAAGCTATAACCCATGTATTGAAAAAATACAATCCTTCAGAGAGTCTGAACAAGCCTTGAGCAATTTCTTCCATCTCTCTAGAACTAAAGATGCCCATTTTTTCAATACAATACCACACAAACTAATCGTCCCTCTAAATGCCTTGTACTTGCCAAGATTTTTCCTGTTTCTTAAAAAACAAACAAAAGCTTGTTTTGAAAGAAATATTAAAGGAACCAAAGGAATTGTGTTGAGCCAAAAGTCCTGCTTTCTCCACCCTCACTGTACTCATCTGGAGAGCATCTGGCAAACAAATCCATTGATAGTTTAGAAAAGTCTTTTATCTGTCCTCACAGACTTAAAAGGAAAGTGGAGAGCATACACATTCTGAACTTATTGCACATCCTCTTTGTACTATTGCCATTTTGAAAAGATGAGAGTACAGCACACAATACACTTTAGAAGAAAAAGCCTTCTCTGGTAAGGCTGCATGAAACCCAGGTTGGCAAAACTTGCAGGAGAGAGGGCCAGCTACATTAACAATGAGTTGTCCAAATAAACACAGATGAAGGGCAGCATATAAATCCTGCCTCCATACTGTAAATGATGCCAGAGCAGGCAACATACGCTCCTTAAGCAGAATTGCACAGTGTACATCTCTCCCCTGGTACATAAATCTATAGCCTGTGAGACACAGGGGAGGAAATGATGGTGCCTTTCATGCATATTTGTGTAAATGCTATGATTACACTAAGTAATTAAACCAGCAGCATGCAAATTTGAACACGCATCATCAAAGAAATGCAAATATTTATATAACAGTTTAAGTGGGAAACATTTAGGACAGTCCTTTGCTAGGAAAAGATTAATTTTTAAATAGCTGACCATTGCAAAGTTGGAAGCTGGCTGTTTATCAGAATTTGAGCATTCAGCAAACTTCTGAGGACCTAATTCCCTTCTGTGCTTGCAGGTATCCTCAGAAAACAAATTCATCTCAGAATGAAAACTTAACCTAAACCAGTATAAATTGACTAATTACTATGGTATATATATCAAAATCCCAATTTTCTGTTTTTAGTCTTTTTAGTATTTGGCTTCCTGCAGCTTCCTGCAATGAAAAATACAAGAGCTCCAATGCCATTTCCTCCAAAGTGACCACAGTATTGCTTTCTCACTCCTTCCTCAAACACAGATGTACATCAAGATAAGAAAAAAAATTCAACCTTTCTTAAAAAAATACATTCTATGAACCATTGCACTATATTCTTTGGCAGACGCATAGTCTCAAACATTATTTTAAACCTGTTAAAGAAGTTAAAACAGATTTGCAAATTACTCAGATTGAGCAGAGCTCTTGGGAATGCTTTCTTGACTGTCTTGAAATCCAGAACTAAGAAGAGATGGGGGAAGAAGCATTAGGGGGCTTTTTTGCAGGTAGTTTCATGTTTTTAGCACTGTCAAACTGGATTTCACAGGCTGTCATGCTGTGTCCTCATGTCTTGGAAACTTGGGTGGCTCAGCTGTGCAGCAAGCAGCATACTCACTGAGAGGAAAGGTCACACTGCTGGAGAAAACAAAGCACTCCTTGAAACACTGTGAGCCACGGAATGTCTGGGGTGATTTGTCCACATTTTTATTTCTGATCCATAATGAGGGCTAAAGTTTGTTTTGAAGGATCTGTTTTGGAATACAGTGTAGATCTGTGGAGGCTGCCGTGCTGATGACATTACAGGATGCCTGGCAGGCCTCGCTGTCTTGCCACGTGCTCCTCCCAGCTGCAATTCCATTTTAGCCATTCCTCCGAGCTCTCTAATGGACTATCAGAGCCTGAGGACACAGATGTTAACAGTTCCCATCAGCTATAAACAAAAGCAATTCCAAATAGAAATCGGTTTTCCTGAATGGCTGATTACTCATCTCTCAGCGATAGTAACTGGTGAGACTGAGTTCCCACTGTAATGCCAGGCTGTTGCTTCTGAATTTCTAAGTGACTCTCACACAGCAGAGGTGTCTCACTGCCTCTCCAACAATCACGGTCTCACACAGAAGGGTGCTATGCTCTTTCACTTCGATTTCCTTCTACTCACTACCCCCATCTTTGCACTCTATTCTGATTAGAGTTCACCTTCAAATGGAAAAGAGCATTGCCACCAGATTACTTTTGCATGGTGGGATTTGGGTCCTTTTTCAGGTTAAGTAAACTGGACAAAAACTTTAGTGACAGAAAGATATCTAACATTGCACAGAGAAATTCCAAGAGCTGTTTGTCATCTGTTGGCTAGGGGCACAGACAACTCCCAGACACATTTAAAAAAATCCCTTTCAGTAGAAGAAAAGCAGGATTTATAGAATTCAGACTGAGCTAACATAGAATGCAATATTATGCATGTCAATCTTTGCTCATTCTTTATTAGGCTTATCTACCTTTTAATAATTATGATAGCATCCCTCTTCTCTCATGAAATACTGTATAAAGTGTATTTCATTGAGGATTTTGAAGGTTTTATTATTTCTGCCACTTAATTATTTCTAAGACTAGGGAGACAGAAGTCAGCCCACTACATATACACCAGTAAAATCACATTATCCCAATGGATTTCTATAGCACTCTTCCAGAATTTTAAGCCAAAGAAAAGGTGAGCTGACGCTATGCTATAATTATCATTCAAAATATACTGTTAAAGAATCACTGGCCAAGGTTCATCTATAAAGTGTATGAGAATCTTCTAAACAAAAGGTATTTCATGTGGTTGATTCAGAAAACAACAAGCAAGCTCTAGTACTATTAGTCCAGAGACTGGATCAATTTTGCCTCTTGAGACAAAACCTTTCCAGTCTTCTGCTAAAGCCTTTCAGCAAAAGTAAAAATTAAAGCTAGATTTTGCTATTTATCACCTTTTATTGTTCTTTGTAAGTTTGTATTCCTCTGACAAAATACAAGCCAAACCATCCATTTCACATCTGACTACTACTTGTGCAGTTCTGTTAGAGATCATGGAGCCTTATACCTTGTGGCAGTTAATACACTCAGCATTTCATACAGAGCTGAAGCCTGTCCTTCCCCTTCCCAGTTCACAATGTCTAAATTCGGTTTATTTCAGAATGTTTTTGTAGGTCCTAAGCCTGCTATCTCTTGATATTAACCCACAAAGCTGAAAGTATTAATGACAAAGGTTACAAGAAGAATATCTCATAATTCTTACTCAGACAGGATCTTGAGGTTAGACTCAAGTTCATGACTATTACACCATGTATACCATTACCTTTTTATCCAGTATTACAACTGGTTATTTTTAGGAAAGAGTCACAACAAAGACTAGCTAACCAAAATGTTATATATTTCACACCTTCCACTAACTAGGATCTTGTTCTACAGCTAAAACCCCCAAATTCTCCTGAAGTTTTACTAATTGCTGAAAGAAAAGGTCTCTTCCAACCTTGATGATTGTATGATCCTATGATTCTAAGAAAGCTCTTCCTGTTAGCTGTTACCCAGTATCATCTAAATTAAACTAGATATTAATTTTCTTAAATTAATATCTAGTTTAATATGATGCTTAACTCACGAAAAGAAAAGCACAAAGGACAACTATTTTACTTACACCAAGAAAACTAGAACTGAAAATAAAAATGAAATACAGAGGTCATTAAAAGCTTATAAAAAGGAAAATAAAATAAAATAAATACTCTTAAAGTGATTCTCTGCTTGGGGCTGCCAGCCCGAGGTCAGTGCCCAGCTGTGACTCAGGGCTGGGTGAGCAGCAGTGAGAACCTGGCACCGTTCCACACCTCCCCAGGCCTGGGCTGCCCTGCCCTGTGCCTGCCCTGCCCTGTGCCCGCCTGCAGCCCTGTGCCCACCTGCAGCCCTGTGCCTGCCCTGCAGCCCTGTGCCCGCCTGCAGCCCTGTGCCTGCCCTGCCCTGTGCCCGCCTGCAGCCCTGTGCCTGCCCTGCCCTGTGCCTGCCTGCAGCCCTGTGCCCACCTGCAGCCCTGTGCCTGCCCTGCCCTGTGCCCACCTGCAGCCCTGTGCCTGCCCTGCCCTGTGCCCGCCTGCAGCCCTGTGCCTGCCCTGCCCTGTGCCCGCCTGCAGCCCTGTGCCCACCTGCAGCCCTGTGCCCACCTGCAGCCCTGTGCCTGCCCTGCCTTGTGCCCGCCTGCAGCCCTGTGCCTGCCCTGCAGCCCTGTGCCTGCCCTGCCCTGTGCCCGCCTGCAGCCCTGTGCCTGCCCTGCAGCCCTGTGCCGGCCCTGCCCTGTGCCTGCCCTGCCCTGTGCCCGCCTGCAGCCCTGTGCCCACCTGCAGCCCTGTGCCTGCCCTGCCCTGTGCCCGCCCTGCCCTGTGCCCGCCTGCAGCCCTGTGCTCACCCTGCCCTGTGCCCGCCCTGCCCTGTGCCCGCCTGCAGCCCTGTGCCCACCTGCAGCCCTGTGCCTGCCCTGTGCCCGCCTGCAGCCCTGTGCCCACCTGCAGCCCTGTGCCTGCCCTGCCCTGTGCCCGCCTGCAGCCCTGTGCCCACCTGCAGCCCTGTGCCTGCCCTGTGCCCGCCTGCAGCCCTGTGCCTGCCTGCAGCCCTGTGCCCACCTGCAGCCCTGTGCCTGCCCTGTGCCCGCCTGCAGCCCTGTGCCTGCCTGCAGCCCTGTGCCTGCCCTGCCCTGTGCCTGCCCTGCCCTGTGCCGGCCCTGCCCTGTGCCCGCCCTGCCCTGTGCCCGCCCTGCAGCCCTGTGCCCGCCTGCAGCCCTGTGCCTGCCGTGCCCTGTGCCCGCCTGCAGCCCTGTGCCTGCCCTGCAGCCCTGTGCCTGCCCTGCCCTGTGCCTGCCCTGCCCTGTGCCTGCCCTGCCCTGTGCCTGCCTGCAGCCCTGTGCCTGCCCTGCAGCCCTGTGCCTGCTTGGAGCCCTGTGCCTGCCTGCAGCCCTGTGCCTGCCCTGCCCTGTGCCCGCCCTGCCCTGTGCCTGCCCTGCAGCCCTGTGCCCGCCCTGCCCTGTGCCTGCCTGCAGCCCTGTGCCTGCCCTGCCCTGTGCCTGCCTGCAGCCCTGTGCCTGCCCTGCCCTGTGCCTGCCCTGCCCTGTGCCTGCCTGCAGCCCTGTGCCTGCCCTGCCCTGTGCCTGCCTGCAGCCCTGTGCCTGCCCTGCCCTGTGCCTGCCCTGCCCTGTGCCTGCCTGCAGCCCTGTGCCCGCCCTGCCCTGTGCCTGCCCTGCAGCCCTGTGCCCACCTGCAGCTCTGTGCCTGCGCTGCCCTGTCCTGCCTGCAGCCCTGCCCACAGCACTGTGAACAGGAGCCTGCTCAGGAACCGGGCAGCTCTGTGCTCCCAGAGCAGCCTCTTGCTGACACAGCACTGTCTCACTTGCTGGGGACATTGCCTCCTCTCCCACATGGCAGCACTGGCTGTCTGCAAAGGGGCAGGGGGTATCTGTGCCTCTTGGATATCATCACCCTGGAGAACTGCAGCAAGACTGAGTCTGGATATGCTTTAAGTTAAATTGCTTTTGCTAACTGTAAAATGAGGTGTTCAGTTTTTCAAAGCATCACTACAGATAGTCCCTAGATTGGGCCTAAAATCTGATTTTTACACACAAACCACACCATGAATCTAACCCCTTGTACTTTTTGGGGTCTATTTGTGTCTTCCAGATCTGACTCCTCACAGATCTCAACATACCTGGTTATCCTTTCTTAAGTAAGGGTTTTCTCCTTCCTGTCTACCTGTTAAGTAGAAACTTACTTCTACCTATATTCCCTTTGATAAAACTGCTTACAAGCTGAGCCTTGCTAGATATGCAATAATGAGGTGAGAAACGTGGCATATCCTTACAAATCTTGCACACTTGCTAACAGCATGGTGAGACAGTGAGTCAGTAAACACCAGTGGATGGTTTCAGGCACAGCAACCTGCACTGGCATATTACCTATATATTCCTATGCAAATCCTAATAGCACATCACTTAACCATAGTCTGTCAGGCAAAACAACCTCTTAGATCTTTTATTTTTCCACTGGAAGAACCTTACATCAAAATTAGCACTGTCAGCGGTACAATTATGCATACACACATTAGACATCAAATAAAACCCCTTGGGTAGTCTGTACTGACAGGCTGTGATGACTGGCCTACTTCTTAGATTGACATATCCTATAACCTAATGCTTCTACAATCTTAACTTCTCCCTCTGGCTCCACTAAATTACTGACAGCTGCTCCCTGTATGGCAGGATTTGGTAGAGAAAGTGCAGGGATAACTGGTTTTAATAGAAAAGAGCAAACACATAAACACTGAGCCAGGACCTCCAAAGACCTCTAAAGAGGCACCCAGAGAAGCAGGGCCTGACTCCAGCTGCCCACTATATCCTGTATCTTTCTGATGGTAAAGAGGCTCTACCCACCCAAAACAAAAGCACTTAACAAATCACAAATGCAGTACTTGAGAAAAAAAAACTATGAAATGGCACACACACATCACTCAGTGATCCAGTGAAGAGCAAATTTACAATACATTTATTTTTCTTCCCAGAGTGGCACTACTGTCTTTGTAAACTCAAAGGAGAATCACAGACTAAGACAATAAGAGACTAAGATCATGTTTCAGTTGCCTTTTAGTATACTCTAGATATCAATTATTTCTTGACTTTGGAAAAAGTTAAATAATTAAAAGAAGCAGCACCACCAGCATTTGTAACAGTCTGAAAACCTCATGCTTCAAACAACAGAAGTATTGTTACTGATTGCCATGATGCTATAGTTGCATGATTTGGCAGGAAATACATGCAGTTTACAGGACACAAACTGAGGTGCTGTGAGAGAAATATTATGGATTGAATTCTTTCTCCTCAGCTGAAAAGAGGAAAAGCAGTCAAAATATATACAAACCCCTAACATACAGCAGATCACTTGCAAATCAAGAAATTACCTGTGTAATAATGAAAAGCCACAGAAGTTATAAGAAAATTCTGAAGTTGCTCTGTTAGTTACAAACCTGGAAGTTAAGGAGATTTGAGACAGACATACAGATGTCTTTTCTAGCACAGGAAACTGGGACAATTCCAGATTTTTATTTAGCAAATTTCACAATTATTGCAATGGTCCAAGAACTTGTGGGCAACGTCATCCTCTTGTGCTGTCTGTAGTTTTGCCATTTGCTTTATTGTTATAGGCTTTGTTTTATGGTTTTGAAAAGCAGTTTCGCAGTCCGGGGGCCTATATTGTTAACTCCTTAATACCCTCTGACCTGACTACATCTGCACTGTTACCTGTAGCTGCAAGACTGATCTGATCCAGAGGTTCTCTTTCAATCTAATGGGTTAAACTTCTTCTTAAAAGGAAAGAGCAGGAACCTTAATTTGCATTAGCAGCACTAATGCACACAAGATACTACAGTGAGCAATATTAAATTATATTTAGTGATACTGCTGGATACCACAAGTATGAGTTCTTTTCCAATTGTAAATATCCCTAAAGAAATGCAACACAGAAAAAAAAAAACTACTGCGTTTTTTTCACATAACATTTTTTGACAGGTTGTCTTTCAGGATTTCAAGCTGTAGCCCATGGGCTTTTCTTTGATACCAAGAAATTTGTCATCTTTGACATCAGGTTAAAGGAACAACAGAAAGTAACAACAGACAGTCCTATCAGAAAGCCAGAAACAAATTCCTGTATTTGTTGATGCATTTTACTCAGTCCTCTATTATAGAAGAGTTAGGTCCCAGAAAAAGAAAAATTAAGATTCATTGCATCTAAACACATCTCAGACTCTTATGTGCTTCCTCTACTCTTTAAAACTCAGTGCAGTCTTACCTAGCTGGTTCCCTCCACAGGGATATCCCTCCCTCAGCTCCCCTCTGCAGCAGAAATTTGCATTCCTGCTCAATGCCTATGTTTATTTTTGGACATATGCGATCATTCTAATGAGTGATAAAACCCCTGGGTGCCTAGACTGATCTGATAAGCACTACTGAATGCACAACTGCAGGCAAAGTCTAAGCATGTTTGCTTATTTCCCACAACAGGTTCTGTCCACTGAAACATGGCTTGAAATTAAAGGTAAGCAAAAAACTTAATAAGGGGGAAGGAGAGGAAGGGAGATGAAAACAACTGTCTTTAACCATCCTCTCTGTCACTCTCCAGACTAGTCCTGTTTAATCTTGCCTTGAGGTAGTCCCTGCAGATGTTACATGGAAGAACATCACACAGGGGTATAAACTCTTGTTCACACACACACAGTTCTGATGGAAGAGCAGGATTATTTCCTGGGCTGCGTCACTCAGTGATAGGATCATTCAGTACCTCTTGCTCGTCTAGACCTCCCAACAAGGCTTTACCTGAGTATTCTGCATAATATGATCTTAAATGTGCGAAATTCACCTATCTGCACTGTTGTAAAAGATCAGGCAAAGGTATTGGAAAGTTTTTGGAAACAAGAAATAGAAAGAAAAGAAGAAATACAAACAGCCACTCCCCTTCTGCACATCCTTGCCTGGGTTTTACAGTGTGGGATAAATTGTGTTGTTTAAGATCCATGAAGTGGCAGACAGAGGAATTGTATTCTGCCTGTCCTTATCAGAGAATGATTACTGGTTGGTATTTCTCCCTCAGGTTCAAAACTGGATTTTATTAGCTACAAAATCAACCTCTGCAGCTCGGTGGGAAAGTCATCCTGAATTACCTTCCTGAACATTTTCTGGATTTCAAATTCTCCACGACATGATAACAAATAGAGCTATTTTGGGAAAAAAGACAAGATGCTTTATACTTGGCACTATTGCATGAGGCTATCATTAATGCTAGACAAGTCCAAAAAGGCAATTGAGTTTAGTCTAGCAAGGCAGAGGGTTACATTCTTGATTACAAAGTAGGAAATTAAAAGTTATCAAAACCAAAACAAGTAAGACACAGAACATATTTGAAACAGTTCAATTCTCCCAGCTGTCTCAAGACTTCTCTAAGTAATGTCCCTGGAGCAGATATGAGAGAAGAATGGGAATTGGTACAACTATATTACAAATTTTGACTTTTAGAAATAACTTACCATTACTGTGAAAACAGGAACTGAAGTTTGAGATGGCTGAGGTGACTCAGAGCTGAAGATGCCACTCTCTTCGCTTCAAACAACATCAATTTCCTCCCCTCATTTTTGGTCCCAGCTTGAATGACACTAACATTTTTTTCTGCCTGGGTGATCTTCTGACTGTATATAGTGTTTCTGAACATTCTTTTAGCTTAAGCAATCTTCAAGAGGGATCATATTCTTCCAGGCTCATACAGCACTTGAAGTCGCATCTCTATACCTGCTCTTTAAACTGAACACTTTAATATGCCATTTTATCTTCAGAGGGTCACTACACAACGTTAATCACACAGATGATATACTTGGTGTCAGTGTGTGCTCCCTCCCTAACATTTCAGGGAAGGAGCCTTCAAATAAAGTGTGTCCCACTGTCCCCTAACACAGAATGGCTGAAGCTGGCAGGGAGATCTGGTTTATCTTCTCCAAAGCCCCTGCTCCAGCAGGGCCATCTCTTCTCCTCTGGAAGGAAAGGAGAAACATCTCCATCTTTGGAATTTTCAGGACTCTGCTGTGGCTGATTTGATCTAATGACAGCAATAGTCCTACTTCACATTAGACGATGGGCCAGAAGTACTTTCCATCCATATCTCTAATCCCATAAATATGAGTGTGCTTCATTCAGTGAAAGGTTTTATTTTCCTCTTGATCAAAAAGTCCCCCCATCCAGCAAGTCAAAACTCACTGCTGTCAAGTGCCTTATGCCATTGGTTTCACTCCCACTTTGCAGTTCTACATCCACTATTGGCACTGCCACAAGCTGAATGTTTTGGGTGCTGTCACACTGGAACATTCATAGCTCTGTATTTTTAATGCTATCGTGGCTTGGTTCATTAACTGCTCCTTGTCTTCCTTTCATGAAATATTTACAGCTCTTTGGTAATATTTTGTACATCTGTTTTTTCCCTCCATTCATCAAAAAGCCATTACTAATGTTTGCATAATAAGAGACTGTTTTACAGAACAAAGATAACAGTAGCTAAGTCAAGAACAACATGAACAAATTAAAGTTAAAAAAGGAAGTAAAGCCATTTAGAATTCAACAATACAAAGCCATAATATTTATTATTCCCTGCTAACACTAAATAATACTGAAGTGTATTATTCTATTCTATTCTTCAAGGTCCATCTTATATTAAATTAACTTAAGTTAAGACAGCATATTCCAGTCACCTCAAGTAGCACTATCAACTTTTATTAGAATATGGAGATAGGTCTGCTTTTTAAAATTAGTATCTACAATAAAGCTCCTATTTGAAAGTGATAGAAATAAATTTTGATTTGTCATAGAAAGCTACACAACCAGTTGCTTTTTCCTTATTCACAGTTTAAGTCTGTACCTGGAAAAGTCACTTCCCTCCTTGTGTTAACATTCCCTACAATGGCTGGCAGTTCCCTAATTCCAGCAGAATGCAGCCACCACTGGAGCTTTGAACACTGAAGCACTTAGACCAACCCCGTGGCAGATTATCATGCAGGCCTTTGGCCTGGGATGGATTTGTATTTAAGGGGAGCCAACAGAGAAAATACTAACCAGGATCCAAGTGTTCCTGGAATCATGGGTTCATGGAAGACAAACTTTACCTAAGTTTTCATAGTGCTTCCATTTGATGATGTAAACTTCTTTTTGTATCCATACAGATATGGAGTGCAGAAAAGCCATAAATCTTTGGTATATCACTTGGCAGAAGAGTAAATATAAAGCTATTTATTAGTTTATTAATGAAGGAGAACATAAATCTGAAGTTTTAAATTATATATATTTTCTATTTCCTTACCTAAGTATCTGCATAAACAGGTTCAATACAACAGTTTTATACTGAATGAACCTGTCAAGAGACAGAAAGACTAATTAATAATTTGATCTACTGATCTCATGATCATTAAGAAAACCTAAAAATTTAACCAGATTCTTGTGGATACATAGCAGTTTCCACCTTGGATAGCCCAAATGCACTGGATGCACACTAGTGGGTGGATTTTAAAGTTATAATTGAGAAGCAGTTTAGCTACCGGCTGTAATATGAGAATTGTCTGCTCACAAGTCTGTGCTAGGAGACAGCAGCAAGACTCCTCAATCTCTCAGCGGAGGTGGAACAGGACTGATGGAAGAAACAGCTGAAGAGTCCATGGGGGAGAGTGTGTAAAGAAAGGGTGGATCACTGTTCTGATGAGGAAAAGAACCTTCTTGCTTGCTCAATGAAAATGATTACACTTAATGTATGCTACTAATCCTCCCACATGCCCTGAAGACCTAAGTGAGCCCATGCACATTGTTCTCTGATGTTTTTGATGGCAACTAATTAATCTTCATGAGCGGGACTGCTGACTTTAGGGGTTTTATCTCACTGCACTGCAATTTATTTTCATTGGCAACTGGCTGACTTTTCCTTTACAACATGCAGCTTATGAATGTCTCAGTTATTTTGTCCACGCAATCACAAAGATTGATACATCTATGTCTAAAGCAGCATATTTTTCAAAATTGCAGTTCAGAGTCCCATTTAAGTACCAAGCCCACAGTGATTTATTTAAGGGTTTACTATGTTCTCAATTACAAGTTCAGTTGCTTTCTCTGGCCTCCACTCTCAGTTCCTACTTGGATACCCTTGCACATCCTCCACTCACTATTCCCTGAAGGCTTTGATATCCAAACCACTGCTGCCTTCTTTTTCTTGCTCAACAACAGCAACAGAGTCAGTGGCAAAGGAATATGGCAGAGAAATGAGTCACCACTAAGTAGTTCATTAAACCACATGTCATATGGAAGAAGTTACTGTATATTAAATATGTTGACTTGATTCCACTAATCAAAGAATAAAATTTTACTTGAACGATAAAATTTGCAAGATAAGTAAAGAAATACAGAAATGAAAAAGTAATTTAGTATTTTGATGAAAGCAAACCCACCCGTTCCTTTCTTAGCTCCTAGATTTCAGTGTTGTGTTAAAATCAAATTTTTGAGTGTTTAAAAGTAAAAATAACATATGGAAGCAGTTTGGGAAATTTAGAAATCTTATTTTTTTGTAAGAAAGGAAAGCATGGTGGGTGTGACAGAAGTAATATATTCCAAGATGCTGTCACAGGACCTGAACTGTGCATTTGCACAGACAATACAATATCTGGGCAATTTCTGGGAGCAACTGCATTTATTTTAAACTACATTTAGTTCCATCACAGTCTCTTGCTACTGAAGAATATAAAATTATTTATATTTAAATTTCCTGTTTAAGTCAGATGATAAAAATTTTAAATGTTTTGGTAGCTCCCGTGGCACTTCTGGAGACATTTCCCATGGAGAGTATTATAAGCTTTCATATTTTTGCTTGTGCAGGAAAGTGAGGGGTGTCCAAACAGGAGATAATGCTAAAAAGACAAACTTCTTCCACCAGGCTGGAAAGCAGGAAAGACTTGTCTGAAAACTCTGTAGTGGGGTTGCCTGCCTGTGTTTCCATGTTTCCATAAAACCATCCCCTCCAAAAAGCCCACCAAAACCCAACAAACAGCCAAACAACAATAAAAAACCAGTCCCCTCAGCCAAATTCTAGTTTGATTTTCAAGGCTGCTCTGCAATGGAGACTATTTACTGCTAATTTATCTTTTATTTCCCTCCATTTCTTAGACCATACTGAACATTGATCATTGGTTTCATGTTAACTTACTGAAATCTGTTAATGATCTCAACTGGTCAGTCTGAGCACTCTGAATAACCAGTCCAGGTTACAGCATTGCCATAACACAGAAATATGGATTGAGATCTAGCATTAGCAGTGCTGTTGGAACCTGAATGCATTCAGGTTCTACAAGAGGCTACCAATATTTTTTTATAGCTCTTTGCCACTGAACCCCTCTTGAAAAATGATGATGGAATTTTAGAATTACTCAGGCCCTGGTTTGAAACACATCAAGAGTTTCTCAACACATCCCATACATCAGCATAATGAACTTAAATTATTCACTGGCTGGTCAACTTACAACAATAAACAGAAACAGGGATCCAAGTTCAAAACATCAGTTACTTTGCTCTTATTTCCTTAAGTACACATGAAGACAGACAGATTTTATTACAGTATTTCACATGTGTTCTTAAAAGCAAGAGCTACTTACATTTTCAACTGCAGAGCTTGAAGAAACTTGTGTTATAAGAGCTTTACTAACTAAAATATTCAGAACAGAAGAATTGTGAAAATTCCCAAACTTACCTAGGCACATTGTCCAGATGTATTGCAAGGTAAAATAATTAAAAACCCCTTAAGTTACTTTTCTGCTCTAGTCCATTCTACGTTTACCTAACATTCAGAAGATCTTCCTGCTGCTCTCCATGAGACATTCAAAAAGGCAAATGAGAGCATTCAGTACCTTGGGAAAACATGCTGCTAGATTAGTCACCTTTACTTGATTAATTTTCATCGTTAACAAACATACATGTCTTATTTGTGATTTATGAAAATATCATTTATAACACACATTTCTACACAGGCTTGCTTGCTTTTGCAAACTTAGACACCTGTTGCATGATTTCTGACATGTTATAAAGAGAACTCCCCCACCTAACACACCTTGCCAGTGTTTTTAACAATGCAAGATAAGAACCCAAAAGATATGAAAATCGCTGACTTCAGCAATGCTCAAGTATACTTCTATCCCTGTACTTGCTCATGTTTCCTGTAAATGCTAATGACATTGATTTCATGACTAACTGGCACTGTGGCAGAAAGTTATCAAAATTAAAATTAACTTCCCACAGAAATACTCTCTATCTGTAAGAGGAAAAAAAGAAAGCAACTGGGTTAAAATCTGAGGAGATCTGCCCCAGCTTCCCACCAACCATGGAAGGTCTCGTAAGATTCAGCTACATTTACCCACCTCTAGTAGCAAAATACACTGTCAAGGCATATGAAACAGACCAAATTCTTGTGTGGGATTATGTGATTATGTGACTTCTCCCATTATTTGCCATTTTTCTCCTTTTGTTCTACTTATGACTGTTTGGACAAAGTTGCACTTTTTCAGAAAACATTCAACTGACAGAAGGCTGCACTTATGGCTAAAATATCAGAATAAGCAGTGAGAGTTACCCCACACCACCGTACTATTCAGCCTGGACTCTGTGTATCGTTACCTGACACACTGGAAAATCACCTCCTTCGCAGAGGGATTGATTTCTAATCATTAAGACTCTCTGTTGAACTCTGCTTTATTCACAGATGTTTCTCAGTGGTATCATGTGACAATCGTGCAGATGCATTTCTGTTATTTAGATTTCTCCCCCTCTTTTTTCCCTCTCAGCAATACTGGCTTGGCTTCCTCTGCTCTGGAGTGCTGGCTGCAGAGGGAACTGGGATAGGCTGTTTTTAACAAGCAGCACATTCTGTTTTAAACCCTTTTGCACGGAATGCGAATCCTTGAATGTTTTCCAGAAATCTGAAGTGTGTTGACTTCTATACTCAGAATAATAAACACAACTGTGCTTGTCTAACTAAAAAGAAGTGGAAGTGCAATGCTGTGACCCATTCAGGACAGAGCAGTTAAAATACATTCACCCTGTCCACACTCTCAGTATCACAACTGGGTTTCTCTGGGTGGGAGTGGTGGGGGTTTGATGGGGGTGTTGTTGTTTGATTCATACTTATTTTTATTAAGTAGTTCCTTGGAGTAGCAGCCAAGATATTAAATAGTTTCCATAACATAGCTGACTAATAATCAAGGTGCTCCTCAGTTTCTGCCATTGAATTGGGCAATTCCTTGAGCAGGTATTACCCTATGCTATCAACAAACTGAGTACTCCACTTTGCATCAGCAGCAGACAGCCTGGGAAAATATTGCTTGACTGGCATTGCAATTCTTTAAATAAAAAAAAAAAAAAAAAAAAAAAAAAAAAAATCCTTCAAACTCTAAGGCCTCTAGGGATGTTAAGTTTAGCTAAAAAGCTAAATGTTAAAATTCCACCCAACTGGAATGCATAGCAGCATTTCAAATTAAGATGCTGTGATTAAGGATATGGTAATGCCATAAGGAAAATATATTAAAAAAAAAAAAAAATCTAAGCACAGCTGTGCCCAAGTTAGGCAGCGTAAAGTTGACTGTGATATCATAGAAAGCTAGTAATGCCAACTCAGAGGGAGGAATTACCCACTGCACCTTATTCTGCTCCTTTATGTTGATGTTGAGGCAATACTGATGCTCGAGCCAACACACAGAGCTAATAAAGTTAAGTTCTAACATCAGTGAAATAGCTGGGCTCACTTGAAAAAATTAAACTGTCCAATTGCTCAGGTCACAGCCCAGCTGGGGCAACCGGAGATCAGCCAAGGACACGGATTGTGGCAGCTCCCTCTGAAGTCAGCATGAGGTCTTATTTATACCATTTTTATCAAAGCATCAGCCAGAGGAAAAAAACAAACGTGGTCAAAGGAAAGAGGTGCATTCTAGGTACTGGCACTGCCTCCTTTTGTTTATGCCCAATTCTGCTGTGATAGGCAAGGAAGATATGTCTTTTGCTGAACATGTTAGTCTAGCTTTTCAATTGTATTTCTGCTGTTCACAAGTGGGAGAGCAAAGATCTGGTTTTCAGCTTAAAACATTTTCTAGCTTTATTTGATATGAAACACTAAGTTCTTTATAAAATACAAGGGGGTTTGTGTCTATACTAATTTATTAACAACGAGAGAAGCTTTGTTTTTTTATACTACAACAGAATTAGAAATGGCAGGGACTGAACAACGACCTCCTCTACCATCATCAAAATGCAGCAGAGCTTTCAGACAAAGAAAACTGCTGTTTGCAGAATGAATTTTTAAATAGCAAGCAATTTTCTTAGAGAAAATCCTTTTCCCAGGTTCATACAGGAAACCACAAGGATTTTAAGCAGGGCATTTATCTGAGACTATACATTGCAGTTACTTTCCTGCTCAATGTGATCTACTCTACTGGCTTTCTCACTGCTTCCCTTAGTATTTGAACAGGAACAAAGAGAAGGATGTCAAAACTTTTAATTCCTTAATTGGCATATCTGTGTTTATGAATGAAATTGTCAAAATGCAAAAAACTGGTTCAGATAAGAGCAGAACAGTTATTTATATGCTTTTGTGAAAGGGATTCATGTATAACATTAATGCACAACTGTAAGTTCATAAAATTATAAAATCAATACATAAGTGTAGCCTCATAGAACCATTCACTTAGATTTTTGGGCATTAACAGCTCTGCTAAGTGTTGATTTTCAGAGGACCATGAGGGGAAGTTTCTTACAAATGATAAATTGGATTTTGATTTGCTTGTGAAATGGTCAAGTACAGTTGTTAACAGACATAGGCAATTAATTTTCCTACAGCTTTACTTCATTTGTAGTCAGAATTAAACCATTCCCTTCCTTGGGAAGGATGGCTTCTCTTTTCAGACACTGCTGCTCAAACTGTTTGTGGAAAGTTCCAGCTCCTCACAGGTTCCCTGTTTAATGCCTCAAAGATTCAGCTCCACTCCAGTTTAGCTCTACCACCTTCACGTCTACACATTATCTGAACTTTCCCTTTAAAATCCTTAAAAATAGTCATGCTCTACAACTGCTGCTAAGATTACATCAGGATTTTGCTTTCACTTAAAACAGTTTATCTTTGTGGGAAAAGGCCACAAAGCTCAACACACCATCAGGAATTAAATGGACAGAGAACTTTCATCTGCAAGGAAGAAAATGAGAAACCTCTATTCCAACTTTCAAGTATGCCTGACAACATGGTAACTTTTCAAATCATAAGGTTCCTGCTGGGTTCCCATGAAGGCTTTTTCATATTGCAAAATAATAAAACAAACATGGTAGTTATACCCCACCAGGTGAAATCCTCGCTGCAGCCCTCAGCACAACGCCACCTCAGAGCAGTTTGTATGTTCTGTTTCTGGTGATGCAAGGCCAGGGAGATACAGGACACACCAGTCATTATCCTGGACTCCCTTGGAAGGCTGCCTAAATTCCCCTGCAGTTTAGTTTTGTTTTGATTCTCCATGGGCCAAAACACATGGCTCTGATTGTGTTTGTCAGTGTGGCACCCACAGATCTGCCCTGGATCTAAACCAAGCGTGTGAGTGTGTTTGCCATTTGATGTGGTTGAGAATTAAAGCAAAGATCTGCGATGGGGTTTCAAGCAATTCCCTTCCAAAGCGTGCTGGCTTTGCTGACTGTGGCAGAAGACTGCCCTGGAGGGGTCTGCAGAAGGGCCTAATGCAGACTGCAGCACCAAAACAAACCAGGTTGGCTAATACAGAGTTAGGAAGACATTGCCATTAATATCTCCACCTCTGCTGCACTTTCAAAACTTTCTATTGCATAACCCAGGGGAGAAAAACAGAAAAGGTGCCTGTGATGCAATGCTAACATTTTAACAAGGAGTCCCCTGAAATGTTCCTCTACCACTTGGTGATGGAAACCACAGATCACACAGAGAAGAATGGGAGGAACTAGATCAGATCACCTGCTTTTCTGTACATGCCATGACTCCCCACTAGATCAGTAAGGTGTTGCTTCTTCCAAAATGCTTCAGATATCACTCAACAATCTTGGTGTTCAAAGCCATCAGCTGTTGATCAGTGCCAGGAAGCACTCTGAAATATTCCTGCCATTGACAACATTTGTTCAGAATCATCAGCTACAGGGCCATGGATGTCTTAATATGTTATTTACTTTAAAAAACAACTTAGGCTACCATAAACTTAGAGCTACCTGAATGCCCTTCCACTCCAGGACTTCCAAAATTATACAGTAAGGGACTGAATTATAGGTAATAATATAAACCCCTTACAATGATGTGAGTGAAATACCAAGCTCATCTCAGTCAGAAACACTGTCCATGCCCTTCACTGATTATAGCCAAAACCCTCTGAGAGCTATGCAGCTCAGAGTTCTGGAGACAGAATGTTCTTGATATAATTCGGAGCTTTGTTTCTAAAGCATTTTGGTCCAACTAACAAAAAAAAATAGAAAACCCTTGTGAGTAGAGAAGTACTGTGAACAGATTTGCCTCATAACCACTACGAATAAAACAATTCTAGTGGGTGCCCCAATTTTCAGGTCATGATCTGATTTTCTTGAGAAACATGGGATATGCCCATGCACAAGACAGTGTTGGTTATAACTGCTGACTAAATTTTCACCATGCCCTGTGTCAGTGATCTCAGACCTTGGCACTGGAGTAGTCACAATCTCATTTTCCCCTCAAAGAAAGGACTCCAAGGCAGCATTATCTGAAGAGATTTTTGAGTGGTGTGCTGCTGGTACAACACAACATCCCCAGAAACTGAGTATCAATACACTATAAATTATCCTCTCACTTACAGCCTTTCATATAAATCGTTCCTTCAAGGATCCTGCTGGTCTTCCCCTCTTCCCATGTCTGGAATCAGCAGTCATAGGGGGCACGTGCACACCTGAACTCAGGACAGGGCTTTTCACATTTCCTGGGTGGCCTCAGAAGTGTCTCTGTGTATTAAGCCAGACAGAACTAGATAAACAATTCTTAACTGGAAAAGAGCTTCAGCAGCTGATTTGGAAGGCAGAGCAGAATAAATACTATGTCAGTATAAATCCAGCCGTCGTGCCTTTTGCTTTCTGTCCTCCTGCCATTTCTAACTTTGGCTGACAGTGTTTCCTTTGGGAATCTAGAAAAAACATGCAATTCCCAGCAGCTCCAGCTGCAGTAATGAACTTCCTCTAGGTTAGAGGTGCACAGAACTAAATGTCTGTTTTCCTAAGCCTGATGAAAATACAGAAAAACGTCTTTAGATTTCATTAGTCTATCTTTAGAGAGAATATAGTGAAAATAAAAATCCATTCCATGGCTTTGTTTATTTGTCATACCAAAGGTTCAGACTTGTGAGGACTATTCTTTGCTAGTCAGGATCCAAAACTCAACAGCAAGAACAACCATTAGGCTGAGAGTTATAAATGACAATTTGCTGAGACCCATAGCAAGTTTAAGCCCATTTCTTTTCAGAATTCTCACACAGGATGAACCATTTACTGAATGGTTTTTGAATCTGCAACCTAATCCTCATTTCTAGTCCTCCACGTCCCAGATCAAGTCTGTCATGTAGCTTGACAGACATATTTTACCAGTTTTTGTCATAATAAGTGCTACTTTATTCCATGCACAATTTTACAGTATTATTGATTCTCAGTGAAAATCCACAATGTCAAGCTGATATTTCCAGAGCAAGAGTAGCACCCAGCTGCTGCTCCTTCGTACCTGTCCATCTCATTTTAACAGCTAAACATGACATAAATAAAATTACTTGTTGTGCATAACTTCAAACTATTTTGTCATTAACTCAGCAGAGGAGTGAAACAGCCATCAAGTAAGAGCTGTTTTATTTGAGAAGATATCCTGGCACAGATTTCAAGAGAACCGCCTTTAAAGCACTTTTTACAATGCAGAGGTAATGCTTATTTTGAACCATTGAACCATTATAGACCCAAGACACAAGAACAGTAAAACTGTGGAAAACCAAGGAATAACAGCCTACACTAGGTGGCACTGCTACACACGGCTTAAGTTTCTTTGCTGTGGGTTCCAATTTTTGAACAAATATCTGTATTAAGTTTGAGGGAAGTATTTTAGGGGAGCTTTGACAAAGAGCAAGGAAGCATTCTTTGTTCTGCAATCACAGACAACTTTCGCTATGTAATTATTATCTAGAAACCAACAAGTAGGAGTCTTAATGCTAATGCTGTTCCTGCCTGCAGGAATTCCACACCTGCTGTCCAAGCCAGTCCTTCAACAGTCACACACACACAATCAAAGCCACACTTTGCCTTTGCAACACAAACAGGAGCCCAGTCCTGTTCCCTTCCACTTAAAAACTCCCAACCAACAACAACAACAACAAACTAGTGTTTCACTACATGCATAAAGCTTGATAAAGAGTTGTTGGTGGTTATCACTGTAAAACGTTTGATTTAGAGCCAGTAGGCATTAAAATGCAACAATTCAAGACTGTGAACTGAACTTCTCCTAATCAGTGATTACAGATGGGCAGAACTGTGAGGATTCTTACCAAAGCAAGCAAGGCCAACTGAATTTTAGACAGAAATGTGAACATACCCTGCAGAAATACAAAGTTTCTGAAAGCAGAATCTGTTATGGCCAAACCCATCTTTCATTCTAAGTTTCAGAATTTTAAAATCTACTGTCAAAGAAAGTACTAACACAGAAGAATTATGGATCCCTTTTGACTCATACACATAGAGAATAGTAAATGTTGGTTTAATCCTATTTACATGCCTTTAGGGGGTTATATTCCTGTCTTGCTGAGCTCACAAAATAAATTTTTTTCTAAAAAAAGATCCTACATGAAATATTTCTATGACTTATGGGGGAAAAAAAAACCCAACCCAAACCAACTATTTTGTAGAATTCTCACTCTTCTGTGATAAATATTAGCATTTCTTTAAAGTCTCCTCACAATTCTTCTCTGATTACAAAGCTGTATAGTAGGAGAATCTTACTAAACAAATCAATGGAGTTTTAAATTTCAAATAATAATAAAATAGGTGTTTTTATGTAAAGCTATTTTTTTCAGTATAATCAGACTCAGCATAGCAGAATAATCTTTTTTTTTTCTTTCAGACTAATACCTTCACCATCTTTTCCCCAGGAAAAAAACGAACCCTTAGCCTGTGAATTTTAGCGAGACCTACACGGTACAGACTCCTGCTTCGCTTGATCCAAAACAGGAAAAGAGAAAAAGTAGAACAAGAACTATGATCTTGGCAACTGAAATGTCTCCTCTATACTAAAAAGCCCTAAAAGACAGAGTTTATAATCATCCCTTCAAAAGAATTGTTAGCAGACATTGCTGCACCATACATTGATTTTTGGAGTTGCTGTTATCTTTAACCCAAGTTTTAATCAAATTTCATGATCAGAACAGGAAGCAACAAACTGAAAGCAAACATTCTTGCTCCAGTCAGCTTTTAAAATTCCTTTGCTTTGGTTTCATTTCAAGTGTCTGACTTCTATTTATCTAAGAAAGGGGCGAAAAATCAGCATCTTCTGGAAAAACTTCAAAATGGAAACACTGAAATGTATAAACCAGCTTACTAGCAAGGTCCTCCTGACAGCAAGGCAAATGATTCCAAGAGATTGAATGTTTCTTGAAAGGCCAGAAAGTATCAGGCAATCCCAAATTATTGAACATATTCTACCCTGTGACTTCAATTAAAACAGTCCTAGCTACTACCTTTGTGAACTTGAAAACTAGCACTGTATGAAAAGGTTTGAATACTCAAGCCTCTGATGCTGGGATGGAGTCCAAAAGCACAGAACTAAACTGACAGCATCCTGAAAGCATCCTGCTACAGCATCTTACTAAACTGCTTAGGATGGAGGGGAGGGGGTATCATGCTCCTTGCAGAGAGTACAACGGGCTCACACCACGTGATTTCAGTGCCCTGCTCTCCATGCAGATTAACAGGTGTCACTAAGCTTCTTTTTAATTTTTTAAAAAATTTTATTTAATGGAGGACAGGAAAGAAAACAAAACATGTATGCTGATCTAGCCTGGAGTTAAAACATCCTCAGAGACAGGTTGCTCAGAAGAAGGATGCAATGAGAATTGGGTGGATCAGTTCAGAGCAGGAGCCTTATCCCCAGCCTGTCTCTATCCAACTCCCAGGTGATTGGCAAACACTTCCCAGGGCAGGTACCTGGCATAGGCTGGGAACAGCAGGGCAGGAATCTGAACCAGTGGAGTTGCTTAAACAGACTACAAACAGACTACAAACAGACTACAAACAGTTCTGTCCTGAAGCATTTCTAGCACAGATAAGAAATGAAATAACCTGAGTAGGTGAGAATAAAAATCTGACACACATTAGTTACCAAGGCTGCCAGCAGAACTGCAAGCAGACAATTAAAGGCAGCCAAATTCAGTGGACAGAGGTACATGCAGTGGATTTCTCATTCAGCTGAGAAGCTGCTTCCCTGTCAAAAACCTCAAGAAAATTATTTGTTCCCACAAAATGATTTGAATTTTGACAAGTCAGTATTTTCCCTTATGTATTCTATGTAAAGCAGTCATTTTAGGTAAAGCCATTATGAAAATTCTCCAGAAGAGTTGACATTAGTATTCCACTGCAAGATCAAGATCTGAAAGGCAATACTGCATTCTGCAAGATTAAAAAAAAAAAAACAGGCTCCTGCAGTTCTTCACGCTATATAAAGTAATTTATAAGTGCGTTTTGGATGAACTTATAAGGCTGCTTTCCCCATGTTTCTGGAAAGAAAAGTGAGATTGCTTTTCTTTCTCTTTTCTGAAATGAAAACTTTTATTCTAATGTATTCTTAACTTTCCATGAGAGATGAAATAAGAGACTGAGGGGGAGATGGGACCCAACACAGAGAAGACTAAAAAAAAAGAATTTTCCTGTCGTAGAATGGTTTGGGTTGGGAGACACCTTAAAGATCATCTAGTTACAACACCTTCCATTAGACCAGGTTGCTCCAAGCACAATTCCAGGGATGGCACAGCCACAACTTCTCTGGGCAGCTTGTACCAGTCAGTGCCTCACCACCTTCACAGGGAAGAATTTCTTCCTTATATTTAAATCCAAGTCTTTCCACTTTAAGTTTAAAGCTGTTACTCCTTTTCCTATCACTGCTTGCCCTTGCCAAAAGTCCCTCTCCAGCCTCTTGGAGCCCCTTTAGGCACTGGAAGAGGTCTAAGGTCTCCTCAGAATCTTCTCTACTTCAGACTGAACACCCCCAGCTCTCCCAGCCTGTCTCCAGAGCAGAGGTGCTCCAGCCCTCTGAGCATCTTCATGGCCTCCTCTGGAACTGCTTCCACAGCTCCACATCCTTCTTGTGTTGGGGGCCCAGAGATGGAGGCAGCTCTGCAGGTGGGGTCTCAGCAGAGTGGAACAGCTCTCTTCTGCAGCCCAGGACACTTTTGGATTTCTGAGCTGTGATCACACTTTGCTGGGTCAGGTTGAGCTCCTCTTCCACCAACACCTCCACGTCTTCTTCCTCAGGGCTGGTATCAATGTCCTCAAGCCCATTAACACAACAAAACCTGGAAATCTGTTTACACTAAAACTTAATTTCTTTATGAAATAAAAATTTTGCATCCCAATATCTACTGACATGCAAATATCCCGTTTAACAGTAAAGGTCCTGCAGTACTTTAGTACAGGTTTTAATACGGTGGCATTGTTTTTCAGCTGGCTGTACTGCTAGTCATGGGCCTGGCAAATGTGGCCTTCAAGGCTAGTCTTAGCACTGTGGGATTTTTTAGATATACACAAAAAACCCTCCAAACCCCACATCACTGCTTATTCTAAAAATGCAGAAAACAGTAGGAAGTATAGGAAGTTCACAAAGTTACAATTCTGCTTTTGGAAGGGCGGAGAGCTTTATTCACTCAGATGCTACTGGAGCCCATAATATTTACACTTAGCCATTAGCAGAGAACAAAAAAAGAGGTATATTCCAAAGGGATAGATCCTTATTTTTTCATTATGTATTTAATTATTCCATATTAACTGATACACCTCCACTGCAGCAGATGGGACTCCTTTCACCACAGGTGGTCTTCTTTGAGCACAATGTCTAAGCCCAAAGTTCCCTACCACAGGTTGGTAGAGGCAGGTTTCCCAGCAAAGATAAACAACTCAGCACAAGGCAGTTCAGCTCCCATGCAGCCACACCCTGCACCTGGCAGGGCTGCAGGCACTATCAAAGCAGGCAAAAAAACCACACCAGAAAGCCTGTTTCTCACCTGTCTGGCTGGTTTTAGGTCATGTGAGGGAGGAGAGAGGGAATGGCTCTCCAGCCCTGGTCTTCAGTGTTTTCAGCGCAAGTGATTCAACATTTTAAGAGTTGTTTCATTATGCTATGCCTTAATTTATGGCATATATTTGTGAATTCCCTGTTTGGACTCAGCTACAAGAAGTTGGGAGTGCTTTGTCTGTCACAAACATAACCAAAGGAAGGAGGTTGCAAAAGCTATTCACACAGACTTTGAAAACCAGGCTTAACCTGAGAAGTGATGCTGTTATTGCTTCCAGTACAGACCAAAAAAAGGAAACTTAAAAAAGCCTAAAAACTGCAACATCCAAAGGTTTGAATAGAAAACAAGAGCTTGCTGTAGTCCTGGGTTAGGTGTCAGAAGAAAGGCAAAGATGTACATCCACGTGGCCCCCTTGCTCCTCACAACCCACCCCCTGGACCTGGTTGCAATTCCACCCTCCTCAGGAATTCAGCAGCAGTGCCAATCAGCCTTGGCTATCTATAAACTGTCCTGAGGATTTTGGAACAGCTGCCAGCAGCTTTATTGACAGTTGATTGCTTTAAACTTTTGTTTGGATTCAAATAAAAGCTTTCATCCCATTTGCCAAACACTGAAAGGTTAAGGCAGATGAGAAGTCCTTACGCCACAGGAAGACGCTTTTATCTTCTACAAATGTGACGGTCAGAACTTGCAGGGGATTAAAAAACTCAAAGATGATCTTGTTCTAGCTAAGAAAACCCAAAGCAGAACACACAATCTCTAAAGGGAACAATTTTAGTATCACAAGCTAAGTGCTTTGAAGTCAAACTGTGCAAGTTAACATAGCATCAAAAAATGTCCTGTGTTCTTGGAGTAGCTGTTATGATACAGTTCAATATATTATTGAACTTAGACTGCAAAATAAAGTATCAAAAAGCTTTGCCTTCTCTCTCCTGAGTGGAACACTGCAGAAATAAGGATATTACAGGAATGGCTGAACTACTCGGAATAGTTTATATACACAAAGGGATGAAGCATAGTGCAGCACTGGCTGACAATATACAACAGATTCCATATGTGCAACACTGAAGTAGTTGGAAAAAGTGAATCATCCTGCACAGAATGCAATGAGCAGTTTATGGCATTCAACATGCACATGAATATGGGTTCAGAATGTCACCACACCCTTACTCAAAGCTGGACTCTTACTTATGGGTAAAAAAAGTGTTTAATTTAAAGTTGGTGTTTTTTTTTTTTTTAATATAAGTGTTGTATTTTTAACTTAGTGGGGGAACGAAATGATTTTTATTTCTCAGGTGTTAGCAACGATTTGCAAGTGCACCTTGTTAGCACACAAGCAGTATGCTTTGGGTTGAAGACATTAAACTGACACTGTACAGGACATTGTGGTTTGCAAAAAAGAGATAGGAGTCCTTGCTGTGCATGTTTGGCTTAAGTCTGTGCCTGAAGCACACACTAAGTGCAGCTAAGTCCAAAGATGAAGCTGATTTTTAAAATGATGGTGGCTGCCCTAATAAGTAGAAGCTCCTTGCTTTGAGCACAGCCTCACTGGAGAAAATGAGTAATGTTGTGTAGCTTCTGTGGCCTCAATGTCTCCTGTTCCAGGGCTGCAGTTCTTTTTCACTCCTTGTTTATCCTGCTGTGAGGACCAACTCAGCACCTGGTAGAGGCAGCAAGGCAGGGAGATGTTTGGGAGGATGTTCATCTGAGCTGCCTCAGCAGCTCTGACTCCCTTTGCTCCTCGCCTGTTACTGGACAATCAGTCAGCACATGCAACCCTGAGGGGAAGGGGAACTGGACAGAGACTCCAGCTTTAACACAAGAGGAAATTAATATATACTCTTGAAATGAAATGAGGATTGTTACATGTTGTTTTGGGAAGGTATTGATAAATTGGGGCAGTAGGTCACTATGGTGGCAGTAAGTTGTGCATAATAAAGGAATATGAGAAAAGATACAGAAACTTTTTTTTTCAACTGTAATTTAAGAGCCTATGGAATAGGCTTCCAGTGAAAGGAGAATAAACAGCTTGCTATGGTTCATTCAGAAGAATTCAGCAACAAAGAAGGCTCAAAGCTCTCAATTACTCCATATATTTTTGAACTTTGGTACTATATTTGTGATGCCTGATTAGAAAAAATTCTGCTTTTCTCATGTAAGGGAAATGGCCAGTCTTCTAAGAGAGAAGGAAAAACTTAAAGGGACTCTAGGAACTTGCATGTATGTACCCTCTTGGGGCTTAAATGGAAAGCTTCGCTTACCAGGTTGAGTCAAACCTGTTCATAGTGATGGCAGAATTTGATTCTAAATAGATATTTTTTTAAAAAGCCAAAACAGCACAGCTTCTTTGAATTGAATGGGCAGCATTAGCTTCCTCCTAACCCCCAATAACAGAGCTTCAGTGTTGGCTGGTCTTGTGGCTAAGAAAACAGGACATGTGGGTGAAAAGAGAGAGGAAACAACCCCCTTTGGGATGATGACTGGAGGTGCTCCACTGTGCCAGTAGCCTCTCAGGCAGAACAGGTACTGCAGCTTTAGACACTGAGCAGTTCCACTGGGATGAACTGACACATAAAAATCCAGTCTCCACTCCATTCATACTGTGTTCAAACAAAGCTTGCTAAAACACAAAAATATACCTAAACCCACAAACTAAAGAGTCAACGCAATGCTTCCTTATGATGTGGTAACAAGCTGCCCAGGACAACACCATCCCAACCTGAATGAAGAAACTCAAAATAAAAAACATCAATGGATAAGACTAATGGGGAAGCTCAGATGAGAACACACACTGTATAAATGACTCATCCCAACAGACCTCACATATTCTTTCAGGAACAAGTCAGAAGTCCTGTACAGCTTTTGAACTCAAGCAATTCAGTGCTGATGACAGAATGTTGCTAAATCCCACCAAACCCACAACCATTTGCACCTACAAAGTGTTGTCAGGTCTGTATTTTCGCAACAGCTAAAGGCTGTTTGATTTGGGAACTACAACAGCATCCACATACATAAGAGGCTGCTAAGGACAGGACCTTTACCTTCCACCACCTCCTGCAGAGCAGCTCTGCATTGAAACTGCAGCAGTCCTACAAGGTTGTGGAAGTGAGGAACGAGCTGATTTGTCCTGTTTGCAGCATAATTTTTCCAGAAAAACACTCGCTCCCAGAGGAGAATTCAACTCCCATCAGCAGGAGATTATGCCCCACATATTGATAATATAATTTAATTTTTCTTATAACCTACAATCTGGGGAATGAAGAAACTGTTGAGATTATGCTCTTATAACTATTGCTCTCCTCAGCTTTTGTAGGAGAGTACTTGATGCACCTTCAGTTATCTAAAATTTATTTGCACAGAACCCATCTCACTTCCTGAACATACTAATGATGCTTTCTTATAAATTAAAAGTAAAAAATTACAACTTTAATAATTTTTACTTAAAATTGAGATTGCTGCTCCTTCCTTTAACAAAATCCTGCTCTTTGATCTAAATCCTAACCCGGTGGAGATCACTCCCAGCGACGCTATTCAAACTGCCCAGATAATCCATTGCTATAATGAAGAGCAGATGTCAATTCTGGACAACTGGCCAGCCTGGAGGAGCACATTCAGATTTCCTTTTGACTGACCAGTGTGTGTTTCCTTCCTGTGGAAGCAGAATTGGGCCAGAGGGAAAAGGGAGGAGGGCTGCACACACCAGCCCCACAAGGCTGGCACAGATTGATGTGACTCTCCACAATCCTCCTCAGCCTCAGATCTTCCAGTCACTCACAGTCCTTTGCTCAAACTAATCAGTATCTCTTGTTCACTCCCTTTGTATCAACCAGATTTTTTACAGTCTGCTGCAATGCTCTAGTCTTTGCTTCTTTCCTAAAATTCTCAAACCAGAATACATGTACAAATCCCAGCTATTATAACACAGATTCAGTTGCTTTGTGAAATTAATTATTTTTGATGAAGACCCTTATGATAACATTTTAGTATTGGCAAGTGCCTACATTCAAAAACATTGAGTCAGACTGCAACATATTTTATGGTAAGATTAAAAACTTATAGGTGTCAAAAAATGAATTTTGAGCTTCCTTTAGATCAAAAATACATTTTCTTTTTTTTTTTTTTTAATATTAGGGTAAAAGACTTTCACATATTTCTATGACTGCCTTTGAGAAAACAATAAATGCCTGAGACTCGTAATAATGTTGCAAGAATTACAACACACTGCTGTTTCCTGATATCCTTATGCACTGTTTACTTACCAGGATTTAAAATGCAAAATTTGTAAGAATCATTACTACTTCAAATTTATGTTTTTTATTAAAATGTTAATGCACTAAAAGCATAGATCTTATTAATGATAGGACTCATGCTGTGCACATTTAGTGTTAATACTTGCAATCACTATGAAAACAATTTCTAGTTTAAGAATACACAGGTCCAAATTTTGTCTGTGCCAACATCCACTTAAGTAAATGAGATTAAAGAATGCGTATCTGCAGGCAGAATCTGGTTCATTGCCATGTCCATGTCTCATACAGCACCCCAATGCTCTCATGAAGAGTTAAATGCATATTCCACTGACTTCAGCAAGTCTGTTTTCTTCCTTTTCAGTACTGCTTGCTGTGGGATTTAGTTAAGTGGCCATTAAAATGCTTAAAATTACATAAGAATTCAGTAGGAGTAACAATATTGTGTTTTTCTAATAGACACTTAGAAGGAGCTAATGCATGCATGGAGACATCATAATAATAAACAAAGATGGATTTCCAAATGATACATAGAATTAGAATCTTTGCAGTGTGGTCCAGTCCTCAGAAAACATGCTAACCCAAAAATTCTTTTCAGATTATCCAGTTCCTGGATTTGAATTTCTATGTGTACATATTTGATAGTGTAATATGTACACGTGCACAAATTTATAAGGAGAGAAGTGCATCTGCACGTCAGGCTTGCTATTTGAGTGAGAATTCTGCTGGAATGCTGTCATTTGCTCCACGGGGAGGGAAGCAGAACCATCCCACTGATGGCTCAGAGTCTCTGTTTATTTACCTGTGTGCTCTGCAGAACAGATCTGTACAGAAACAGAGTGTCCTCACTGGTGGAGCTGCTTGTCACTCAGCTTTGGCTGCAAATGGGTAAGTCTTCTTGTTTGGCCACTCGTAGGAAATAAAAATCCTAACTAGCTTATTTTACTTTACAGATCAGATGAAAATCTATTAACTGCTTGCATTCTAAATATGTGATGTTGTTTGGAGTGAGTAGTTCTATTGGAGAAGCAAACACCATATTTTCTAATTAATGCTAAATGATTTAAAGTGATTTAAAGATTTGTGCTTTTTTTGGATTACAAGGTCAATAGCCAAAGCGACAAAATACATTCTTCCTCTAAGCAGCTCAAGTGTCTACTTTCAAAATAGTGTCTTCTTGTAGGGTACTTTGACCTTCTTTTGGATTTTGTTTGTACAATGAAATCCTAGCCCTGCCACTCCAATGGCACCCTCCTGCAGACTTCAAACAACAGCAAATTTTCTGTGGCCAAGGCCTTATCATCCCTCTGTAATAATACATTTCAGTCTCCTGTATTCCTATCTCTAGCAGAGTCATGGGTTATAAGTTCTTTTCTATGGTATTTGATTTGTAAAGCTCTGTTTGGAGGGTTGGGTTGCTATTGCAGTTGTTTTGGCAGGATGGTAAGCTACACACACATTTATTTGTAATGTATTAAGCCCTTGACATACTGCACTGTACTTCAGGGGCTCTGCAATTGGTTTTTTTTTTCTTGTAGCTTGCCTTTAGTCCTTGCCAATTTATTTCCTTTTCTTTTCCAAACAAAGCTACGATTGTTAAATCCTAATGTTAAAGCATTTTAATAGCTAGATCCAGTTACAAAGCTAATTTTTAATTTATCATTGTCTGGTGAAGTTTTGACTAAATAGAAAAACTCTGCAAATGGGCTAAAGAGACATGATCCAGTAGCCAATAGCATCAAAATACCCTCTGATTTAAAGGTCTCTGGACATAATGGTTTTGCTACTCATCCATAACCACTTTCTGAGGGACTGGTTTTAGGAAGTTCTCCTAAAATGATCACTGCACTGGCAAACAACTTTGTTTGATCCAGAGGCAGCACTACAGTTTGCCTTGGCTACTTTTTACCAGAATTTTTTATTGATTTTCTTAAGGTAATTATAACATTAATACAAAAAAAGTGCATTTTCCAGGAGAACACCCAACAGCGAGGAAGAAAGGAAGGGTATGCTCTTCCTTTTTATTGAATGTCATCTCCACAGATTTGCATCTCCTATATTTATTTGCTGTATAAATCATGGAACTAGCTCCCTGAAAATCTGTGCTGTTTATGCCTAAGTCTTTCACTTGTTTCGGCACAGTCTAACTGCAGCCAACGAAAGACATCAATTTTCAGGATATTTCAGGACTTGTGCAAGAGGCAGTGAAGAACAATAACTGATAGAAGCAGGGAAGGAGAAAAAGGAAATGTCTTTTAATCCCTCAGGATTTCTTAACTTTGTCAGAACTCCTTCCAAGCTCCTTGTTCTAGACTCAGCAAACCTGAACATGGACTTCAGTTCTCAAGGAGTTAAGAATTGTTGGGAAGCTGCTGCTCTTGCTTAACCTCCCAGTGTTTCTTTGAGGGGGAGGAGGAAACATTCCCAAGGCTGGAGTGGGAAGGTGTATGTGAGTCAGGTTCTTTACCAAGGATACACTAAGGTTTGTACAGATCTGAGACTCTTTCTACAAGCATACCAGGGCTCTTAGGGATGAAAGCAAAGAACCCTCTAATCCCTGCAGAGGGAAAGGAAAAGTGAGACAAAGGTGTGAGGACCTTTTTATGGCTCAGTGGTTTTTAGGGGACTAATGAATTTATGGCATAGCAGCTCCTTTGGATGGACTTTAAAAGAGCCATGAAACAGGAAAAGTCCATGTCACTCTTTTCTTTCTCATTGTTTTCTCCATCCTGCTCCTCATTAAACTATCCAATGGTAAAACTGTCCTACAGCACACTTCCTATTTATTCAGTTATAGACATGGCAGCACTGCCATACAAGCCTACATTTGAACTCAGTTTCATTGATGAAACCACTTCCCAATCAGCACCAGCTCATCAGTATTACTTATGTTGGCATGGCAGTAAATGTAACTTATTTTTGAAAAGTAAGCACAGAAGGGGTCTAGTAGTGTTGTATACTCTGAATCAATAACATGGAGGATTCTTGCACAGATTCTTGAAGAAAAATACAGTGTCAGTTTTGTCACTGTGCTAGAAATCTTTCATTGGTACGTTGGTTTTCTTTCTGACAAACTAACGGATTGGTGTTACAAGGAAGTTATAGAAGATGGTACCTTATATTCCTCTTATAAGGAGTTTTGGGATAGTATTTCCATTTTGGAAGAAGTCAGATTACAGCCTCTCCAGGCAGAGATATTTTTATCAGAAGCCATTTAACAGCTGGACAAGTAATTACACAATTACCCTACTGATCAGCAGCTCCCTCAGTCTGAAGGCTTCTCTTTCTTGGAGTCAATGACAATCATGAGGTTCTTTTCTTCCAGGTTCACTTGTATTCCTGTTCAGATAAATCCAAAGATCTTGTTAGCCTGGTTTTACTTACAGCCTCTTATTGCGCAGAGCATGCCCTGATCCCTGCTAGCTACAAGAATACTGAATTTGTTCATCATCTTGACAGATACATGATAAAGCATAAACTGTAGCTATGTAACTACTGAGTAAAAAAACCCTCAACTTATTATTCCACTTGTTATATTACAAATTAATGAGATCAACACTTCTATTGCTGGTCTATTTACATATCTGCAAATTGTCTGTAAACCAATGTTTCACATAGAACTTTCACCATCCAATGTACACTATGCCAGTAAGATCAATATTTGAGCCTGTAGTTCCATTATACAGCCTCTCCTGGTCATGATGGCTACGCAGCCTGCATTTTCAAACTTTGCTCTGAAAGCTCCTCATGTGTAAAAGGGAATTCTAACTACTGGAAAAAAAGGCTTATCTCAAATACACAGGTAAATTGTGTTCACTGCATGGCAGCTGGTAGTGGGAAGTGGGAGAGATACCTCTGTTCATTTATGAATTCTGGCTACTTTCAAAGATACTGTCTAGGACATGGCAGGACAAGCAGGAAGAATTGGCATGGAATGGCGTGGCTTGTCTTGTGTTTGCACACCAGGAATTCTGTTGTCAGTGACTTTGCTTTCAAACAGTTTCACTGTCAACTTATCAAAGTAAAAGGGGGTACTTGGATGCAACACGTTTTCCTTCACATCATCATCCCTCATGCAAATTAGGGAAGGGAAAGGCAGGAAAAAGGTCAACACTTCTTTCAGATAATTAGCACTGCATTAGTGAAAAGAAAAAAAAAAAATCACTCAAAGCACATCAGTGCAACACCAGCCTGAAAAGCAGAACCTAGAGAATCTGTTTCCAGGAAAAGCCTGTAGTCATTTGGCAGTGTGTTAATATTGCTTTAAAAGTATTTTTTCAACTTCTAGCTAAGATAAAATATGGACAACAACTACTGAACAATTAAAAATCCAAGTATGAGGCACTGAGGTAGAAAAAGGAGACTTTTTTTAACAGTAAATGTTTTCCTCCAGGGACAACATTCTGCACTAATAAGCAAGCAGCACCTCAAATGAAGTGCATGATGAAGCATGATTAACCTTTCTAGCACCTTGAGTTGTAAGCAACACCTTTGGTTTAAAAATCAAGTGCTCTGTTGTCATATTCCACTTGCAAACTTATCTCTGTGTAAGGGGAATGTTTTAGTGATTCAGCTCTAATACTTCAGCTCAGTGGAAGTCAGGCTGTCATGCATACAGTGGTTGGCTCAGTGTGAGGTACCAGTTTCCTGAAATCCTTGGGAATTGACAAGCAGGGTTGTCTCCTCCACTTGATACTCGTAATCTTCTCATTTTTGCTCCTTCAGCCCCAGAGCTATGAACATCTCCCCTGACAGCCACTTTGAGTTCCCATTCCAGTCTAACCTCAAGGCAATTACCAGAAAGTAGGTGTTGTACAAACAAAGAAGCAGCCCCTACTTTAAGTGCCAGTCTCTCCTACCCAGAAACTTGGAATACATGAGCATAGAGAAATGTAAAATTTTAGCGAACACTGAAGACTGTTTATGACACTGGATATTCTTGTGTATGATCCTGAAGTGATTGTGAACACAAGATGTGTTTAGCAGTTAAAACAGAGCTGAAGCTAATATCAGAGTGCAAAAGATACCATAAGAGATTACCATGCCACCAAATGCCATCCACCCTAGTTGAATTGCTTGCAGTGTTTGATAGAGCTGGTGATGCTTAGACTGACAAAGCAACGCTTTCACAGTGTTCCTATAATTCTGCTTTTTAAGCAAGACGTGAGATTCCCAACAGCTGTACAA
Source organism: Vidua chalybeata (assembly GCF_026979565.1). Lineage (NCBI taxonomy): Eukaryota > Metazoa > Chordata > Aves > Passeriformes > Viduidae > Vidua > Vidua chalybeata. The sequence continues at coordinate 6,125,465 of NC_071545.1, read as the reverse complement.
GGGCACTAATGCTGCACTTCAGAAAAAAATGAAGGTGCAATGAAGTAGGGCCATGCTGCTAAGTTTTGAATAGTGACCAACACAGCGTTTCTGCTCAGCATAATAGTTGCTATTTGTGTAAAGACTTTAGGAATAGGGATGGCGTTGCTGGAATTCACTACAGTTCTAACAGAACAGGTAATCTCTGGGATTGGGAAACACCACTTATAAACTTGCACGTACAGTCTGAACCGAAAGAGTCACGGTCTGCTGGATTTTTAGGTAACATCCAAAGCAAATGTTGACAGCAACTTGTGCAGAACTCTAATAGAGGGCAAGACACAAAAGAAAACTGTGTAAAGCAGACAGCTTGGTAATCACACGGGAACAGACAGATTTCCTCGCCAACATCACATCGTGGTAAGGGCAGGTGAGACCTTTTAGCCATCTGAGCAAGCAAAGAACCTGTACCCACACCAAAACCTACAAGGCAGCCAAAAAGCCGAATTGCGATCTTCAGCCTGCTTGAGTCACGGCAAATACCATCGCCCCGCTGAGGAAGGCCATGTGAAAGCCAAGCTGGAAACGGGCACAGCTGGTGCCTGATGTTTGCCACTGGCGATGGCGGCTGGTGAACCCTTCAGGAGAGCGGCGGGCGTGAGGCGCGGGCAGTGACCCCGCTCTCACCTGCGCTGCCCGGGGACGGCCTTATGAGCGCAGCTTTCCTCAGCTCTCCACACACACGTTTTTCTCCGTGACGAACAAGCCCAGGCAGCAGCGAGCCGAGCCTGGCACGCCGGGCTCCTGGCCAGGGCAGCTCTGCCCTAACAAGGCACTCGCTGCCGCCCGCGGCGGCCCCAGGCTCGTCCCTCAGCGGCGCCGCCGGCGGCCGGCGCCGCTCACCCCGTCCCGCGGGGGGCAGGGGCTCGACCCGCCCTGGGCCGGGCGCTGAGGGGCGGGAGCGGGCCCCGCACGGCCGGCTGGAAATGGCGCCTTCCCGCCCCCCTTCCCGGGACGGGCTCTCCGCCGGGCGCGGCCGCCGCAGCTGTCCCGGCCGCTTTGGGAATCGCGGTTGCTTTCCCCCGCTATGGCTCCCGTGAGAGGGCTCCGCCCTGGGCCTCGCCCTGTCCCTCCCGGGAAAAGCCCTCGCCCAGCTACCATCGGGTAGCAGCCGTCCGTCCTTGCCCGCGGTGACGGGGGCACCGCCGCCCCTCGCTGTGCGCGGCTCCGCGGGACATGGTCCCGCCGCTTCCCGCTCTCGGTGCGGAGCGGTCACTCCTCCGGGAGGGTAAGCCCAGACGGAAGGCGGGGGCCGCCCGGGGAGCGGGTCGAGCGCCCGGCCGCTGACATCCCGTCCGCCGGGCTCGGCCCGCCCTGTCCGGGGGCCGGCGGGGGCAGCGCTGCGAGGACCGGCCCCGGCCGCGGGGGACGGCGGGCCGAGCGCCCCCGGGGAGGGCCGGGCGGCGGCGCGCCTGGATGCCCGCCCGCCGCCGAGTGGGAACGGGCGGGGAAAGTTTCTCCTGTGCGCGCCCCGTCCGTCCCTCCCTCCGCGCCCGCACACTCTCGCAGGCACACACACACTCACACCCCTCTCCTGCCGCCAGCGGCCGGGGGGGCAGTTTTGAAAGCCCTTCTGGTTCCACACCCAGCCGCCGCTGACATCATTCCCACAGGAGGGCGGGCGGAGGCACCGCCGCCGCCGCCAGACGGTCGCAGCCCCGGAGAGCTGCCCGCCGGCCCGCGCCCGTGAGTAGCCTCGGCCGGGCGGGGGGCGCGGGGGGAGCGGGGCGGCGGCGGGGGGAGCGGGCAGCTTCGCCGGCCAGGGGAGGAAGAAACCCGTCAGAAATGGGGAAAAATTAAAAGCACGCGTTTGTTTACTACGAAGCACATTTCATTTTGCTGGCTGCGGTGCTGCGCCGTCGCTGGGCCGGCCGGAGAGAGCGGTCCCAGTCCCGTCGAGCCCCGGCCCCGCTCCTTCGCCCGGGGCGTTCGGGAGGCGGGCCGAGGGGCTCCTCGCCAGTGAGTCCAGGCTGGGCCAAGCCCGCGGAAAGTTCGCGTTCTTCACGGGATAGTTTCTTTCTGTTCTTTTCTGTAATGAGCTCTCAGCGGAGTTCGCGTCTGTTGCAGTAACGTTATAGCAGCTCTTGGCAGCTTCTCCCCCAACAACAGTGGAAGGAAAATACACTTAGATGTAATTCAGTGCAGATTTCGATTTGTGAAGTTTTGGCCAGCATTAAACGTTTTTCAAACTGCAGTTTCACTCACGGGTGGTTTTTATCTATATGTAATGCCCTACTTACATTGGGGATGTTGTGTGCCAGATGCTGGACAGGCAGCTCTCAGTATCATGGTTTGTCTGCAATATTGAGAATTTAAGAGGTCAGCTCCTTGTTTGGATATTTCTAGGAAGAACAGTACATGGCTATCTGTTCCTTAGCAGGCTTATCCACAACTTGTTCTTACCCACAGAATGCTGCCATCAAGAAACCTGCAGTTCAGCCTCTCTTTTAATTTATTGGCAGGAATACTTTGTTCACATAGTGCAGGAAGGTCTTTTTTTTTCCCCTCCTCACAGCAGTTGGGAATAGTATGTAAATGATCAGTAATTATTGCTGTAGAGCATCTTAGCAGTATCCTCTGGCTTGATACAGGACTGTGAAGAAACCCACTACATAGCTGTGAAATACACATTGATTTTTTTGGCATTTTCTTTAGGAACTTTGGAAGTAAACAGCTATGGTTGGCTCATCATCAGAAAAACAAAATGTAGCTCTTTCTCTTCATTTACTTGCAGACTCTGTATATACAGTGCTGGTGTGTTAGCTATATAAAATAAGCTTTCTTGCCTGCCTGAGCAGATGTTTTCTCTATCAAATAAAAATAGTCTATAGTGACTCCTTTATCCAGACCTCCTCTTGGGTGTTGAAGGCTTTGCTGTCCATGTAGTTCAGGAAAGAGCTGTGAGGCTGGGCTGCTGGGACTGAGGTGCCGGGTGGCTGCAGGTGTGGGCAGGCAGGAATCCACACAAACGGTAGGGGACTGTTGGGCACGAGTTTCACTGCGGGGAGAAACGGGAATTGCAGTTTGCTGGAGAGTCCAGCAACACTTTTGTAAGAGAGTGTGTGACAAATGCCATCCTAAGGAATGCAGCTGGGGTACAGGTACTTGCCATGGCTGGTGAAATCAAAGTGGGAGTGGAAACAAAGGCATATGGTAAACATGGCCACCAGAAGCTGATATGACTTTATTCAGACTAAGATTTAAGGACTTCACCTTTACTTCAAAGGCACTGAAAGAAGGAACTCTTGTTGTTCTCTGAACCTCCTTGTGAACTTGTAGAGTTGAGTTAGGAAATAGACTGTTGGGATACCTGAGGGAAGATGCATCCTCCATGCAGAATAAAGATGCGTACAGATTGTATCACGCCAGCTGTGTGGCTGACAGGGATGTTACCAGGTAGCTGTCTGCCCAGCCAGGAATCCCTGCCTAGCCATCAACATTAACTGGAGTTGAAATGCAGCAATACCATGAAGGCTCTTAGGAGGTGATCAGTTTTTTGTTAGTATGCTCATTTGGGAAGAAAAACGGTGTGTTAAAATAATTTCAAATAAAAACAACATCCAATCAGTAGACAAGACACTACTGGTGTTGTATTCTTTCTTTGTGGCCTGGAAAGACTTCAGTTGTAAACATACAAACAGTGTTGATTATGCTGTGGATTTGCCAGTGAGGAAAAACAGTTAGTTTTATTTGGTTACACAGATTTAAAACCTTATTAATAAAGGAAATTATTCAACAGACTGAGCAGGTCAAGACTGAAGGCTGCTGCAACATTATTATCTTAGACAAAGATTCTGGCTCAGTTCATAGATGCTGGAGTTATTGTTGCTGGCCAACATTGTTTAGCAGAAATGAACATCTCTATCTTACACTCACTTTCAGTTAATGCACTTGACCCCTCTTGATTTATTAGCATCTCCTGCTTCACAGTTGCCTTGTGTCTTTCTTTTACTTCTATTATTATGGCTTTTATATTGTTGTCTTGTTTGTCTCAAGGTTGTTTCCCATCTCAGGTTTGACATTCCTTCTGTGATTAGAAGAATGTTGTACTGATGAATCCCATATGGGTATTTAGAGAAGCAAGACCTTCCTGTACTTTTGCTAAGTATATTAGGTGTAGGCTGTCTCCTTTCATAATGCTGTTTCCCTGTCATTTAAAAATGGGATCAGTGGCAGCACAAGGAGACTCTTCCCATTTCACTTGAATATATTTTGATTTTCCACTGGCACTTCAGATTTGATTTGCCTTTTGAGCATCATGTAAGACATGACATCCCCACATAAATCAGGACAAGAATGTGTTTAATTAAAGAGATAAGTAGGTCTCTGGGGACAAGGTCTTTTATACTGCTAGTTGGCAGATGTACTTTCCACGTCCTCCTCCATGTTCCTGTTGGAAGAAGACCCAGCAGAATGAGGCACTGTGTTGTACAGGAACTAATAAGAAAGAGATTTACTCTGAAGTGAAGCAAACATTATATGTAAAATCCATGCGATACTTTAGCACAGCCAAATTTGAAAGTAGAAAGGAATGCACAGCTTTTATTGAAATCACACTGGTCTCAGAGGGAATGCAGGGGGAACATAAGCACAGCGCTGAGGAATTCCATTCATGGAGCTGTTCAGTGTTTGTTAGGGTTTGCTTGTTTTTTGGAGGCTCAAAGCAAACCATGATCTTTGCAGTGGAGTTTCAGTTTTTGCTGGTTTTTTTTGTTAAAAACTTTACTGTTTGAGAGAGTAGATAATTTCATAAAATATATCTTACAAATGTCAGGTGATGCTTATGACTTCATTAGGAAGATAAGCATCATAATTATTAGAAAATAGATCTTGCTGGGTGAGACTCAAGAGAAAACTTGATGGCCTGTATTCATCCATCAAAGGAATTATTATTTCTCCACTGAATGGGGAAAATGTAATTACACCTTTTTATTTTGCTGGTGAAGTTTCATGGGCAGGTTTAATGATGGTATGTGCATGCCAGGTGAAGCCTCATAATTTGGGTGTGACCTTAAAATACAACCCTCTGGCTGTGTAGAGATCTTCACAGGAGTCTGTAGGTGGAGCAGAAAGTGGACTGACTCAAATACCCCTTAGAGATGGCTATAGGATATATATTTATGGTTTGCTTCACTGATTCTTAAACACTGTGCTATGTTTGGAATTGCATGGGCCGTAAACAGCCGAGGTGGGCAGTATGAACACTCCCTCAGCTGTCTAATGCAGGTGTTTAGTGCCCTGAAATAGATCCAAATTCTGGCCTTCTTCCAGACAGAAAGAGACCTTCCAAAGGCCCTGGATGTCTCTGCTGTGCTGCCAGATGGGCTCTGCACATTCACCTGTTCTCCAGGGCTTGCAGTGCTCAGTCCACTGAAGCAGCAAACCCACTGTTTAGTTCAAAGGCAGGAACAAACCCAAGTCCAGAGCCTGCAGAACAGTCTCTGAACAACTGAAGGGCTTGGCTGAGCCTGCCCATCTGTCAGGGTGCTTGGTGTGCCCTTACCTGGCACTGTGGCTGTGCAGTGACCCAGGCACTGTCCAGCCTGGTCAAGGTGCAGCTGCGAGGTAGGGCAAAGTGACCCAGGGGCTGAGGCCACTGGGCTGTTCCCATGGAGCAGCCAGTGTAGAAGAGCTGTGCACTGAGTGTGCTCAAACAAGGCTTAGAAATCCTTCTACCTGGATTTGTAGAGTCCACATGGCAACTTTAATTGCACCAATTACAAATTATGGTATAAAAATTGCATTCTGGAGGTAGGCAGGGTATTCCGTGTAATCCTGTGCTGCAGTGTTGCTGTCAAACAAAGTAGTAGTTGTGGAGAATTTAGGCTTTTTGTTTTATAACCAACTGTGGTACCACCAATAGAAATGTGTTTTCACACTCTTGATAGATGATGTGTAAACCCTGAAATAACTAAAACCAAAATTTCTCAACACAGAGCTAGTCAAAGCCAAATCAAAACAAGCAGTTTGAAAATTTTACAACAGTAAATGCAACACATTTAATTGCTAGCAATTTCCACAGAGCATCTGCCAAAGTTAAAACAATATCAGCTTTTATTTCTATGGAATTAAGTGCATTGCTTTCAATCTGGAAAGACAGACATTTTCTGCCTTTGTTTGTTGGTTAATTAGGTGGAACATCATAAATCACTCGAGCTGTTCTGTTGTATCTGGAATAATCTCTGGATAAGCAGCAGTCTGTAGTCAGTAGAGCCCAGGGTCTGAGGTTCGCTCTGAATGATGTTAATGTATAGTCACCGCTGCAGGTGTGCTTTTATTTTTTTCCTTTTCATTGACTGAGGACTCATTTTATCTGTCAACCTGATGTAAAGGTCTGGTATTTTACTTGGTCTGTCACTCCCTGCCCTGCCAAGGTATTGAACAGAGACACCCTCGACACTGAAATGTGTCCACACAGTGATTGAGCAGGGGTGAGGCCAGGCCACACCTCAGTTCAGCTGTTTGTTTCAGGAGCAGGTTCCCGGGAGGGTTCCCATAGCTTGAATAGCTTATTGGAACAGCCCTGTGTCATTGTCCCAGCTCCATGGAGCTGCTGCTTCCCTGAGCCAGAGGCAGGGCAGTGCCAGCAGGCTGCAAAGGGCTCTGTGCTTGCTGACCCCTGCCCTGGGGAGCTGGCAGGCACTGGTGGCCCTTAGCTGACCCTCAGACAAGGGGCACAGGCCGTGCTCACTCTTGGAAGCTTTGCTGCCCACCTGAGAAACAAAAGGTCCCTCCAAGCTGGCTGTGTCATGGTCAGCACGGTGTCACTGCACTGCCCAACAGCCTGCACTGCTGCCAGCACTGCCAGCAGCCCTTGGAGCCCAGCAGGGAGTTCAGCCGAGTGCCAAGGCCATGGGTATCATGCAAAAAGCCTGTTGTGAAATGCACAGAGACCTCAGTGAAGTTGTTGAGAGGCTTCACAGGAGAGCAGAGCTGCAGGGTCCTCTCAGGACAGTGGGTCTGTCACCCTGCTAGCACAGTCCCTGCATCACGGAAATCCTTTTGTGGAACTCTCTTTTTCCTGTGCTGTGGTGATTGTAAGGCTGTTCCCGAATGTGACAACTCTAAGAGTTGTAATTTACATCCTAAATGTGCTCACACCTGATTTATAGCCATATATTTTCATCTCTAAGTTAAACAGTTCTTTTTCCTTCCATGTGTTTGCTGTTACCTGCAAGCAAGTATATCCCCATTCTGTCTTGATCTTTGAAAATGAGCAAGTGAGAATGAGACGTTCTTGTCTTGTTAAGCTTAGGAAAACAAACTTTAAGTACTTTTAGACCAGCAAGATTGTTAAGAAGGTTTTAATGTACACCACAACTTTGTTTATATTGAAGTGGTATCTGGTGCACAACAAGCAAACTAGCTAAACAGAGAGCATGCATTGAACATCTGAAATGATGCGTGCTTTCTTTAATTTTCTAAGAATACAGTTAAGCTCTACCCATACATACCTAAGTTACAAACACTTTATAACATGTTTTGCACATGCCTTTCTGAAAGCTGACAGAATACATTTATGTTTTGTAAGAAACCAGAAACTGCAATACACAAGCAGTTACTTCTTTCAAATTACTGCTGGGTTTTCTCAAACAATATGTGCCCTTTGAGAAATCCCTTGAACCACGGGGTGTCCTTGATTAAAGACTGTTTTGTTAGCATTTGCCAAAGGCATATGATGCTCAGCATAAACTGAAGGTGGAAAAGTGGATGACTATGATGGGAATCAGAGATTAATTGCAACCCTTTTAGGTGTTACTTAGTAATATGTCAGCCTACCTTACACCACTGTGGGTTGTGTTGGGATTAGATGTAGATATAGAACATCTTAAATATGAGATTATTAATATCTAGTATGAAATTACAGTTACAACAAAAAGTGCTTTAGGGAAACATAAGAATGTGTAAAAGATTTACTTTTGAAGATGGTGTGATTTGTGCTGCTGGAGGAGGAAAAACATTCTCTTTCTGCTGACCACACAAAACCCTCTAAAAAGCAGTTTTGAGAAGATGAAGTCTTAAAGACTTTTATTCAAATATGTCTGTCTGTGTAGGCAGCTGACTTCTGTACCTGCTAAATTGTCTTCTCAGCATAGAGTGGCTAGAAATGTCTCTTCTAGATTTTGCTGGAGTATTTGAATACATCTGTCTTGAAGTTTTTAAGCTTCAGGCTATTTTTTAGGATTTTCAGGTAAGCTGTCACAAGGCTTATTTTCCTGGTAAGTGACACTTCCCCACCCCACAACAGGGCATTGTGTCCCTGCGTTCCCATAGGTCCTGCTGGTTTTCTTCTGCTGAGTCTGCCCACAAAGGCTTCATGGCAGAGTGACTTTCCTCTGCAGTGCCATAGTGAAAGGAGTGGTAGGGCAAGTCTAAACCCAGTCCAAACTTGTTTGCAAATAAATGACTGACAGAGTTACAGAAGTGGCAGCAATGCTGGCATCCCTAGGTCAAAATTTTATTAAAAGCATTCCTAAGAAATTAGAAACATCTGCTTCTTTTGGTCTCCATACTCAAAGCTAGCATGTTGCATTTTTGCTGCAATTTGCTTCTTGATTTTGTTTGGAAATGTATGGAACAGCAGGGTTAGAATTTCCTGGACTTTGGAGTTCTGGCTTGGTAGCATGGATCTAATGAGGAGGACAGGGTGAGAAGGGAGGAAGTCTGGAGATGATCTGCCAGACCCACTTGTAATCACAGTCTCTTTCACTTTTGGTAACTAGATGGGGTTTCTCAAGAGGGGACCAGATTTAGTGCTTATGAAGTTGCTTGAGAAAGAGCTGAAAGGGTGCTTGAGCATCCCCTCACACACAGGTGATAGGGAGGCCAGGCACATGAGCATGTTCACTCTAAGTCTGCTGTTGCTCAGGCAGTCCCACCAGTACCAACAGGATGGACAGACATCCAAACACTGTAAAAACAAAAGGTTTTATTAAGCTATAGGTGTACATTTGTATTAGTTGTGGTGCACACAAAGAGCAGACCTCAGGGCTTTGGTTGCAAGGCACGATTTTCGGAAAGAAAACAGGAGAAAACTAGGTCATACTGTGTCTTGTGAGTTTCTCTCCAAGCCCCTGTATTTCACTATCAAAACACAGCAAGCTAACTACTGTAATTGTGCTGGAGGTTGCTGGGTCTTAACACAGCCTTCTGCAAAGGCACCAATAAATCTAGATCTGATAGGATGATACTACTTCATTTTCTGCCATTGTGTTAAAAAAGCCATAAATGTTGTCATTCAAATGGAGCTCTAGAAAAGAGTGTGGATTCATTTTTTTCTGTATTGATTTTTTTTTTTTTTTTTTTTTGCTTTCATGCAGTGGTTGAGTGCAGGGAACTTTGGTTCATTTCCTTCTGATTTCCTTGCTTTGTGAGGAAGGACTTTGAAAAGCAGGTGGAAGTGTAAGTGAAAAGCTCTCTTCCTTCTACATAAAATAGGCACCACAAAGAGATGTGGCTTGAGTGTGTTCTCAATTAAGCAAACAAAAAGAGCTGATGGTCTCTGTGCCGTCTAGGGGCTCACAGGACACGTAGCCCTCTTGATTCCAAAGCCAGCATCAAGCAGGGACCTGAAATGTTATTTCTTGTGGAACACACATTGTTCTTCATGCTTAGCTTTACACCAGGAAGAAATCGGGTGGGAGCCCATGTGCTGTGCAGACTGTTACTCGTACGTTGCATTTCCCTCCTGGGTCCCCATTCAGTATTGTAGAGGTGTAGTCAGAGCCTGCCAGCACTTCTTGGAGGTCTCCACACTGGCTGCAGAGACTGGTTGAAGGAGGACATTCAGTTTCTGTATTGACTCTTAGCTGGGTAACACCTGAGCATGAAAACAGGTCACAATTTTAATGTACACTTGAAGAGTGTTGGTGTTCTCAACACTTAAGTTAACACAATTAAATTAGCTCAGACAGAAGAAATAAAGAAACTGGAGAAAGTTGTTTCAGCTGGTGTAATTATTCTCTTGGTATTACATTTCCTGATTTTCTCGTCTTTTATGTTGTTGGATATTTAGACATTAGAGGATTGTTGAAATCCTCAAAGCTCTTGCTGGCTTGGGAGAAAGTCTGCTGTCTGAACTTCACTTTTGGTTCCAGTTCTGAGAATCATGGAAGAAAAACAGAACTTTTCATACTTGATAAAAGAAAAAAAAAAAAAGATGAAATTTAACAGTATCAGTCTGTTCTTCATAAACCAGGGAATTTTGTGCAAGTTTAGAGACAATGGTACAGACAAAATGAGCCAGCTTCTGAGTTCTCTGTCATGAGACACCATGAGATGTGGCACAAGAGCTCTGAGCAAAACATGTAAATCCAAACAACTTATGATGATCACAAGATGACAGATTTCTCATGCTACAAGTATACAGACTTTTTCTTCTAAATTCACATTTTCAGACTTAATTATAGCACTGAGGGGCAGAAGAATTGATAATTAAGGTTTGCTTTGATTCAGTTTTACACCAGTGACCTCAAGAAGATTCAACTGAACTGAATGCTTATTGATGGCCTAAAGACCTGCTGTTCTTGTTGAAATGAAACATCTCAGTGCAGAGAGCTGCAGGTATGGTAACTTGTTTAGCAGGATCCTCTGCCCCTTGTTTTAGGTGTGTCTTTTCAGCACACTAAATGTGGGTGTTGAGAGTCTGCACACCCCCAGCCTCGGTCTGTGCAGAGCAGGAGCTGTTCTGCAGAGATTTCACCGTGTTTCTAAGGGTGTGAACCAGGATTGTCTGTGTGGAAGATTTCTCAGACATGGGCTCAGATGAAGATGATAAAAACCCCTGACTTGGTCTTAAGGGACTGAGGGCAGCAGCCAGTGTTTGAGGGTAAGCTTCAGCCTTGCCAATGCAAATGAGCCCAGGATAAACACTCTGCACTATGTATTGCTGGTTGCAAAAATTGAGTATGCACAAACATGAGAAACAGCCTGGCAGCAGAGTTGAACTGCATGGGAGGAAAGGAGAGCGTTTGTTGTGGAGATGACATCTGGGTTGGAAAGTAGTGATAAAACTTCTGTTAAGAACTGTCAAAGACTATTTCCATTTTTACTTGCTTGCTGTACTAAACAGCAGAAAAAACATAAATAGTCATGTTTTTTTATACTGATGGACATTAAAGATAAATTTTATCTTGGAGATAAACTGAGGCTTTTCTGCAGGGGATGTGTTTTTGTGTGTGATATGACATAGGGAGACAATCCAGTTTTGAAACACTACAGTTCAGAACTGTTAGAAACCCTGGCCTAGATACCTTACTTTAGTGTGCAATTCTGTGGTGGTTGTAGTGTCTTATCCTGTATAAACATACTTGTCTCTGCATGTCCAGGAGATTATAGCAGAGGCCCTTCTTAGCCACTTCTAAAGCTCACCAGGCTCTCTCCCATGGCAAGTGCAAACTACTGCTTCCAAAAGTCTGCATTACTGAAGAGATTCAAGGGAAGTCTGACTGCTGCATTTATCCTCCCCATGCAAAATGAAGTAGCACTGGAGCATTACTTCTGCACTAATTGAAAAAAAAATACGTGTTCTTGCTATAACTGGACTTCCGTTTTCAATGTGTTTACTGTAAGTATCCTGCAACTTAACAGCATTTGTGGAAACTTTATTACCACAGCAAATCTGGGTGTGTTCAGTGGGATTCCTATAACTTACTTTTTCTAGATCCAGTGGCAGTCTGCACTTGTAGCTCAGCAGTATCTGTCCACTTCTGTCTTACACCATACCTTATGAAGTGGTATTAAATGCTGAGGCTTGCAATTGAAGGAATTCATGTCGACATCCAATGTCATCCTTACTGTAACCCCTGAATCTGTTTTTAATGTCACATGTGATGAGCTAAGTCAAATATTATGTTCTCTTTTGTCAGAGCTTTGCTGGAGATTAGTACAGGGAGGTTCCTGAAATAGCTACAGATTGACAGGAGAGCTGAGCTGGAAGGAGCCTCTGGAGGTCTCTAGTGCAGACTCTGGCTCCAAGCAGGGGGTTAGATCAGGACGTTCTGGGCCTTGCTTCAGTCAAGTCAGGAAGATGTCCAAGAATGGAGATCCCACAGCCTCATGGGCCCTGTTCCAGTACTTAACCATGCTCATTGAATATAATTAATACTTTTTGCACAATTGGAATATTCCTTGTTGTAACTTGTGACTGTTGCCTGTAGTCTTTTCATCACGTACTTCTGAGAAGAGTGGCTCCATCACAGTAAGTGTAGTGTGTCCAAAAAGCTTTTCTCATATATTTGTGTGTGTGTAAAAACTATTAAAAGAATTCAAGTCACTTTGAGGAATGACGAACAATATCTGTTGAATCATCTCAGTTTGTATCCATGCCTAAAGGCAGTGCACTTTAAATTCATGAACACCTTGACCTGAGAGCATGGTGTGTTTCAACTGCAAATGAGAGAAGGTGAAAAATCACTCTGCCCAGGAAACAGTTCATGGTAAATAAGAAAAGGAATACAGCTAGTGTGCAGAATAGGATGTTACCAAAGTGTTTGGTTACATTAGTACATTAATACATTAGTAAAATAAGAATTCTGAACGTTAATGCAAAGGCTACTCTGTAGCTGTGTCCTTCCCTTGTTCATAGGGAGAGGAATGGAGCTGCCAGCTGCCAGGAGAGGTTCCCAGGCAGGCTGCCCTCAGAGGACTGGGGAAGGAAGAGCTTCTTCCTGCGGCAGTGGAAGAATCTTGAGTCTGCACAGTAAGGTTTTGAATTTTACAGAGTGGAGAAGGACTAGTAGTTCTTTCTGAGAGATGAAATCCAGAATTTCTGCCTAGAGAGGGATGCAGATTCTGTAGCAGCATCTGCAGTGTTGCTGGCCGCATCTTGGAAGAGGGGAGCTGCTCTTCGCTTTCTGCCCACAAATCACAGAGAGTTTCTCTGGAAAACCCTACTCCCTTCATTATTCATTGTGCAGGCTGGGATGAACCACAGAAACTCCTGAGTCTCCATGGGAAGGGAAAGTTTGTAAGAGTGATTGAGGTCTGTGCACTTCTGGGATCCTGCTCAGGCATGACAGATTGGATAACCAGTTCTTGTTGTCTTTTCCTGGTATTAATTACTTGGAAATGGTCTGTCTCCTTCTTTTTCCCCAGTGTATTTAATTCCTGTCTCCATGTGTCATTGTTTAGCACCGTGTGCACAGAAGTTGTAGCAGCTTGTGAAGGGAGCAGTTGCCAGCAAGGCAGGATGGGGAATCTATAGATGGTTGTTAGGAAGGGTCTTCAAAAAAGAAACGTCAGAACCATCAGACCTTTCTTACTGCCTTTATTTTTTTTTTTTTTTTGGTAAAGATGAAACAAAAATCTCTTTCATTTAATATTGGCTTTATTTGGGTAAAACAAAAAATGTCATCTTCTCACCAGCCGTACATGTTCATCTGTCCTGTCTGAAACACTTCTCTTTATGGCTGAAAACAGTAAAACAAAACCATTCACTTGATTGAAGATAAAGTGGGTTCTTCTGTGCTGGCAAGTCTTGCTTTTGCAAGATTGGTTTTAATTAGGTTACATTTTTTGGTCTCTCTTACTTTATATTACTTCATGTAATAAGATTAAATTGTGTTGTTATTCTTAAAAGAATAGCGAGTACAATTTAGTTCTCTCTCCTTACATGGCAGATGATTGTTGCATTATTGAATGCTTAGATACCATCTGTGCAAGCAATGAACCTCAGGAAAGAAACCAGCCACAAGACAAGAGGGTGCTGTGCAAAGACTGGAATATATCACAATGAAAATATTTTGATGTGGCATTATACGAACCCACAAAATATCTTCTTTTCCTGTCTTCTTCCTTTCATTCAAGCAAGGCTTGATAGAGAACCATGAATGATATTTCTAGAAGTGGAACTGGATTCAGAGGACCTTGAGTCACACAGTAGAATCACCTCATTGGAGGAAATTCCCACTTTCTGTTCTTCCTTGTGGCTGGGAAGGCAGAGTTTAACAGAGAGGAAATGGGAAGGAATACACACTAGAGTAGCTGCTTTTCCAATTTTAGGGTTTAACTCAGCTTTCCCACTCAGTCATTCTGATTAGATGCAGATATAAGGCTATCCCCTTATTTTTTACAAAAGCACATCAATGCTATATGCCTTTGAGCTTGTTATAACTGTACTTCAGTGGAGATGGAGAGGATTATTCTGGAACTCCTGGTCTCTATTCACTGAGTTATTATGCTGTCAATTATCTTTTTGTTAAAGTTTTGCAGAGTAGTTATTATTTGCCCTGATGAGAGTGCCAGTGGAGCTGCCTTGAAAATGCTGTCAGAGTAGTCCTTTTCTTTGGTTAAATTATTCATGTGGTTCATGATTTCTGTAAATGGCAAAAGGAGAGAGGGGGTTAAACATGATAAAAATAATGGAAGTCTTAAAATTCATAACTGCCCTTTCTTCTGGATATTTACTGTGGTATGTGAGTGGCATCTTTTGACATCATAGAATGTGTCCAAAGCAAAGGGAGAAATATGCATTAGTGTACTGAGGAGTGACAACATGCAGATGATGTACAGAGTGGTGCACCTTAACTGCAAAGATCTGCAAGACTGCAAATTCCTTGTAGCATATATTAATTGGCAAGAATTTCTGGCCAAAAGAAAATAGATATGTCAAGCAATTGCATTTTTCTGTGTATTAGTAGCAGTAATTTTCCCTAACCTATTTGTTATGTGCCCACAGATCTCCTGGGGATTCCAGTTTAATACAGTTTCTGATTCTCTTGTATATAAGAACATACTTTTTTTCATGTCAGATGTGACATTTCAATAGGTGGGTTAGGTAGCCTACAGAGAGTATTAAGTGACTGAACATAAAATAGCTAACTGGATTTTTATGTAACTAATGGGTTTATTCAACCCTACCAGTGGGAGCAATACATTGAAGAAAATGATAGTCCTTAGTCATTATTCAATGGATAAAACTTAAAATTGTATGAACAAAGGACGTGAGGCCTAAGGTACAACATAGCTTACTAAATCTAGGAGGTAGTTCTTGGTGCACTTAATTTTGTTCTACAAG
Source organism: Vidua chalybeata (assembly GCF_026979565.1). NCBI lineage: Eukaryota > Metazoa > Chordata > Aves > Passeriformes > Viduidae > Vidua > Vidua chalybeata. The sequence goes on along the minus strand of NC_071545.1, from coordinate 6,110,410 downwards.
CATCCTTTTGAAATCTGGTTCTTCCTTCTTTGGAAGGATGTTGAAACAAGACCTTACTGCAGTCAGTGGAAATATTTTCATCACTGCACATGAGGCTGTAATTTGAAATGCACTTCTCTAGAAGTTGATGTGAGGGAGTCTTCCATCCTTGCACACAGAATGAAACTTCTTTGTATGTTTATTCACTGCAGCCATCATGCTGGAACGTTGCAAAATGCAGCTTTTGGCTTCATTTCAAGTTGTGATTCATTTTAACACCTATGATGCCAGTTAAGTATCTGCAGAGATAGAACATGTGCTGTGGACTCCAACTGCATCTGATGTTCTGGTCTCTAACAGCACCAGAACTGCAGGTTGATGCACTGACAGCTCTTAAAGATTGTTTATATACTTTCTTTTGTTCAACAGATTTAACTCAGCCTAAAGCCTCCCCAGAGCAAGGATGCTGATTCTCTTGGCCTTCATTATCGTGTTTCACATAACCTCAGCAGCGCTGCTGTTCATCTCAACTATCGACAATGTAAGTGTCACTTCTTCTCATTGTCTCTCAAACATACTGGGATTTCTTTGCTTCATAAAAATTGAGTTTTTCTTCTCTAGCCTTCATCCTTGCTTACTGAGAGGACCTAAGTTTGTTAGGCACACTGGTGTCCTAAGACCTTTCTGTAACAAGAATGCCTTGGGTATGCATGTTGCTGGTGGATAAGGCTGTCCATGGCATCATGATGTGAGCTCAAGGCAGCAGATCCTCTCCCCTGGGAAACACTTGGCCAGGGAGGATATTTACAGGATGGAGCTCTGGGATTTGATTCAGCTGCATATGAAGCAGAGAGGCGTGGAATATCCACTGTCCTTTTGTGTCAAGTACCTGAAGTCAAACAGCTGGTGATGAATGTGTGGAGATAATTTCAGTCAAGGTATACTTTGCCTCACAAGTGTTTGTCTAAGATGCCCAGTTAAATCATGAGAGACACCATGAAAGTATCTGTGTCCATTAAGTTAAAGTAGCTTCAGCCCAAAGCTTTAGAATATTCTATGTTGCATTGTTTTCAAATTCCCATTTTATTTTTGTGAACAAAAAGAATTAACCCTCCAATATTTATATCTAGCTTTTAATGGAATTCTCCATTTTCCAAAACAGCCCACTATCCTGATCAGAACTCTGTGCACTGGAATCTGTCTATGAGGTCTGATGCATGTAGAGGCTTTTGATATTAAAACATTTTCTGCTGAAAATACTGTTTAGTGAAGACCATGCTCTAAGTGAAATTTTGTGTTACCCACAACTTTTTATTGCAAAAGTGTACAAACTCAGGTGTTACATTTTAGTCAGCTGGTTGATTGTTCCATGGAAGTAGGTCATTATTTGAGCACTAGAGCAGGTTGTCTTACCCTGTTCCTTTGAATATTTAGAAAGTAAAGACAGTGGGCAAAGCAACCTAATCTTATTTCAAATCTGCTACACACAACCCAAATAACTACAGAAATAAAAGTCTATGCACTCTGCTTTGTGTCATTAGCTACTTTTGAACAATTAAAAACTTAAACTGTACAGCCATTTTCTATTAGATTTTATATTATGGATCTGTATATTATATAGAGCTCAGAGCTGAAAAATAACATATTGAACTTGCACTGTAAAATCCAAATGAATGGCATTCTGAGAAAGTAATTCTTTTTCTTAAAACACAGTGTTCTGTTTATCCATACGCCTAGTACCATAATATTTTGTAGTTTTAACTGCAGTATTGTTTGCAAAGCTGCACAGTAAGCTCTGAGGCTTCTGGAATGTCTGTTTAAGCAGCAGATCCTACTAGAAATCGTATTTAAAAGTCACATTTAGTGCAGCTCTAGTCAAAACAAAGGCCTGGGTAGCTATTGGAATGGGAATAGGTTTCCTGAGGAAATGCCACTTGGGAATGCTTGTCATTTTCCAGGCGACTGTAAAAATCTGCTCAGATGCTGCAGTACCATTTTGCCTTGAATGTTTAAACCTCAAAATAGAAATACCACAGGAGGATCTTAATTTGTCAGCCATTAACAGACAGATGCCATAGTGTACCTCAGCACAGCTGCATTGCATTGAGATTGATCACTTCAGTGGCAGGAACCAGAACATCTGTAAAGGACTTCTGTTTCACAGGTGATGCTATTTCCTGCAAATTAGCAAATGCTGTTCCTTCAGAGGTGTGCATCCTAAACAGGGTCTGGGTGAACAAAGCACATCTCGTCTAGGTGTCTCAAGGAGTGAGTAATCACTGACTACACAAAATTTCTGCCCAAACAGTAGAAATCCCTTGTGCTTTGGGATGTTTAAGATGCCATTACCTACTTCACAGAGGTCTGAAGTGAAAATGACATGGATAATTATATACCCTTTATTCTGAAATGCTGTGAGATCTCACATTTCATTTGAGTGGTTGAGTATCAAAAATGAACAGAAAATTATTACAGCTGATGTGTCTGATCAGTAGACACTTGGACAACAAAGGAGTTTTGTGGGGTTTGTTTGTTTTTTTCTCCCTGTAAGAGCCCTTTACTTTTATTTTGCAGGCCTGGTGGGTGGGAGATAACTTTTCTGCAGATGTCTGGAGAGTGTGTACCACGAATACGAGCACCTGTATGGCTATCACTGATGAGTTCAATGGTGAGTGTCCCTCCATGCCTGTGTCTGTGTTCCTTCAGCAGATCTGATGAAATTGCTATGAAATTTACAGGGACAAGTTTTATAGTGCTTCAAAAATCTGCATGTCCTAACTAGGCAGGTCTTCTAAAAACTTTAATATTGGTTTTTAATTTTGGAAAGGCAACTGTTCTAACAGTTTCTGTGAGAGGAAAGCAGAAGGAACTGTCTTGTGTACTTAGGAGACCAATGCAAGAGAGTAAACACAAACTGCTAACAATGACTGCTAACAAGTTCTTAAAAAAATTAGATAAAAACAGTGAAGTAATCTGAAGTGATAGAATGTGCCTCAGACTTAAACTTGCAGAGAAGAACCTAAAAATACTGACTGTGTACAAGAATGGGGGAAAAGTAGAAGAAAACACAAGCTGGAGTTTGGACAAAGAAGTCCTAATATACAGCCTAGAGTAATAACCTGCTTTACAAAAATTGAAAGTATTCTGAAATGTTCTATTTATTTCTCGACTTTCAATCTGTGAGTACATTTAAGAGGTAAATAATTTGAAGAACTGTGTACCCATGAAGTAATTTTGTTTTCCTAGCATCAGGGCCTGTAATGTGCAGTGAGCCGATGCGCTCCACACAGGCTATCTCAACTAAGCCGGATTTAAGGGTGTGCATTTGTTCTTGGTATTACTGTGTGTCACTGCAGTCAGGTGCCCACCCTGGGGAGATGAGGAGTGGCTGAGGTGTGTCTGCTGCTCAGAGCTCCTGCCTGCAGCGTGGCTGTGCTGGAGGAGAGGGGCCACGGGAACTCAGCTGGTTGGCCCAGCTTGGCTACAGTGAGGCTGCAGATTTGCACAGAGTAGCTGCACCTGGTTAGAAAAGTATTGGTTACTTTAGCTCCCAGTTACAGGGAAGTAATGGACAGGATGAAAAAGCTGAGTGAGAGGAATCTTTAGTGCCAAGGGTGGGTATCCTATCTGGTTACACCTTCCTGAACAGAGCTGTCTCCAGGTCTGGTGGGCGGCTGGGGTCTGCATTTGGAAGCTGTTTGGGACAGCTGGCAGTTTCACTGTGCTTCTAGGACATCGATGGCAGCAAAGGGTGAAGTGTGGCAGAAGTCTCTTCAGTGTTTTCACTCAGTTTGATGAGAAGCTTCTAGAAGTCTTTAAGCCACTGGCTGTGTCAACACCAAGGAAGCAGAGGAGAATCAGCCTTTGCCACGCACACACAACTGCTTTGCTGCATCTGCTGAACTCCTACTTACAGAACATGGCTCTGCCCCTTTACTCCTTGCAGGAGAAGACAAAGAGAGAAACGATTTTTTAATCAAGGTTACTTTGTTTTTGCAGAGTATCAATCAATTCAGGCTGTTCAGGCCACCATGATCCTGTCTACGATTTTCTGCTGTGTGGCATTTCTGGTTTTCATTCTTCAACTCTTCCGTCTAAAGCAAGGAGAAAGATTTGTGTTAACCTCTGTTATCCAGCTCCTGTCATGTGAGTGATTTTTCAACGCTTTTGACTTCAATTATATTTGTTGAAAGTAGGAAAGCAGGAAAAAGTTTAAAAAAGAATGAACTGCATGAGAACTCTGTAGTGCTCTTGAGGCCATAATTTATCCTTCATAATTGTTTAAACAGTGAGCTGTACCATTCTGTAATATATAGGCAGTTAAAACATGGATGCCATCACTGCTCAGGATAAAGTAATTTAAACTTTGAAGGGAAAGAATTTGATATTCTGAACTTCTTGAACACACTGAATAACTCTCTAATTGTTACAGGCAAGCACTCCTTTTTTTTGTCAGTCTTAAAAACTACCCAGATGTTCAGAATCATTTTCTGTTCACTGCAAATGACATAGAAACACAACAGCACTTCAAATTTAAAGCCTGCCAAATAAACTGAAAATACGTCTTGAAAAGCTTCCAGGTTAGTTTGAGGATGGAAAATGAGCATCTGCAAAGAAAGGACATTGGTGGAAGCTGCTGACAGAATAGATGTGTGTACTGATAATGTTTTAAGATGCTGACATTTATTATTTTCTTTCTCCTGCAGGTCTGTGTGTTATGATTGCAGCTTCCATTTACACAGACAGGCACGAAGAACTGCACCAGAGCCGTGGATATGTAATGGAAGTTTCCAGAGGCCAATATGGCTATTCCTTTGTCTTAGCCTGGATTGCCTTTGCCTTTACCCTGATCAGTGGAGTGATGTACTTAGTATTAAGGAAGCGTAAATAAATGTCAGCACCTAGTTATTTCTGTCACTGCAGTACAAAACCAAATTCCAGTAACCATTTTGTATATAATCATTTACATGGTTTTGTAGTAAAGGTATTGTTTGTCTAAAAATGTACTGTGTTCTTGATATGAAATAGAATTAAAAAAAAAAAAAAAAAGAAGGCAGGTGAAATGAAATGCCTGGCACCTCCAGGTCAGGGGTCGGAGCAAGACAGAGACAAGTTGTTTCTTTTACATATTTCATCATCATAAATGGTTTTCCTTTATTAGACATTAACAGTTTGTTCCTGGCCTCTAGTAGATTACAAATAAAGCCCGTACAAATTAATTTGTAATCAATGTACTAACTATATTCCTGGACCAGATATATCTCTTTGAAATATGTTAAATATAAGGGTGTGTAAAAAAACGAGGCCCAGATGATGATGAAAAAGCAAACAATTCTAAAGCCCAAAGCTGCACTCAGAGCGTCTGCCCTGGCGCAGGACCAGTGTTCTGCTCTTTATAATGTGCAGTAAGTGTCATCAAGTTTTTATTAAAACCACTTGCTTTGCAGAAGTAAACAAGTCCTTTTTGTACTCCAACAAATGTTTCTCTTGATTGTCTTTCACATTTAATTTAAACACACAGAGCCTTTGGTGGGAGCACTTATCAGCCAATTCCCTGTTCAGCCTGGGCCCAGCACAGCTGGGGCAGTGAGGAGCTCCCTGCCCCAGTCCTGAATCCCTTCAGCTTAGCCTTGGGCAGCCTTCCTGGGAGGGAGAAAAGCAGAAAAGCATTACTGAGCCTACATCTGCAGATATCTAAGCAGACTAGTGATCAAGCAATGCCAAATTTAGGTTTTTACAGCCTAACTCAACATGTTTATCACACTGGGCTTTTATCATGTAGTGATTTCATGGTTAATGTGTCCTGTACAAAAGCATTCCCCGAGTCTGCCCATTAGGAAATTGGCTTTAAAAAATTTATTTTAAATTCCTTTGTGGATTTTACAGGAAGTAAACACTGCTACTAAACAAATCAGAGTGCAATTGCTATGCTTAAGAATTCCAGGATAGGTTTCAAGATAAAATGATTTGGTGGTTTTTATTTTTCAGAAATTTTATGAGCTACATCGTTGCTCTAATACCAGGCTTAACTGCTCAGCAGTGTAATACTGGATTTGCTGATGGTGATTTTGGAGATCAGTGTGAAGAATGAATGAAGCAGACTGTCCTGGTTAGTCACAGCTTTGATGCGTAAATACAGATTTGACTTTTCAAAAGTTCTAACCATTTATTTATTTATTTCATACTCACTACAGCTGGTCCAATAGGCAGTATAAAAGTAAACAGGTTTTGAATGAGGTATTACACTTAAAGGAGAACAAATTCAGTATCATAAGGCAGTGTAGCTCTACAGAAGTTAATAATTATTACATTAGATGTCAGATAATGAAAATTTATCTGATTTCTTCAGATTTATCCTTGATTTATCACAAAGTAAAAGTTCAGGTGCATAGCTTTTTAGGAACTGTCTCCAGCATGAGTGACAGATCATGTAGCTCATCTTCATTCCCTCAACATCCTATAATGCTTTGGCATGTGCTGCTTATCTTTTGGGAGCAAAGAAATCCCAATAAGACTGTTAAAAAATTAGGATGAGCAAGCAGGACATCACAGTAAAAGTAATAATAATAGTTAAAAACCCACATCAGTGTGAAGAAAAGGGATTCTCCCCAGTCTAGCATCATGCTAGTATTTAGTCAGTTTTTTTTTCCTCTTAGTGGGAGTGCTCTGAATTTCAAGAATCATTACCCTACTTTTTAAAAAAGTGTTTCTATAATTTGCTGAATACATTTCAGGTTCAAAACTTGAGTTTTTGCTAGCAAGCAGAATTTGTCTTAAATAGATGCAGGTTTAAGAATGAAAGTAGATAGACTGTTAGCTAGGCATTTTGCTCCATTTATTAAAACATGAAACAATAAGGGAAATTTTTAAGCAAATACTAGATGACAGTCCTGAAGCTTTTATGCCACTGACTTGCTTCAGTTTCTTGCCTTGATAATGCTCAGGTCATTTGTAGAGCAAATATTTAAAATAAAGATGTAGATGTAGATGAACACAGTTTAATTCCACAGTAAATGCTCTGTCCCTTTAATAAAGTGGGAAGCACACACACAACAAACACTCTGATGCACAACACCTGCACTTGTGTACAAACACCAGCACATGCATGATGCCACACAGAAGAGATAGGAATGTTCTGCACAACAAGTGAACAAATACCAAATCAGTCTGAACTAGAGTTTGAGCAGGACAAACATATTTTAGGGTTTTTTTCCTACCTTATATGCCTTTAAAATATACCATTTTCTATACTCTATATATTCTGAAAATGTACATGAAAATAAAGTTAAAACAAATTCTTGTACTGTATTAGCAAACTCAATACATTTAGTAATCTGACCTTGTCTTTAAGCTTGGGATATATTTACACAATGTTGGATGAGAAATAGTTGAGTATTTGTGTGAACAGGTGAAATTAAATTCTTCCTGCCTGTAGTAGAACCAGAAGCTGATTATTTTGTCCTTTGTTGAAGACTTTTCAGGGTAAGCAGAGAAAATATTAGTGTATTGAACTTTTAAATGTATGGTGTCAAAAGAATGTCTTGAGTAATGCAAGAACCACTGATGCTCTGAGGAGTTATTACCTATAAGGTTTTTTTTTTTTTCCATCATTTGCAGAAACAGTCATATATTTTAAGATGAGGTTGAGTGCCTTGACCATACTGACTATACTGTGTCTTTGAAAAGTATTGTAGGTGATAGGATCTGTGCTGCTTAGACATTAACTAGTTTTTTACCCCAGCTACATCAACAATTAATTTTATGTGGTTCTTAATCTGTTTAAAATAATGGAGGGATTGCTTGACTTCTTATCTTCAGCATTGTGGAAGTTTGTGGCGTTTAACTAAACAGACCAAAGAAAATAATTCTTCCTGTAATTCCTAAAGACAGGAATAAGGTGAGCGTGAGCCACTCCCTTTCCAAACACTAAAGACAACTAAGAATCCTAAAATCATTGAAATAAAATAATGAAGCTGAAAATTTTATTATATTTTTATTTCTTTTATATGTGCAATAATCCCCTCTGAAGTAATAAGATGAAAGAAAATGAAATGTGGAAGTAAAGCTTTAAAATAGTTTTAAAAAGAAGACTTCTGTTTACAAGGCTGTAGAATCAAGCTTACAGAATTAATGGAGTAACATAACAGACTGTAACAAGTCTGTTACAGTAAGAAACATGAAGTTAATACTGTCTGCTTTGACATGAAACTCACTGCAAGTAAGTCTAGTACTTAGCAGCAGTAGCAGGCATTGGTAAGGTACTCTGAGTCTCCTAAAGGGTTTTTAAGCAGTTATAGATTTCATTGTTACCAAATGGTCTATCATATCCAAATGGATCTTCTCATTCAATGAGAAGATCCACAAAGTAACTCTTCTGGGGAAGATAACCTGTGATAAACAGCAAGGCACTGGAAGTAGCAAAGCCTTTACTTGCCTGTTTTCTTCCAGACTGAAGCAGAATTACTACAAAGGTTTTAATGGAGCAGACACAGGTGATAACTGCATAGGGAAGCAGTTTGGATCAATTTCTGTAAGGGTCCATGACAGTCCAATTCCCCTTGGGTTTTGTCATAAGCCTGTTTTAGTTTTGGGATTCTGAGAAGGGTCTTTGAACCCTTCAGGAGCCACTGCACAAAGAAGGATCCTTGGCAAGGTGTGGATACCTGGAGCAGACTGGCTGCCTATTGCCTGGAAGTCTAGGCACTGGGACAAAACCAGTTGTTAGTGCACCAACAAAAATAAACCACTCACACTACTTTATAGTCATACTAATTTAACGTCATTTAAATCTAGAAATCTTCATTTAAATCTGTCAGCTGAATTGCTGCTGTCTGTACAGTTTCCATGCTAAGACTTCCTGACATTCATGAATTCATATTCAGCATCTTGTTCGCCTTTGGTTTCTGTCTGTCCAGTTGGGTTTGCCCAAGGTAGAAAACCCTCCTGATGCACCAGCAGTAGTAACTTAGCATCACCTTGTGCTATCAAAAGGAGGGCTGAGGAAATTCCCATTGCATTCAGAGGGTATTTGTTTATCTTGGATCATTACTGCGCTAACTGAATTTCTAAAGGAATGTGTTCTTTTTAATCCTTCCAAAAAAATTTAGCCAAAATGTCAAAAAGCTGTGCATGTACTTAGTTACTTAAAGTTTTTAAGACAGGTTTACATTGCACAGATGAGTAAAACTGCAGGTGCCTTAATGAAATGAAACTGCTGTGATAAATGTCAGCAAGTATGAAACAATGCCAGTGATACCCAAGCTATCATATGGTGCAGGTTTTGGTCTGTTTTACTGCTGCTGCTTGGGAAGAAACCTTTTGTTCCATTTCTCTTCAAAAACCTGCAAAAGTAAAACTTTCTAACAAAGCTTGTGGTGCTGTCATAAATGCTGAAGTTCAGAAAACTTCATTTAAACCAAGCAGGCAAATATTGTTACAAAGGAAGGCGTAGGAATATAATATGTGCACTGATTCACTGACTCAATTTTCTTTGTATATTATCAGCAAGAAGTAAAAAATATGCCATATTGAGTGCCATACTTTAGACATTTTTGTTTTCTTTTTAGCATAAAAATCTTAGGTTTCAAGTGTCAGTATTGAAGACTTAAATATGCTGTGGAAATTAAAAGCCTAAAAGCTCTTAGGGTAAAAGTTTAAATCCTTTTGTCAAATAATGTTTTTACACATTTTTAGGCCTGACAGATTTGGATGGGGAGAGAGGAAAAGGAAGGAAAAGACAAAGCATAGGAAAAAGAAGATGAAAGGGGAAGGACGGCTGGAAAATGTTTTGGGTCTAGGTGTTTTTGTGTGTTTGCTTCTATAGAAAAATGTTTTACTGTCCCAATCCCGTTCCAATGGAGCCTCCTGGTGGCCAAAGAGAAGCCTCCGTCAAAGCCCAGCTTGTCACTGTTCATTTCCCTTGGCAAGGTCTTTAAAAAGCGGAACTTCCCATCCAGTCCTGATCATCCTGCAGCGTGCACAGTTTTAAAAGTGGCTCGGCTTTGGCCGTGAAAGGTGCAATTCTATTTGCAGTGTAAAATCTCGTGTACTTTTCTCAGTGGCCATTAAACAACATTATTTAAATGGGTGTTTAAAGATTTTTTAAAAAACAATCAGATTTTATAAGCATGTATCAGTAGAAGTTGGGTTGACTTCTCATCTTTGCATGGTCATTTCCTCGTCTCTGTCCTCTGGAGGGAGGTAAAAGCACTTGTGTCTCCTCAGTGTCCTGGCCTGAGGTCAGACTAAGTTCAGAGTAGTAGTGCAGTTTTTGCAGGGAATGCCCTGATTATTTCAATTTTGTTCATGTAGGGTCAGTTCTTAAAGTACTGATTGCATGTATATATTAGATGCCTTTGAAAGGAAAGAAAACCAGAAGCTCTGCTCCAAATGAGTTTTGATGCCTGCTGAGACCATTGTGTTCTGAATCTGCCCCCAGAAGCTCTGGAGAGGTGATAGGAGTGCTTTGGGTTCTCACTGGAGGTGCTTCATTACCTGCTAGAGTGATCAGATCCCTGTAAGTGGGCAGCATTTGCTGGGGCAGCTGTAGGAAGAACCAGAAAAGAAGTTTGGCCCAGCACTCTGCCCACTCCACAGTGGCAGAAATTGGCTGGAAGGATGAGGTGTGGCAGTGGACTGAGCACATTCAGGCCTCTTCTTTTCTCCCAGAGCACTGAGGTGTTGTGTTTGTCCCACAGGCTGCACTCACTTCAGCAGAAGTGAAACTGCCAAAGGTCTGTTGGGATAATGTTATACTTTGGCTAAGTCACTTATGCTTTTTGATGTGTAATATTTTAGCATAATGCTCCATCTTCTGGGCAAGAGGTGACATTTAACAGGCTGAGAATGTCTCATTAAATTATGAGTCTTATTGAACATTTTATTAGAGAAATTTGTTTGCCACTTATCCACTTTGTCTCGCCTCCTTTCTTGCTATAGATTGGCTTTTGATTGTCATTAGCCAAACATTTTTTGTTCACTCTTTTTTTAGAGAGGTCGTTTAAAATACAAGGGATCCTTTTTTTTTTTTTTTTTTTTTTTTTAAATGACCTCTCTAGCCAAGAGTTTTAATGATTGCAGTTTTAAAAAGTGCCAGGGAGTTTTGAATTTGCATTAGTCAGGAAGCAGATGATTGTCAGTTTCCAGTCAGTTCAGAAAGTCACACAATGTGAAAGAGGAAGCAAAAGCAAGCATAGCTAAAAATGTAGATGTAGGCTATCAATTAATGAGTGAGTCAGTGCTACCCTTCTTAAAGGACCAAATCCCAAAGTTTTCACCATTTTTGTAGTGAAAATTTCAGCTCTGACCCCATTTTAAAGCAAGATCCTGAAGCTGGGGTTTAAAGTAATTTTTTTGAAGTTAGAATGATCCTCAGAGGCTCCAAGACCAGCAGTTCAGTCTGGAATTCTGACATATTTATAATGGTCTGCCCTGACCCACAGAGAAAAATAGAAACAATAGCAAGATCAAATCTTAGTACATAAATTTGCTGGGAAGAACATTTTAAATAAAATTCAATACATTTCCTAAATGTTACTGTATTTACCTATGCTGAAAAAAGATCCTGAAACAAAGAAAATTATTTTTCCAACAGTAGTCACAGACAGTTCTAAACGTTTTCCAAATCCATTTTAAAAAGGTGGCAGACTGTGTGTGCTGTGCTTCACCTTTGTGACAGACAATTACCAACTGGAATGACCAGCAGGTCATCAAGAATATAAGCAGCATCTACTCCATGCCGTTCTGTACATACACTTCTGTTCTCAAGTTGAGTTTAACTCAAAAATTTGCTGAAGCCATGGTTCATCAGGCTGATAATTGGAGCTAAGTTCTGACCTGCTGTTGTGAAAAATCTGCAGGATAACTGGGATTCCATTGATAGGTCCATCAGGTGGTGCAATTGCTGCATGGTCTGGATACAAGATTTTTCTTCAAAGGCTGTAAGCAGGGTGTGAAAGGAGTCATCTCTTATTTTACTGAAAAACAGCTCAAAAGGAATGCAAATAAAAGAAATGTATTCTTTCATATAGGAAACAGTAGTTTTGAAACTATTCACAGCAAAAGATGATTCCTACCAGTCATGAATGAACTAGCAGGCGCATTATGCTAAAGCTTGTAATTGTCCAAAAGATTTTAAACCCCACAAAGCTATGTAAAATGCTAGAGAAAAACTTGTTTCCCTAAGCTAAAGGCAATAAACAACCAGGGGAAAATAAAAGCCTTTCATGCAGAAAATCTGAGAACCTTTCTTCCCCTCAACTCCACATCTCTCTAGAGTATGATATACTCCTCTGTTTTCAGCTGTCATGCTTAAATATGACTAATAAATTTTGAATCCGCCCAAAATGTAAAAATATACTTTCCACATAAAGAGCTGGTAGATATAAGATGATATATGAAGATTTATTTGACAATATAGTCTTGCTTTAAGTCAGGAGACATTTGAAATATCAATAAAAAGAAAGTATGCAGCTGTTCTCCTTAACAGTGACAAATTGCACAAGCTACAAAAGTCCTGTTCAGTGTAGTATGAGTTTTTGATAAGAAAGTGATTTGATTTTTTTCTTCCTTCTTACCTTTTGAAGCAAGTAAAATAGAGAAAGAAAATAAATTTTAAACATGAATTAGAAGAGTAGAACTTGAATTTCACAGTAGTGCAGTCCAGATCCTCACTTCTGTCAAGTGCCTAAGTTAGAATTAGTTTTGTTGGTTTTTAACAGGCACTAAATGTCATAAAATAAGCTGAGAGGTGAGAAATGAAATGGAAATAAGTTGAGGGGTGGTGGCAGAGCATTGATAAATCATTTAGCTGTTATCTACCAACTCTTATTTTTTGTTTTAATTTGTATGATGAGTCTGGAGTAGCACAAAGAGATCAAATGGAAAATTAATTAAAAATAAATTGATTAGCCAGATTAAAAGTGGAAATAATTATTTTTAATAATCAATAATTGAATAGCCTACATAAATTTGTAGGGTGTGGATTTTGTTTTGAAACTTTGGAAAGCGTATATCATCACAAAGCTAGTGGTCATGTTAAGTAACTTTCCTTGAAATGGTGCTCAGTAGCATAATTTTGATTAATTGTTTTATTTTTGTGTTTATTGATTACCTTCCATAATTTGCTTGCTTGAACAGCACTTTGAGGCCAAATGACAGGATTTCCTGGACAGTCCCATTTATTGTCTTCCATAAAGACACAACACTAAGCTTCCTTCTGCTTTCCTTCTGGACATAATCTGGAATTTCACCAGTTTTTTTCCGAGAATAATTTAGAAATGAATATAAATAGTTTGTGGAGCTCTCCAGCATGTTCTTTAGATTTTCTGTGTGCATATTATCTGCTTTAGCACATTAAAATCCTTAATGACTTGATATTTATTATCATTTCTGTCTTGAGTATTAGATGCACCATTGTCCTGTTAAAATATGAACTTCTTACATGAACTATACTTCCAGAAGTATCAGTTATCATTTACAAATTTGGATGTAGTCTGCAACTGCTGTATTAATATGCTTCTTTTTCCTCGTGCTAGCTGCAGACAGTGGTCAGACCTAACTAAATAAACATCAGCACTTATCTCACTAAATTAAAACTGTAAATTTAAATGCAAAGTGACTCTTGGATCCCACTGCTGTTTAACCCCCCCCCCCCACCAAAACCAGACTAGTTAATTGAGTAAGCACAGTATTTGACAATTGCCTTTATCTTCAGCTCAAATCTTTGTACAAGGATGGAAACAAGTTCAGCAAATGGTAGCTATTCATTCTAGTTTACACTTAAATGCATATAGGATAGAACACTGAAAGTTGGTGTCATCCCTAAAGGACAGAGTTTTCTTGTGAACTCAGTAACATTGTGATGTCTGCAATCAGATTAATTGGCCACATTTTCTTGAAAAGAGGCATTTTACTGGGTACCTGCATTACAGTGTACTGGACATATCATTCATTCTCTTGTGCTCATGAGAAATGAAAATAAATACCTTCCCTGACCTACTGAAATAAAAGTCTGTGTTTGGCTTTAATGCCAGGAGCCAAAATATTACAGAAGGTGGACTTTTGTAATTGTGTAGCCAGAATTAACTATGCCTTAAAGTCAGCACTCTCTGGATTACAGACTTGGGATCTCAGGATGAAAATCACTGAGAGTTCATTGTGTTTTTGTTGGCCTTCCCTGGACTGCAGTAATGAACTGCACCGTGCACTGCACGAGTGCTGAGAATACTAATGAAAAATGCTACAAGTGCCTCTTGGTGCTGCTATGGCACCTTAAAAAGGTAAGTTATATTCTCTCTGCATAATTCTTACTCTTTATGTTCTGTTTGAGTGCTCATAGGCTGTAATATCACGAGTTATTTTCTTCATCTTTGTCAGCACATTTAAATTCCTTTTCATACATCTTTCCCAAACAGAAGCCCTGAGAGTTGTTGTTACACCAGCAGTGGATGCTGGCATGCTCCAAGGTAAACTTGTCTGCACAAATCTGTCATTTTCCAGGGACCAGCTTCCAAGCTTTTCCATATGTTTTGCTCCTTTGTTTTGTCTCCCTTCAACATCTGTTAGTGTGGTGATAGAAGCAGATGAGAGTATGTTTGTCTTTATTTTGCAAGGACCAGTAAGTGGTAAAGACATGTTACTCATGTGCATGGATTTCCAAATAGCTATACCTTTTCCATCTACTTTAGAGAATAATGAGTAAAAGTCTTCTAAATTATGAAGTCTGGGGTTTCTTTTGGCCATCTTCAATTGGAGGCTCAGTAGTCTATGCAGTGGGGGTAACAACTGCTGGGATGTGGCAGCTTTATTAATGACATGACACTGGCACAATGTCTTGCTTAAAAATGTAGGCTCATGAGGATGCTGGCAGGCTGGGGACAAGGCAAGTTTTTGCTTGTTTTTGCTTACATGATCAGTGCAAATGAGAATTTGAGTCTTGTGGCCTCTATTTTAGGTTTTTATGGCTGCCTTCCTTGGGGAAGCCTAACACTGTTAGAAGTGCTTAAGGCTGAAGAACTTCTGACCCTCTCATCATTTTCTCATGTTTTCACATACTTGATTTATTGTTGTACCTGTTTCATCTGAGTCATCTAATCTTTCAGTCATTAACTTGCTTCCTTTGGCAAAAATATCTGACAGCCATTTAAAACTTGGGGCTTCTGGCTAGGAAAACAGCAGCAAATTACATCCTTTTTTTTTAAATAAAGGCCTGAACTGAAAGTTTTTTGTCTCATGTAGAAAGCACACTGTGGCTTGTCCTTAATACCATAGGTTAGGTAACAATAAACATGAAGCCTGAGGGTGGCCTACCTTTGTATTGAGATTCTGTGCAATTTTTGTGTATGCATCCAGCCTGACAGAATACCATTCATTCACATTTTTCTTTTCTAATTGCTTTAAGCTGCTAAATAAGTTGTTACACAACAGCTTAAACCAACTCAAGTCAACACTGCCATGGTTCCACCTTTTGCCTTCCCTCCACGTGATGCAGGCTCATGGTCTTTTTCCAGGGCACTTATATCCATGTGATATCATCCATGCAGAGCTCATCTGGGGAGCTGACTAACAGGATGTGCATTGTGCTTTTTGTTTTTTCCAAGTCAGTTTTCTTGGGTCGGTGTAGAGCCAGCACACATGTGATGGACAGGCCGATGATTCAGGCTGTGGTAATGCTGACATACATTATCATGGTTGTTTTGGGAATGCATGAATGGCTAAGCTGATCTAATAGCTTGCTGCTGCTGCTAGGAAAGGAGTGGTAATTCTCTTCCCCTGCCTCCCAACTAGATAAAAACTTGGTTACATTCTCTTCCTGAATTTGTCATCAGTTCTGAAGTCAGTTGGATGGTGTTGTGCTGATGAATTTGCTAACAAGGCAGAAAAACCCCTTAAGATGCTAAGTGTCTGGCTCTGTGTTAGCAGGGTTTACCATACATTCAGACTAATTCCATAGACAGCATAAAACCAGAGAAGAAAAGATGTTAACAGGATCGTAGCTCTGAGTGAGAGTAAACTATTTGTAGGATGCACTTAAAAATGTACCTGGGCTTGACTATAGCCGGTCAGATCAGTGACATTTGTCAAGCAAGTGAAAAGATCTTTTAAGAAACGTGAGCAAAATCCATGAGAAACCAAATCTCAAGGCAGTAGTGTCACACAGCACTATTAGATGGGACTGCTTGATGCTCCAGAAAAGTCATTGTGGCCTTTGAAGGAGAAATGTGATTTAGCTCCCTGCTTTTTCCTGTTTGACTTATTTACTTTGAAGTTGTGCAATTTGATAGGTAATGAATTTCTGACATCTCAAGGCTGAGCCTTGCATGATGGAAAATAGGCAACGTGATTCTAGAATGGATAACTTGGCACTGCATCATCTAGCATTGTAGATTTAACAGGTTTAGCATTGTATCTGTGTGTTTGTTGTGTTCAAGGGGTTCTGTTGTTCATAGCTTAGATCCTGCATCTTTTCTTCTTGACTAGACATTTATGCCAGAAGTTGCAGGATGTGGAGATGCCAGTCCATCTTACCTTGTGTAGGCTTTGTTAGCAAAGTGGAATCACTCTGTGCATGTGTGACGTGCCTTCAGGTAAATGTTAATAAAGATACTGTTGTACTCTTGCAGCAGAGATGTGATTTTTGGCTCTGGGGAAGCAGGGAAGTTGTTATGAGCATGGACCCCGATCTTATGCTGATTTGCATATTTTTTTGAACAATGATTTTGTTTTTCAATTGCTTTTTTGATTTATAGATATTTTCCACTCCCTTCTAAGGACACTAAACAGTACAAGTATTTTAAATGCTCTTAAAAAAAAAAACCTTTAAAAGTTGTGATGTATTAAAAAGAAGTATTATGGTTTTGTATAAATTGGTGATCAAAATGCGGATAGAAGGACTTACGCCTCTTTTTAAAGACTGAGAAAGTACCATGACTGTTTGATGAAATTTCTCATCTCCCACTAACACCTACATCAAAAAACTTTGATCTGCTAGAAAAATACCAAGCAATTTCCATTAGAAAGATATCCTTGAATCAGATCTGCATGTTTGGCCTGTTCACACAGAGAGAACCCTCATACCAGAGCTGCTGGCATTGGAGAGCCTGTGTCCTGCTTTGGCTGCAGAAGTCAAAGGGTCTGTGCAAAGGCTCTGAGCCCTTCCTCCAGCCATGTGGTCACCCAGGCAGACATTGCTGTTGTGGAAAGGGGGCACAACATGTGGTGTCTCATCAAAAAATAGTATTTCCTATTTCTTGGGAAATACTGTGGAACAATCCAGAAAATGGATATATGATGGGATCATAAGTGTCTTTATCTTCACTTTCAAGCTGTTGTTTTGAGTTGAGACCACTGTATGCTGTGGCTATTAGGTTGCACTGTATGTTCTTTCACTGACATTTTCAAGAGAAAGATGGAAGCACAATGGAAATAGAGATCTTGACTTCTAATCTCTGAGCTGTAGAACAGCTCAGGGAGAAAAACCTTTTCAAGTGCCTTAGATAAATTACCACTGCACATTATAATTTGTTTTAATGTGAACACTTTCTGCATTTAGTGATTTAAATTTGTTCATTCAGAAGAGATACAAAGGCTACCACCTGTGATTGTTCATATTTGAAAAGAAGATTCCCGTTCTTAGAAAAACACTTGCTGTTCATAGCAAAGCTCTGGAGTCTGCCTCAAGGTATCATTTCAGCCCATTCAAACCCATGCTATTAGATGAGCTAGTCACCAAGTATGTCTGTTGAATGCTGAGATAACATTGGGGCATTTAAAACCACTTGAACAGTAAGTTTAAGAGAAAGTCAAATGTGAATTCACTTCATTATTATTTAGCGACGTCTTTAATTTCTTGAAATATACAATAGTGTATCTCAGACTTGGAAGTGGGAAGAAACTAACTTGTGTTAACAATTGGTTATTTTAAATACTGGGGAAAAATCCACCTACTGCATCATTTAGCATCTGAATTGGTATTCAGAACTAAGAATCAGCAGGTTGCTCTGGGGTATTATTAAAAATGCCCCTGAAGAAGGCTATTTTTAAGTGACAAACCCAAAGTGTATTTCATCTGTGTATTAAGAAGTTCATATTCCTATTTAGCATATATGAGAGACTGGGGTAAGAAAAGAAAGATAGATCATGGCAGGAAACATTTAGGGCAGAAAGTGATCAAGTGTAGCTGTAGGCAACAACAGCGATGGACAAAAATATGTGGAGGGGAAATTGGAAGACCAGGAAAGGTTAATAGATTTTGATAGATGAAGAGAGAGTAAATTATAGGCAAATACAGTGCAAAGTGGAGCAAGCAAACAGTATCCAGGATAAACTTAAATGGAGATGAGTCAGAACAAGCTGACACACCAGAATATGCCATAGCTGCTATATCAAAGGCAAAATGAGATTCCTGTCTTTGCCTTATTTTAGAAAGCAGGGAGTCTTTAAAGAGAAATAAGTAAACCAGAAAAGAGGAAGGGAAATGCAGGTTCTAGAATTGCTGCTTTGACTGCTGTTGTCAATGCTCTGAAGCCCTGATGGCCCCGAGCAGCTTCTGCTGAAGCCTTGACCCAGGCCCATGGGCCCAGGCTCTATTTAAACTCAGCTTTAGCTCATTTCCAGCTTGGGCTGGTGGGAGCTCCAGCGTGGCCATGCCTGTGCCCTGCCTGCTGTGGCTTCTGCAGGGCTCAGCAGGACCCTGAGCCCTGGGGCTGATGTCCTGGCATGGCCTGACCCTCACATGCAGAGCAGTTTCTTGCTTTGACCTTGGACCCGTTATCATCCTGGATTTACCTGATGGTCTGGCTGAGCCTGCCCTGCTGCCTTGCCTGGCTGCTGGATTTGGCTGGTAAGAGCCCTGCCCTGTTGGCCATGTGTGCAATTGCTCCCCTGCTGCACCTTGACAATTGCTTTGGTGACTGCTATAGGATATACAGCAGAGAAAATCACCAACTTCTTTTATTTATTCTTTCAAAGGATTAAGTTGGCAGAGGCAAATCTCTCCATTTCTAGAAGTGAACTGCTTTAAAGGCTTTTTATCTTTCCAATAATTCCTTGCATAGTAAAATAAGAATGAAAATAATGCAAACACCTAGGATTTCTCAAATACTGGCATTAGTTTAAAATAATCATCCTTTCTAGGTCTACAGCTGTGCTGAAATTGACAGTTTTTTAAGGACAATATATGTGACCTGGTATGTTGCTGTAATGGCTGGAGGAAGCTAATAGTAGATGTTTGGAAAGCAGGACACAGTAATGGTACTGTGGCCCTTAATCTCAGATCAGACTTTGCAAGTGCTGAACTTTTTCATAGCTTACCTGATACCTAAATCTGTATTTTGAATATCCTTAGACATTTTAGCTGAAACTGCGTAACAGAAATTATTAACATTATTAACTCTATAAGCATGAGTTATGCTACTTTGGAATAACTTTAGATCTGATGTAATTCATTCAAGAGCAGTTATACAGAACTTTTCTTGCCAATGATTCACTTCTCTCTTCTTTTAGTAGCATATGACTTTTCAGCAAAGAAGGCTTTTGCTTTTTTAAGTAACATTACCGTGCAAAACTTATTATATTCATATCCTGTTTATTTTGTTAGAAAAGCTAGCCATGATACTGCATCCAGCTTTCTTCCCTGCATTTACACTACATCCAGTTTCTAAATGCTTAATAGAATGTTGCTTCAGTTGATGAGAATATGTTCAATGTCTTTCCTGTTGCTTCTAATTAGACAATGCAAAAAAAAGTTTCCATTCTCCAGAACACGTTTATCTGCTCAGCTGCTTCAGTCCAAATGATCTGTCAAACTGTCCTATTAACTACTCTGCATTAAGGTGAGGATAAATGCTAAGGCAATAGCAGAGACAGGCTTTTGCTGGGAGTGCAGGCTCTGCTTTGCAAAGTCCCCTATTTGGGATTCTAAGACAGGGAATGGGATTGCAAATATAGCAGCTAATATATGCTTTGAAGCATTTGGTTTGTATGTAGGTATTGGCTAAATTCTACTACTTCTGACATTGCAAGTACCACTACTTCAGGATTTCACTTCTAAATTTTGCTTTCTAGCTCAGTAACTATGGTTTTTGGTGGTGGTGGCTTTATCTGTAGCCTGACCTTAGCAGCTGATCCTGCCCAGCCTCCATTTTCAGAGGTGCAGTGCATGCTTCAGTTATGTTATCAACACACTGCAGAGATGAGCAATTACTTAAATTTCTTGGCTTTA
Source organism: Vidua chalybeata (assembly GCF_026979565.1). Lineage (NCBI taxonomy): Eukaryota > Metazoa > Chordata > Aves > Passeriformes > Viduidae > Vidua > Vidua chalybeata. Next base: position 6,090,210 of record NC_071545.1, on the reverse strand, counting down.
GCTATGTGCTTACTCATGAAACTATATGCTTTACTCATCTCCTTGTGAGACATGGGAGGGTGGTTTGAGGAATTAAAAAGAACTTCAGATCTCTCATAGAGAATGTCAGAAATTTAAATAACATGATAAAGGGTTCAGTCTTGTGCTGGTTTAAGTAGACCTTTAAAAAAACATCCTAACAAAAACCAAAGTACAGTATTTTGTTGCCAGCAGTTACTATAGAATAAACAAACCCTAAAGAAGATCCATGAGAAGTGAAGGATTGAAAATGTTGTCAAAACTGGGTCTTTTGGTCAGTTGCAATGGAGACATAACCACGCTGAGTACAATTACCATGTGTGTCCCCATGAGATGAATCATAGAAAAGACTAAAAACCAGGTCCCAGTTTTACTGACATGTCATAACATTGATACTGTGACTTAAACTGTTAGTTCATTACTTATCTGCTGGTAAATTAAAGCTAACTCAGGTGTGACAGCAGGGGTGTAGTGACTTGCTAGTGAATAGCTGGCTGATTAGAACATCTCTAAAATACTTAAATTAACTTGTCCATGAATTATTGAAAGTATATGATAGTGAAACAGATACCTCAGTGATATTTTCAATGTTCTTTCCTTGCCTTGTTTAATCATGTCATTGTTTTACTGTGACTCCATAGAAAAAGGGAAAAATGCAATTTTGGCATTTGCTTGTAGATCTCAAAGGATGAATTATTCCATTATTATAACTGCTTGATGTCCCTGACAAATTTTTTTCAACCACATTTTAGCACCTGTATGTTTTGCCTGTGCTTCCCTGTGCTTATTATTTCTTCAGTACTGTACTTCCTGATATTTTTTCCTCTAAAACTGTTTTCTTTTATAGCTTTTTCTTGTTCTTGTTTCCAGAGTTTTGTTTGCAGAAGAGCATTGTACATAAATTGTCATGTTACTAAAAATAGAGTTTGCCTCTCCTACTTAATGGCTGTTACATTTGGAGAATGTGCAGTGGTTTCCAGACATTCAAATGAAGCTTAGCAGTTACTTTGTTAACTGCAAATTCTAATGATGTTTGATTCTTTCATTTTATGTGGTTTATTAGATGATGTATGTTTGCAGATAGTGAATACAATTTTGGCTGTGCTAGTCATGTAGACCTCATTTATAATGACAGTTGAAATAAAAAGGGTTAATAAAATTCCATTTGTATAGATTTTTCACAACCTTCTATTCCATGAATATAAGATACAGCACAGAGGAATCTAGTTCTTTATCTAAATAATGCAATTATCTTGAGCAAAGATTTATGAATCCTTCTGTAATACACAATATCTAAGGCTGGCATTGCACTTCTGTCAAAATACTTCAGCCTATCCTAAATTTGCATTTAATATCTGTGGGGGAAGAGGACAGAGCACTGCTTCCTTCATTGATAGCTGAACTGCAGAACACTTGCATCTTATTCAGAGAACAGGTAAGCTAAAGGATCTCCACTGTCTCTGGTCAGGAATCCTTAACTGTAGGACTCTCACTGTAGACACCTCCAGTGTCTCCTGAAATTCAATGAAACTTTACAAGATTATGCTTGTAAGTGGGTGCTAATTCTGTGGTCTGAACTGGCAGACCCAGAGTTCTGTAGATAACTAGGTCCTGCTCTGGACAGGTAATGTTCTAAGGGAGCACAGAACAAGTCTACCACAGATGTGCAGGCATGTAAAAAGGCATAGATCAGCCAATATAGTGTCCAGTATTACTATTCTAAATCTTCCAGACATATTGCCTTTCCTAAGCTGGTCTCCTTACATAGGACTACCTTACTTTTGTTTATGGTTTCATTATTGAAATATATTTGGAAAAACCATGTAGTGCCTGTGTATGCTAATGAAAGCACTGGTCTGTGTATATTGTACTGTCCTATCTTTGCACATCTTAAAGTATCTTGACATCTGGCAATCATTTTGAATTCACTTTCAATGTGCAGTGTTATTTGATCTGAAGGGATGTTTAAGTGACTGAGTAACTGCATAAACAGAAACTGAGCTTCTTGAACAAAACTTCCTTGCAGAGAAAATTGATGTGGTTGTGAAAACAGAAACGCATTAGCTCTACTACTCTGCAAAAAAAAACCCAAAATCCACTAACCTGAATACTGTTTTGAATAATCAGGTTTCTTTGTTACTGATATTTGGCTGCTCTAAAGTAAATATAAAATTGTTGCTTATCATGCTTGTATTTCATTTTTGCACTTGATAGCATAAATGCTGATGTCAGCCCATACTCATATGTATGCTAATGACTATTCTCTCCAGAACAGTAGGAAAGCTTATCTAAAGACAGAACAGAGTTGCCAGGTGTTTCTGCAAAACCCCATGTATTGTTTCAAGGACAGTATTTCTAGTCAACGTCCACTTTTCAAAGATCAGCAAGTCACTGGTTTTCTGAGAACATTTTAGCAGGATAAGAAAATCAAGAGATACTTAAGTGTATCTCCAAAATGGGTACTGTACATGACTAAGGAAGCAAATCAACTTCAGTTTATTCATAAGTGTCTTTACTGCACAGCTGCTATCAGATTTTCATTTAGAGATAAATGTTAAGTCAGTTTAATTTTGGTGCTAATAAGCAGTTTTGTACTTGTTCTTGAGTAATAAAAATACAACCCATTGTATGTGATTTAACTACTTTTAGATACCTCATTCATATGCAGAAAAACCTTGAAATTAAAACATTTATTATCAGTGATGCAACCGTTTATGAAATGATGTCTTTTATTTGACTGTTTATCTAGAAATTTATGAGGAGGCTTTGAAATAGAAGCTGGCACTCAGGATTTCCCCTTTTGAAATCATTCCTTCTGGTGCACTCTCCCTCTGGCTGCATGAATTCCTGCACTACATCTTGTGCAGCTTGAGGCCTGAAGAAACACTTCATATGCAAAGGCAAAGCCAGGAGTTTATTGTTAGCCTAATTAAAATCTTGATAGTCTAATCAAAGAGTTATTATTAGCCTAGGACTAAGTATTTCAGAGAGGGTAGTGTTGTAGAAAAGGTCTCAGTCATGATACAGTTAAACTTATTATTCCATCCACCTTTGTATGTACCTCCTTTCCCCCTGCTTTTTTTATTCATCCATTTGCCACCCTTCTGTGTCCTAAGGTCAACAGGTGCAGCTTTCCTCAAGAAGGAATGGGAGGGAAGTGACAGCCTGGCAACATTTCACAAGAAGTAAACTGATACTGATAATGCTGGTTTTTCTTCTTATAGAACCCTCCTGGGGCTAATCCTGCTTTTAGTGCATGCTTAGTTCTCTTCATGTGTCTGGAATTCCACATTACAGCTGAATTTCCCAGAAGTAATAAATACTGCATACATATGTATATTGGGTGCTTATTCTTTGGGTTTTTTTTGTCATATCTGGTTTTACCCAGCTCTGAAACTTGCATGTGTTTAAGGATCAGTAATTAACTATTCATCATCTGAATGTAGCTGAGATCTCCTTAATTTCCTGTGCTTGTACTTTCAAGCCCTTTGTCATCTTGTGCCTGAGCTACTCTATACTACATTGTTATTCTAGTGTTGTAAATAGTTTATTCTGGAATAAACTGTTATTATGTACATTAATCAGAGGAATATCTTGCAGTTACTGTAACAATAGGTCTTAGACCACATGATTGCACAAAGCTAAGCTGTAACTAAAACCTGCAATAGCACCCTCTGTTTGATCTCCAGACAGACCAAGACAAGTCCAGACCTCTCCTGAGGTTTGAAAGGATGGCTTCATAAGAAGCCTGTGATTTCTGACTGGCAATGGCAATACAATGTTGGTTTTGCTGCAGGCCAACAGAATCTTGCTGAATATTGTTTTGAGTTCAGCTCAGCCTCTGGCCTGGCGCAGAGCTGCTTCCATGGCAGTGGTGCTGTGAGCTTCATCCTCACAGCTCCAGTTTGCTGGCTGACTGCTCTGGGGGGAAACAACCACAATTTAAAGGGAGGCTGATTTCAGTTTTCCTGAATATCTCAATAATGGACCCCCCCTCCTTGCTCAACCCCAGAACCTCAAGCTGAAACACAAGCCCCTGAAACTCAACACGGAGTGTGCCAGTGCATTCTGTAGTGTGAGATACAGAAGACAGTACAGGTACCTTTTCCCTTAAGCTGTGCAGAGGAGAGACAGTCCATAAACAGTTTTTGCATCTTCTTGTTTATGCTTTTTGTTTTCTTGACATCTCTGTTCTGATCTCTCTATTAATTTAATCTGGACATGGAGCTTTTTCAAATACAGTTGTGATTATTCTGTGTTTTCCTTTCTTGAGAGCTTGCTCAGAGGTGCAAAAGAAGGGATCTCAATTTCAGGAAAAATCCTGAATATTTTATTTTTCATATTGCATTAAAAAAATGTTAACCACTCTTGAAGAGCTTGGCAATGGTTTTGATACAAAGTTAATTATATCCTTTCTTAATATGCTGTGAGAAGAGAATAATGCTTTAATGTTTATGGAAGAACTGCAGATACTGTCTGAAAAACTGGTACTGAGGCAGTTTTCCAAAAATGTTTAACACTACAGCTCTGTGTTTGTAATAGGCTATTATAATAAAGGATAAACTCCTTTACAGGATTTAAAACTGTAATTAGTAAGGGTGCTGTTGAGGATTGGGTCAGCTAAATGAGTGAAGTGGGTATTAAAATTCCTGTTGTGCTTACAGGTCAGTGAAAAACTGACTGCCTGCCAACCTCCTTGACTCATCTTAATGCCTCAGAATTAAAACAAAGAAGTTAGCTTACAGATGAACTTGCTGCCCAAAGATTGAAGCTAAGGATGATGGGAGACTATACTGGATTCTGTGGTGTAAAAAGGACTGCCAGTTTCAGGAATAACAAGTTAATGTGTCCATAGTCCTAGAAGGAAACAGTTGATACTTGGATTATTTGAAGGTATGCCAGGTGGGTTTAGTTGTGATAATGTACTTCAGATCCCGGGAGCAGTGGAGATGCTTTGATTTATCAATGAAATTTCCTTAGCAATTTTCTGCCATCCATTTTCTTTTCTGAGCAGAGTAGTTCAAAGCATTCAGACATTAATTTTCAGTGGGGTTTTTTTATGCTTGGGAATTATTCAAAACATTGAGGGTTCTGTTTTTGGCCTTTTTTCCTACTGCTCCAGTCTTTTCCTGAGTTTTGATTTTGCTATGAAGAAGTAAATTTGTTGACAGTGATAGTGGAGTTAACCATTGTGACAGAAATTTTCTTGAGATTAAATAAGCATTGAGGCTTTACTGTTGCACAACTTGTAAAGTTTTTATGAGGGTTCTGTACATCAGATTCCTGAAGTTGATGTACCATGTGTTGTCACTGAAGCTTTCTAACTCTGGCTACACTGTGTAGCATCAGTTTTTAGAAGCTCACTACAACATCTGGGGTTTTTTTTAAGGCCTTTCCCATTTTTTTAAAAAACTACCAAGTGTCAAGAAAATTTACTTTATCCAAGAAGAGGAAATCAAATCTCCAAAATGTGTGTGGTATACCTTTTTCCACAGGCAGCAGGGTTACTTTTATGGTACGTGCCCAAGGCTCTAGAGTTCCTTGGAACTGTCGGTTTGTGGGCACAGGGACAAGAGAAAGAGGAAGAGGTTTGTGAAGGATGTTGATTATGACCCTTTACTAAAGACAAAGAAAGGGCAATTAATTAAATGTTTATTTTAATGTATCTGATATAATGTGCCTTTTCATACCAACATAAAGCATCTGATTAACTCTAAAATACAAAAATATATTGCTTTTACATCTCATGCAAGGCTCAAATGCTTTAGATGAGACTGTAGTTTCTGACATGCTTCTTAAAGGTCTTAGTACAACATTTGGAAGAAGGTCACTTTATAATTATATACTTTTGTGTGAAAAATAGCTAAGCTGTAACTAGCAACAGAATGAAGCATGTGGAATAAAGTAACACACAGTAGAGAGAGGCAAGTTACTATATTCAGATAGGCTTCAAATTTGAGGGCCTAACCAAAAATATAAATTTTTACTTAATTTCTTAGACTCTGATTGAGTTTATTATCAGGATCTCTTGACTATCAGTGTTCTTAACTGATGTGAGTCCAAGCTTGAATAAGCAGTGGTGGAAATCTTCACCATTTCCTTTATTGAAATAGATGAATATCAAAATTCCAAACCCAAGCAACTTCCAACCCCCACCCTGGCCAAAAAAAAAAAAAAAAAACCAAACCATAAATCGAATAATGACCCAAGTAAGGTATGGCCTGAAAACTACATAAAATCTTGTCTGGAGAAAATACAACTTGTTTCCTAGAAAGGGTGTATAGAAAGCTCAAGGTGTCACATTTCAGTTGTTACTTAGGTGAAATCTATATTGAATCTGAGAAGAAGCACTGATTTGAAATACTGATTTGAATACTGCCTCAGATTGTACATAGCAAAAATAGAAACACTACTAAATGGTGTTCCTAATATTTTTTGGTCTGGGTGGGTATGAAGTGAAGATTTGTGCTTGGGTGTCTCTTGCTTTATCAGTTACTGCAGAGGTTGACTGTGGAACCTGTAATATTCATGAACCTTTTCCAGAGAGTTTGTTTTATTGGTACCTCTCCATACAGGTAAGTGCATCCAAGTGAGATGAGAAGTCAGCTAGGGAGTAAAATCCTTGGGCAATGCAAATTAATTCCCTTTTGCTTTATTACTTGTCCTGCGAATAAAATAGAGAAACTGCCCATCAGTCAGTGGCAGTTTACTACGTGTGTACCTAGCATGGCACAGAAGAAATGCAAATCCAGCTGCAGAATGCTCTGTGGTATGAATCATGCACCTGGGCAATGCTCAGCACCACCATTCACTGAAGGGCATCATCCATCTTTCATTCTAAAACATTATTTCAGTTGGAACCATAAGGACAGGATATTAAATGTAGGTTGGAAATTCTTCTAAATTAATTTAGAAAAGCTAAAGAAATCATTAAAAATGAACTCATTCAGAGCTGGAAAATAAACCTTTGAAAATGCTTTATCTATGTTGTTGTGATGAATAAGTGTTAATTAGAACGGTTCATTATACCTGTGTCCCAACTGCTTTAGTGGTAAATAGATGTTTTCTAGTGCTGCTGAATCAGTACTGGATCAGGAATGTGTAAAGCAATCACAGTTACCTGAACTGACTGTTAACTGTGACATTCTTGCTCTGCAGTTATGAAAATCTGAGCATTTAAATTTTCAATATAATTATTTGTCAATGTGGAGACACCAGATTTTTTTTCACAATAGAACAGTAACTTTTTTCATTTTGTAAATGACTCTTTTGAAGGGGAAATACTTACTCTTTGCTCAAACAATTAAGCAGAAAAGTCAAGCTCATATTTTGTAATATAGGGTATTACCATTGATCTTGGCCAGAATTCCTTGCAGGTAGAAGGGCATTAGTCTGTGACTCTGAGTTGGTCTAATGCCATTGGTGGTGGTGGGAATCAATGCATGCTGGCTGTTTTTAAACTTCCATATTCTTAAGGAGTTTAGTTGCGTTGCCACTTAATTTTGCATGGAATAGGGGTGACAGATTGATGACAGAAATGACTTTGGTTGTGACAGATTGGTCTGAGGCCAGTGTGTGATGCAAGATGAGAAGCAAATATGGAAATAGTAATCTGCAGCTTGTTTGATGTATTTCTATTTATTTGCATATTAACTTTATAAATATGTGCTAGAAAATAAGTTTCTACTTCAGAAAATTCATAAAATGCATGTAACAAATAGATGCAGTACCTAGGATGTTGGAGAAGAAGGCAAAAGTGGGATTATAGGGAGACTTGCATGAGTCATTAGTGAAGACTCAATTCTTCCTGCCTGTATGGGCTGTGCAGAATGTGGATTTTGATTATTCCCTCTTAGGTCCTCCTTTTTTCTTCTCTTTTCAAATCATAGTTAACTGTTAGTATAGCAAGAGAGGAAGCTTTCTCATTTTGCATAATTTGGTTCTAGACTTTGATACTTTTTTCATGTTCTGCATGAAGATAAACCATTTTCTCCCAGAGCTCTGAAACTGGGAGCAGGCTCTGCAGCATTGTGTAAATTGAGGTTTTGAGTCAGAGGTTTTGTATTTTAGGTCAGTAAAGTGTTTTCTTTTTTGGGCCATTTACTGTTTCTGACTGGGAATTTGGAAATGTGGATTATATTTGGTTTTTATTTTTTAAATTAGAGCTGATATTCCCTATGGAAGCATTTATTTTCCAGAAGAGCAGCCTTTTGAGAAATTTCTGGTATGTTCTTTATGTTATCAACTGAGAAGGGTAGGTAGATAGTGAGAAAGCCTGGGAGAAGAAAACAAACAAAAAGGAAAATGAAGTTGATTAGCTCATGATGAAAACATGTTAGGGAGTTTGAAAGGAATGCATCTAAAGTAAACAAAGCAAAAAGATGATATTTGAGTGGGAGGTGAGATGCTTGAAGAAGGATGGATGGGTTTTGAGGTTGTAAATCTTGAGAGGGAGGAGTTATTTCATCCAGTTCTAAAAAAGGTATGAGTGATTGGAATAAAAGAAATAAAGAAGATAGAAATGGCTTTTGGCAGGTAGTGCTGACTGCTTGCATTGTGAAAGAATATTCACTCTTGGCTTTTGGGCAATGCAGCTGTGGGACCTGCCCAGCTGAAACACTTTATTGGGCAGTGTTCAGTGGCAGAAATGTCTTCCTCTCCTCCAATTGCCTGTGCTCAGTGGATTTCATGTGCTCTTACCCTTTTTGTTCACAAATGTCACAAAGACATGGGTGAGCTGTTTGGAACAGAATAAATAATGAAATCCTGGGAAAGCAGGTTGTCTTACCAGCTTGTTTGTGTCCAAAACAGAAGGCCACAGTTGCCTTTGGCAGTTCCACCAGAAATTATCTATCCTTTTACCCTAAACGGTGGCTCCTTTGGGTTTTTCAGAAAGAATGAATTCATTGGCCAGAGTCACTCTCCAATTTTTTTTTTTTTACAGAATGACATTTTCTGACTTAAAATTTTAAACAACAAAGCAAGTAACACTTAGTAGAATGAATATGCATACTTGAAGGATAAGTAGCAATTTAGTAGTGATTTCAGTGCAACTACCAGAAGGAGAAATAAAATGAAAATAAAATAATCCCATCCCCAAGTATGAATTCCCTCAGAGTATGTTTAATTTGGGAGATGAACAGTTTTCAGCCAAGTGAATGGGTGGCACATGTTTACTGCTTGTACTGAGGCTGGAGTGGCAGAATATGTGTTGTCTTGGAAAGGAAAAAGTTTTATTGTTTAATTGTGTTTATCCCTTTTTATCCCTTATCCATAATGAACACGATGAAAGTAGAAAAGAACAGAGGCACTTCTAGTGCATTGCCAGGCAGCAGGTGTCCCTGCTCGGTTATTTATAGAGCACGAGAATGCATACCATGGAAATGGGCTGTGAATGGCCAGTGACCCATCTGTTTTATCTGCTGGGTTTTGGGACTGATTGTGTGGAAACTGACTTTTTTTAGCTGATGAAATTTGTGCTTCTGAACAAACCATTAGATAAGTGACTTTCTGCTATCCTTCTAGTTCTGAAAATTAGTTATATGTGGTTTAGGTTTTTTAAACAGGAGGCTCTTGCTGTAGACCTTTTCTCATTCCTGCTGAGCAAAGAGATTTCTTCTGGCCCTGAATGCAGCATTCTGGATTCTAGCTATTTAGTACAGCTGATTTACTGATTTTGCCTGTTTTTTCATTACAAGTCTAGTGTGGTTTTTTTTTTTTTTTTTTTTTTTTTTTTTTTTTTTTTTTTTGTTTGCTCATTGTCCCTTTTGGTTTCAGATTAGCTTGAAGAAATGTCATTACCTACTTCCCAATATTTTCCTCTCCTCTCAGCATTAATCTAAGCTTGTGTTCCAGAATTGTGGCTGTCACTGAGAATATGTGAGCTCTGAATGCTTGCTTAGAAATATCCATTTTTTGGGATCTAGGTCAAAAGCTGATTCAAATGCAATAATTTATAATAATGAAACTAGGGCAAAACAAACAAACAAAAAGCCCTAAATGCAACTTTTCAAGTATGGAGAGGGGGGAATAATCCATTACAAGCAAAATGAGTTGAGAACAAATCACTGTTCTTTACCAAATGAAGCTGTACAGACCTTCTCAAGCAGCTTTAACACTGGTAGTTCCTTATGGCTCAGTCTTGCATTTTCAATTTGTGCAGGATGGTGACATCTACAAATACTGTTACAGCTTTCAAAGAGCAGAAATAAACACGGCAAAGAGAAACTGTCTGACCTCCTTCGGTGTACATTGGTCTATTATAGTGTCACTACATAAAATCAAAATCTGCTCACTGGTAGAAGAATTTCTTGTGATTATGCATCACAACAATTAAAAATATTCATATGTGTTGTAAGTGTCCATGGTAATCTTATAAATAAACTGATCTTGTGCCCCTTCTGTAATGATGAGATTATTGCATCTTGGAGTTGCTGATATTATTAGGTCTCTTAAACATACATATATGCTGATTAAAATAAAATGTTGAATTTCTTTTCCCTTTGCTTAGTTGCTTCAAAATTTGAACTTGCTATGGTGACATTGCTCCTGTTGCTCTGAGGTTTTAACATGGAGCTCATTGGCTATTGAGATTCTGTACAAATTATGCCTTCTCTCCCTGGGATGTAGGATCTGTCATATTAATTCAAACTAGATTTATTAGGGAATATTTTTATGATTTTGACTAAGTTCTTTATACAACTAATACATTTTTAAGTGCAATTTTGTTTATTCATACTCTCTGGTATCAGAGGTAGTGGTTAATGTTCCCAACAATGTCGTGATGGAGAAAGGTATTTAATAGTCAGTGCATAGAGATTGCCCTCCCAGGTGGAAAGGCTTCTAGGATAAATGCTGTGGTGTATTTCCAGTGGTTAACACCATTAATCCTTTCTCTGATCTCCTCAAAATACTTAATGAGGAAGGCAGAAGAGCGTTCTCTGGAGGTGCTGGGATCCTACAGGATCAGCACTTTTCTTGAGAAGTCAGGATAATGAAAGAGGTACATAAAGAAAAAAGTTTTCAATGTGTTCTACTTATGAGTAGAACTAGGACATACTTTTTTTCTGGCCAGTTATTTATTCAGTAGATACATATTTGGGTCAGCCAAAGGTATTATATTGCTATTTAATCCTATTTAAATTGTCCAGTTGTGACATAAATAATTTTGACCTGTCGTTTTTGAAACAATGTTATCTTGCTTAGATAGCCATTTAAAGGTTAATATCCCAGCATTTCCTTCAAAGTCAAGTTTTGGTTTAGAGTGTACAAAATTGTTTTCCTATCTTGCACTAACCACTGAACTGAAAATATCCTTCATTTACACAGTGATATTTGCAATGCTTCTTTTGGGGAAGCTACAAACAATTCAAAGCTTCAAAGTAAATCTGCTTTAATGTGTTTAAAAACATGCAAGATATTCCTTGATGGGAAATAGAACACTTCTATATTATTATGTAATATTTTGTAAGGATAAAGAAGCTGAGGAAAAAGGAGACTGACTCATCACCAAGAAAGCTGATGGAAAAACATTTGCTCCTTTTCTCCATCACAGAAGTTTCGTAGATAAGTGTATTAAGAGATTGTGAGATGCTGAAATACAACAAGTGGGGAACATATCTCTGGTTAGAGACAATCCCACACATTAATGTTTTCTCTTCTGTCCTTTTGCACAGAGATCACTTTGCTTCTTTAAGCCATACATTTTAAATGTTTTTGTAAAGGCAGGGTACATTTGGTTCACACTGATGACACATACAGAAATGCTTATCTGCTGGAAGAGAAGGAAGTGATGTGGAAGAGTTAGGAGTTACAGGTTAGGTTCCAGGCATGTGCTACTGTATCTTTCTCTTCCACTTTGTGCCTTTTCACCTATTTAAAATGATGGCAGTTTTCAGAACTGAGGTGCAAGTTCAAACCCACTGAAGTTAATCCATGGTCCCAGTGCTGAGGCAGTGGGGTAAAAGTGGTTGATAAAAAGATTCTTCTGTTTGTCTTGTCATACAAAGAGTTGGTTCATCGTAAGTGATGGTCCTAACATTTAAACACATGTGGAATAGCTGAAGCCTGTGTTTGAGTGAGACTCAGCTTGCTTTGGCTATACCTCAGGTTCCTTTTCAAGGCTTTCTTCAAAATCTCATACAGGAAAAATCATATGAATTTAAAACATATAGGAGAATGAAAATAACAAACTTAGGTATGGCTTTGTTCAGATTTTGGCTGTCATTCCCAATCTTATTCAAGCTCTGTGTGTAGAGGAGAGGGATGCTCTCGTGGTGTCTGTTTTCTGTCCCTTGCTTTTATTTCCCTCCAGAAATTTGCAGGCAGGCTATGACAGTGATGTAATTGTAAACTTTTAAAGACAAAGAAGATACAGGTCTACTTACAAGTTAGGAATATTCTTAAGTAGATGACAAGGGTCAGAGATTATGCCCACAGCCTTCACAAACTGATTAGAAAAGCATCAGGAGAAATAAAGCAATCCCAGTGCTGCATTTGACAAAGCAAAACGCTTCAAAACTCCAAGAAGTGAACTGAAATGCTGGTCTCTATTCAGAAAGGGTTTGAGATGTAGTGTTTTACCAGGGTGAGGGGAGGAGGGGAGCATCATGTGCTGTTTGTTTTGCTTGTGTGTGCACTTCAGAGTACTTGAAGGCAGTTCATGTGCACGCATGCTGTGACTGCATGGCTGTTATGTTCTATAAATGGTCCCATGCCCCAGCAGATTAGTCTGGTAAAGACCTAAATAAGGGGATTTCTTCAGTGCTATCTCTACTCTGCCCAATTTCTGTTTGCTGCCTATTGTGACTGTGTCTGAAGGGTTAAATGTGCTATTCTTAGCTCTGTATCTTTGCCTGCTTGTTTCACCAAGATGCAATGCAGTGCTGGAACTGCAATGCATTGTCAGTTTACATCACATTACACCAGTAACAATTTTTAAATCAGCACGAGGTAATGTGATTTGTTTTCCTTTCCTGTGGTTAGATGTCTACTATGTAATCAAGGCTGCATGCTAATGACTCAAGAGTAGTTACAGATCATACCTTGAGAAAGTAATTTGATGTGGACACTATGTGGATAGCTTCTCTAATAGTTTTTGTGTAAACAATATAAATATAGCTGTGCACTGGAAATCTTCAACCCAGTTTTGAATGTAGTTTCCATGCAGAATCAAACCAAAATAACTTGCTTATGCTTACTGTAGCTTTGGATTATTTCATGTAGGATAGACTTTATTTTTCAAAATAAGGCAGTTGACTAGAATAATCTGTTTTCCTTGTTGTTCTATCCAACTGATTTTCTCAAAATATTAGTACACATGGGGGGAATTTTTCTATACACTGGCTAGAATTTTGCTCTGAGGACAAATAAGTCCCAGTCATATGTTTGGTATCATTCTGAACTTACTTTTTTGACAGTTGAACAGAACCACAGATATTTTTTCCTTAGCTCATGCAACAGGATTTAAATGGTCCAGCCAGGAAACATTACAGATGTTCTAGATCCAGCTGAGAAACTGCAGTACAGTTGCAGGCCTGGATTTTAAACTTAGCCTGAGACAATGTTAAGTATTTGATTTGAGGGAAATTTAAGGTCTCAGTGAATCATTTCATTGCTGCCTACAGAAGTGTAAGAGACTCGAAGAGTGGCATTTACACCACATAGGAATGGAGGAATTCTCACCGTGTGGAATTAGTTCCAATGAATCTATAAGCAACCTGTATGGAAGACAATTTTAATGAGCTTAGTCATCCCTGTGCTGCAGTTGGAAGGCATGGTAACTGCTGAAATAGCTGACTGGAGTTCTAAGTTTACCTTTCCTATAGCACAAGGTACAGCATGCAGCGTGCAGTTGCTCTGTGCTTATGCAAGACTGCTGTTCTTGGGTGACATGCAGCATTTTTTAGGTAATTGCCATGCAAGGCAATGTATGGAGCTGCTTTTTGTCCCCTTGAGTAGTTTTAACATCCTTTGACTTTTAGACCATCTTTCCATCCATTTTAGGGCGTGGATTATATCCTGCTGTTCCCTTTCCTTTTCTCAGAGGGAGGTCGAACACTGTTCAGCTTGATAAGAGTAGTCATAGAGGAATTTTGGGATTTAGCCAGAGCTTTAACTATTCAGAAGCTCTTGTGAATGAAGTAAATTATCCTGAGCATATGACACTTCAAGAGGAGCATTTTATACAGTGACGTACTCGATGCTAAGAATAGCCATGAGTTCATATGGTTAGATTGACAAGCACGTGCTCCAGAGGTGATGGATGTACAGTCCTTCAGTGTGCCTGTCCTTCTGCAGGATGTGTTGGGTTCTCTGCATTCTCTGGAGTCAAGGCAATGTGTCTGTGTGTGACACTTGGTAGTGTGTGTATTTTGCTGCTGCAGGGCATGGTTTGAGACATAGCTTTGTAGGTTGAGTCTGAATCTTGGTCTAAGTGAACAACTGTCAAATCAGACCTTATTGTAAGTGGTAAATCAGATTGTAATGACCCGTGCCCTTTTCTGCAGGAATACACAAAAAGTAATTTCAGTATAAGAAATATAAGGGAAACAGTTCCTTTCTGCAGTAAACCCCTTAGTGTGCTTTATCAGTAAAATATTTGCTGAGTTGATAGATGATTAATCATTTGTCTTTTAAAGAAGAAATTTATTACCTTTTTAGTCTTTCTTTTAGAAATTGAGTGCTTCACAGTATAGTGTTTATAATGTTGTCAGATCTTGTGTATGTTTGTTGCTCACATTTATAAAATTAACTTATATGGAAAACAATCTGAGAAAATACATTCACTTATCCCTAGAAACTGAGGTTTATTCCTGCCTATGCTTTCCTCTCAGCATTAATTGATCATCTTGATATGAGGTTTAACTCAGCAGTTAATTGAACTTCAGTGAGTAAAATACACTTTTGTTTACTAAACTGCTGTTGTGCTGGTGCAGACATTGGACCTGCCAGTGTTCCACTGCATTGAGTTCAGAGACAAAACATAGGTGTAGATCAAGGTGAGACACAGATTATCTCAAAGCATCCAAGAGAAATATGGAAGCTTAACATATGTTGAAAGTATCAAACCTTCCTGGACCTAGTCTGGTTGGTTGGATAAAAGAAAAATAATCAAAAGAAAAATCACCAAAGTTACTCAGCAGTCTTGCCTGATGTGATGGGGTATATTTAGGGTATATATATATTACACTGTGTGCATGACAAGATAGATTTTGAGATAGTACAGTTTGGTATATACATAATTTGGGTGATCTCTTAAGGCATACAAGCCTTTGGCATTCAGAGGACAGCTGGGTGTTCTTTTTTTTTCTTCAGAATATGCCCCACTAAGATTCTTGGAGGGCATTTGTCTTGGGGTCTCTCTATCCTCCTGCAGTCTCTTCAGTAATACTGAAGTTGGAATTGCTTGTGTAAGTGATGCTGGTGATGTTTTAATGACTCTAAATCAGTAAGAACTGGCTATGATAAACAGCAAAGGATTGTCAGCATCAGGGATTTTTGCCTTTTTCAAATACCATAGTGTTTGTCAGGGCATGGAACTGGAGTAAGTGAAACAGATGTTCGAGATGAGTTAAGATGAACATCTGTAAATGCCATTTTGCAGCCGTGCATGCTGATGACTGGTGGAGCTGATAAAGGTTTGCAGAAGGTGAAGGACCAACAGAACCCCTGTAAATTATAGGAAGATGTTTTCAAAATAATGAAGGGTTAAAATTACCTGCTTAAACCCCACTCCATGCCTTCTGTCTGGAAACTGAGCCAAATCCTAATTCAGAGCATTAAGGTGTCCCTGTCCCATCCCCAAAAAGGGATTATTGAGAAAAAAAATTCACCCCTTTCAAGCTTATAACTTACTCCTGGAGTAAACAGCCAGTCTAGTAATTACTGTTATTAAAAAACATTTTGTTCAGCTGGGGTAAGAATGAAAGCTGAAAATTCTGCAAAGAGTAAAGACAGAGTCTATTTTTCATTTTGTTTTTGAACCTTGAAGTGTTTGGGATGAAGAACTCTTTCACCTGTGTTCAAGGATGAATGCTGATAACCAGCAGAGATGAAAAGTAGGTTGCTAAAAAATATGAGGTTTCAAGTTTTCAGACTTGTATCAAGGAAAACTTGGAACCATGAAACAAATCTGTGAACTAGGACAACAGTGAGATCACTAAGATTAAGTGGCTATTTAACACTTGGGGTGAATATAAACCCAGTGTGTTTTGAAATTTTTAAAAGAATATAGATATTGTATTCAGTATCTGCTCCTTGGGATACTGCATAAGAAAATGCTGTTTGTCCTGCAAATACTAATGTTTTTTGGATTTTGATAGGAGAGTGTGTGTAAAGGTGAAGGCAATACAAGGTAAACACAGAAGGAGCAGCTCCTGAACCCTTGTCCAGTGTTGTGTACCTTGGAAGAGGGCATTGTTCCCCACTCAGCAAGGCAGTCTAAAAAGAAATCTTATCTTTTTAGTTAACTTCCATCATTTTAGCTTGCTGTCTAAAATCAAGAAAGCAAGAAATCTGTCTGATCTTTGCAGATGAAAGATAAGATCTGGCAGGCTTTAAACTGGAGCAATATTCTTGTTCCTACATATATCACAGTTATTTTGGAGTCTGTATGATAGAAAGGACTGGTGGGAACAGAAATAGTTGTGTGAGGGTAGATTGCATAGAGCCGTCTGCCGAGTGAGATTACAGTTAATTGGCTTATAAAAATTAAGCAATTATATTAATTCCAGAAAGTGACTCCAGGACTGATTTTTTTTTCAATAAGTTGGTGAAATAACTCCAAATGTTTATATTTTAAGATGATTCATATATATATGATTGTTGCTTAAAAAAACACCAATCCTGCATGTGTTTGAGTGTGCTGAATGTATGTATATGGTCAGGTAAAACAAAAGAGGGTATTTATAATTCAAAATATATACTTGAGCATATGCTTGACTATCTCATGAGTTTCAGAAGTTTAATACTTGTGTTGATATATCAGATCGTGTTTAGCAGATGGTATTTAAAAAAGTAGTAATCTCAATGCAAAGAATGTCATTAATGTAAGCATAGATTTAATTTGTATCCATTTAAGTTGCTCTAATGAAGTCACATTTATGAAGTCATTCCAGTAACTCGTAGAAGTCTTGTTATTTGGAAAAAATACTTTTTTTTTTTTTTGCTTTTTACGTTTCTTAATGGCTATTATAAAGTTAATTAGAGAGGATGCACTTACGTGCATAAAAATTTAAAATGCATTTAGGCATTTATATTCAAATACCAAAACAACACAAATCTTAGTGCAAGTTACTTATGTCACTGAATGTGGGTGGAACTGTCTTGAATGTTGACCTGGCTTGGAAAGATCAGAGAGCAGCAACACTGCAAGCCAAGTCTGCAGTCAGCATCCTCCTCCCAGGTGTCACTGAGGCTTCCACCTATAGGACCCACTTAATCTCAGCCTCTGAACTCAAATTCTTTCTCAAAGAAACTTTGAATATATTCTGTGTCACCTGGAGAACCAGGAGCTTCCCAGTCCTTGACCTCTCTTTGCAGAATTCATGCAGGAATTACTTTCTTTTATCCCATTAGGGCAGGAGAGGAGGGAAGCATAGGATTCTTGACAGTAACATTTTGGGAAAAGACCCCTTTAAACCTGTATCTTTTGACCATAAAGAAACCACCACAAACAAAAGGCATGTCTCCTCCTAAGGATTAATTCTATGAGTAACCTTGCAAGTAGACAAGAGAGCAGACAATTCCTGTGTTTCTACCAACCTGAAAAAAAATTATGGAATCCTTCCTGCTTCCATCCAATTTGACCTCCCCTGCCCTAGAAAGCAGAAGCCAGTTGGGTTTCAGAGCTACCCATCAGGCAGTCAAGAGTTTAGAGTAGTGAAACAGCATTTGCTTTTCTTGGGAAGACATTTCAGAACTATGACATTTGGATATGGATATCAGTTCCTAGAAATGTGGTCACATGGGTAAGCTAAGCCTGCATTTTAGGTAGGAGACAAATGTGTTTTAATATGTTATTTTATTTAAAAAAAACCCTTTGTTTTCACCTGTGAGATTAAGTCAAAGTTTGAAAATACAATCAAATAAAACTAATTAGATCTGCTAGTAATCACAGTTGTGATTATTATCACTGCAGCCTGGAATTCTCCTTGGGCAGGGAAAAGCAAGAGGCATTCTTTCTACAGAAAGCTAAAAATGGGGTTCCTTTGGAGCAAGAGTAGATAAAATGCAGGACCTAGAAGCACCATGATAATTGCACTTTAAAGAAAGCTCATACTCAAGTGGCTCAATAGGATTCCTGTACATGAACAAAAGCCATGTAGCCTGTGTGGCAGAAGTAGGTGACAGAAGGCTCTGACTCATCATGTGGAACTGTAATTTAAGTTCAAGGGAGATTTTTCTATCTTGGATCTATTCCTACTGGCTCAGATGTCTCATAAGCCTTTAGCACCTAGTTTTAATAGAGCCAGTGCCTACAACTGAGAGATGGGTTGGATGCAGGGAGCAAAATACTACTCGTCTTAAAAATATCTTCCAGCTAGAGCTGATAAGAAGCTTCCACTGACCTTTACTAAATTTGATTTTCTAGATTTAGAAAAGTCTCAACTCCCTAAGAATTTGCTTAGTGAAGCACTGAGAAGCAGATGCAGTGTAGGCATCTTGGTGCTTCCCACTCAGTACAACTTTCTTTTAGCAAACAAGTTCTGCCAATGAACAATGTGTGAGGGGTCACTGCTGGCTCTTATCAGTCATAAGTAGTAATTTTTTTAATGTTAAAACCAATTTTATATAAAATAACATAATATTCCATGAAAGTTTGTTTTACAAGTAGTACTAATATTGGTAAAGACAAGTATCTCACCTGTCTTAAAGATTCATAGGGTATTTTTCTAATTATTTTCAAACTTAACGAGTCTGTCCAGCCCCTTGAATACCTAATACATGAGTATTGTTTCAAAGATCAAAATTATAGTAATCTCTAACTTCAACCAATTTTTGGTAAGAATCTGAAAATATACATCAGCTATACACAGGGGTCTTCTTAGGTATATAAAATGTTTATAAAGGTAGATAAAGGTAGACCATTTCAAATGTAGGAGCACACAGGATGTTCCAAGTGAGGCAAGAGCAAAACTGCTGCTGTCCTTATACACTTCCAAAATCTGAGCATCCTTTAGGTAGACTAACAGAAGGTAGTAACTGCTTGTCTGGGAGGCTCATCATGCTGTCCATAACAGATACATGAGGCAGATTTGTATGGTTTAGGGTGACTGAAGAGGAGGCTTCAAATGGTATTTTAAAAAATTCTGGTTTGTAAAGACTTACCACTTTAGTTACTAAATTCAGTGAGGGTTAGGAGGTCATGTTTTGGCCCTAAGTAAATAGTGGCAGTTTTGGACTGTTCCTTTACTGCTGTGGGCACTAATGAATAAGCTGTGCTGGCCATGCAGTGCTCAGGTGTTTCCTTGGGTGTTCCTAGAAGATTTTATTAGAAAATATACTAGTATTTCCCTATTTCTGATGGGGGAGTACAGCTTGAGAAAAAGAGAAGCAGTCTTAAACCAGTATTTACCTGATTCAGTTCCCTGAAGCCCAGGCCTTGTGCAGGCAGTTCAGTGTGTAATGGGATTGGTACTGACACCATCTTCAAAGGACTGCATTGCTGTGACACAGATCTTTGTTAACAGAGCTGCCTTAATTAAAAACACAGAGTTCATTATGAAATTCTGTTTTGACCCTTAGCGTTAGAGTTGAATAAGAAAGAATTCCTCTTGGGAGCTGCATAGAAGAGTTTGGAAATACATCTGAGGATTAATTTCATATGGGAAATTGATTACAAAAGAGGCAGAGACACAATCCTGGTGAATCCTGAATAGCTGATAGTCAGAGATGAGGTGGAAAGGACCAGTTCTGGCTGAGCAGTCCCTGGGGTGTTCCCTCCTTGCTGGGGTTGTTTCCAGAGAAGCTGAAGTGCTGTAACAGCCTCAAGCTCCACTCAGTGATGTTGCCTCCTCTTTTTTTCCATAGCAGCTAGCTCATGTCCTTTGCACAACTGAGAGTAGCTTAAGGCCATCATTTCATGCATGACTTGGTAAATTGTGCAAGAAAGAGCACTGCCAAATGAGGAGCTACGCCAGTTTTCAATAAGAGGGCCATCTGTGACAAAATGTTTTAGCAAGTTTGAAAACAATTGAGTTCTTTCCCATTTTTACTTTGATTTCATTTAGCATGTAAGTAGCTTTGCAGCCTCCCAAGACTAAATTTATGTTACTGTATCCTTGTTTGCTCTGAATTAAGATTTTGTTGAGTCAAGTGGTTTCATTTCAGACGTGGTCCTGTGTGGTACTGAAAAATGACTTTGCATCAATGTGGTTTTTGATTCCTGTTGGACACATTTGTCAGGGTAGGTGAAATTCAGATATTTGTGAAAGATAAGCATATAAATAAATTGCTAGTAGTTACAGCAATAGTAACTAAATGTAAAAGTAGTTTATTGCTGGAATTAAAACATTTTTAAATTTGGAAAGAATTCCAAGTGAGCTTCTCTCCCTTAACCTAGCCTGTAATATATCATTACCATTTTGTTTCATTAAATTTAGGAAGTTGTTGCAATGGAGTTTTTATGTAGCAAGGATTGAGGAAATTTGCCATGTGTTTGAGAGATCTCTCAAATTGTCTTAAAATCTTGTAAAGAAGACTACAAAGAAGACTACTGATAGTAGAGTGACAGTAATGAGATCTCTAATATAGTATTTTTAACTAATTTTAGTGTAATTTCATGAGAAGAGTTTTGGTTTTTTAAAGAGCATGGTCATACTTAGCTTACTTAACTGCACTTCCTAAAAGCAAGAGGAAAATGATAGAGTTGTTTTCTGGAATCTGGAGGTTTAATTTGACTTATAATTTAGCTGTCTAACATTCTGAGGTTAAATATCTTTCAGCTGGTAGACTAAAGCAAATAGAGAGTAAGTTAGTGTCACTCACTAAACTGTCAGTGACAGAGACAGAAATCTGCCTTGTGCCAGCCCATCAGACCCTGCTTTGGAGACACTGCTTGTACCTGGTAATTTGGCTGCTTGTGTCTGTTGGCAAGTGCTCTCTGCAACAGGTCATGTTCAGAAAGAGGAAACCTTTTTGTAATTGGATATTTTTTTAGAAGGGACAGAGTATGAAGGAAGCGCCTGACCTTTAAATATGTGATTATGTAGAAGGCAGGCCTGGTAGGGAAACTTCAGGTGGGAAATATCCTCAGAATGCATGATTCCAAACTTCTTGAACTTGTGTTGTAGCTGCTTTTAGAAAAGTGCAGAGGTGCCCACGTGGAGAAGGCAATAATTTAGGGATAAATCCACTGCCTTGCAGAATAAGTGTTGTCCATGAAGATGCTCAATGCCCCACGTGCAGGGATGTTAGTGTTTGTTACAGTGCTTTTGAAGTAAGTGTTCCCTTACACAAAATTTACAAGGGTTAGGCACTTAAACGCAGGTTTTGTTTTCTTGTTTCTGCTGAGTGAAATTGACAACTTATCATGTTCGCAGCTCTTTAAAACTGTGCAAATATACCTAGAGATGGAGTGTGAATATCTATTAAAGCAGCAGCCTTAATTTTGCAGCATTTGCTCAATTCTGTAGGCAGTAATCTGCTTGAATTTGGTGAAGCTTTTGGGAAGACTGCGTACGTATTGCCAAGATTAAT
The DNA here is from genome assembly GCF_026979565.1 of Vidua chalybeata. Classification (NCBI taxonomy): domain Eukaryota; kingdom Metazoa; phylum Chordata; class Aves; order Passeriformes; family Viduidae; genus Vidua; species Vidua chalybeata. The sequence goes on along the minus strand of NC_071545.1, from coordinate 6,068,493 downwards.
CCCACTGTGTTTGCACAAAGTTTTAATATGTTCTATTCTAATTCTAATTTGTAAATTTGGACTGTTTTATCGTGATGTTTCACAAAAATTTATGAGTAATTGAGGAAAAATATTTGAAAATAATGCTAAACTATTTCTAAATTTGGATTAATAAAGATCATATAGCTCTGAAGTTAGAAAATGTGGGTATTTCTTGTATTGCTCTTTCACACCATTAGACTCAGTGTATTGTACACTAAATATATTGTATACTAAGTATTTCATAAAAACACCATGGGCCTTTTTATAATTTAAACATAGACTAATGTTAGAGCTGCAATTTTTCACCATTGTGAATGTCATTTGCATTTGAGGATTTTGAATCTGTTATTGCTGCTGTTCCAGTAAAGCTCCGGAATGATTACACTGAAATAACCCTTACACAAGGATGGAACTGCAACCTCATCTCCAGTAACCGTGACAAACATCACTATAATATTTACAGAGGGAAAATGTTCATCCAGGGTGAAATGCAGAGATGCATTAAAACATCAAACATTAAAAAAAAAAAAAAAAAAAAAAGGCAGTTGAAGCTGCTTAATTGCTTTGCTTAGAAAGACTAATGTAATGTCTGAGGAAGTAATCCCTAAATAAGTTAGGAGGTGAGATCTTTCAAAGGAGGAAAAAAAACAGGCATAGACCTATCAGGGAATTCAAGGATGAGACTGTCAAGAGCAGTAAAGCTGATGTGTTGTTAAATGTCTTTGGGAGAGATTTCTTGGTCTTCTGTGTCTCAGTGTAGAGAAAAGCAAACTTCAGAGGGTGAACATTTGGCATTATCCTATTTGAACCCAAAAGTTTCCTCTGGCACAGGAGTGGGGGGTCTGTCAAAACGTGTGACTTTGCCTTACTTTGAAGTATTCAGTGTGGGAATGAACATGGCTGTAAAGGATGGAGCATGGAAGAGGCCATCCCTCCGTGGTACTTAGCTGGCACATTCATTTGTGCTAAACCAAATAAGTTGTGGCAGCTGGAGCAGGATGGTGGAAAGGAAAAAGCAGGAGAGCAGTGGAGTGAGGGAAAGGCACAGTAGTGTGTGGTGGAGGAAGGTTTAGGTGGGCTGTGGTGTGGGCAGGGAGGCAAGAATTGCTCTAAGGCCAGGTGGGTCTGACACCAGGGCTGTAAGAGGGAACGGGAGATGGAGAAACAGGCTCTAGGCTTTGAAATGGGGGATGTCGAAAGGAGGACGGAGCAGCAGGGATGCGCAGATGGAGCCAACTTCTACAGAGCTTTTTTGCGATATTTGGCTGCTGTCTGGAGCTTTTCGGGCTGCTTTTAGTGTGTAAGCTGCTGCTCCACATTCATTCCCCTGAGCCCCACGGCAGGGATTTCTGCTTGACAGCCCCTGCATCAAGGGAAAGGAGAACACTCTGGGGTTTCCTGGGCTACCAGCCTTTCGCTGGGGATGTTACTGCGGGGAGAGCGCTCGAGTTTGCCGCTCCCGTGCCCCAAACCCGGTGTTCTCGCCGTTCCCCCAGATCTGACACCCCCTCCCCCGATCGCCCGCGTCTGACTCATTCGCTGGTGCTTGTGCAAGCAGAGCGGGGCGGGGGGGTGGGCTGGGGGAGAAGCCTTCAAAGTATCCGCTGCTGCTCTGGCTTTGACAGGGCGGCCGTGAGCTGCGCCCCTGCAAGGGCGGCGGTGCCGGGGGCGGCGGAGCGGAGCGGGCCGGGCGCAGCCCGCAGCGCCGCGCAGGCGGCCCCGGGTGGAGCCCGCCGCACCTCCCGGACTCCGTGCCGCCAGTCCCCGCCGCTTCCAAGGAACCGAGAGCAGCGCGGGGGCTCCGTGCCTGCCGTCCTGGGGAACTGCTGCGGCAATATCGCAATTTAAAATAAGAGACGAGAGAAAAAAAAAAAAAAAGAAAAAAAAAAGATGAAGACGCTTAAATGCCTCCTGCCAAAAGTAAAGAGCAAATCTCAGTTGCAATGGCTCTGCTAAAACTTGATCATGCGGGATTTCAAGCGATAAAGAGCTGCCGGGCTGCTATTTACTGCGGTGGGAACAGGTTGCAGGATGAAATCCAGGCGTTAAGGGACCTATTTTCCACTTCATTGTTTGCAAAGGAATCTACTGAAATGACTTTGAGGATCTTTAAACTGGAACTATGTGGAGGGAGAATGCAGTAAGTATCGGCCGGTGGGGAGCCGGGATCGCGCGCAGCCCCGGGCGCCGCGCAGGGCTCTCGGCGGTGCCGGCTCCCGCCGACCGGGGCTGCGCCCCGAGTGCCCCGCCGGCTCCGAGGGCCGCTTAGGGAATGCCGGCTGCTCTGCCTGGCGCGCCAGCGTCCTGCATACACCTGGGGTTGCTTGGAGAACTGCCTTCATGCATATTTACTGGGAATTGTGAATGAAAAAAAACAGAGCAATCGAGCTTTCCGTGGCGGGCTGTGCTATAGTGTCTCCCTGGGCTTGTTTAGGGTAAATTGGGAATGAAGCTGTTCTGTGTCAGGAGCGAAAAGAGCTTTATCCCACACCCCTTTAGCTGTGCTCCAGGTTATGCTTGTTTTGAACCTGGCAAGAAAACTCCTGCCCTTGCTCATGTTAATTAGTTTGCTTCTAGCTGCGCTTTCCAGGTTGGATGTCTCCTCCCTTAGCGCTCAAACCCGTCCATCTCTCTTGGAAGCAAACGGGCAGTTGGGAGCTCAGGATTTTCCTGACCTGGATAGGATGAGGGACGTATCCCGGACGGCTGTGGGCTCACGGAGCTGCTTTTAGCAAAGAGCTGAAATCTAAGTAAAGGGAAGGGGGGAACTTTTGAGTGTAGTCACTTTATTTCCGTTCACATACCACCTGCGACTGAAGTATATTTCTTTTTCTCCTGTCAAATCTGCAACCCGACTAACGGCTTCTCCTCGTCTCCTCTTCTCCCCCCGCCGTCCCGTTCCGTCCCCCTCCCGTGTCCAGCCCCCCCTTGCCTGTCTCCCTGTCCACGTAGCTGCTCTCCCGGGATGCGATGTCGCTCGCAGGCTGCGGCGGGGATCACGCGTGCGGCCAGCGGCGCGGAGGCCGCCCCTGAGCCCGGGCAGCGAGGGGCGCGACATGCCCGCGGTCGCGACATGTCCTGCAGCGACACCGACAGCAGCACCGGCACCTCCGGCAGCCGCCGCCGCTCCGTCTCCTGAGGCGCTGGGTACGTGCGGCCCGCGCCCGCAGGGGGGCGCCCTCGCGCCGCGGCCGGCCCGCCGGGGCGCGCTCCCGGGGCGCGCTCCCGGGCACCAGCGAGCCGTGCCCGCGGGGGCTCGGAGCGGGGGCTCGGAGCGGGGGCTCGGAGCGGGGGCTCGGAGCGGGGGCTCGGAGCGGGGGCTCGGAGCGGGGGGCTCGGGGGGCCCTGAGCCTTTCTCGGGCTCGGGGGAAAAGCCGGGGCAGTTCGGCCGGCTGTTCCACCGCGCCCCGTGGTCCCGCTGGTGTGGCGGCGGTCGGCGGGAGCCTGGCCCGCAGTGAATGAGGCAGCGCAGGGGCACTGATGTGCAGTTAAGTGCCCCGTCGAGTTCCCGTCTCCTTGTGTGCCCCGAAAGGAGGTGGTGATGCTGCAAGCCCGTGTCTGGCTGCGTGTTTCAGCAGCAGACGGCTGTGACTGAGGATAGAGATAGGGCTGGCAGGATGAGAGGGGAGATCTGAAAAATGCCACCCCTGATTGGACAGCCCCGCTTGTGTGTTCTGCGTGACGCTCTGCAACAAGCTTGGCTTTATGTGGCACAGGGACTCCCTTCTTACAGCTAGCAGCGAGCGAGTTATGGGGGTGGAAATAATCTCCCGGGGCACAGAAACAGGGGGAGATCTTGCAGAGTCAGACCTGCTCTCCTTCTCCTTCCTTCAGATAGTCCAGATCCCTTCTGTGGCTCATCTCTCTCCCCATCATACTCCGTCTATATTCAGCCCCCTACAGAGATTCAGTGAAGACATGAGGTAACCAATGCAGTGATGCTCATTTATGGAACACCCTCCTCTTCAACACTAGGGACAACTTTGTGTCCGAGATCAGCAGTTCTGAGATGCTCAAGTTCTGAACGCTGCATGAGAGGACAGAAAAGAATTAAGATAGAATATTGTGCTTTTGAATCTGTTCCAGAGATGCAATAGGATTCCTTGAGCAGCGGCTGCCCAGGAGGGATCTTCAGAAATAAAACAGCATGGGTTTGGGATGCTGTGAGATATATGCAGTGCGTGGACTGGGGTTTCCAGCAGACCTCTGGCTCACTTCTCTCATTTTGAGCTAAAATACCTCTCTCTGATAGACCGTGACTAAAGTTTTAATAGCTGTCTAGGATGAAGGAAAATACTGTGGATGGAAAAAGATTTCTTTTACCTATTTTAGCACAGCAAGGTTAAAGAGAAGGATGATAATGTCTTTTTCAATGATGTCAGTCATTTTAATTTTGTTGGCTATCCAGGAAGAATGTTAATGGGTCTTTTCTCTGAACTTCTGATACAGTTTTTGCCATGCTCGTGGAAGACCAGCTGTAATACTGTCATCAAGCCAAGTTTTTGATAGGATATAAGAGGCTTGACTTGGAACTAAGGTGAAGGATGCATTATAAAAAGCTGCTAAAGTTTGCATTATGCCCAGAAGCTTTCTGTTTAAAGCCTTCTTTGAAGATATGCAGTATATATATTTTTCTCTATGTTCTTCTTATACATTGTGATCGCTTTTACAGGGGATAAAGCTGGCAAAGATGAGGAAAATTGGCTGTGCTCTCCTGGTACTCCAAGCTCTTCTGGCACCTTTGGATCTTGTTCGTGGAGCAGAGAAAAATTATCCCATCCTGAACATTGCAGTGATTCTGGGAAGGACCAAGTATATAACAGAGAGAGATATCAGAGCTCTCTGGACCAGGGAAATGGCAGCAGACCTGACTGTTGATATCAATGTAGTGACTCTTCTTGTGAACCAGACTGACCCTAAGAGCATCATAACACATGTTTGTGACTTGATGTCAGGCACCAAGATCCATGGAGTGGTTTTTGGAGATGACACTGATCAGGAGGCAGTAGCTCAGATTTTGGATTTTATTTCATCTCAGACTTCTATTCCAATTCTTGGAATTCATGGCGGGGCCTCCATGATAATGGCAGATAAGGTAGGAAAATTTATTAAGAGCTCTTGCTATTCTGATGTACTTCATTGTATTGGTCTCTATCATGAATAATTGCTACAAGCAGTTCAAAAAAGCTGCTCTTAATTGTCTCTCTGTACTTAAAAAAAGAAAAAGTATGCATAATGGTGTCTTTGTTGATGGCTCATCAAATATTCAGAAATATGTTTGGGCTCATGCCTGAAACTCAACTTCCTAACACTATAAAAGCAGTCCTAATGAAATACTACTCGCCAGCACATGGAATGATGGTCAGTTAAAAAACTTTAATACCTAATATGATCAATACATGTAAAAACAGCCTCCTAATAGTAGGTTCATAAACTGATTTTGAGGATAAGATGTAAAACTGTAAGCAGATGTTCTGTGGTGCTTATAAGAAATAGCAAGCAATCGACCTGTGTGTATCTGGGTGCAGCAGTAATAATGGGACAATAATAAGCCAGACTTTAGTGCTCCACTACAGTATCTGAATTAAGCAGTCATGCACACTTGAACCATTGCATTCCAAGAATTTATTGAATTAGATTTTTGCTAACTGGATAGTTCTACTTTGCTGCTGTAGTTCATGAAAATCCTGTAATTTCCTGTCTGAAATCTGGAGATAATGATAAATAGTCTTGTTGGAAAACATATTTTTATGTAATCTGTTGTGAGACTGGAAGAGCAAAAGTGACTCACGTGTCAAATTCCTTAACTTGTAACAATTTCTAAGAGCTCTTTGCGGGCACTGCAGCGTTGATGTTGTGAGGTGATCGCCGCTGCTCCTGGAGCAGGCACTCAGTGCAGGGCTGAGCTCTGCTGGGGACTCTGCCTCGCCTGAAAGTCAGAGGAGCTCCCACTGTGCTGTAAGAGAGGAGAGCTCAAAGGGAGTGCAGATGTGGGAGGTCACTGGTTTGCCAGCACTTGAGGATCTTTAATGTTAATTGTAACTTCTTTCCTGGTATTGCCATACTTTAGGGTTCCTTATTCATTGACTATTATTTTTTCTTACAATAGTAAAGGGTTCTCTGAACAATCTGAAAAGGAAGTGGTCCAGATATATTATTTTGTGAAGTAAGGGGGGGAAAGAAACAGGGTTGATTGAGGAATCAGCTTTGAACTTTGGAAACTTCTTACCTCTGGAAAAGACTTTTTTCCCAATGGGATAAGAGGTCTGTTTCTCTTGCTATTTTGAATGATCTTACTTCAGAACTTGTCATACAAGGGAGGACAATAAGTGCTGAATTATAGCTGAGATGGCTATTGACATCTTGATTTATACAGAAAGATCATTACAGTCAACACTGCTATCTTAAATACAATTGCAGTGACCAAATTACAGAGGCAGTTATTTCATGTGCTTTTAAATTACAGTGCAGCTTTACTTGTCTTTTAAAACTGCGTTTATATGTATTTAGTGTTCTATTTGATATATATTTCACTTAACTGTGTCTGCCAGTGTAAGAACACTTGATCTCAGCCAGGGCTAAGTGATGAAACACTGGAATAAATTCTTACAGAATCATCTTCACTCTCGGTAGCAGATGCAGGATGTTACTGATACAGATCTATTTTTACTTTTATATAAGAGCCTCTAGGAAATGAAAGTCTATTTTTTTGTCTCAGTAAATTACTACTATTTTCTCTGTATGCTAATATCATCATTATTGTATCACTGTCTTTTATTTTTGGGGTTATCAAAGTTTTATTAGCAAACTTTCCAGCTGAAATTTAGCTTCTAAGATTTCCATTTGGGAAATCAAAATTGTCTTTTGTGTGTTAAAACAATCTAACAGAGCAGTCTTCAGTTGCTTGAATTGGCTAAAGGAATTGTTTGTTCATGTAACTAATATTGCTTTAATTTTCAACCTGACCTTTGCAATGTGCAGTGTCTTGCAATGGGGTTTGGAACATCTCAGTAATGAGACTTGCAGGTGTCACTCAATTGACCATTCATTTAGGAATGAATTCCTTAGAGATGAAGTTGAAATTCACAGTGCTGTCATAAAGGTGGGGAGATGAAATCTGAGGGAGAAGAATTGAAAATATGAAACATTTCAAGTCACTGTCAGGATTTTAGCTGGCACACATAGGTGTTGGCTGACTTGTGAAGATTATTTTAAGTCTCCTGCTTTGTCTCTTGAATTGAGATGCCTGGCTATGCAAAAGGTGCCTGGTCCCACTGCTGCTTGTGGATGTAGTGCTCTGGCACTCTAATGAGGCCATTTCATTGATGTCCTTATTGTATGAGTTCTGTGCCAGGTGGTTGTTTTGTGATGCTGAACTCAACTAAACTGAGGGCACAGGAATGGGAACTTATTTATAATGCTCTATACTGCTGAAGACTTCACTGAATGAGTCAGAGGAGATAAGCTACCATGTTTTCTGTGGCTAATAAATATTATGTCAATATGAATCTTGACTGAGGAGCCATATCTGTAAAAAAAGAGTTGTTTTATATTTCTGAGAATGAGGTATGGCCACATTTAGCATTTGCAGTGAGTAATGCAGGACATACAGCTTTTGAAGCACTGTGTCCCTGTCTGAACATCTGGGGTGAGTGGTGTGTTGTCTAGACTGCCTCCTTTGCCAGCCCAGCTCTGCTTCAGTTTGCTCAGAGTTTGCCTGCACCATCTGAGGAGAGATTCTGCATGATTCAGACATGGAAAATAGACAGGCATGTGAAGCCAACCAAACCAGAATGCTTTCTGAACCTCGTTGATCTGTTTTCACCTGACATCAGCTGTCCAAACCCTACCAACAAACCAATGGAACTCCTGGGGGTTTATGGCACTTACCTGAGCCTGACTGTGCTGCAGAGATACCCTTTGGACAGTGCCACATACTCTGTTCCAGCTGATTTTATCACCTGCTCTTGGCAGGAGCTCTCCTGCCAATGAACTGCTCCTTGGCTTTGGTCCCCAGTTCTGCCACGCACTTCAAACATATTCAGATGTGGGATAGTCTACTGAAACAAGATGAGAATTGTCTGGGGCATCTGTGCCAGCCTGCTGTGCATCAGCATCCCTTGGAGAATGCTGAAAACAGGCTGGCTGTTTATTCATCTTGTATCTCTTGACATTTGAGACATCTCAAAACAAACATTGCTTAGGAACTGTTTTCTGACTTGAGCATTTGGTTTCAAACATAGTTACCTTTGTTTCACCACATGCTATGAGTATAATGGTAGTATTTGTGATACTTTTTTTTTTTTTTTTAAACAGAACATCATGGTTAGTTCTGTGTCAATGCTAAAAGACTTACTTCTTCACATGTGGGAAAATTATCCCTACGTATTGTCCAGCAATATTTATGTCTTTGAACCATACTGCTTTTGCCAATTGCAAACCGAAATCTTTCCAGAAGTCTTTCTGAAAGACATAATTTGAGGCATTTTATTGTTGTGGAAGCACTCACACTTATAACATAGTCAAGAATGTTAAGGGTGAGGGTAATTTTTCCAGAAGGGCTATCACAAAGTGATACTTCTTGAAACAGAAATGTTATGCAAAATAACTAAGTGCTTTTCCAAAAGGTAATTGCTATATGTTATTGCATAATGATTCTATGAGAGCCATGGAGGTTAGACAGGATTGCTGGAGGTTGTCTAACCCAGCCCTTGCTCTCTGATGAGCTAATACCGAAATCAGATCCTCCAGTCAAGTTTTAAATATCTCTGGAAGTAGATACCACAGCCTCTCTGGGCAATCTGTTTCGGTAATTAACCTCTCTCACCATGCAAATATTTTCCTTTTATCTCATTAGAGTTTCCCTTGATACCACAGGCTTTTGTTCTTTTGCTGTGAATCCAAGTCCAGCTCTGTCTCAGTGCCATTGTAGGGTGCAATTACAGCGCTCCTTACCTGTCGCTTTCCTGGGCAAAAGGTTCCTTCAGCCCTTACTTGCACTTGCAGTCCCTTGGATTTCCTTGGATACATTGGTGTCTTGTATGGGGAGACCCCAAACAGGACAGGGGACTGCAGAGATGGCCTGGTGAGTCCTGCGAGGGGAGCAGTCCCTCCCTGGAGCAGCCGCCGTGCTGCTGCTGCCGCAGCCTGGTTCGGCTGTGCCACCGAAAGGGAGCAGTGCTGACTCAAGTTCAGCCCATCCCCTGGGCCCCGCTGCCCTGGAGCACTGCCGGGACAGTTCATAAATAAGGCATCTAATTGTTAGTAAGCACTGAGTGAAACTACTTTGAAATCTCGCATTCTTTTGGTGGTGATTTTTTAGGTACTTTAGTGAAATACTTGCAGATGTTTGCATTACTTGTCATTTTCACCTCATTATAGGTATAGCTGGAATTGCTTTGTTTTAGCTCATTTGAGAGGCAAAAAATTGTGCTGCACTTGTGCAAACCAGAGCTCTAAGGAGCTGTGATCAGAGCCCACCCAGACTCCTGGCTCTGGAACATTTATGCTCCCTTGTCTGTATGTGACTTGGACGATCTTAAAGTTCCCCCACACCTCCTCCAGCTTCTTTGCCAAAGGTCTCCATGGCCCAGGGATTCTCTAAAGGACCTAAAAGGTTCAAAAGCCACACTTAACTTTTGTACTATGTGTAAGTGTGCTTCAACTCCTAATGCTTTCAACATCGTTTGATGGATGGCAGGGGGGTGTTGTATTTGTTTTTTATTGTAGAGTCTTTTCTGGAGGTTGTACTACATGGAATGTGCTCATTAATTCATATGTCTGCCATATGCATTTGTAGATTTCTGTCCAGCCTGTTCAGTTGGCCTGTAAAAGCAGTTCTGTATTTCATTATAGAAAATTATACATTTAAGATTTTCTATAATACCAACTTTTCATTCCCCCCCTGTGGATGTGACAGCCTGGTCAGAGAGCAAGGAAACTAGACAGGTTTTCCCAGGATTGGCTTGCTGGGAGTTGAAGATAAACAATGATCGCTTGTTATTATAACCAACCTGCAGGTGGTGTTTTCCTACTCTCTGTTTTCCTGTTTTTCTCAAAGATTGTTCATAAGAAAGGCATTTTTGTTAATTAGCCAATCAGGTGAAGTGTATTGATTAATTGACCAATCTGGGCTGTCTGTATCAGAACAGTGTATAAAAGAGGGATTTTCGAAGTAAAGTGAGATGCTGTGCAAACCAGCCTTCTGGCGAGTCTGTGTCATTTCCTACTTAACAGCAACACCCCCCACCCCCCCTTACTTATGTGCGTGGCACTGTGTGTCTGAGCATGATACCCATGTTGGCTTTGTTACTGTTTGGAAGATTAAACCACAGGTTTATAAATACTTTAGTGCAAAAATAGCAGTATTCATATAACTGCTGTTTCAGGTCTAGACATAGTAGCTTGCACTACTACATAGTCTGTTGCACACAATATTTCCAGCTTATGACTCATTTAAAGAAGCAATTGAATTTGATTTTCTTCCTTTCTAGCTGTATGAAGGTCCCTATGGGAAGAATAACCTTCAGATATTCTAATTTTTATTTTGAGCTGCAATAGAAATGTAGCACTGACCTCCTTACAAATCTCTGTTTACTTGTCCATATCCATAAAGCCAATCTAGATGTACTTTTAAGAAAGTCTTGCACATCCATAAGATTTTTAGACCTAGAATGTAATCTGTGGTAGTACCATTTGCACATTCTGTAATCAGTGGTGTTAAATGTTTAAAAACCTGTCTGAGATCTGTCCTGCTGAGGTGAATGAAGTGAGTGGATACAATATCCCGTGGTTCTCCTCCTCAGGAGTAGTGCTGTGCCAGGGTGAGGCGGTTGGGATAGAGCCTGCTGGTTTAGACGTTTCTATTCCTGTACTGGCATGGCTGGGAGGGTTTGCTGCTTTCAACTGGGTCTTGGAACTCAGAGGAGCATTGTATTAATGATGTGAGCTTTGCTTTCTTGCTCTCTTTCTCTCACTCCTTTTTCTAAAGGGTTTTCCTACCAATATATTTTCCTAGAGGTGATTATATTATTCCTCATTCTCTTGTCCACCTAAGTTTATCCCCCTTAATTTAGTGAAGGAAAACATGTATGAATTTCTGGAATACTGCAAGAGTAGACTTGAACTATCACTCTTATGGAGCTCAAGGGAGGGATGTTTAGTTTAATTTTCCAAAGTAGAAGGAAGGTAGTTTTGAAAAGATTAGGAATTTTGGCAACTAATGAGCAGGTTGTAGGAAATGGAAGTCTTCTAGAGTTTGCTTGATTTTTCATGCAGTTTAGGTGTGGATAAGTTCCATGATATTTTAGTTTGCTTAAATTTACAGCTGCAGCTGAGCTGAGGGTACAGGGTTGGTTTCTATACACCACTCATTTAGGACAGAGGAGTGTTTGCCTTCACTTTAGTCCTTTGCAGTAAGCGATATATTTTCATCTCAAAGATACTGTTTTCTTTCTCTTCAGACTGTTCTTACGGTTCTTGAAAATAGAAATCTTTAAGTATCTTTGTTTTGAGCAACAGCATCTTAAACTGCTAGCAAGTCCCTGTTGTAGATCACCCGTGCAATCTCTCCAAAAAATTGCCTGCCTATGGGTAATTACAACACAGCAGACTCCTGGGCTGTGAAAGTAGGACACAAGACCTTCAGTATGATTTTCAGCTTCCAGAAATTCCTGGTGGCATCTTTGGAGTTTTTTTACCAAGAACACTCTCAAATACAAAGTTAAAAATTATTCCTTTTAAGCTATAAAATAATTATAGACCATTACAAAATACATAGCAAGTTTCTGTCAGTTGGAATATATCCAGAGAATGTACCTGAAAGTCTAAAATAATGCAGTGTATATGTACAGAACAGAAGGGCTTTGATATAATGTCAAACACATTTTTTTTGTGTTTCATGTATTAATTATTTTTGAGTATGCTTAGATTATTTGAATAGACAGTTCATTAGTGTGTTTTGTCACTTACTTGAACTAACAATTTAATTTGAAGAATTTCTCTATAATTTTTTTTTGATTTTGCTTGGAAGACTCTGGGATAGATCTTCCTACATGGTGATGATACAAAGGGCTTTGTATAGATGCTCAGAAAAACTTTGCAGCCTGTAGCTTTTATTTTTTACAAATCTGTGGTCATCTGGTTTGTGTGTATTCTTTCCCTTCCCCTCTTCCCTCCTCCTTCCTCCTCTGTCTCTACTCTTCCCTGGAGCTATGAAGTTGTGTGGATTTTACTGAGAGAGCCCAGCCTGGATTGTCTCCACACCATCTGTCACCATATTGTTTGTTTAAATCCTTGAGATATTTTCTTCTGTACTTCACTGAAATAAATACATAAATACATGCAGCAGCATCATTGGCTATTTATATTAGATTTAGACTTAATGTCCTTAGGAGAAAACCCCTGTGCTTGCAGTTGAGGTGCATAAGCTGGAGGCACAGTTTGTAAAACTGCACGTGGCACAATTCCCTGAGTGCAGAGCTCCAGTTCTGCAGTGTGTTCACCCCCCAGCCCAGGCCCCTCTGGCTTCTCAAGGGGGACGCCCAGCTGGGCTCTCATGGCCCTGGAGGGACAGTGCTGCTCAGGGGTTGTGCTCTGGTCTCCCCACTCTTTCAAGGAAAACGGTTTGTGCCCTTTGGGAAATGCGGGATGTGTCTTCCTCTGTCCTCAGACTTGATACTCTGGGTCAGGGAAAAGATGAAACTCACAGACTCTGTGAAACCAGAACTGGAAATAAGAGTGGTTAGTTAGAAGGGGAAATGTTTTGGAGAGAAACTGAAGTGTGCAGAAATGTGGTATAAAAGCTGAACAACCAGCAGGAAAATGAGTTTTGCTGATATGCAAATGTGATATTCCAAGTTGCTGATGGGGTTGGTTGGTGCCCAGCTGCTGTAAGTTTGGTATGCAGTTAACGTTGTCTCCTTTCTCTACAGCAATTTTTTCTGTACCCTCCACACACATGAAGCTTAAGTGATCAAAAAGCCTCAGTATTTGGAGGGAGGAGGAGGTTCCAGGTGTACAAGTTGTCTCTTATTCGGGGAAGAGCAAAATTCCTCTGGAGAAAGGTCTGTCCTTTCTGGGCTCCTGGGCTGAGGGGTAAATGGGGTTCTCTGACCAACCTTTATAAATGATTTAAACCTCATGAAAAAGGAACAGTTTCTAGTCCAAATTTGACTGAGATTTTATTTGCATGCTGATTCTTTCTGCTCCACTTGCAGATTAAAGAAATAATTCATGAATGTACATATGTAGATGGTTTGTATAATCCATTTATTTTCTGTTCTTCTCTTCGACAGCTAGAGAGACTGAACTAAATTTAGGAAATCCAGTAACATATCTGAGGTCAGACTGGTCATAAACTTCTAGAGCATGGCAGTAACTCCATTTGGTTGTACATTGTTCAATCTTGCTTAGCAAGATTAACATGTTTTTCAATGGGCAAATTCAAAACAGAGGTACACTTCCTTCTGGCTGTAACACTGAGAAACACATTAAAGGGTTCTGAATGAGATTTGACTAAAACATTGTAATATTCTGCATACAGCTCCAAATCAATCTCCATTTCTTTTGCACAACATCTTTTGTTTCATATTTGGGCACAATCAGACCTGAGAAATTGAGGTTTGGGGGTTTTTTTCTATACATGCAGGTACTTCTCCCTGCTTTCTCCTGGATTCCCTTGTGGAACGTGGAGAAGGAAAGGTGAGAGAAAAACAGGTGGTAATCTTCATGCTTTTAGTATTTTTCAATGATTTGCCTACTCCTTGGGATGGAGCCTACAGGTAGTGGTACTTTGGTGTGCTGCATTGGCTAACAGTAGTGTGATTTCCCAGTAGGATTGCATCCAGCTGTTCTGCAGTATCTTGGATTTTTTTTCAGATCAAGACCATATATCTCTCAACTTTGTGCATCCCTTGATTTGGGTTTTGAGTAAGCTTTCCTGGAGAGGTGCTTCATTACCACATGAATCCTCAGTCACTGTTTTGGGCTTCCTGTCTCCATCATAGGTTTGGGAAAGTAATTTCCTTCTGGGCTTTTAATGAAGATAGGCTGAACTGTTTCCTTGTCACAAGTTCCTTGCTGCAGCATGACTGAGAGCACCATTGCTGGTCTTGCTCCATGGCCTCTGCTTAGTGTTTGTGGCTATTTATAACCTGCCTTTTGTGCACATTGCAGCAAGATATTTCTAGAAACGTGTTTCATTCAAAGATTGCCAAGTGGAAAGCTGCTTATCTTCTCCTTTTTTTTTTTTCCTTTTCTTGACAGTGATGGTTTGTTTTTAGTGTCCTAACTTTTGGTTCAAGATTTCTGTAACTTTATTGATGGAAAGTTTTGTCTATTTGTGCTGAGCAGTTTGCCTTTCCACGTGACTAAATTAGTAATAGGACTGCTTTGTTTTCACTGCAATGATTTTGTGTCTAGTGGAAACACACTGTATGTAGAACTACTGTGAAAGAAGAAAGAGCAGGGGTTTTATAGCCACCTTTCAGCTTGACAAAATTTGCAACACCATTAGGAGTGACAGAAAATAGAATTAAGGTAATCTCTTGTAAGTAACAAGTTGCTTTTAGGAGTTACAGAAACATATAATTACCAGACAAATTGCATGTTATTTTTTGTGTGTGAGGCTAATTAAGAGTTCTGGGTAAATTGTGTTGGCATAGGCATCAGAGCTATATGAAGTACCTAATTGGGATGAGATAAGGCTTGTGAATTCATCATAAGAGAACAAATGCCAGAATTATGAAAAGTGTCTGTGTTCTAGTCAAGTACCGTTTAGGATGGTCTGGTTTATTTTCAGCAGTGACAGTATTTTTGTAGGAAACAAGCTAACCCTGTCCTTTATTTTGTTTTGATCTGTTTACCATCCTCTCCTCTCTCCTTTATCTGCATTTAACTACTGTTATCTGCAAAAAGGCTGACATTTCTTTTTGTGGCATCTGGGTTCCAGAGGAAGATGTGCATGGCTCAGCTGCTTAGCATGTGAAACTTTAAGCTCTGTCCCAAAACTGTAAGAGCAAACTGGTACAGAAGTTGTAAAAAGAAATATTTGCTTTCTTCACTTGCTCTTAGACTGGACTTTCCTTACCCAATCCATTGCCTGCCAACCTCTTTCTCCCAAGAGCTGCTTCCAAACCCCCTCCTCTGCTGGAGCCTTCAGCTGCACCCCATCCATTTGCTCTTCCTCTTCACACTTGACTATCATGCTCGTTAGGATGGCTTTTTTTTTTTCCTATTTATTGCCTTAGTTCACTTCTAGCAGAAGCAAAGGTCGGTGGGAGGGAATACACCTCTCTTCCAGAGCACAGAAGACAGTTCCTAAAATCCTTAACTGGAGCAAATAAAAATTCTCTGGTGTCCTAAGAACAAAGTAATACCTATGAATTTAAGCCAAACCTATTCCTATTTAATAAGCAGGAAACAGAGGAAAAGAGTATAAACTAAGCCAGGTGAGCTAGGGCAGTGCTGGTGGGGAACTGAGGTGATAAAACAGAAATAAAAATTACTGATGGAAGTGATCTTTTGTGAAAAAAAAACAGTATGAGAAAACCAGAATTACTCAAAATTCTGAACAGTTTTCATCTGTCTTTTCAGGGTTGCTGACCTTGGGATTTTGGGCAATCCTTTTCAGTCCTAAGTCATTCCTTCCACATTCATTGACTACTTTACGTACTTGTACAGGGAGGTTTTTGCTTTTCCTGTTGCAGTGTGGGGAGTCTGGCTGTAGTTAACCATCTGGAAATTGATGTATTGGAGTGTCTACTTGTATCCACTCTCATGCAATTTAAAATTTCCCTATTGCTCTTGGTTTTTTTTTTTTTTTTTTTTTTTTTTTTTAGTGTAACCTCTGAGACAGGGAGTCTGTTATAGGCTCTTGCTGAAATAAAATCCTCCCCTTGTTTTGCTGTGCACTTGGCTGGCTACTGATGCAGTTCTGTGTAAGCATTCATTTCTATAAAAATGGCAAGTGTTCACTAATTCTCTGATTTGTAGTAATATAAGTACTTTTTTCTATGCGTCTGTATTCACTCTGTTCAGGTGCTTTGTGGGAGTGCCTAATACTTTGCATTTTTTAGGAGCTGGAGTCTCAAAATATATTCATAATTCCCTTTAATAATTTAATTCAATTCTAAATTTTGCATCTCCCATTAGGGCCTTTAGAATACTTGTGGAGAGGACAGACTGACAGGAAAAAAATATGAAAGCAAATTTCTTCCCACTGTCCTAGGTGATTGCTAATTTTGCAGTTTCCCCTGTATGTGAATGTGTTGTTACTTTAGAAATACCATTCTGAGACTCAAGTTCACTGGCACTTAGTTCCTAAATTGTTATTATGTGCACTGAACAAAGTTCTGGATCCTGAATGACACAAATCCTGATGTTGTCTAGCATCTGGTTGGATCATGAGGCTGAAAATGAGCAGTGTCTGCAGAGAACAGAGCTCAGGGAAGAGCCAGGTAAGGACAGCCTTGGCTCTTTGTGGGGTGGGCTTACTTGTGGAGGGGAAAATACAAATTACATGATTGCCTCCACACTTTGGGTTAGACAAAAATGATCTTCATAGCCATTTTCAGATATACTTATCCAGTCATTTTTAGCAGTCTTAACAACTGCAAAAGCAATGTCACACCTTTTCTAACCTTTCTCAGGCTTCAGGCTTGCAATCTCCTGGATTCCTGTTGCTCTTTACTATCTATCACTATTTTATAGTATAAGAGTAGCTGAAATATTTCCAATGATCAGTGAAAAAATGTCATTAATAGGACAGATGCAAATAATAAAAAAAATCATGTTACAATATCCCGAACCATTGCTCAGTATCTTCACACTATATACAGATATTTTCACTATATACACTCACTAGATACAGATATTTTTTGAGATTCTCAATTTCTCATAAAAACACATCACATGATCTCTGAATAAAAATTGGAAGTTTGGAAGTTTGTTGGAAGTTTGTCATCCCAGCTGTCACCTGCAGTATGTGTGTCATTACTGGTCATTGAAAGCCTCACCAATCTTTAGTGTGGTTATATAGTTTTAAGTTATAATTTTAATAGTTTTAAGTTATTCTTTCTTGTTCCTTCCTGGTATGGGCTGACTCCTGGCTTAAGAGAAGCTGGTTTTTAGTTTACCTTTTTTACAGTAGGAGGCAGAGATCTTAAAATAGGAAGAGATTTCAGGCAGTAATAAAGTGTAAGGGTCCACCTCAGCAATCCTTATTCCAGTGCAGGTCCTATTGATTTGTTAAGCTGCAGTGGAGCCCTCAGTGGACACTGCCTGAAAGCAGTGGAAAACTTAAGCTAAAATAAGAATGAACTTTGCACATTTCCAGCACTCTACTGCCTTTTTTTTAACTGTGCAAAGTAGGTTATAGGCATGCAAAACTTAGTTTTAAATAAATTATGCAGAAAAAAGCTCTCTAGGTCAGCAAAGGCATTTCTAAAAGCTGAGGAATAAACTGCCATGAGGAAAAGATACACGTCCACATGGAAAGCAAAAATCTTGCTTGTGGGATCCTGACTTTGGTGTGATGGATTTCATT
Organism: Vidua chalybeata; assembly: GCF_026979565.1. NCBI lineage: Eukaryota > Metazoa > Chordata > Aves > Passeriformes > Viduidae > Vidua > Vidua chalybeata. The sequence continues at coordinate 6,050,927 of NC_071545.1, read as the reverse complement.
GGGAAGTAAAGGATGAAGAGCAAGTGCAAAGTAAGCAAATGCTTTAAATAATTAGTCCTTTAATGCTCATTTAATTGCTTTTCTTGAAGATTTGAATGCTGCCATGTAAAGAGATAATGAAGGGGTTTTTTCCTTTCTAATGAAGGTTTTTTTTCCTTTCTAATGAAGGGTTTAATATGTTCTTTATGTAACAGCCATAAAGATGCAGACATAGCCTTGTAATGTCTTGTAATATGAGATAGAAAGGCCAAGCATGCAATAGACTTAAAGCATTTTCTGCTTAGAAGAGCAATCTCTGGTTAAAGGAATGATTTGGTTTAAGGGCTGCACTTGGGGTATTCTCTCTCATGATATACTGGATTGCTAGTGAAATACTCTGTTGACAAGTTGCTTGATTTTATTTAAGTTAAACCTGATTATTGTCAACTAATTTCTTTAAACTTCATTTTGATAGCTAGGTTTCTGCCTTACTGGGTCATTTGGAGGTTTCATTTGCATATTCCACAGAGTTAAAAATTCTGGTAGCTTTTCTACTTCAGCTCAGATGGCGGAATATTTTCCTTCTTAAAAAGCATTCTAGTTTGTATTAAAAACAATTCTCCTTCTCTTAGTTTCTTTTTAAATCAAGTATGTACAGTAAGCCTGGCTCCCTATTGAGCTGGTTTAATCATTTGTTTTCTCCCTCTGCAGAAAGCCAGTTCCCAAAGTAACTTCAAAGAGCCTTGCCTGAGTAAAAGCTTCCAGCTTTGGAGCAACAAAAATTACAGAAATATGCTTATGCAACTGCTTGAAACCTCTGGCTGTCTTAACATGGAGAATACAACTGAATATTTCCCTCTATTATTCTCTTACTACAGACCTTAAATATTTGTAACTGAGAGTTTTGCTGCCACTTTGCTTTTGCCTCCCGTGGGGACTGCACAGTGTGATGTGTTCCACAAGTGCACAGACATGGCATTTGTAGGCTCAAGGGGATCGCTGGTGTTCTGGGTCTTGAAGTGATCTCTCATGGAACTCCAACAAGAAAACAACCATGAAATTCAGCCTTGATGTAAATTGTCTATGGACAAGGCTGAAGACTTGCAGCAGCAGCAAATGCAGACTATTTGTAATATTTTAGACTTGTGCAGGCTTTAATCAAATGATGAAGAGGCTTCAAGTGAAATGGTTCCTGGGAGAGTGGTAACCTCCCTTCTTAATTTTTAAAATTTCCTATGTTGACATGTGTAATCTCTCAGTTTGCTGAAAATGAAGTCTGTCCCCTGTCCAATACAGGTAGATAGATATGGGATGCATATTTTATATCTAATAGATATGTCATGTTTTTGAGGGCAGTAACAAACTTAAAGTAGTTAAAATTGCCAGTGTTTGTGAGAATCTGCTTCATATTAAGGTCAGTATAAGTAATTGTCTTTATTTCTGTGATCTTCCTCACTAGTGACTGTTCCGTATTCATTGCATTCCAGTCCAATGGTTGTTATCATCACTTTAGAGAAAAGCTGATTTTTTAAAAAGTTTTCATTTTTTTTTTTTTTTTTTTTTTTTGGACAAAACTCTCTGAAAATCAGTGTGTCTGGGATTTGTCCCAAATTAATTTCCTGTGGAGAGAAGAGTTATGAGTTTGGTCTCAGTACAACAACTCTTTTGGATTATAATATCTGTCAGTGGAAATGCACTCCTTTGGTTTTAACTGAAGCTATTTCAGATCTTAATTTTTGGCTTAATCAAATCCTTAGCACAAGCAAATCTAATTCTGGCATACTATTTCAATTGCACAGACTTTCATTTCTGACTAAGGATTGGAAGGATTAACCCAGATTTTAGCAGTTCTCTCCATGACTGGGTGGATAGGATTAAAATCTGTGCTGCTCACTGTGGCTTTTTATTCTAGTTTTTGATTAGTGATGTCTGTTGACCAGGGTGGGAAATTTCCTGAGGTTAAGACTACAGCTAAAAGAAGTATGGTGAATTCACTGGATTGCATTGTATTTTGATTAAAAATACAGCCCAGATATGCTTTGCCTGTTTACAGCACCACAATTTATACTTTAGTATATTCTAGATACATTTTGTAGTTTGAAGTATTAATATATAAATTTATCATCTTTTGGCTGTAGCAATACATATTTTAGGAAAAAATAATTGGGTAAAACAGGAAGGGCATTAACAGGACCCACCTGTAACATCTTGTTAAGGACTGGCTAAATGCAGCAAAAGGTTTTGGGTCAGAAGCTGGAAGGATGTTCCTGTATTTAATTTCTATCAGTACAGCTATTAGAAATAGAGAAATTTCTTGAATGCTGTCTACAATTAGTCTCGCACCTTCTAAAAAGCCCTGATTCTGTAATGAGCTTAGAAATTAGTTATTTCAGTGACCAAGGAATGAAAGTCTCACCTCCAGGGGATGAGGCGAGTTGGTTTTGTTTAATCGAGTAAAAATGAGCCTGGGAGGAAGATATGGTGTCTGGATGCAGGAAGAAGACAAACTGATTAAACAACATAAAATGAGTCAGACAACTGAAACTTGGGTGGGAAATTGAAAGTAGTGAATGGTTTTTAGATGGAAAATGAATAAGCTCAGGAATGTCAAGAAGCTGGCTGGTGTTGTGATGGAAACTGGTCAATGAAGGATGAACATGTTCTTCCTAATTCTACATTCTTCTTTACATTTACAGAAAGCTTGAGATTGAGAAAACCATGCAACACTATAATAACACTGCCTCCAAATCCAGTCAGGCTTATGTAAATGTTAGATTTGGTAAAGGTGAAGTGGGAGGAGTAAGATCCTGGTGCACTCCTTATCAGACAGTCAAGGACTGTGCTCCTCAGCCTTGGAAAGAGACTGGCCTTGGGATTCTTGTTGGAATATGGCAAACTGTGTTCTAAAAATTTTTAAAAGCCTCATCTCCTAGAAAAGAACATAACATTTCCCCAGAAGTTAGAAGTATCTTTACCTTTTTATGTGAAGCAGGAGACCTTGACTTTTCTTCAGGTATTTCTGCCTTTTTGTATTTTGTTCTTTTGTGCCTCAGGCAGCAACAGAATTCTCAAGAGAGATGTGATGAAGATGTACTCTCCACTTGGAAAAACGCTGCTGTTTGCTGCTTGTCATCCTGGTGTGTTAGGGAAAAGGAGAACCCGTTGCCAGCCCCGGAGCTGGGTGCTTGGAAGGTTGCAGTATCCATAACAGATCCCTTGTGTGTTCCGTGGTTTAGGCTCAGCCTAAGCTGGCAGTGATGATGTCTGCATGTCAGACATGCTGTGCAGTGCTTTATAGGACCTAAATTTGTGGGCAGTCTGGGTTGCAGTTGCAGCTGGAAACCCAAAACATTACAGGTTATTCATGTCTGTGCTGTACATTTGTTGCCATTGTCTGGTGGTATTTCTGTCTGTAAATAATCAGGTGTTCTAGACCAACCAGCTGGTTTTGACACTGAAAAATATTTTGATTAATATTCTGACTCTCATTTAAAATGTTGTTTCATGGACTAAAATATTTTTTAATTTTTTTTTTTATTTTTTTTTATCTGGAGAAAGGGTTTGTAGTGATTGCCATGACATGCAAGGGAATGAGCCATGGGCTAATACATGAATAGTGAATATAAAGAGGTGATGATAATGTGATTATTGAAAGTAATCTAATCAAGGGAGTAGAAATTGCTATATAAGTACAATGATATTTTCTTTTCACTGCTGTCCTGAGGAAAGGATGATTTCAGGTGTCTGTTCACAGAGCTTGAAGAGTCTTCAGCTATGAAGGGTTCTTCAGAAACGTCACACTTTATCGGCCTTGTTGAGCAATTGGAAATGAGTGTCACTGTCACTGAGAATGTGGTTTTATTACTGAATAGCTATTAAAAAAGGCTACAGAAGGCAATGCTTTCCATAATCTATCATTTTTGTGCAGATTCAAGCTGTGGGAGGATGGATTCTCAGTACCTGAGAGAAGCTGTCAGGTCATGATATACAGCAGAACATTAGGAAAGGAAGACAGTAAAACTTTAGTTATGCTGCATTATTTTCTTGCTATTTTCTGTGGCTGTGTTTAAAGAATTGAAATAATGATCTTGCAAGAACAGAATAGTCTTCCTAAAACACTTAATAAAGTGGGCAAAATCCTTTTTCTGATAATTTGCTATGGCTGGAGAGGAAGGTTAAAATTATGTATTAATGAATGCTACATATGGTCTACAACACATGGTTAGAGCTGTTTGTATTTTTTTCCTCCAAAAAAAGGTTGAACAGCAAATTGGATAAAGTTCTGTTTCAAAATGACCAAGCCTGTTTCTTCCCTGGAGCAATTCACACTTTTCCTGGACTTCATTAATACTGGAATTCTAATCTCTTTAGCTCTTACAGCTGTTTCATTTTCAGGGACCAATTATTTTGTTAAAATATGGTTATTAATGAAAATATGTTACCATGTAGAAAGAAAAGGCCAATGCAGATTAAAAAAAAGTGCTTCAGGAAGTTTAAAGCCTTCCTAGCTATGCTCTTTGGACAGCAGAAGAAATAAAATTGGAATAGCATACATTGTTTTAGTGTTTTGAGTGTTTTTGTGATGACCTTTTGTTTTTTTTTTAGTGGGACTGATGTAAAAGGGATACATCTGTTTCCTTCTACTAATGTCATTAAACAAGGAGGTATGAGGTATTGGAAAAAGTTAGTGTAGCTTTGTGAGTCCCTTGCTAGGCACCAGTTTCTTTTTGAAGCACACGCCTTAAGCTCTGAGTTAGCAAAGGCATTATCACTCAGTATTTCTGTTTTCACTGGTTTACTGATGAGACCACACACAGAGCCACAAAATAAAGTTGTGTTGGCAGCACAGCCAAAACTCCTGGAACTGCTTCCCTGTCCACCAACAAAGCCACGTTTGGATTTGTTCTCTTTGTTTCTTTTATCAACTGAGGTTTCAATTTTTGTTTCTGAGAGGACCACCATCTACTTTCAGCTTTATGTTCATCCAGTCAGTTTTGTCTTGATTCCCCCGATCCCTCCCCTGTGCTGCCACTGTCTCTGTCCTAGACCTACTTTGCTGGGAGAGCTTTGGAAAAGTTGCCTTTTCCATTTTTTTGCTCTTTTGCTGCCTCTGATCTAGTCTGACTGGCACACAGAAGCCCTCAGGGCCAGGTGAGTTACCTGTGGTTTGCCTCTTCTTTAAAAGTGATAACTTTAAAAGTGAGACTTGGCCTCCTGCCTCAGTTTCATTGGAAATGCCTTGGAATGGCAGCTGTTCCTTGCCTGCTATTTTGGACAGAAAACTTGCAGAATTTACCCCATGTTTTTTCCAAAGGGAAGATCAATATGTTGCAAAGAAATCAAAACATTAAGAAGCATCTAGAAAATCAGCAAATGAGCAGTCTGATCTCTTATGTTCAGTGGTGCTTTTGAAAAAACCTCCATGCATTCATAATTGCTAATTTTAGTCCAAGTTAAACAGGTTCTCAAAATCAGACCCTGATTTTCAAAGCTGGCTGTTCTCATGTAAGCCTGTAAGTTTATAAGTAACTGTCTGAAGGGATATGCAGGAAAATTTGTAGTCCTTAAAGGACTTAAGTACAATACAAGGCAGATACAAGTGTGTAAATAGCTCTTGCTCACGTACGAACAATTGATATGTCAATTGCTGTCTTTGGTGTCATCTTCTATTGAAGTATTTATTTCCTGCTCTTTAAGAGATGATTAATGAGCCTGTGAGTGATAAATTTACTCAAAAAGTGGTGCTGGTGATATTGAGGCATTTCTGTTATAGGGAGGAATTTGAACTGTTGCAGGTGTGACTCCTAGAGAAGGTTATGTGGGGCAGGTCCTTCACTCCTCCAGGTACTAGGAGCTCTGAAGTTCAGGCTGGGACTCTGTCCAGGGGATAGTAAATCTGCTTTCCCAAACTTCATCTGTGGTTTGGGAATTACAGCAGTTTTTTACTTTATTTCAGACATGGATGGCTGAACTGTGCTGCAGTGTTACCTTATCCCATGTACTCTGCTCAGACACAGCTTTTGTGTATCCTGGTAATATTTTAGGGTTGAAACAGCAGACATTAGCAGACACCCAGATTTGGAAGGAGAAAATAGCTAAAGAGTTATGACAAAATGGAGCAGAGGATGCTGTTACTCAGGCTGTCAGAAAAATAGTTTCTCTAAATTACATTATTTTAGTCTTTGCAGGGGATGAGGGGAAAAGAATAAATGACCCACATATTCCCACTCTGGCACTTACTAACTTTTCCCATTTTCTCCTAGTCCAGTGACTAGTCTGTTATTTACTCTACCAGGTGCATGAAAATCTGTATTTTCCTCTGTTGCCATGTTGATTAAAATCCCACTGATCTCGTTCTCTGTGGGAACTGCCTTGATGAAGTTTGAAGTTACGAACTGTGAACTGTCTTCCACTGCAAGAAGTCTACCAGGTGATTATGAAAGTTATGAAATAACTTGGAAATCCCAAATGAGAACAAATGCCCTAATAGGATACTGGGCTTGAATATTAATTTTGCTACCAACTATTCCCAGTAGGCTTGTAGTCTCCTGGCTGTTCAAGTAACCTGATTTTGAGGTCTGAATTATCAGTATGGCAACAAGTACCTATGAAATAATGTGTGGGTAATGAAATACTCTCCTTCTCTAACTTTTATTGGCCTTTCATTGAGGATAAAACACCTTTGCTGGGAAAGACAAACAATAAACCAGATAGTGCTTATTTCTCCTTAGCTTAATTAATCATGTACACACTTGCTTGTTCATTGAGAAGAAACCTAAAAAACATATTTTCTCTGCAGGGATACACTTTACTAGGGTAGATCAGCTGAGCTGAGGTATATGCTGAAACATATTGAAGTGATGCCAGTATGGGTGTAAGCTGTTTAGGAAGTGCTTGCATGCTCCTCTGTGAAAGACCCCTGGATGTTGCATTAGTCCACTGCAAGTTAAATTGTAACTGTGCATGTCACTCAGTAAAGCAGAAAGTACCTAGAATCTTGAATGATTCTTTTATTTTTAGAGAATTTATTCCTTTTATATGTGTAAGAGTATTCATCTCTGTGCCACTGGCCTATGAAAGACTAGAAATAAATCCCATTCCAGATCTCCAGTTATTATCCTTGCATAATACCAATTTACCAGATTGTTTAGGGCAAGTTATGACATCTTGTGTCACACAAAGTAACATTCATCAGAAAATTTTGCATGCTGGTACACAGTCCAATGCAACAACAATCACATCACTGGATCTCGTTCTGTTCTTTAGTTTGTGAAGGGTGTGCAGAGCACAGGACAACCACTGGGCAAAACCCGGTGTGAGGAAAGATCACTGTGCTTTGAAATCTGAAACAAAACAAACAGCCTGGGAAGGAGGCTTAACAAGCTCAAGTTGGCTGATGCAGCAGTGGATGTGTGTGAAATTGAAAAGCAAACAGAGCTGTTTGTGTGCTGGCCATGCCTTTCAAGGAGAGAAAATTTGTGTTCCATCTGGGAATAATAACCGAGTGTGTCTGTAGATGAAAGACAAAACTGAGAATTTTTGCTGTGTGCCAGTGTGCAAAGTAAGTCCTGCAAGGAGTGTGCTATTGAGTGAGTTTGTTTTAGCCCAGAAATATGTATCTTGTTGCCTCTTTTTATTGGGTGTATTATTTTTCCCCCTTAAACTTGCTGTTTGTGATTAATGATAAATAAAATTAATTTGCCCTAAAACATCAAAGTTAAAATGGTAGCATTGGTGATGCTATGGGAAAATATTTGGTTATGGGGGAAAAAATTGGATATGTGAGATATTGTTGTAGACGGGCAAAACCACTGACATTTATGTGCATAAATGCATTTTCTGATTATCATATGAGTGGTGTTATAATTGGTATGAAAAATGTGTTTTATATAGTCCATGCTATGAAATCCATTATTTAATGTAGCTGCATGGTATATGAAAATGCACTGCAACCCAGGCAGCACTTCCCATTTGAAGGATATTTTCTTCTGGTTCATGCTAGAAGATGAAAACTGACAATGTCTACATAAAAGAATAATAAACAACTGCTTATCAAAGAAGTTTTTAAACATGGATCTCAGCTGATATCACTCCTGTTTGTGTACTTCTGGCAGGAAATTTAGGTCTTTACAAAAGATTGTTCTTGTCTGGGATGCCCTCGAAGTGGTAGCTATAGTTAACTGTCCCTCTTGGAATATAGGATAATTCCTTTCTTAAAAGAAAGAAGAACAATGCTTTGTTTAAAGATTAACTGATAGCTTGCCTCTTCCAAATTGTGAATAATGTCAGGATCCCCATCTTGGCATGCACTGCTGAGCTATTTTCAGGAAACTGCAAATAAAAGCTGTAATTCCTTCTGGCACATCAGGGGTGTGATGGAGGTGTCTGGCAGCATTTCAGTAAAACAATTAGGTTTAGTGGAAAGGATTCCCTCTAGGCATGACTGTCAGTCAAAGTATAAATAGAGGGTGAGAACCTACTACCCAGCCTTGGGACCTTCTGGACAGCAAGTTCCAAGCCAGCCAGCACAGGTAATATGTAATGCTTGTCCCAGGGTTTTTGGATTTACAGCTTACACACTTACAGGCAAGGAGCTTGAAAATTAGATGTGTTACAGACTGTGAGATGAGGCAGAACTTCAGATATTTCAGTGTTTGACGTTTGTAACAAGGTATGTGGCAAGGGAAGGCAGCTGAGATGTGGCTAAATTTTGGGAAGAATTCTAGAATGGAACTATTTATTAAAAATAAGTTTTAGAAGGAGATTTGAAACTCCATTTGAATCTGGTTGCACAGCACGGTGACATGATGATTCATTTGCTTTGTATAAGTGGACAATTGTCACTTGCACCTCCACAGCTCGCTGTAGGGAATGGAACCAATGAGACAGAAACAGGTACTTGATGCTTCCTTGAAAAGAAGTGACTAGGGACCTTACAGCACCTGGCCAATAGAAATTTGGTTTCAAAGGTTTCATAATAAAGTGTTCTTCTGCAAACAGAGTGAAATTTGCTTTCTCTAACTTTTATTTCTGGCAATTCAAGTTGGTGAGATGTCAAAAGCACTCGTTACAGTGACATTAATGGTGACAGTTCCTTCAGAGTGATTGCCTTCTTTTATTAGAGAACACAGGCAGGGCTGGTCTACATGGAGCTTGCCTTGAGGGCACAAGCTGCTGCTTTATACTGCGGATGGGTATCTGGAACTTTCGTTCTTAATTATTTGAAATATGGAACAAAAAAAGGTGGGGATTATTATATTCTTAATTGAACTTGTGAAACATAATGAGAATCCATCCTTGTTTTATTTTGTATATGGGAGCTGGCTTTTTAGATAGGATGTATAGAACAGGGCATGAAAATGTTGGATTATTATTTTCTTATTTTTGTGTTATAGTGACTTTTCTTAAAATACTTCTGCATTTCTTGTTGCAGCATTAGAAATGTTTTCATTTTCCCTGCAAAACGGAGAGCCTCAGGGCTCTGTACTGCACCGGATTCCACTGCCAAGGCACATCAAAGTAGGGAAAATTCCAAAGTTATTCCCTTATGGTTAGAGTCCACCTTCATCTCGGACTCCAGTGCTAACTTTTGCTGTAGGTTCTGGTGGTGCCCCACCTCCCAGTTACACCAGAAGGCTGCACTTGGAGACGTAATTTGGGCAAGGGGTCTCCTCCGATTGACTCCCATTTTACCCATCATTTTACCCTCCTGCTCCATCCTCCCAGGAGCTCCAGTAACAGCTCTTGCTGGTGGAGATCTCCTGCAGCAACATCTTCAAAATTCAAGCTGATCTTCATGACTATGTAAATAATTGGTTAAAGCTGCAAGGTCCCAAATCCAGAATAGAACATGCTGTTTCATTCCAGGCAGTTACCCGTGGATTGTGGAATATTTAGCTGATGGCTTGAAGACAGATTTTGTAAAAAAAGCTCCTGCATCCTTTAGCTCTCTGCTGGAGATTACTGGGCGAGATTGCTTTAAGCGTGTTGTGTTCAAGCGTTTTACATAACGGGGAGTAGAGGGAAGGCACGCAAGCATCAGAAAGTAAAACTTTGGTTGTAGCTTTTCATGGTTCCTGTTTCTTTAGGATTTTGAATTTTCTCTTTTTTATTTCAGGAACCCATTTTGGAGCAATGTGTCTGTGGTATATGGGACAATTTCTCTGGGCTGTTTTTTTTTTTTTTTAATGTTAAGATATGTAAATAAATCTCCTTTGGCCATATGCAGTTACCCTGAAGATTAGCCAGACTTAGTGAGACTGTTCTGTGGCAGGTGTAGGGTTTAATTTTTATTGTGAATTAAGAACTTAGGTAAAAGTAGTTTTAGTGTTTCTTTCCACTAGTCCACACTGTAAATTTTCCTAGCTGTGTTGTGTGCTATCCTGCCTGCTTTCTCCACTGCTATCTGTTTGCAAATTTGGTTAAATGCTGGTATGAAGCAAAAAGGTTATGTGCAGTCAAGACTGGTTTTTATAAAATATGTGAGTTCCTTTTCAGACTTTCAAGGTATTGGATAGTGTATCAGGATATGCTAATGTTTGCTTTCAAGTGGAGGGAGTGGATTTCTGCAAAAAATAACTGATGCTTTTAGTTCAGACGAGGTACTGTTGATTTAAAAAGCATCTTTCCTTTGTCATGTTTAACGTATGTGCCCTATACTTAAAAATTGAAATAGAAATTGAGGATGTGGAAGAAGAACATCAAGAATAACTAAACATTGTGGATCAATTATAGGTTTATTTTAAGGGGGGTTTTAAAATTGAAAATGGATGTTACTCTACACTTAACGTCAAAACTTAATGCCTTACCACATGTAAACTGTTTTTGTAGGAATAAATCCCATTTATTTGATGTCTTTAATAACTTTGGTTTCCTTTATGCTATAATTAATGTTCATGCATAACTGCACCACTGAAGAGATAAGTGAAACTGGAGGCTCCAGTAGTCATTTGGGAGATGACTTAAGCTGTGGCATGAACATGATAGTTGGGTATATTTGCTAGAATGATCTGTAGTGGTTGGAAGTTACAATTTAGAAGTGAGACCTGCACTTCCTAATGATCCCTCTGAGATGAGAAATTTTGATGATCTGATCTTCTGAATATTCAGGAAGATGTGTAATATCATTTTACGTCTGCTTGAACTATTTAAGGATAACTGTTGGTAGGTGTGATGCTAACCATAAAACTTCTTACAAAAATTGAAATCTGGGACTTGGCTTCAATATTTTGAAGGAGATGAATTTTTGGTGCAAAAGAGTTCCCTTTGCAAGGGGATGTTTTGCATTCTTTTCTGTGCAACAAAGTGAACAAAACAAATCCCCTGGTTTGTTACACTGAGGATCCAATTTAGAGCTAATTCTTTTGCAGACTGCTCGAGGTGTGTGAATGTGTCAGAGGAGTGTTGTGCCTGTGGCTCCTGCTTCTAAAGATGATGACTTAGTAGCCATCATTTCTCTGCTGCAGCATCATTTGCTGCCTGTGTGAGGCTTCCAGCTGCAGACTTCAGGGACTGTCAGAACTGCTTGTCTCATGGAAAAACAAAAGTTCTCTCCATCAGGAACATCTGAATCAGTCTGTCTCTATGAAGTTCTTCCTACTACAGCTCTAGCTGCTCAGGATGCTGCAGAGCCATGGCATGTTGGTTCTGTGCAGTTGATCCAGTATGTGGGTCTCATCCATGAGCTTAAATAAGGCCAGAATGGAAGTCTCCAGGTGTGGGACCTGTACTGGTACTGGGCACTGGCACCAGTTTTTCATCTTGGAATCCCAATGGTAGCAGCCCTGGGGTATGTGCTGGGGCAGGAACTCAGTCTCTGTCACAGTGCAGTTGCAAGGGAAACGCTTGTTGATTTGTGTATACCAGCTTTTGAGAGTCTCCTGGTTGCTTCTAAAACTCTGTGATTCATAACTTCATCAGAACCATACCCCCAGGAATTCTCTTGTGTGGGAGTGTGCAGAGTAACCTTGGGAGGAATTGCCAAGGTTTTTCATTTTGGTCTGTTTAGAAATAAGGGAAAAAAAGGACTTGTAATTGTGATGACAATTACGACTGCTGGTTTTCTTTAGAATTTAGCACCAGTAAAGTGCACCTCTTCTATAGGGCAAGCTATGAGTTGTGAAATGACAATACAGCTTTGGTTGTTCTAGGTCAGCATTGATGTGCATTGGATTTCAGGATCTATGAATGTCAGTCTGCCACATCATTTATATTTGGGCTTATTTTTAGTTGAGTAAACTTTGAGTTTGTGGAGGTGCTATAGACTTCAAGTGCCCAGGAGACAGAATTTCAGCAGTTGCAATCTTGTGCCTCACTAAAGAAGTAAATCTTCCTTGGCAGAGTGTCGTGACTGTATCAAATGCTTCTGCTCAGAATTTGTTGCTTGCTATGAATGTTCTTTTGTCCTAAGATCACAAAGGCTGTTCCTGCAGGATATTACAACTTGCTGCGTGGTGCAGGCTATGTGTGGACATCCCAGTGACAGAGTAAGATTGCTCCTGAATGATGCAGGGACCCGAGTGCAGGGGTTTTGTTCTGAAGGGGTTAACTCACTCAGTAAGCATCCCTAAATGCTCTGTTACTGGGATGCTTGCCAGATGAGGTCATGGATCCAAACAACAGAAAAACAAACTCAAGAGGTCAAATGTGTCCATGTCAATGTAAATCACAAGTACCATGAATCCAAGCTGGATTTCCTATCCATAATCCTCCCAAACCTGGGACATACCTGGTTCTCCTGTGTTATATCCATTCTGCACATGCTTGGTTACACAATCCCTGCTTAAAAACTTCCTGGCATCCTTGCAGGGGCCATGACGTTTTACTTTGTGAAGGTGGGAGACAAGACAACTCAAAGAGCCGTGGGGGTTTTGGATTGGGTTTGTTCTGCAAGCTGTTTTTGATGTGTGTGACAGCCTGCCTGGGGCAGCCCTGCTGCCTGAGTTCTCTGCTGAGGTAGAAGCCAGCTCAGGGAATGCTCTGTGTGAGCTGCAGTGAACCTCCCTGGACACTGGCACTGGGAGAGGGAGGAGAAAGCCCCATTGCAGTTATTTTTCTTTTTCAATTAAGAAATGAAGGAATGTCTGCCAATGGTTGGCACTGAGACTTTTTTGGGGTGGGGTAGAGACCAGAGAGGAGTAGTACTGCTGTCTATGACAGGATTGTGTCTGAGGCAGGTCACACAGTGGAGATATATGTACATATATGAGGAAGGAGAAGAGGGATGAAATTGTTTGGCTTTTTAAAAAAATAATTCCTGGACTTCTGAGCAAATGCTTTTCTTCAGTAAGATCCACTGCAGTTCATGCCTAGAGTAGTTCTTTTTTCCCCAGCTCATCTGTAGTTCTCCTCACTGCACCTTTCCCCATGAGAGGAGGGAGAGCAGCTTGCTGCTTCAGGAGGAGAGCATCTGTGAATAACTTCGAGTCATGTTCCATTCTGAAAAATCAATACAGCTGGGAGATTTCAATTGGAGGCAGTATGCTTGTTTTCATCTACAGCTCACATGAAACCTAAAATTTATGTGCATATTTCTCACAGAATCTCCCATCTGTTACCTTAGAACATGTTTTCATATGTATAAATAAGCTTAATTTGCAGTTGAGAGAACATAAAAAATATCTATATGCTCTGTAGGTATCTCAGGCGTTGCCTTCTGCAGTAATGTGGTGAAATGAAGACTGTCCAAGAGTTAGTATTAATGATACAAGAAAGATCAACTTAGGTTGAGATTTTACAGTTTAAATCAAGACAGGTATTTTTAAGAACATCTTCATAATTTTTGTTTTTGTTGAGAATTTGGAACTAGTGCAAACTTATCTTCCTTGTCTAGGACCCTAGTTCTTAAATGATCTACCCCACAAATACATATTCCATTACTGTAATTATGCTTTTCATGTGTAATTTACATTGCAGGTGAAGAGTTTTACACACTCCAAGCCAGTATCACATATTATGCAGGAGAAAGCACCTCCCTTCAGTTATCCTTTTCTCACAAAGCTTTTCTGCACTTTCTTAAAAGATTCTCTGTGTTCTTGTGTAAAATATGAGAGACTTTTGACCAGGCCTAATATTCAACTGGAGTGCAGGAAAGTGAATTGGGAACTAATTCTATTTGTATTTCAGGAATGGTCAACTCCAGGCTGGGGGCAGAGATGGGTAGACTTGTAGAACACTCTCAGTGCCAATCTGCTTTGTAATAATCCTCTTGACTGGGAAGTTGGAACTTTACTGGAGAGAAAGTCTTGAGTGGTAGATTGAAAGTCTTGTCTAGAATCAAGTAGGAACTGAACTGAACTGGTAGGACAGAGAAAACATGTCTAATTCTAGGAATTTGAGCTAAAGAAACAGCAAGAGAAAGGAAAAGCTATCTGACTGCAGAAATAGCACAGTGGAACACTTAGAGGGAGGTTACTGATTGAAACATATCACTGAAGGGCTTTGCAGGAACAGTCCTTAAAGCCTCTTCTGTTCCATTTGCATGGCTCAAAAACATCTTGTCTATGAAAAAAAAAAATCCCCATTTTTCACTGTTATTTAACAACAGCAGGTAGTATTTTCTCAAGTGATGCCCCAGTAAAGAAGAGACCCTGCTTTGCTCACTGCTCTTACTGGGGCTGTGCTAGGCAAGCCTCTGACTGCAGCATCCCAAATGTTGCAGTGCCAACACCCACACCTGTCTGAGCTAGAAACTAGTTCATTTTGAAAACTTTCTGGGATTGAGAAATAGTGGCCCATTTTGCATGAGAGAGCAAGTAATGAATGTTAATGTGCAGTGAATTTGTCAAAAAGCATTAATAGGAAAAGAGTGTGTGCTGGAAAGCAATTAAACCTGAGCTGATGGAGGAAGCTCACTGTACTGTGAGATTACCTGCCAAATATGCTTAGACAAACAAAATGTGCATTGTAAGTAACATTTCATGTCTTAGCTGTGACCTTAAGTGATATTTTAAAGGGGTATTTATTGATATTCATGTATTTGTTCAAGTTTGTCCTGAGTGGGCTTTGTAAGCTTTAAGAACTAATAGAGGACCAACACAAACCAGGTTGAAAAGGTCTTTTTCCAATATATCACTGAATTTGTGGGGTCCTGTTACATAATGAGTGATCTAGATTAAAGTTGCTGACATTCAAATAAAGGCACCCAGTGAGAAAATCCCAGCAGTTCTCTCACTGGTTCTTCTCATACTTCTAGAATGTATTTTACACTTTCTTGAACAGATGAGATCAAGCTCTCTCATAGTGCTTTCTTTACTCTATAAAAAAGTGTGAAGCAGCCTTCTGTAGAGACATAGGCTAGAGTCAGTAAAGGTTCTCTGACATTCTCAGTCTTCTCATTTTTTGTGACTCTACAACAAGAATGCCCAAGGCCTATTTTCATGAATGCAAGCTATGCATTGTAATTTTAATTAAAGTAATGGTTGCTGGTAGATGAAATATACAAGCAACTTTATAAATATATCAGTGTTGGTTAAACATCCATCAAAATTGCCACCTGGTCCTGTCCAATTTGTCATTGTAGGTAGGAAAAAGGCTCTGAAGACTGCTAACTTTGGGGCTGCTACAACATGTATGGAACCCAGGGTGATTCTGATGATTTGCTCCTTAAACTCTTTGTAGGATTCTGCAGTATTAATTGGATATTATATGATGGCAAAATGGTCAGGGATGAAAAGCCTATCCATTATCTCACGAAACATTTAAAGCTAATTTTAATCCCATTATTTTGGGGACAACTATCTGGGTAGGAAATAGCTCTAGATATGTCAGATATAATTTTTTATTGAGATCCTTGAAATACTTTTCTTTTTCTCTCAACTTCTGGGTAAAAATAGACAGGAAATTAAGCCAAGTAGTTTTAATCTGAACCCAATTCCTTATGTCTGAGTTTTCAGTGCAAAATTTCTGCATGATCCTTTGGAGGGAGTGTTGGGCTACTGTACTTGTGTAATGACCGAGGAGAAAGAGTTGCTGACAAAGAAAGACTCATCTTTATAGCAAAGGAGTTTATGAAAGTCTACGTTGGTAATTAGTTTAGATCTCGGCTGTAAATAGAAACTGTATTTTTCAAGTGAAATTTTGTTTGTTTCTGCCCTTTGCTCTCTACTTTTGAATAAGACATGAGTCAAGCATGAATCCACTTCTGCTTCTGAGTTATAACCATAAAAGAATGAGGGGATAATTTGAGTGATCCAAAGAAAATGATTTATCTTTCTATTACGTCTGCTGCTAAAGGCAGTTTATTGTATTAGATCACCTCAGCTGGTGCACATAAAGTTCCAATTCCTGTCTACAAACCTCACCAGTGATGCTTAACTGCAGCCACAGAACATGGCTTAATCAGCTCAGTAAATACTGCAGCCAGTCTGAAAGTTGCTGGATCCTGTGTGTTTAGGTACAAGTACATTTGGGAATGTGATGAATAAGTCTCACTTGTCCAGTGTTATTCTCCAGAACCTGGCTGTATCCAGGACCTTGGTAATACCAGCCATTTTTCTGAAAAAATCCTGTGTGAAGAAAGGATCTTTTCATGCTGCTTGGAAGCCTTTCTTTTCCTTCTGTCTTGCCATGTATGCCTATAATCTCTTCTAGTCTTTGTCCCCTAGGCTGGCTCCGTACTTGCTGATTCACATATCTGCACTATAAAGGAAAGAGATCTTGAAATCAAGTAAGCTTCATTAATATGAATTGAAGGTCTAACTAATATTTACAGTTCTTTAGTTATTTTCCTTGTGCTTAAATTAAGAATTCATGTTCCCTGAACAGCTATTGAGGAGCTGAAGGCCATTCAGTGGACCTAAGTCAGACTTGGTGCAGTGTCTGTGTAACAAATGTAACCACTTAAACTAGATGTTGAAAATGGGGATGTCAATATCTTTCTTTCCTGACCCATTTAATTAGATAATATACATATCATTTCTACTTTGTATTGTGAGTTAAACTTTTAATTCTCTAACTGCATTTAAATGCCAACCATTTCTTTTCAAATTCAAGTCCTTAAATGATGTTTTTCCAATTCAAATATCATGGTAAAATATATTCCCCCAGAGGCTTGGTACAGTGTGAAAATGTGGAGATAATGGATACATGTGCAGTGTACATCTTCCTACCAGATGGTACTGTTCAAATTTATAGTGTTGCATAATTGCTTTAGAAGAGGCTGAATGAATTTGCTTAATTTTAAAATTTCTTTTGTAAATGTTGGAGGATTTTTCTTGCAATGTGTGATGCTAGTTCATTGCCAGTTTTGCCACAGCACTGATCTAGAGCACAGACATTTGAGTTAAAAGAAGATACAACATCCTGTTACCAGTTGGAAGGCAAAGAGTTTTTGATTTTTAAATAACAAGTTTAACTATTGATTCTGGCATATCAGTAAATAAGCCTTTTTGTCTTTGGATCTACAGTTCACATGAGTCAATGCATTGGTACTAGGAATTGGTCGATTATTATAAGAAAGCTTGGAAAATTTCTTTTCCTTGCTGCTTCCCTCAGATTTCTAGGGGACAGATTTTTTTTAGGACATTTGAGTGTCCAAGCTGTGGTCTTGCACACCAGTAGTTGTTAGAGTACAGCATTTAGCTTCTTGTAGTGTGTATATTTCCTAGCGAGTCAGAAGTCACTGTGGAAGCTGAGTGATGTTAGTATTGGCTCAGGGTGCTGTCTTAATTAAACAAATAGTCCTTCAAATGTGCTTAACAAATTTAGAAAAATTCTTTTGTTTCTTAACATTGTGCTAAATGCAAAGAAAACCAGTAAAGCTGTCTGGGAGAAAATGCTTGCAAAAGTGTGCTGGGTGAGTCACTTTGTACAAGCAGATGTCTTCACTGCTTAAAACGAAGACCACTTGTAAAACATACATGTAGGGATGAATTATCAGGGTTCTGCCATTCTTGGCCTTGGACAGAATTCTGTAGATAACTAACAATCCATTTACAAATATAATCTGTGCATGATTTAACCTTAAGGGCAGTTTATGTTGGAGGAGGAAGGAAGCAAACCTGAAACACTTGTAAAATCAAAAGCTTTGTTTTGATTTTCTGTGAAGCTCTATCTGCTGTTTTCTAGTGGAGTAGAATGGAATAAGATCTGATTTTATCACCTGTTTCTGCCCCCCATTTAATTCACTTTTGGTTTTGGTAAGAACACTTGGATCCCTGTAAGTCTATGGGATCAGATGGGATTCACCCAAGAGTACTCAAGGAGTTGGCTGAAGCCTCAGTGGTTTTTGAAAGGTCTCAGGAATCTGGAGAGGAACCAGTTTACTAGAAGCTGCCTAATGTCCAAATTTTCAAAAAAGGCAAGAGGGATGGGTCTGCCTACAGGCCTGATGAGCTCACTTTGATGCCTGGTAAAATTACAGAGATGATCGTTCTGGGAGTTATTGGAAAACATCTGAAAGACATCACAGTCATCTGTCACAGCAAACACAGGCTCATGAGGGGGAAGTCCTGCTTGACAAATTTCATTTCCTTTTCTAACAAGGTAACTCATCTAGCTGATCAAGGGAAGCCAGTTGATGTAATCTTGCTGGGTTTTGGTAAAGCTTTTGATACTGTCTCTCACAGGATCCTTCTGGACAAGATGTCCAGCCCACAGCTGGATAAACACATCCTGTGATGTGTGAGCAACTGGCTCGTGGGCTGGGCAAAGGGTTACAGTGACTGGGGTGACACCAGGCTGGTGACCTGTCACTAGTGGGATTCCACAGGGCTCCATCCTCGACCCTGTGCTCTTCTAGGTCCTCATACATGATTTGGATGGGGATACTCAGTTTGCTGATGATAGTGAACTGGGAAGAGCCATTGATTCCTGAAGACAGAGGGCCTGCAGAGAGATCCTGACAAACCAGAGGGCTGGGCAATCACCACGGTGTGAAGTTTAACAGAGAAGTGACAGGTTCTGCACCTGGAACGAGGCAGCCCTGGATCTATGTACGGACTGGATACGAGTCAGCAGGGGCTGATATCCAGGAGGGCTCTTGGGGGACATCAGGCCCAGCATTACCAGCTGGGCAGGACAAGGGGTTGTCCCACTCTGCCCTGCACTGGTGTTGCCTCACCTTGAATGTTGTGGGGTTTGTGGTGCTACGTATCGGAAGGATCTGAACTGCAGGGGAACATCCAAAGGAGAGCCATGAACCTGCTGAAGGGTCTGGAGGGGAAGCCATAGGAGCATCAGCTGAGGTTACTTGGGTTGTTCAGCCTGGAGGAGGCTGAGGGGAGACATCACTGGTCTTCATGAGGGGAGAAGAGGCAGGCACTGGCCTTTCAGAAGGCTATTTAATTACTTTATTATACTGTATTACACTATATTGCACTAACAAGAACTGTCACTAACTAACTAACCTAAAAACCCGTGACTCTCTCCTGAGAGTCCCGACACAGCTGTTGGATCCAATTGGTCTATGAATCCAAACAACCATCAAGCAATCCCCTTGGGTAAACAATCTCCATACCACATTCCACATGGGCACAAACACAGGAGCAGATAAGAATTGTTTTCTCTTGTTCTCTCTGTGCTTCTCCAGGAAAAATCCTGAGAGAGAGAGAGAATTATGTCTCTCTGTTCAGAGAATGTGAATAGGCAGCACTCCTGAATTCACTGTGGCAATGCTCCTCTTCCATGCCCTCCCCAAGCAGACAGGAGTGTCCCTGTCAGCCCTTGCTTGGCTAAACCAGACAGTGGGGTGGGTTCTTGGTGTGCCCTGTTGTTCCTGTAACCTCCCTCTGTACTTGCACAGTTTCAAGTATCTTTCCTGAGTGTGAGTAACAAGAATTGCACAAACCAGTTTCAGCTGTGTGTTCACTGGTGCTTTGTCCACCAGCACTAACATTTCTGCACCTGAGCTGCAGATGCAGCCCATGCACCCTGGGATGAACTTTTCACACCACATAATGATCAGTGATTTAATTTAATTCATGCCAGGTTATACATCTTGGGAGTGAAATAGCACACTCGTTCAGTGATATGTGAGGTATCTTAATATTATTGACCTTTTCTACCACTACACGATATTTATTTCTGCAATAAATGTTTACCAAAAACAGCTTTTATACCACTTAAAAAGCATGATTTTCCAAGGTTAGATAGTGTTGAATCTACATTTATCTTCTGAATTCAACATATGACCCAGGAAAATGCTCATTGTCAGAGGCCGTGGATTCTTTTATGTGCTGGGAGCAAAGTGGGAGCCTGGTTCTGCTTCAGATTGTTCTCCTTTTTTTCTATGTTTACAATGTTGTTCACATCCTTAACTTGATAAACCCAACAAAACAGCTTTCAATGCATTTTGAGTGGTATCCAGAAGACTGAATAAAGAAAGCCTTAGCTTGAGACAGCCTGTTTACCCCAATTAAAATACTGTAAATTAATGGTACCTACATGATTCTAGCTGAACAGCTAGAATAAGGTGATGGTTTAAAACCACTAAATGAAAAGCATTCAGTTTCATTTAGAACAATGAAAGTTTGTCTGTTTCTTTTTATAACTTCTGAGAAGTTTCTGGGACATACTCTTTTCCATAAGGTCTGTGGGTTTGTGCAGGGGGGATTTGTCAGGGCTATAAAATTAGCAGGATTGTGTCTGTCCTCCCTTTTCTAGATGATATGTAAGTTCACATTGTTAAAAAAAGCTAGTTAAGATGTATCAAAAAGAGGTGACTGCTTTGTTCATTGGAGAAACAACAAACTATTTTTAAAGCCATTGAAAACTAATTTAAACTTTATCAGGTTTAATTTGTTAAAAGGGAATCAAGGTGACCTCTTTGGTTCTAAAATGTTGACACAAAAATACTACTGAAAGGGGCAAAATATGCATTACATTAAAAGCACAGTGGTGACAGCAGCCACCACCTTGCTGCAACTAATTTTATGGACTTTTAGTACAATAATTTATTTTGTGAGATTCCCTAGAGAAATCTTGAAATGTAAAAAAAAACCATACAAAACCAAAATCTCTAGAAGGTTGCAAGAAAGAAAAAAAAAAAGTTATATAGCTGCTTTAATAAATTGGTGTTCACATTCTGGTCCAGACAAGATCTGTCAAATTAAACACCCAAATGAACCCTTATTTTAAGCATTATCTCTTTTGGTCAATCTCTGTCATTGGTGGCTAAACTGCTACTAAGGACTGTATACTGAGAATCTGCTGAGGATTATCTTAGTACAGTTCTACACGTGCCAACAGCAGCTTTCCATGATCTTCCTGGCACTCAGATAAGTGTGTAACGATTGAAATGATACCTGTCATTCAATTTGTCTGTATTTTGGAAATTGCACAGCTTGCTGAACTTTGTTCTGAATCCTGTAATTAGCTACTTCTAGCAGAAAAATGAGTTGCTATTCTAGTCTACCCAAGACTCATAATTGACTAAATTTGGATCTTCCAGGAGTCAGTATGTCTGTCTGTATTTTAGCCTCATTTATAACTCCATGGAAGACTGATCTTTGCTTTGTACTTCATGGCCCATTGTGCTCCATAAGGTTAAATGTAGCCTACTCTGTATAACTGTTTTATAGATATAAAATAATATATTTGTTTTACTAATGGTTAACTTCTAAGAGTTTCAGACATGCTTGCTCCTGCACTCCCAGCATGTGGGTTTCAGACTAAAAGGTTTGTACTTAATTATATGCACTTTAATAAATCTAGCAATCAAGCCATGCAAAGTAGCATGGATGTGTTGGCAATGGAGCCAGACTGTCTAGAATTCAAAGTGATTTAAGGAGAAAAGCAGTACCTTGGATAGGGGAAGGTCATGCTGTAACTTTTAAGCTTTCAGATGCAAGATTTATATATTCTTTTTTTTTTTTTTTTTTTTTTTTTCAGTAGGGGGATAAAATAATAATTTTGTTATTAGAGTAAGAGACAATGGATTTAGAGAAGATATTTTGCAGCTGCACAAAAAGAACAGATTACATGCATTAGTTCTAGTAGGAACAATACCATGCTGGATTTGTGTATGGCCCTAGATATTTGTGATAATTTATGCCAGAATTTCCTATCTGTAAAACAGGTACTGAGAAGGATAACTCTTTTAATGAGTTTTCTTCTGAGGTACTGTTAATTTTGTGTGCTCTGCTCAAGATTTTACTTAGTGAAGGGTTATTGTGTATAACAGAACCTTCACTGAGTTTTATCCTTTGGAACATTACCAAATTTCCTTGTTACTTGGTACAGAAATACTGTAGCCCAATCTAGAAGCAATAAAAACTGAAGTCACAAGGAAAATCATGTCCTAAGAATGTGACAGTTGCCTTGAGAAATAATTCACCAGTGTAGGGAAGTTGTGCACTGTTTTGATGAGCTTTGTTCACAAGTCAAAGGATGTCTTGAAGTAGTAGAAAGAGGGCTTGGCACCATTTGTTCTTTCTTCCAGACGGTCCTGGTGACAATATAGGTTACATCTGTTTGTCTGGACATGTGATGCTGACTAGTGGTGACTTTCTGAAGTCTGGCATATGCGTCAAAGCCAAGTGATGAAGTGCTGAACAAGGCCAAACCATTTAAGGACTTTGGTGCAACCTGGAACAAGGCCTGGACTATTTTGGTTCTTGGCCTGAGCAAGATGTGCTGTGCCACGTCTGCACCTCAATCAGCATTACCAAAGCGTGACAGAGAGCCAAGAATAAAAAAGTGAGAAGTTGGTCTCTTTCCAAGGTTATGGGCAAAGTTTGGTGGAGAAGCAGCTGGGACAGCTGTGGTGGAAAGGCAAGTCCTGCTGGGCTCAGCAGGGGCAGGCAGGTGCTGTGAGGAGCTGCTCCCCTCCCTGTGCTCACCTGAGCTCCGTGTCTGCAGCCTGGAATGGTTCCTGAGAGCTCGGCATGCTGCACTCCCTGGCCCTTGCTGAGCCTCTTCATAGGGAAACGGTGAAGGAGGCAGAATGGAATGTTTCTGGAGAGTGTGTGACTGTGTAAAAATCTCTGTGTGTATACACACCTGTGATAAAACAAAAGCATGACTTTGACATGACATTGACAAATTCGAGTATTATGTATTTGGAATTTCCCACTTATGAATCTGCCAGATTTACAGGGGGAATATCAAAGTCAACCTGAGGCAGAAAAATCAAGAGCAGTGAGTTTCCAGCTCAGTGAAGCATATTTCACCTCCCCAAGGGGAAATGCAAAACATTTCCTTCTAATTCAGGTGTGTAAATGAGAAGCACTCAGAGTGCATTATATCAGCCTTTTCTCATGGCTGCAGCTTACTTACAGAATCATTTTTTCAGTGGTGGTATTTAATTTGTGGTCACTCTTCTTATAAAAGTAATTTGGTAGTTCTGATTAATTTACATCTGATTTAGATGTCAAATAAGAAATTTAGGTTATAATTTAGTCATTTACATAGTTTTATACATTGTAGCAGTGTGACCGTCAGTGTATAAAATATATTTTTGGAAAAGATTATACTATCTATGAGTGTACTGTCTCTTTCTTCAGACTTCTGCACTGTTCCCTTAAATTAATGAAGATGCCTAATTTATTAGATAACAAAATATTGTTGATGCTTACATTTCTAAAGAATCGTGTAAAGTGCATAAAAAGTGAGTTTTGATCCAAGCTGAAATGACAGCACTGTCCTACCCTTTTATTCATTGGATACTCTGAGGAAATAGCCTTTGACACATACATCTCAGAACAAATGTATTTTACCCTATTATTGACAGGCTAACAGCCCTGTATAAATCAGTGCTTCCTGCAGTTCAGCTCTTAGCCTAATTTGCTCTAATAATAAGGTGCCCATGGGCTGAGGTTGCTGTACAGGGGACTGATTCCTCATTCTGGTCTCTTTATATGGCTTTCATAAATTGCAGTTTCATTATTTCAATACCTTTGCACCATTAACCAGGGAACATTCATGGGCATGCACACAGGTATTGGGATTATTTCTTGGATCAGTGAAACAAAATCTCAGAATATGTGGGAAGGAACCTCGAGAGGTCACCTGGCCAAACCCCCAGGCTCAGGCAGGGTCACCGAGACCAGGCTGCCCAGGACTGTGTCCAAACAGCTCCTGAATATCCCTGAGGATGGAGACTCCACAGCCCCCTGGGTGACCTGTGCCACTGCTCAGTCACCCTCACAGTGAAAATGTGATCCCTGGTGTTCAGAGGGAGCTTCCCAAGTTTCACTTTGTGCCCTTCTCTTCTGATCCTGCCACTGGGCACCACTGAAAGGAGCCTGGCTCCAGCTTCTCTGCAGCCTCCCTTCAGGAACAGCAAACCGTGACAGACAGTAAGGAATGAAAGTGGAAGGACAGAGGAAGCTGTTATACCACTTGCAGCTAATTCAGAATTGGTGTGGGAAAGGGTTCAGCATTTCAGGTGAAAAAACATTGCCTGCCTTGAGGTGTTTATCTGGATTTGTCTTTGTGGTTGGTACAGATGGCAACACCTTCCTTAGATTTTAACGTAAGAGCTGAGTGTATTTTTATATTTTTGCTGTTCTGTTTATATGGAGATTATGATATGGGAGTGATCAAGTGTTACAGTTGTCCTGGTTTTCTTGTCTGAGCATTTTCAAGGACGATGGGCTTTCCATGTGAGACAGCACAACAAAATGAGGATTGAAAAATGGTGAGTGCTGCAAATCTACATAAAGGAAAAATCATGCAACTACCTGGAATAAGGTATTTGCATTCACTTCCTACTCTTGCCTGAGAAAAGATTTTTCTCCCTTTGCCTTTAATAGAAAAGTTTTCTTTGAAAATGGTTTATATAAACTAGGATTGCAAGTACAGTCAACTGCAGGTGAATTTGAGCAAGATTTTTGGGTCCTGGGGATATTTGCTTATTTATGTATTTAATTTTTAAGGTTTTTTAATACACTTTTTCCTTTTGAATTTTGAAGAACCTTAAATTTTGAAGAACCTAAAACTTTCCTTAAATTCAGAGTGCAAGACAAAATTAAATGTGACTTTTGTGCAGTGATATAAATTGGGACTTACTTGCTTATCTTGTGTCAAAAAGTGTAGAATTGCAGTACCACAGAAAAAGAGTTCATATTTTAAATATTTAGACTCTAGTACATGAAATTAAGAAGGCAGAAAAAATGTGCAAGACTATAATCTAAATCTGATATTTTGCTAATAACTTAATCTAAGTATATTTTTAAATTGTAATCTTACAAGTACTAGAAAAGTTTTGGATGAAGATGATACAATCTCTGAGGGGAGAAAAAAAACCCCAAAAAATGACCAGCTTTTTAAAAGTAGCTTGGATCATCAAATTCCACAAGGTCAGCTTACTATTCCAGTAGGCTCTGCAGGATATGCCAAGTAAAGATAGTCTGCATATATGTGAGTATTTGTTAAAGAGAAACAGTAAAGAAAACTCTGCTTCCTTTGTTTTACTCCATGAAGACCTTGAAACCCCTTTCTAGTATGGCACAAAAGTGCTCCAATTTAACTTCTGAACTTCCTTTCCCTCTCTCCTCATGTGCAAGCTGATGTGGAAATTTCCTAAACTCTAAAAAAAACATGTGCTCTGGATATACCTAATATAATTTTAATAATTTGGAAGGTGTGAAGAGGTAAATGTATAAATAATCACAACCCCAAGCTGAACTCTAAATTTTTCGAAACAAGGGTGGAATATAATAGGAACTCAGCAACTGCAGTTTGTTAGTGTACTTGGGTACTGAAGCACGAAGAAAATCCAATAAGCTACTAGAATCTAATTCAGTGTTGTAAAGTTTTATTAGCTGCTAGTTTGAATATGATTGCAGTGAAATTAATAGTGGAAGATTCAGATTATCTTCTTTTCACTGTTTATGTTTAGAAATGCTTTTCTGTCTTCTCATTGCTGAATATACTGCTTGAAGTAATTTTTCTCTGAGTAGCCAGTATTGGTTTTTCCAGATAGAAGGTTGTATTTTGCAGCTTTGATAGTGATCTGAAAACACTCAGAGAAGCTCCATTTGGTTCTGCAGTGTAGTACATGAAACACTGAGATACAAAAAGCAGTTAATCAAATTTTAGTTCCTCCTTGGCCTTTTTATTATCTACAGAAGTATAAATGTACTTCTTCAATATAGTCATCATAATGTAATTTCTTTAGCCATTTAGGCGGTTTTCTGTTCTTTAAGTGTCCTTTTTTGTCTGACACTTGTACCAGTGTTTTGAAATGGCAGACAGTTTTATAGGTGAGATCTTAGCGGTGCCTCACAGAGATTGTCTTGATTTGTGCCAAGTCTATAAAAATGGCACAAAATGATAATGGCTTTCTCCTACCTTTGGTACATTCTTTTATAGCTGGTTGAAAAACAGAAAGCTGCTTAAGTAAGAACTTTTCTCTGACTGTAATTAATATTCAGATAATTCATTTTTTATCCTTTCAGTGATACTTTTCTCATGGGCCACTGTTTAAAATGGCTTGCACTTGCTTACTCTGACAATCCTGTTGCCCACTGAATTGCTCCAGGTTTTATATTTTAATCTCTGGGTTGCCCTGGAGCTGTTGTCCAGCCTCTGCTGTTCTGTTCCTGCTTTTCAGATCTACAGCCAGGAGCCCTGATTTGTGCAAAGGTAATGCTTGGGATGATACTGTTGGCTTTGAGTTTAATGTTAAACAGCTACTAAAACAGTCCAATTTTCCAAAAGCCAGAGTTTAATCTTTACATAGTGTTGAGAAAATAAGAGTTTCATTGCACAGCTGTTAGCATGATAATCAATGTGAACACTGGAGTCCTATACTGCAAACAAAAGGCACATCTGTTCTCTCTGTGGAACTTTTTAACATTTCTCATTGACCATTCAGGAGGCTTATCTCTGTCTTATTAGCCAAAAATATAATGAAGTCTACGAAAATGTTTTAGTGGCATAAATCTGAACAACCTTTTACTTGAACAAGGCCACCTTCTAGGACATCAAAAGCTCTTTGGTCAGAGATGAAGGTTAAAAAATAGCTCCATTCTTAAAAATTCACTTAGAGTCCTTAAAACGGGCAAGCAAATGAGGAGACACCTGACTAAACTCAGTATAAAAATATTCCTTTTTTGTTAAGGCTAGTGTAAAGAGCTTGTCCTAGTACTGAAAAAACACATGTGAATGCACATTTTGCATGTAGCATAGGATTTGCTTCTGTCACAGGCTGCAGAAATATTGGCTGATATAAATCCACAGCTGACAGACGTCAGATCTCTGGATGGTCTTCCAGGACATTGCCCAACATAAGAACTCAACAATCAGCTGTCAAAAATTCTCCCAGTTCTAATAACTCAAAGTTTGCTATTCATTTTAGAGAATTTATGTAAGTCTGTTTCCCAGTGTTGGTATTCCCATGATTCTGCAGTGTTCTCATTTAACTTAAAAGTTTGCAACCTGCCAAAGATTAATCTCTCTGCACCAAAGGTAGCAACATCTGCCAGTACTTCTGTCGAGAACTGGGAGAAAATTCCAAGTGTAGAGATGTAATAGTTTTTGTTACAGAAAGGACAACCATCACCCATACACAAGCACGTTCACTGGTGCACATGCAGCCAGTTGTGCAGGAGTGAGGCTCCATTTGTGAAGATGTCATTTCCAAAGCACTTGACAATGCAATTTTGCTTAATCTTTATGCCATCTCTTGGAATTAAAACATTTAACCTCTAAAGCTGCTTCCATGTGGAGCAAGCTCAGAGATTTACCAAATTGTTCATAAATGTCAGTCATTATGTTTATCTTTAAAGATAAGCAAAAGGACACGAATTATTCTGAAGGAGATGCAGATTTTCTACCATCCTTTTCTTCTGAAAGCTTCTTATTTTTTCAAAACTTTCTCTGAGAGCTTTGGTCTTATCAAAGAGAG
This sequence comes from Vidua chalybeata, assembly GCF_026979565.1. Lineage (NCBI taxonomy): Eukaryota > Metazoa > Chordata > Aves > Passeriformes > Viduidae > Vidua > Vidua chalybeata. Next base: position 6,023,158 of record NC_071545.1, on the reverse strand, counting down.
GTGGGAAGTATTTTCCTCTTCCAGACGTATGCATTGATACTTTTTAAAGTGTTATCCTTTATGGTACCTGGGCAAGCCATTCCAATTTACATGACAAAGGAATAAAACTGCTCTATGCCTAAAACATCTGCCAGAGATTGAAGAATTCTGGGTGCTCCTAGTGAGAGGTTGAATCATACATTTATCATACATTCATACAGGACAGCTTTTAGAGAAATCTCTGACCCTTCCAGAGAGATCTTGCTGCAATATCTCCTGACAAGGGAGGAGTCTGGTTCCAGATGTTTGCAGCTCTAAGGAAATTCAGTAATACTTCAAGTAATGATAAATGAAGTATGATATATAATATATGAATGGAATCAATTCCAATTTGTTTTTCAGTTGGAAGATCCATGGGCTGTGATCTGGGGTCTGTTTACAGCACACAGGCAGCAGGATACCACCAGATAAATGTGGTCCATGGTGAGAGGCATGGGAGATGTGATCCTTTCAGTGATCTTTTCTGGGTGGATGTGAATGTGTTTTCTATTGCAGAATGCATCTTTTCAGACACCTTGGTGGCTCACAGTAACCTTGTTTATAAACCCTGTGTGATGGGCTATATGCTCTATATGCTGTGTTGGTCATCCATACAAAAAGTCTTTGTGCAGAAGGGCATTTGCACAGTGCTTGACTGCTGATTGAGAAGAAACATCAGAGTGAAAGGGTTCTCTCTGCTTCTGCCATGTGCCAGCCTTGTGACTTGTGTGCTGGGCAGGCCTGAGGTTGGGGGGCTTCAAGAGGCCTGGGGGTTACAGGCTCTCGTAGCAGCATCTGCTCATTCCTCTGTGAAGTGAAAAGGAGGGACCAGGATTCTTCCTCTTCAAGTCTGTCAGACAGCAGGCAGCTGTCCTGTAAGCAGACAAGCCTTTTTTGGGAGACTTTGGCTGCTTTCTGGTTTTGCTTTTCTTTTTTAGTGAAGCTGCTCTTTCCACCCCTTGTCCATTGTGCCTTTGAGTGTCCCAGTAGAGTTTGAGTTCTAAGTAATCACAAATCAAAGGCTTAGCATTTAATTAGCAGACAAAAAAAGGAGATATTTAAGACAGAAGGGTTTTTCAGGTCTTAAGCCTGGTTCAGCAATTCAGTGATGCAATTTTTGTATTTTAAGGCTGAAGAGTAGGGACAGACATATCTCATGTTATTCTGAACTTGTTTCCTGCCTGGGCAGTAGAGGTGGGTGGTTAAGCCTCATCCCCAGTTCTACCTTGTGGAGCTCTGCCACTGTGTTAAAACTCAGTGCACGCTCTCAGTAATGAAATATAAAAACATTTTGATGGTACTTAGGAACAGGACGTAGCAATAAAATTTGCTTTCTACTGTGCTGTCTTACTGTTGTCTCCTGAGCAGCATATGCCAGTGCTTTGCTTGTTGGCTTCATCACTGCCTGTGTGTCGGGCAAACAGGTCGTCACAGGTAACTCTGCAGATGGTTTTCTTAGCTTTGATCCAGTTTGTCTAATTTGTAGGTTCCTTGTGACTTCCTGCTTCTCCCTGAACTGTGAGACATAGCAATATTGGAGCCACGTGAAAACACTGTGTGGCTCATTTTCAACTAAATTACCCCGAGCATGTAATTATAGCAATTAGTAAAGCTCCCTCTGTCTTTCAGCATTCTTCAGAAAACACCCTCCTCATGCAAGTTGAGTGAAATGCCCTAGGTCAGTAGCTACACAGATAAGTCATTTAAAAATTGTCTTGATGTGACCAGGATAGGGTTTACTGCATGCAACAATGTATCAGCTTGGCAAAAGATGTGTAATGATCTTGTTGTTTGGGATTTGGAACTGGAAGAAACTGAACTCTTTATTTTACAATTTTCGTAGTTACCTTTTTTGCAGTGTCCTCATCCATTTCAGTACTGGGGGAGATCATAAACACCACTGGAGAGCATTTAGGATGTTACTGAAAATATCTTTGAAGATAGCATCATTATTCCAGGGATGTGGTTACTTGTCTACTTCATGATTTCGAATAGAAACTTTTTTGTTTGGCTTTTCTTTTATTGTTAGTTTTTGTGGTGTGGTTTTTTTTTTTGTTTGCTTGGTTTTGTTCATTTTTAAATAAATATTATTTTAGATTTAATTTCATTTCATTTATCTGCAAAAGCAGAACACTTAGAATTGTTAAATACACAAGCCACTGGGGTTTAAATTCTGTAAGGAAACAAAATTTATATTTAAGGCTGATTCCATACTGTGGTGGGATCCTTCTTCCTTGTTGGCTTAGCTGACAGTCCACATGGCTATGTCAGAGTTCAGCACTACTGAGAGTTGGCTTGATTTAGCATTTTTGAGGAAAAGACCATTCTGTGCCCCAGGAAAAATCTGTCCAGCACTATGAAGAAAACTGAGAACACCAAAAAATGCAGTCATATAAATTACTTCAGTTCAAGACCTGTGTTATTTTCAACATCACCTCCATCATGGCTTGGTTTAACTGTTTTATTGCTTTAAACTCTTTTGGACCAAATCTCTTAGGTGTGAGTTTTGTGGAGGGCTGGTGAAGAGGGTGCTCCATGGCATTCTTCTAGAGTAAATCAGAGATTTGGGAGTGTTGCAAGAGGTTCCCAGATGGAGAATTGGTGACTGCCTCCCATATTTGTATCCTGCCTGTATATATGTATAACTTCAAAGAGATTTAAAGCAGAGTTTAGTATTGCAGCAGATTTCTTGCAAACTCTTGGCTTTCCCTGTGTCTTTGCATGAGATGATAGGGAGTGGGCAATTTTCTCCAGCAGGATATTTATATAGATGCGAGCTCTTGCGGCATGTACGCTCGTATATATTGGTTCCTTCTTTTTATAGACTGGTGATCTGAAATAGAAGTGACTGGCAAAGAGAAATGTCTTGAGGCACTTGAGCATCTTAAGAGAATACAAAGTAGTCCGTAATATATATTTACCTACCTAAACAACAAACCTTTTTCACAAGTCCTCTCTGAGGTTTAAGTGGAATTGTTAATGATTCTCACTGGTTTTCTCTCTCTAGATTTTATTTATAGTATCACCTTTGCTTACAAGGTTTCTCTAGATGATCATGGCACAGCACAGTTCTTTTAGTATAGCCAGTATGTCAAGAAGTGCAATCTGTAATGTAATCTGACAAGCAGTGCGCCATCCTATGCACCTGGTGTTTTTACAAGTCTCACCTTTTGAACTCAAGCTTGTATTATAAATGTGCTGGTCTCTGAAGGTGCAGAGGTTCACCTCCCTCAGTGGTAGCAGAGAGATGGTCATTGTAGTGCACTTGCCACCTGAAATACGGTGTGGAATGTGAACATGTGGTTTTCCTGCAGGGGGTTCTTTGCGTAGTTTAAAGACCCAGAACAGGCTATCAAGCAGAAAATAGAAGGAGCTACCGAGGTTAAATTAGCAGGTAGGAAAAAGCTTGACATACTCTGTCTATGCAAGGAATTTAATAAATCAAAGTTTGTAGTTTGCAGAATAGTGGAGTTAAGATTCCGTGAATGTGGAACAAGCTTTTCTGCAACACTGCACTTGCTCCATATTTGCTCCTATTCCAAAGTGCAGGCCTGAAACTGTTTTTTTTAGTTAAGAGTTTTTTTTGTGTGCTTGATTACCAGTCTTATGAGTGTCTTGAGTATCCATAAGTACTGTTTTTATTCCTTATATCCCTTGCATGCTTTGATGTACATGGAATTTTTATCTGTCCTAAAGTCCAGGATAGGATGGTGCATGCAGAAACCTCACAGGTAAGGGATAAATTAATGCTAATGATTGAATTTATAATGTAGTTTGGGAAAATTCTTGTTTGTTTTTTTTTTTTTTGACAAATGAACCTATTTCTACAACTTTCTTCATCTGCTTCTCTTTGCCCTTGCTCCATGGTTTCTCTTTTCTCCAAGAGAAACAAGTCACATATTTCAAGAGTTTTCTCCTGACCTTTCCAGCTCAGCTTCTGAGCAGCTCTGTGTTTTGATGTGTTTATTCAGCCACATCTCTAAACAGCCTTATGACTTAGAAGAAATATATTGTCTAATTATATCTGTGAGCCATAGGCAATTGAGAATGATTATTTGGGTGCATAACTGACCAAAATGTTTCATAAGCATCCCTTATCTCTTGTGCTAAGCCTCACTACAACAAGATAGAATCTAAATGTTGCAAATAAATCATTAAGACAATGAAATTGCTTACATTTATAAAACACATAACTCGGTTTGCATCTGCTTTTGCAGCAAAGCTTGTCTTGCTGAACTGGTTGCATCACATGTACAAGGCACACATAGTTTCCTTGCCACACAAAGTATGAACAACTTCTTTCCAAGCCATTTTCCTTTCTGCTCTGACGTCGGTCTCTGAGGTCTCTGCCCCCAGAGCTGCAGGGGAGGCCCCTCCTGTGCTGAAGGCAGCAGCAGAATTGCCTCTTTTGCAGGCTGCCAGTCCTGTGTTTGACCCCAGGGTGGGGTTTGCCCTCCTGGCTGCCAGGACACACTGCTGACTCCTGTGGGATCTGCTGCCCCAGCAGCCCCAGACCCCTTTTCCTGGGAGCTTTTAGTTGTCCAGGTTCTGTGAAACCATATGTGGAATGTCTGACTGATCTGCTGAGAGCTCTCTCCTCCTCTGCCCAGGCATGGCCACTCACCCTGGCTGTCAGTGGAGCTTTGTTTGCCTGTGGATTGTTCCTTGACCTTGGATGAGAATTGTGCCTGTGCTGTCACCATCAATAGCTGTGAGGGGGGTGCACACAACCTTTTCATCAGCCAACTTGACCACAGGCAGATGCTTCTTCAATGCAGACCTTAGTGACCTCAGCAGGTCTCTGTCGTTTTGAATTCCGCTCACAGTGGTTGTTTTGGTCTGTTTTAATGTCCTCTGTACCAAAATAATAGTGGATCAAACTATTCAGCAGCTGCAGTGTACTTGTGTTACCCAGATAGATGAGAAATGCACAGAGAGCTGTGCAAAGTGTGCATGGAATCTGCTAGAAGTAATTACCAGGAGATTCTTGGTCCAAAGCCACCATAATTACTTTACTTCTCACTTTCAGGAGTTAAGCTGTGTATATTGTGCTGAGTAGGTGGAATTTTTTGTTTTTAAAAAAGGAACTTAATAACAACAAGAGTTAGTTCTTAGTGTTGTCATCACCTATTTTGCTAAGTCCTTTGGCTTTGTTACATGTATATCAGCCATTGAATTTTTTTTTTTTTTTAAATAGAGTTATGCCAGGGCCAGTTTTAGTCTGAGCAGAATCTATCGGTGGCAAAATACAACTAAAATATTTGAGTCAATAAAGAATTCTTTATGTAGCTGGTCACTTCTATTGTTGCTGTCCTCTTGGAAAGAATTTCTGTTCTGAAATGAGGGTTTCCATGCAGGGCTGCAGCAAAGTTTTCCTGTTCAGGATAATGATATGACAAACCACTAGTGGAATGATGCTGTTGGGTTTTTTAATGCAAATTTGCTGGTGTGATCTCTGTGAGAAGATCAAAACTAATCATGCTGTGTTTGATAAGCTGCAAATGTAGTGAACAGTCAAAACTGTATGTTTTCTTACTTCAAAAAACCCCTGTTGCTATTATAAATATAATTGACTATGTTTTGAGACTCCAGATCTCTAAGATCAAATCTTCAGGATAACACAGAGGTTTTGCTCAATTTTGTCACCTGACAGAGATAAGAGAGGCCTTTCTATTGATATATCAGTTAGTGTGTGCAGGGCAAAATGAATATCCATAATTAGGCCTACTGTACATAGGGTTTTCAATGTATTTTTTGACTACATAGATCTTGCTGGAATTGAAGCCTCTGGGATGTTTGCCCAGGCCACCTGGAAATCCTTGGTATATCCACTGAAATGTGCAGATGACCTGTTCCTGTACACTAAAATAATCAGGTTTTGATGTGTTACATTTCCTGTCCCAGTGGGTAGCCTGTATAACATGTGTGCAAGTTTGTCTGGGAAATTCTAGAATATCCTGTGCTCTCCACATTGGAAAGCTACTGTAGAAAGGTCAGTGGGTATTATCTCTTTTTGCTGAACTAGGAGATGAGAGTTTCATTTCAAAGCTTGTTTTTCTGCCTGTTTGTAGTTAATTCTCACATTGTCTGAAACACATTAAAATCTGTTCAAACAACAGCACAGATAAAAATGCAGAAGAATGATTATAGAAACTACATATGCTGCACAAATGTATGGTGTATAAACGTTATGTAAAGAAAGGTATTAAATCTTTTATTTTAAAGGAGTTCACACAATGGTGAAATGTTCAAAGTTTCTTAAAAGTCAACACGTAAAGTGAGGTGGTTTTTTATTCAGTAAGCCATTGTTGGGAAGCATACCCATAGCTATTAATTACATAGCAGCTCTAGTAACCTTGAAAGTTCTGTCTGTAATGTTTTACCTTGGTTTTTTTTTTAATTTGTTTTTAAATTTTTGAGGGGGAAGCTTTTCTTTCTCCTTATGACAGAAAGATAGAGAACATGGTTATCTCAGAAAAAAATTATTAGACAAGCATGATCAGAGATGAGGGAGCACCCAAGGGACAGCTTCACGAGCCTTTGCTCAGTCAGCCATGCAATAAAATGCAACCTCGTGGAAGTAAAGGCACCCGAGAGGCACATGGCCCAAAGTCCACAGTGTCTAAGTCTTCTGTAGGTGCAGCTTCATGCTAAAATACTTTAAAATTACTCAACTGATTTGTTGAACTTGCCAAAACATATATATTCTTCTTGAAATCAAAAGCATTTTTATTATAGCACAAAGATGAAAGTATGTACAATTAAGATTACTGAGCTTCATTGCTCTGGCAAATGAAAGCAGAGAAGGACTGGTCACTAGTCTGAGCTTGCTAGCTCTAACACCTTACACGGATCACTGTATAATGTAAAACATTAAACAGTTTCTAACAGAAGATGATATTTCCTTTATTTCTTGAAATTAATTTTAACTAACATATAAGGAGTTGCAGACTAGATCAAGTAATTATTTTTTTTAGTGTATCACATAAACCCCCTCAAACTATTTTCTCATTATAAAGCCTATTTATACTGCATCTATTTAAATAAAAGGCATTGATATCATCTACCAGGAAAATGATTTGTTGAAACTTGGCTGGATTCTAGCAAGTGTATTTTTATATTCTTTGGGGAAGTAGGCAATGTGACTGTGACAGTGACTTGGAGGAGTGGTGGTTCAGTGAGTGCTGGTGGGATCAGTGTGAGGCAAGTGTTTGATAGATCCTGGGGATGCAAAGGCTGTTTGCTCACTGTGTTTTCCACGTGGGCAGTGATCCTACAGTGAGTCCCTGCTTGTGTGCTGGCGTTGTGGGACCTTTGGGGGAGCTGCAAAAGAGTGGGAAGGATTTGGTCTTACTGAAGTGGTGGGCAGTGATCCCACAGTCCGGAGCAGAACTGAGACACTCCAGCTCCAGGAGAGGCTTCAGCAGTGAAAGTCCATCATCCTGCAGCCATTGGTTATGGCTGAGCAATGGCAGGAGTTTTACTCTGCATGTCACACTGAATCCAGCAGTCAGCCTCAAAGGGCAGCAAGTAGCCAGCTTCCCACTGAAACAGGCTCGAGGTTACCAGGGAGCTCCAGAGGCTGCTCTGCACCTGGCCTCCCGCGCGTGCCGAGGGAACGCAGCGCCTCGTGACGCTGCATGCTCACCTCATTGTGCATCGGGGCATTAGCCATTTCTGTGCAGACTTTATCTCTGCAGGCAGATGGTAGTTCAGCAATGCCAGAGAATTCATGCATTACTTGGTGCTGATACTTAGTCTCCTGAAAAAATGAGCATTTGAATTTATTTTCAAATAATATTAGATGCAGGTTTTCACTACCTGTTTGAGATGTTGTGGGCTGTTTGATGTTATATAGGTTTGGGATTTTTGAAAGGTTTAATAAATTTAATTGCATTTTGTAATGGCTTCTATTCCTGTATCCTACATTGAGTAGTGCACCCAAAAATTAACTGGAAATACAACTAATGCTTGGGAAGTGGATCAGAAGTAACATTCAGTCAGGCATAGATATTCATAACTATTTGGTGGTTTTGCTCTAGAATTCCAGCAAAAAGATCTGCTTTTGCAGCTTCCTTCACAATTATAGACTGATATACAGATGGAGCAAAATGATTTCACTTTGTGTCGCCATGCTGTTGGTAACTATTTAAATTCCTGTGCTCTAAGCTTTTAAAGGTTAAGAAAGATTGCACATGTACTTGTGTGGAGGGGTCCGTGTTTGCTCTGTGGATGAACTGCCAAAGGGCATCCTATGCTGTAAAATTCACCAAACGAGTATAAGAATGGCTGGCTCACTCTTACAGAGGTTTGTATAATTAGAGCTATCATTTTGTTGTTCCATTGTAGTTGGAGAAGATAAGGAAATGGAAATGCTGCTTGTCCTTGAGCTGATTACATAAAATAGTTCCCGAATGGCTTTCGTTAGATGTTCTCATTTTTAACATTTGTGCAGAGAAGCAAATAAGTAAAAGCACAAGGAATAGTTGAGTGAAGGCCAACAACAAAGGTGGGGTCAATTTTTATTGAGAGATTTCCTCTAGCAATGTCTGTTGTATGTGTAATGTTTGGTTAAAGAATTAGCAGCCATACCTTTTTCAAACAAACACCTGCTCCTTTGATCCATGTCATGTCGGTATGTCAGTTGAAAAGTTTTGGCAGCTTTTCTTCTTACATAATTTTTTAGATAGGTACTTGCTGTCTACACGAACTTGCTGGTAAAAGCTTCTAATTAAAGTGTATTCTCTGTGCTGGTAATTTCAGCGCTGTCCTAGCCAATTCTGCTTTCAACAGATTTTGTATTTTCAGGCTCAAGATAGGCTGCCTAAATCTTTGGCTTGTAGATAACTGTTGTCTTAAAAATAAAGCTTAAGTATTTGAAATTCAGATGAAGCTAGAATAGAAACAGCTTCTCCCCAAACTATGATTTTTACAAAACTTCATAGATAAAATTAAAGCCAATGCGTGTTTGCTCGTTTGAGCTTTCTGACATGTTTCCCACATGGTGCCTGGTGCGTGCTCAAGGGAGAACATTTTCTGTGCTGCACTGTGGCTTGTGCCCTCCCATCCTTCTATCTCATGGTACAGCAGGAATGCAGGGGCATGGGTTAGAAATGGAGGTTGAAAGGGACTTTATCGTGTATTTCTTGTTTCATGTTTTCTGTAAAAGATGGGCAAATTGTTCAAATCTGTTCAGCACCTGTTCAGTGTTGTGGTAAAGCAGAGATACAGCTCTGTGTGCCAGCTGGGTTGGTGTTTGTTTACCCGCACCATGCTCTGCAGAACCTTTCACACAGGCCTGGGTACGTGGTGCTGCAGCCAAATGGTAGAAAAAGTCACCTGATATACATTGTAAGTTTTATTTTTGCTAGAAACAGTGGGCAGATATCAATGTCCAGTGGCTCAGCGTGTGTGACAGCAGCATTACATTCTGGTGTGTCAGTGTACCTCAGGTCCCTGACCTATGCCAAGGTCTCATTGTTGTACAAAAGTGACTGGAATATTGCTGCCCAGTGGCTGAAATTTGTGCATTACTGAGCATGAGCTTTGAAACTATATAGCTGTTAATGTCACTCTTTTTGTTGTCAGGTTCTACTTTTGACTCATTTCCTGGAAATGCTGGCCACTGAGAGGGCAAGTGTGTATCTGCAAAACCACTGCCTGCCTGCTGGGTTCACTTATATTGTGCATTGTAGGGGCACTGCCAACATTTCCATGAACTCTTTCAGCTTCTGAGCTACATGTGCTCCCTGCAGCACCCTGCTGACTTCCCTCTTGGAATGGATTGATGTGGAAAATCAGGGGCATTGCTGTGTAGGCGGTTAAACCTAGAGGTACTTTTGCAAGTGATGCTCACTCTTAGCTGTCAGCTCATTACTGCTTAAGATGCCAGTCAGCAGGGGAATATGAACTAGCTGCTATTAAAAAATCCAGTATTGGGTGAGGAGTGGGCATGGAGCCCAGAACTCAGATGAAATTTTTGGCAGATCCTGCATGATCCCGTGACCAAGCATCATGATGACCATGTTACATCTTGAATGCAAGATCATGGTGGCAGTGCAGAGGTGGTTGCTCTGGGAAGCTCTGTGAGGAGGGTCAGGAACTGGAAAAGGCAGGGCCCTTTTTTTGGAGGGATCCCCTGGGCAGGTGTAGCTGTTGGGGGAGAGGACAGAGCCAGGAGTGCTGCTGGGGGTGCAGGAGCTGTGGAAACAGCCTGGGCAGCACCAAACTCCTGTGGCTGTGCTCTCCCAGCAGCATTCCAAAATGTTTTATTGCAGAGGCTTCATTTTCTTTCCTGGTTTGCAACCTGCTCTGGCAATGTGCACAACTTGAATGGCCAAATACGCATTATCAGGAATTTCAGACAGAAGAAAATGAGCCCTTTCTGCATTCAGTTACCATTTCTGTAATGGACTGGCAAGGTGTTGGAGCAGGGCCAGCTCTCTCTGCCAGAACAAACAACATTTCTGGGGCTGTGGAGCTACCCTGGAACTGTGTATTTAGTTAAGGGTTTAGCACTGGAAATGCATGAACAATTAAGACTTCATTTCCTAAATAGAGTGCATTTTGTGATTACAGAAGAGAACACACTGGTTGGGATTTAGTGTATTTGGGGCTGAAAAATGGTCTTACACTGTGAAACCTGCTGTTTACAGTAAAGCTAATTGAAGACAAGACAAAGGAAAGTTTTCCCCATAATTGTAGTTTCAAGAGTGAGATTTATCTATATCAAAGGAAGTTGCCTGATTTTGTAGCAAATGTAATTCAAAACATGCTTTCAAATTTTAAAGTATATTGGCTCCGTTGTAGAGCAAGACAAAATATTGCTGTAGAGATCACTTTACCTACTTTCATTTGCATTTATATATTTTTTTTTGTCATACTCTTCACTTAGGTTTTTCTATGTAGAGATTTCCTTATACCTTCTAAAGTTGTTAATTATGACATCAAGCATTTGTCATGGTAGATGAAATAAAAAATGTTACATTTTAAGATGGAATGCATTTATCACAATTAATTATTTGCTTTAATCATATCTTTATTTACTTTTGTGGAGAAACAAAAGAAAGGTGAAAATAATTCTGAATACACCAAAGGCTTTTTTAGTTTTACTTCAGCTGTTTATGTGCAAATCTTTCACTGTTCTTTCTTGATTTTTATATTCCCTGTAATTACTGAGGGGAATGGTGCATTACTACTGCAGGTGACATTAGCCACAGCAGTGTGAGCAGATGTGTCTCTGAAATTGTTTGGAAATCATTGTTAACCCCTGGCTATTCCCCCTGCCCCCTCCCATGGACTATAACTCTGTTTGGAACTGCTGCAAAGAGGAACTGAAGTGGAGAAGGTTTTGTTTCCAAGCAGTTTATTATGCAAAATCTCAAGGTCTTTATCTGACAAAGAGTGCAAATCCTCCAGCTCAGGAGCAGTGCTCTGTAGATGGCAGCATTGATAGGCCTGACTTCCCTCTGCTCTCCAGAGCAGAGCAAGGAGTGGGTAACTGCAGGCGTGTTCTCTGCTTCTGTACACAAATATAGAAGTAGCTCTTGGTATTTTACTTACATAATAAATTGAGGTTGCTTCAAAGTCCAGTGACTTAGGGCTCCATTCCAGGCTCTACAAGCGTGCATAAATGTTTTTTCATAATTTACACTTTCCCTTTTAATGGGACACACTTTTTTTTTTTTTTCAACCTCTGCTCATTCAGTTTTATTTGTGAGACTGGAATCAGGTGTTAACTAGATCAGCTACCAGTTTTCTTATTTGGTCAGATATATAATATTTTGTGCTTAAATTCCTTATATTTAAGCCATATTCCCTAAATGCCCTAGATACTACATGAACACGGGCATCACTATTGCACTGTGTGCTGCTGAATTGCTTTATACCTGGTGTCTTCTGGCATTGACACATCCTATTTTTTTTTGGTAAGCAACAGTGAAACTCATTCTAAATGCCTGGACCTTCAAGATGCTGTTCTCCTACCTTGTTTAGGATATTTTTTCTTACTAGGGATCAAATAAGCTTTACTAGGAAAAGAGAATTCTTACTTAGTAATGTAGAATTTTAACTCAGAAGCCTCAAATGATGTACTTGAAACTATAGGTCCTTGCAGGAATTTTAGTTTTCTCACTCCTTGTTTGTCTGCCCTGAACCCTGGCTTCTATCTGTGCTGGTCCTTCAGGAAGCAGCCACAGACCTTTGTTAAGGGCATTTAGGAAGGTCAGGTTTTAAAGGAACTTACAGCTTAAAATATGTTGACTGATTGAATAGATATTTACTTAAGAGGTCCATGAAACTGTAAGTTGCATGACACCAAGAGAAATCTTCTTTATATAAGTCTTATTAACCTTTTAATTTCTCTTGAAATCCATACTCAGGACTCTGCTTGGGCAGGATGAATAGGTCACTCAGACTGAAGTCAGTCGATTTTCATGTCCTTTGTAAGAGTTACATTCTTGCATGGTATCCTCTGTTTCTGTCTATAGGGTAGGGAACCATGGTCTGATGTTTTTTAGTCACCCGAGCACTGCTATTTTCTTAGTATTGTTTCTAATAATTATTATTTCTAATTATTTCTTAGTGGGGCCATCAAAAACTATAGCTGCTTCTGTTCTTTTGGATGTTTGTAACTGCAAAAAGCTGTGCCCTTTATGTTGGAAAAAATACAAATGATAAAAAGATGAAGCTAATTTTTTTTCTAGTTTCAAGCTTCCAGTTTCACATCTGCTTGTAGTCACACAATTCTGTTCTCAAGGGAGGATGTTAATTATTGTGCATTGGCAGTTATACTTGCTCTGAAGTTCCAGAGTGAGAATGCTAATGAAATAACAATGGAGTTGGAGGTAGGAAAGTGCTCAGAGTTTTATGATTAAAAAATTATCACTTGGCTGTGTGTGCATTTGTAATTAGTTAGATTGTTTTCTTTGGTAATTTCTGATTTTTGGTGCATGAATAAAGATGTGTAGGTCCTGATACCCAGCACTGTGGACAGTATGCAAACACTAAACCATAGCTGGAAGTTAATTACTGTCAGTTCTTGGGGTCTGCAGTCTGGACTTTGGGTCAGTTTGAGCATGACTGCGTTTTGCTGAATACGTTTCTTTTACCCCCTGGAAAACAAAGATACTTCTGAAAAACTTCTGACCTTGCAGGGTACTGAGAATTAATTTCTGTGTATCAGTAAATTGCTTTGAAACTCTAGAGAGGAGAGTCAAGAGACTGTCAGAAAATTGAGAAGTATTAATTGTTATTGACATATAAGCTTTAATTCTTTAATCACTGATGAATATGCTTAGAGCCTGTGACTCCCTGAGTATGAAGTAAAAATGTTCTTGGCTTGCTAGGATGTTAACATGCTGAACAGTCTGCTTATAACTCCATTACAAGTAAGACAGTGCAGACATTTGCTTCAATTAAGCACAAACTTGTTTTGATGGCTTTTCAATCAATGAGACAAAATAAAGATATGAAGGCAAAATCAATGGAGTAGCAGCTGCTTTGTCCCAGCACCACAGAATGGACTGAGCAGGGGGGATGTACAGATTAAAAATGAAAAGCCTCTTCAGATATGTAGAAATCACTACTAGAAAAGGTGTTAATGAACTTGTACTAAATAATAAAACAGGACATAGGGTTCATCCTAGTACTGCTTTGATGCCTACATGGGCTTTCTGACAGTAATTTTGAGGAAAGATTTAACTTAGAGTGATTTTTTTTTTTGGCAAATTAGATTTAACATGATTTGGTAAGTCATAATATCTTCCAGTTCAGAGCAGATATTGGATGGATACTTCATTTGCTGTTCCATTTCTATCAACTGCAATGAAGTCATATTATAGATTCTGCTTAGTTTCTGCTGTTAGTTTCTGCATTATGCAAACTACTAAAAAGCCATATGAATTAGGGAAGAACTTTTTATGCACAGTTGAAGTGACATAAATGCACAACCTAAAAATAAATGAACTTCATTTGCCTTATTGTCATGTTAACTTTTAATCTTCACATGCTAAAGTCTGAAATGTTTTATTAATTGTAATAGGCCCTGCTTTTTGCTGGTCTGTGGTGTTCATTTTCCTGGCTTGGAGAGCAAAGGTCTTTTTAGGTGATTCCATATATGCTGATGCAGAAATTCACATTCCTGGCCTTTTCCTCTTATCGTTCCATTTTAGTTCAAGTAAATTTTGGAACATAAAGTGAGATCTGGATTTTTCTACCTAAAAATGAAGTAGCATCACTTACTCTGCATCCTGGTATACTGACCAGTGGAGACATCCACAGGCCATGTTTGCTCATCCAACTTTGTGCATTTTCCTGAAGTCTGACCTGCAAGGCCCTTTGCTAAAACTTCTGAGATAATAGTACCTCTGGGACTATTGTTTTGCACCTTGAGTCTCCTCGTGAGAACTGCTCAGCCCAAGGGATGAGGCACTTGGAAGCACATTGAGATCTTCAGTATTTTCCAGTGCAAAGTTCTGGTTTAATTGTCATCAACAAAAATGTTTTATGTTTTGTCCAATGAGCTTGTGATTGCCTTTTTCTAAGACAGTTTTTATAGTGTGGCTGAAGTATTTTAAGTAAAATTATAGGCCCTCTTAAAGCAAGTGTTGCTCCTTGTACATACCTTGCATGATTTTAAGGCAAAAGAAGAACCTGCTAATATTAGCACAGCTAATTACTTTAATCAATTAGCATGGGATTTCCTAAAATAGAAAATTACATGAGCGTGATTAGTACTACTTTCTTTAAGCACTGACAACTTTCTGCCATTGTTTCCTCAGTGCTGGATTAGTGTTTTGCATAAAAATGAAGAGCTTTTCACAGTGGTGATGCTTGTGCTCTGCCGTGCAGAGAAGGCACAGAGGCTGTGGGTCGCCCGTGTTCCATGGGGCAGCCTGGCTGCCACAGTTTGTCTCTCCTGAGATGGACTCTTCTCTCTTTTTTTTTTCATAATTCCTTTCTAGTCTTTCTACTCTGACCACATTTTACATCAAGCTTGTTACTTGAAATATTTTACCATCCCAGTGGTTCAATGAACTGCAGTGGGCACCAAGTCCAGGAGGCATTACTCTAAGTGACAGACCATTAGAATTTGGATCTAGATTTTTAGCTCAATACTTAGTCTTTTGAGTCACTACTTGATCTTGAAATATGGTTTAAAATAGCTATCAAATGAGGAACAAGACAGTAAGTGTAGATATTTAAAGCTCCTTTGACATAGAGAAGAAAGGAAACTGGGGCTCTTCGAAGGTGTGTCACTCAGTGTGATACATTTTCCTTGGCTGAGTGTGATGCAGAAGGGCTGCTGAAGCCCCAGTGGCTGACTAGGATGTGAACACCACGACAGAAGAAAAGGCTTTGTCCATCTGTTTCTTGCTGTCTCTGAAAAAAATTGGAAAATTGTGTATTTTTACACTTGATAGGGAAATTGGTATGAGAGAAGCTAAAGTTTCATGTGTGGTGATACCACTCTTTGTCACAGCACAAAGGAGGATTTTTATGACACAAGGAGCTAGACATGGCCATTTATCAGACTACACAGTCCCCTTAATATAAAATGATGCATGAAAATGTTATATCCTGATAATAGACTCTACTTCAATGTGAAATGTGTCATTTGGGCTCATTTTTATAGTGTTGCCCTTTTTTTTTTTGCAAGAAATCCTTTTGTAAAATAGCTCAGACTTCCATTAGTGCTTCTGAACCTTCTCTTCTGCAACAATTTTTGTCACACATTAGGCATGATTTTCGTGGGATGACAGATGAGATGTGGGATACCTTCACTTTTAACAATATGACATAACACACTGTCTTGAGTTTAGATGCTGGATTGGGTTTAAGCTATTTTATATCCTGAGCACTACTTATCTGTGGGGGAAAAAAACCCTGAAATAAGCACTTTTCCATTTTAACAATTTACTAAGAGGGCAGGCATTGCCATGCTTATTCCACAGCACAGTAAGGTGAAGGGTTTTGTATGGGTTTCTGTGAAGGTCTCAGTCTTTCACGTGTCCTTTAGAACAAATGGTCTAAAATGTACATCTCGTAAGGAAGGGATAGTTTAATGTGATTTAATACATTGATCATGGTGAATATTTTTAGTTGTTAGTTGTTTTTTGTTTAGTTGGACAGCAGTAATCCTCCTTATGGGTTGTCACAGAGGCTGCTGAAGTTCATTTGGTTTAAAAAATCCCATTTTATTTCTGTTGCTTTGGCTACATGCTTGATAGCCACACTCAGCACTAAGACTCCTTAATGAGTTTGTCAGATTGGTGAAGTTCTCATTACTCATAGCAGTGCTAAGAAGTAGGTCAGGGTTTGCATGACCTGACAAATGTTTTAATTATATCTTCATTAAAAGAGTTAAACTTCTGGTGGGTATTACCCAGTAGGAAATGGACAGTTGAGTTGATATGTGTCTGAGCTTGCAGACTGCATGGAGTAACTTGGAAAGAACAGAGGACCTCAGAGGATTGAAGGAGCTGAGGTTTTGATCTTGTTCTTGCTGTGGCCCCTCCCAGCACCACAGAGGTGATTTAGGCAGCCCTTGTAGTTTGGTGTGCTTGCAAAAGCATGTTTGAACACACCAGTGGGAAGGAAATTGTGGCACGGTGGTTGGATTATGTTCTGCTGGTGACTCCAGACCACTCTCCAGTGAACAATTGCTCTACAGGGCAGGAGAGCTAAACACTTCTTGGTGTCACTATTCGCCTTTCACACCAGTGAGTCCTGAAAAGACTCCTACTACAGAGCTGGCACTGCTGAATCGCTTCCAATTAGAGCTGATATGATGTTAATTAGCCTGATGCTGCTTGGTAAGCTGTTTAGCACTTTTGTCTCACCTATAATATGTGCTAAGGGAACTGTGGCTTTCCTTTGAGTGAGCCAGTGAATTTCTGGAAACAGGAGACAGCCTTGAGGGTCTTTAGTGTGTTTATGTGAGGACTGATTTCAGAAGGGCAAGATTTCTCCTCCTTGGGAATTTTGCTTGTGAAGCCCTGTGATCCATAGCAAAATGATCCTTTGTTTTTAATCTAAGTGGAAATTCTCAGTGAAATTGTTCTCAAAACACGAATGTATTTACCTATGTGTTTAATCAAGAAAAAAATGAATGTGGAACTCTGTGTGCATAGCAGCTGAATTAATGATGTTTTCATTCCACATTTCCTGTGCTTTTAGCTATGTGAGCTCAATACAGCTTTAATTGCTATGTTTGTTTTGCATATATTCCTCCTTACAGAGATGGTGGGTATCTTGGGGTTGATGTTGTTACCTACCGAAGAAATGTCAAGTGCTTGAATATTAAACCTTTATATGGTGCAGGGTTTTAAGGCAAATAAACTACCAAACACTATCAAGTGTTCTTGTTTAACTTGGTTGAACAAGAACACTTTATGGCTGTTCTGTCAATTTTAAAGTGCTATTGTGTGGCCCAAACAAAATCATAAGATTACTCCAAACAGAGTGCCCATGCTCATTCACATGTGATCACCTAGAATGAAGCTAGGAAAATAATCTCATACCATGTGAGCCTGCTGTCTGATTCTGGGCTGATATGTTGACACACATTGCTTCAGTGAACAACTTGAATTCCAGCTATGTCTATTAAAAATGAAAGTTCTCTTATCCTCATTTATAATTTAACAAATATAAATTATGTTCTCTTTATGTAGTGGCCGATAGCTGTTCCATATCTTTAGTATGCAAGATGTGTTTTTTATGCTTTTATGCAGGTATTATTAACAAGGCAGCTTCAGTTTTTCCCATTTGATTCATCTTTTCTAGGGAAGTGTTTGGCAGTGCTGTGTGCTCAACCTGCTGAAATGGTGAAAAGTTCAGATAGACTTGCACATAGAGCAGAAACCTCGTGTGACGTGTCAGCTCTGGAATGACACTTTTGTATGTATTTTAGAAAGCTGTCATGTCAGAGGAAATGTGGTTTAAATATTGTAAAGCTCTTTTTGGTCATCAGCCAAATCAGTGCTATTTTTAATAGATGGATAAATGAAATCAAGAAGTCCTAGCTGATTTGTTAATTCATATGGTTTGTATATTTGCATGTAATTTGAAAAAGTTTGGTCATATATTAATGGAAATGCCTCACTAGCTAAGTGTGGTGGAAGCAGCATCCTCAGCTGAGTACAGAGTACAATGAATGTGGTGGTTTCTATTTAATTAGCTTTAAAATGTCTGTCCCTCAAGTGAGCTGTGCAAGAAACAATAAAAATATATACTTGATAAATTAATAGAGCCCATGAAGTTTGAATGAAAGGCATTGATCCTAAGGTGCCTTTTTTCTTAAAAAGTTTTATTAAATGCTCAGGAATGGTTTGTTAGCACTGACAAAGTAATTTTGTCTGTTTATGCTCAGTAGGTATTTTTGTTTGGCTTGGCATGTCCCTTAGTTTAGGCCTGTCACAGAATTGCCTGGTGAAAATGGGAACTGACATTTTATGTGACCATACTGATAACTGTGACTACAATAAAACAATCATTTTGTCATTTCCTACTTTCAATAAAGAAATGTTACTAATAAAAAAAACCCACTCTAAACTCTTCATCAGTTGAAGAGCATAGTTTGCACAATCATTGATGCTGATGAATAAAATTTTTGAATTGCAGGAATCCTGGAGAAAAAGCAGCTGTGATGATTGCCTGATGTGGTGACACTGTTCATTGGAACCCTTTCCCCCCGCTACTGAGAACATCCAAATAGGATGTTTGTTTTGTAAGAGCTAAATTTTATCAGATTTCATGGTCTCCTTGGTTTTGAGAAAATGGAACACTCCAGGTGATGAGGGCACAGTCAAAACTTCTCCCTGAGCTCCAGCCTGGGTACTGCTGGTCTGGCAGCTGCCTTGACTGCTGGTTGTTTGTGGTACTGAAAACTGATGCATTTCTAGGTGGAGACCTCATCTGAAAAGGATCAGGAAGCCAGGAAAGCAGTCTCAAGGGCATTACTCTTGAATATTTGGGTGTCTGCAGATAAAATACAGAGACTCTAAAACGTAGTGGTTGGTAACAGCTACATGTGCTGTATGCCTGTGCTGAAGATGGGCTCTCAGCCTTGGAGCTCTGTTAAAAAGGGAAGCCTGTGCACCAGAAAATGCTGACTTCTTGAGGCAGGTCTGATGGTGGTGGCTGCTGTAAAGAGCTCTCCAGCCTGGTGCACAGAGCAGTGAGAAAATATGGCTCCTCAGGGAACTACTCTTGTCAAGTGGTCTTCGTTGGCTGGGCAATCTTCTAACCAGCATAGCAGGTTTTAGTAAGAGAAAGTTAGAGTAGAAAGTGAGATTTGTATAATACCAAGTCACATCAGACTCTCCTTGTCAAACAAAGCTGGGGAAGGCTCCAGCATGACAGGTGTTGCAGAGATTTTATCAGGTTCTCAGTATTAAGTAAGTTGGCATTTGCTGGTAGGGAGAGACAAGCAATAAATAAAAACAGTGAATGCCCAGAGATATTCCTATCAAATACAAATGAAGTGAGCAGTATTTGCTAACTGAGGATACTGACTGGCAAAGGAGGGAATGTGTTTTAATCTCCCCTTTTCACTCAGGCATGGCTGTGCGTGTTTCCTGCTGTTGAGTGTCAAACAGCTCCGTGGAGCCTGGAGAGCAGCAGCTGGTGGGTCCTGTCTGGACCTGGCTCAGGAAGGCTGGGGAGGCTCAGCCCTCCGTGGCTGCAGTCATGGGGACAGGCAAGGCTGGGAGTGGCATGGGGAGGGAAATGAGATTGGAACATAAAAGGCTCCTTCTGATCATTTGCATAGGAAATACTGTCTGGTTTTCATCTGTCTGCAGCCACAGCATGTGTCTCTTCAGTGCATTGGGAAATTTTTGTGAGAACTTGTTAATGGTATACAAGTTGGGTGAAAGGCATGGGGGGGGGGTTTGTTTGTTTTTGTGGGTTTTTTTTTTTTTTTTTTTGTTTTGTTTTTTCCCATTTAATGCTTGAGTGAGTTTCGATGTAATTTCTTTTTCAGTCCCATTATTCTTCCTTTATATATTAAGGAGTTTCAAAGTCAATGTCTGATTGTTGTATACTGGAGGTTTGCCCAAATAGATTCATTTCAGTGTCTCCAAGACTTTTTAATTACAGTAAGACATTCAGATACCTTTTATTGCAGTATGTAGCCTAGGCTTTTTTTTTTTCTTTTTGTGAATTAATTCTTATATTTCTGGAGACAATTAAATGTGTAATTAGCTGAACTTGGCTTACAGGTGCTGCACAAGAACTCTGCACCAAAATGACTCGTTAGGATTAGGGTGTTTCGTCTATTTTCAATATTAGGGGGGAAAAGTACTGTTTTTCTTTGGGGAACTGTGAATGGTAGTAGCTGAAGGTGGAAAAAACCCAAACACCTTATCCTTTCCCTCCTTAATAAGGTCTTCGATGAAGGGATATGTTTTTTCCTCCTGCTTCTGTAGCTGATTTTGATTTACTCTTACAGTTGTTGTAGTAATTGCAGTTAAGAAGGTACAGAATATTTTAGGTCTTCTATCATTAGGATTCAAACACATGGTTTTCAAGAGATGTTTATTTTCTTAGTGACTTGATGTTATTTACATCTATTTTTGCATAAAATAGATAAGAAGTTAAACCTTGAAGTTTTAATAAAGCTGTAGTTAGTCAACACAGTGAGGAAATTATCAGTAGAGAATAAAGTGTGTTTTATGTAAATAATACATTTTATGCTTGACGGTGCAGAATAATTAAATATGAGCATAAAGTTTGATAACTGGAAAAATGCTTTCACTGTCTGAATCTATCAAAGGTCCAATTATATTTAACTAGCACCTGAAGCAGAGCAGGGCAGTGGAGGCTTCCTGCCATTTGACAGTCCAAAAATCCTATGCCATATTCCTATGAATACAGGAATATTTTTAAGTAGTGAAATAGTTTATGTAGGAGGTAGAACCCCAGTCATGAGGATTTTGTTAGTGTATATAAATTACATCTGTAAGTGAAATCCCTTCTTAGTTTTTCTTATGACCAGTGCATATATTGGCTACAATCAGTTGCATATGTATAGAGGAGATCACATGGTGAACTTTGCTTCCAAGAGGTCCACATGCATTTCATGTCTGCTTTTGGGCATTTAAACATTCAAAAAATGAAAATAAAAGTAGAACACAATAAATTTTGCGTTGAAAAGCAAGCAATTTATATTAAACCTTCTGCTTGAGCTGATGGCTGTGTAGATTTTTTTTTTTTTAATTTAGCATGTCACTGTAGGCAGGCTGGAGAAGTGGGTGTGTTCCTTTGTTCTCCTCCAGGATGTCTTTTCTCTCTTCTAGTCAACAGTCTGTATCAATAACAGTCAGATTTAAACCATATCTAATTAACAGTCTATTTACCATTATATGAAAATACTTTTGGGGGACTGGACTAAGTCAGCCATGTGTTTTGAGGCTGGAAAAATCCACAGCAGCCAAACCATTCCCTGAGGTGCTCTTACACCCTGTGAACTGGGAACTGGGTACGTCAACAGCAGATGATTTTCAACAGCTTTTATCCACAGAAACTTGTATTTGAGATGACTGGATGTTGTGGTTAGCCCTATAATTGAACAGAAGAAGACCAATAAAAAAGCATCTCCTATGTAAATAAATCTCAGTAAAATCAAAATAGTTAGGTTATGAGTAAAATTTTACTATTTTAGAGGCGCTCTTCTATCTGAAACTTGACACATGCCAACAATGAGAAATGATAGTTACTCAGAAATCCTGGCTTTGATTTTGAAAAATAATTAGGTGAACTCATTCATATGATGAAATACTTACCAACAGCTATTCATGAGCTGCATAACACTAACCAAAAAAAGATGTAAAAATTGATAGCTCCATGTATCTGATACCTGAGAAATGAGCAAGGAGTTCTCCATGATGAGAGAACTTGTTTATTTTTCCTTTTTTTTTTTTTTTTGGCTTTTAAAATGAATTGTGGAGCACAAAATAGATATCAAAGTGGCAAAAAAAAAAAAAAAATTACCTGGGGATTTTTCCCATCAGCCTTCCTTTGGTTCCAGGTAAAATAGTAGAACAGCTGATATGTGACTTAATTGATAGAAAATTGGGAAAGTGACATAATTAGTGTGAAAGTGAAAAATAAGCTGCTTTTGCTTTTAAGTTAATTAGATTAGACATAATAATATTGATTAAATACATTTCTGGAAGGTGTTTAATTTGCTTATGCTTGATGAGTTTTTGAGAAGTTTACATAGTCACCAGCAATCATATGTTCAGTTAATGTAACAGCATTGATATCCTACAGATTTCCATAACAAAATTTATTTCCAATGGAAATCAGTGTTCAGTTGTTGTACATCTAGAAGGTCTGGGCTTAATATTGAGCTTGATATCTTCAACAAAATTATAGGCACAAGTTCAGAGTCTTTGACTCTTAAGACAATTCACTGATTATCCATCCATGAGAATCTCCAATGTTTTTGGTGAAAGAGCAAATCCAGTCTTTTTACTGATGGGGAAATTCTAAGTTGGAAGCATGAAGCTGTTCTGGCCAAGGGTAACTGCTCTAGAAACTGAATGTCCAGTCCTGGTGAGGGTCACAAAGAAATCTCTTGGGAAGGTGGACACCAACCAGCACCTTTCTCTCCCACAAGGAGAATTACAAAAATTAGACACAATCCTTTAACAAGAAATTAAGATATTTCATAATTTTGCCATGATAGTCAGACACTGTCTTGACCACAGTATGTAATTAAGTGGACAGCAGAGCCTTCTCTTCAGTTGAGTAACAAAGATCTGAGGTGAAAAGTATTTGAGCTTAAATTTACAGAAGACAAGCAAGTCTTTAAGTCAGATCAATTATGAGAAGAATTTATGAATGTTATGGATAGGCTGAGATAGATACTCCTTCACAGAAAATGTGAGAGGCTAGGTTTGTCTCCTTCCAAGCTATGTAATGTAGTTCAAATAGGAATAAATTCAAGAAAGGACAATGTCTGCCAGAAAAAGCCTGTTAGTGGCCTTTTCTGGGCTTCAGAAATACTTTTACAAAACAAAACCAGGACATTCTTTGGTCCAGTCTTTGGCTAGAAGGAACCCTGTTTAATATCAGTGTTATGTAATGTATTTGTATTCAAATCACTTATGTGCAGTCCTGTCAAATTTTTTGGTATGATACCTAGGGCAGTGCTTATGCTCCTGACTGTAATGATAGGATAGCATTTGGATCTCCCCCTCCTTTTTTTTTTCTGTGTAGATTCTTCTGATATAAGCTACAATAGGAAACATTCTTAATTGCAAACTTTCTATGTTTGGACTTTACAGATAATGGAAAATACTAGAGAACATTTGCATCTTTTTGCCTGTAAGGTGTTGGGGATTTTTCAAATGACTTCATCTTGGGTTTATTTGTGTGTTGTTTTATAGAGAGGCTGTGGCTTGGTGCTAAGTTGTTTTTGATAGCAATACAACATGAAGCATGCCTGTTTCCTCACCTTCCCCCAGCCATCTGTCGTGCCAGCACGTTTGTACGGCGCTGCCGTGAACCAGAGCAAGGGACTGATCTGGCTTCCAAAGCAGCATTGCCAAGTCTATATGATATATGGCCTCTTTCCAAAATGTGAATGAATTTCAGAAGACAACAACTGTGGGAAAATGTGTCCATATATGTATTTCCTGTGCAGGATGTGAACTTGTTTCATGATCAGACTGAAAGCACAGGATCTTCCCTTCCAGAGTGTTTCAGATCTCTGCCTTCACATGCCTGGGAGATGTGGTGAGTGTTGGATGAGGATACAGCTGTCAAGGAATCCATTCACTTTACAAGAGGAGTCTAGATGGTTTTGGGATGAGAACAGTGAGGATGATCCACCCCATCATTTTGAGAAAATTTCTTGGAAAATGTAAATGCTTTTCTCAGAAAAGTAAATGCTTATAAATGCTTATAAAACACTGCAATGCCAAAACCCACTGATGTCACAGGGTACTGCCAGTTCCTAAATTGTGTGTGCAGAAAATAGTTTAATTTTAGATCTTTGAGTGTGTTGGTGGATTTTGACTCTTCCCTCAGTTCCTCAATCCAACAAAGTTTCACAGCTAAGATATTACAGAACCAATAAACAGTTTTTGTTTTGAGCCCCTTTGTATGGAGTATGGCAAAAACATTTTTTCTGGTTGTTTTGGTTTT
Organism: Vidua chalybeata; assembly: GCF_026979565.1. Classification (NCBI taxonomy): domain Eukaryota; kingdom Metazoa; phylum Chordata; class Aves; order Passeriformes; family Viduidae; genus Vidua; species Vidua chalybeata. The sequence continues at coordinate 5,998,984 of NC_071545.1, read as the reverse complement.
GTTTGTTTTTTAATATATAGCTATTATGGAAATTGATCATAGATACAGTATAACACTCTTAAGAATGCAGTTCTTAATTTATCAGAATGTGCTGGAGGCATTCCCTCAGTTCCTCATCTATTTGATGAAGTTTTCACTCATTTTCCAGTGTGAATATTTTCCTTGTAAGAAACATATTAAAGTCCTTAGGTGTCCTCCCACACACCTAAAGCTGTGTTTGGCAGACTGAAAACACTTTGACAGCTGGCTTTTTGGGTCAATTAAAAATAATGCTACATTACTAATGAAAAATTTCTCCTTACCATGCCTAGTGAGATCCAGCAATCCTGAGAGAGCTGATGTCTGCTCTGTTCAGGTTTTACAGTAGGTTGATAGATGCCATCACAAATCAAATTTACTGTGCATTTGATTCAGTCCACATTGTATTAATTTTAAAAAATACTGTTTTCCTACCACTTCTTTTTCTATCACTGACTTTCCTCAACATGGTTAAAGTTTTGCTCATGTGGAGCTCCTTACCAGAGGCAGTCTCCTGTAGTCCAAAAACATCTGCTTATGCTTAAAATTAGCCAGGCAGTGCTTGTTTCTGGTGTCTACAGCTGCTCTGCTCCTCACTGGAAAGAGTGTAAAAGCAGCAGTTGGACACTTCTGTTTCCAAGCAAGGATTTTAGGTTGACAACAGTCCAAGGAACAGCTTTTGACCACCCTTTTGGCTGCCCGGGTTCACTGGACTGAGTGGTTTAATCTTCTGAGCTGGATGGGGTGAGGCTGAGTTTAAGGACGTGTCACTGAAACATTGTTCACTCATGTACAACTCATGTGGGTAAAATCCTCTCAGAGAGAATCTCAAATGTGTTAGATTTTTCACTACTTTGGAGAACCAAAGTAGTTTCTCTGCCTCTGGATATGAGTATGTTAAGAAAAGCAATTATTTTTGGGCATGATTTTTTGATATTAATACAACATATGCAACAGTTAAGGACTATCTTTGCAGGTCCAAGACAGGTATTTTGATACATTTTGCATTCTCAACTAAGGTGTTTGGTTTGGCATTTTTTTTTCCTCTTAAGACACCAATCTCAGATACAGTTGTATTTTTCCTTCCAGTGATTTTTGGATGGGTGTTAAGCCATTTTTATAAACTGTTAATGAGTAGAGTACTATGGGCTCAATATCACACAATGATTAGGAAGCATTTATGCATTTCATCGCTTTCCTGCAGAGTTCAGCAGTCACTTTTATTATAATTGCTAGACTTCTTAAGTGATTCTCCCGAGCATGGCTCAAAACTAATTGTGACCAAGGTTGGAAGAGTGAAGAGCTTTGGAAGCTGTGGAGGCACATAGCTGTAAAAAACGCATGAAGAAATCCAGCATTTTTCAGCCAAAAAAGATAGCTTTAGGCTATAGGCACTTAGCATATTTGGGGCTTCCTTGTGTGTTGGCACTGCAGATGACTGCTGTGTCACTGGGAACTGAGCACCAACCTCCTGAGTTGGGGAGCCTTGTGTGGCCCCTCAGTGACAGGAAGTTTTTGCAGAGAGCTTGCATCCAACTATCATTTTAATTAAAATTCTCATGTGCTGAAAAGGCTTCCACAAATCTAAGCTGACAAACGAGGCCAACAATTAGGAGTTATGGATGATGCACCACTTCTTGTTGATATATGCTCCCTTTATAAAAATAATTAGAAATGCTGAAGTAACAGAATGACTGCTTGGGATGCATTTTTGAAGTTCATAATGAACTGATTTTTCTTGTGCTGTCCTCTGAGCACGTGTCAGCACAACTGAGCCTTCCTCGATGAGGTAAATGTAAAAATGCTGCAGGTGTCAGAATAGTACTGTAATATTTTGAGGCAGAGTACTGTGATGGCTGAAGACATTTGGGTATAAGCATCAACATTTAACACAGTGTTGTTAGTCACAAAGGGTTTCTTAGTCATTGGATATAGTCTGTGAATATGTAGATTGAAGAATCAAAGTAAAATTCAGCTTCCCAATGGCCCCTGGATGTCTGGTGTCTGATCATCTCCTCCAAGCTGACTCTGGAGACAGAGTCTGGAGCTGACTCTGGTGCTTTGCAGCCTTGCACAGCTTTAGTGTTTTACTGAGTTTTCTTCCACTGTCTCCATCTAGATAGTTACCAAGGCTGTATGTCCCTGTAAATGTGTGAGTCCCTGCAGTCTATCCATACCTCTGACTGCAGTGATCTCAGTGTTGAGACATTTTTCCTTTTTGCATAAACCAGAACATCGAGACTAAATTGGTCACTGAAGGTTTAGGGTAATGAACAGGATAAACACCTCTGCTCTAAGCATCCAACTGTTGGAAAGACAGATATTGAGCAGATTGATTTTGTGAAACTGGTAATATCAAGTATTTATTCCACTGCAAGATGGTCTCTTTAAGTTTACTATCACAATTGCTCTATGCACAATTTATTTCAAGGAAGAACATTGAATTTAATATCTTGAAACATATATGAATAGAGGTGAATTTTATAGCTTGTGCAGTCAGCAAACATTTGTACCCTGCATGACAGTAAATCAGATGCATCACACTGTTTCCTTCTTTCCTGGCAAGTTATGAAGAAACGGCTCAGGAAGTGTTGGCAGTTAGCACAGCCTTTTAGGCCTAGGTAGCTGGGAATACTCTGCCTGGTTTCTTCAGTTCTTGCCAGGGAAAAGGATGAAGATTTGGAACTGTAGCTGATCTGTACTGATTTAAGTTCTCTGGTTTCTGCTGAGGGAGGAGAATCTCCTTGTTGTTGTCCATGCTGCAGCCTGGGAGCAGCTCTGGCCTTGAGGACCTGGTGAGACTTCAACATTTGGTCCTCCTCTAAGTATCAAATATTAACCTCCTGGTGTGCCTGCTTGTGCAAATACCAATTATCTGTACTAACACAGCCTCAGAACCTGTTGAATTTCATCTCCAACAGAAGTTAAGCAGAGATGAGGTGACAGAAATTTGTTCAGGTAATTTCTGCCATGCAGCTTCTAGGCAATCCTGCATCTGGCTTTTCAAACATATATTGCCCTCTGCTTACAGCAGGAGCCCTTAAATGGCAGGTTCAACGTATTTTTTCCTTCAGCCATGTGTTGTTTTAATGGTGACAAGTGGGAGTAAGGAAATACATCTTTTGTTGCTGTGTTAGAAAATGCTTTAGTTTTGTGTGTTATCTCCCTGGTTTGGGGACAGCAAAAAGAATCAGAAAATCCAAGAAGCAGGAGACATGGTCGTTGGTATCTCTTGTCTCCTTAAGGCTTCAGGGAATTGGGATGAGATAATAGAAGATTCAAGTTCAGTTGCTTTCAATTGTTTTGCCTGGCTGGAAAGGTTATGATTTAAAGGGCTGCTTTGTGGTCCTGGCTATTTAGTCTATAATGTATATTTTCTATAATGTATATTTTCCCATCCTCCAAGGAGGATGTAGAAACCTCAAAAAGTTGTTGTAATTATTGAGTTAGCCATTTCTTGAACTTTTGAGGTTTATTCCAGGTCTTCCCTAGGGTTGGTCAGCACAGAGGGTGGGGGAAGAAGGATGAGGCTAAAAATATGGATGTTAAGGACTGATTAAAGAGATGGACTGTGAGAGAGGTACCTTGGCACATGTTTAAGATACAGATCTGTGGCAGTGGTAGCTGGGGACACTAAGCTACTATTTTCCAAAAGCATGAACTGCTATTAAGGTTCAGAAGCCAGGGATTTCTTTGTTGGTAAAATGTTAAGATGGGTGTGGAGCTGTGCTTTGCATACAGAACTGCATTTAGTGACAGCAAGTGCTTAAAGAAAGTTTGAAAACTTAATGTTTCTGGTGTCTCTTCTCTCTCTTCCTTTTTTTTTTTTTTTTTTTTTTTTCATTTTAAACTCTTCTACTCCCCCACAAATTCCTGTGCTTTTTGTATATGTTAGTGATTATTTTTCTGTAGAATTTTTATGGTAATCTTTTGAAAGTTGCTTGGCAACTACTAATTCTCATTTAGGAGGAGCTTGCATGCAACAATTCTGGCCTTTAAAGTGTTTATAAAAATCTTAGAAGAGAATTGTGTCTAGAAAGAATCCTGCCTTTCATTCCAGGAGGCTTCTGTTCTGGTTAGAAATGTTCTTCTTGGAGGATTCACATTAGCACTGTTGACCAAGATAGTTCTTGCAAAGACAAAGATGCATTTTCAGTGTTTGAAATGATTACAGTTGAATCAAAGGAGTCAGTGAGTGCAATACAGGGAGTGCTGGATTTCTCTCTCTCACTCTTCAGCCCTGTGGCACAAGGAAAGGATTGGGATTTGGCCCATACAGCCATGGCTCCAGCTTTTGTTCAGTAAGAGCTTTGTGACTGCTAGGAAGAGACTATGCCCTGCCTCTGGCTCAATACCAACCTTCTGCTGAACCATTTCTCCCTGTGAATGGCTCTTGTGCTCTGTTCCCATAAGAGCAAGAAATACTAATTCCTGCTTGTTTTAATAGTGAATGGTTTAATATTAATTCAGTCTTGACATCAAAAGAGCATAATTTCAGTTTCCTTGGTGGAGGTAGGAGGTGTTGGTACCTCAGTGGTCTGTCCTTATTTATGTCCCTCCTCCCTGCAATTGGTCTGACTTTCACCCAAGTTGGCAATGGTGAACTGGGATGTTCCCCTCTTTGGTGATACCTGAACAACACAGCAATGTTGTTTGCCCTCTCTGTATACTGATTAATTGTGTCATCTCGTGGTTTCTGTAATTCTCAGCTTGTGCTTCCATAACTTGTAGCCAACTGTCATATTTCAAACTGGTGTGAAAACTCTTTGGGGCAGTATGAAAACACCTATAATGAATCATGTCAAGCATCTAGTGTGTGTTCAGTAGGTAAATGACAACGTGTGGCTTTGCTTGGCACTCCTAGGGTTGTCATGGTCTGTGAAGCTGCACTTATCAGAGGGTGACAGTGAAGAATAAGGGGGGGATTTCCAAAGCAGTCTACAGAATATGGATTTGTTTATACCTACCCCTCTTCTGAAGTTTCGAAGCACATCAAGGCTCTGCAGTTGTCATTTGGCAACTTTCAGAAGCGCTGTCTTCACTCAAAAGCAGCCAGCTGTGGGATTTTCCTGTGATCTGTGGCCTTTGTGCCCTCGGTCCCTGGCTGCTGCAGTGTAATTCATAGGCTACACGAGCTCTGGCAGTTCCTGTTTTTGCTGGCTCTGTTGAAAGTGTACATGTAGCTGATGTTGGGTAACTGTGATAGCTTTCTCAGAGCAATACCAACAGCTATTAAACACAGAACCCTGCTTGAAAGTATGGGATGTGTTAGAGGAATATACCAGTGCCTGGATCCCACAGGAATTTGGGCTCTGGTAACACTTTGAACTTAACTGGACTGGGCATCTTCTGGATCATCAGCTGGGTATTTTCAAGAATGTGAGCCTTAAGCCCATGGGACATTTTAGTCCTGCAGTGTATGTGGCCTTGGGATCATCGTTCAGCTTTCAGAAGATCTTTTCTCCTGTAGAATGAATTAAACCAAATAATGTTTTATTCTTGTAAGAGACTATTTTTTTCCCTGAAGGAGAAAGAATTTAAAGCCTTTAGCAGTGCTAAGCATTAGAAGAGTTAGCAGTATCAAAGGAGATAGATAAGGATAGATGGTTTCTTTGACAGTTTTGTCTCCCTGCTGTGCCAAGTGACAGCCAACATCTTATTTTAGAGGAAAGCTTTTCCATGCTGAAAATGGTGGCACAGAAATTCTTTCTTTTGGCCTCATTCAAATGCAGCTGATCCTAGTGATTCTTCATGCTGATGGCAATTTAAAGTGTTGTGCATCCTAAGATAAATTTCATTCAAGGGCCATCATAACCAAGTGGGCCCAATGGGAAAGGTTAGATTCAGTTTTAGAAGAGCACAGTATAAAGAACTCTTAATGAAATTAATTTTCTGGTCTCATCTGGCTGTGTATCTGGAAAAACTGCTAAATTCAGCATTTAGTCGTGGAAGAGTAAATTATTCTAATTTTATTTATTGATTGAAGCAATGCTAGGTTAAACTAATATCACATTAATTCTTGCACTGTTTGCATTAATGTAGCATTTTGCAAAAGCATAAATAAATATGTAGGTGTCTTCTGAAAATCTGAGAGATCAATTTTTAGACTGCTTTACAGACCTTGACAAATTAATTAGTGCAGTCATAAAAAATGTTTGCAGAGGCACTTTTCATTAGGACTATCATTGAAGGGTCTAAAGCTATAAAAGGACACTTACTACATCAACTGTCATTAGGTATTTTTCACAAAGAGTGCAGTGTATGCAAAGAAGGATTCTGTATGTAAATACAGAATCTATGAGTAGGCAGTTTTTGCTGGTGGACAATTAGAAAACTCCAGGGTTGAGTACCCTGACTGAGACCCTAAGAGAGAAATTGAGGGTTTTATGGAACACTTTTTCCCCATGTCAAAACCTCTCCAACCTCACTAACTCCTATTTAGATCCTGTAAAACTGGAAGTCAGGTTTTTCAAACTGTGATTTAGATCTGCCAACATGTTTATTTTATAATTAAAAATAATAAACGATACTGTGAAAGAACAAAGTAAAAGACTGGGATGCAGTTGTTGGAATTTTCACTGGAGTTCTGCTGAGGCTGCTGCTGCCTAGAGCCCTGTGGTGAGGAGCAGGAGGGGGCTGGCTCTGCAGGAGCCAGTCCTGCAGTCCTGGTGTGCTTTGTGCTCCCTCTGGTACCTGCTTTGCAGTCGAAGCACTGCCTCGTGCAGCCTGGACACTCTGAATTTAAGCACCTGCTTAATGAGGATTGCTAGGAGTGATACAGGACTTGCTCAGCTTTAATTGTGAACCTGTTTTGTCTTTTCCTTGATCCATTAGACAGCCTGGCTCATCCAGACAGGCTGGCACAATAAATTCTGAGAGGAGAGAGTCCTCCATGGATGTGCGACAAGCTCTGCATCTCTGCCTGAGCCGCTTTGTAATCACTGCCATCTAATCAGTGCTGCTCTTCTAATCTAAAAATGAAGGTTTCCTGTTTGCTAAAAATTTAGCAATTCCAGTCAGGCATTTTATCTTAACCTACAAGGAACAGATAACAGCATGTGGCAGTTTTTGGTCAAGCAAAAGCAATCACAAAATTTATTATTGCGTTTGGGGTCTCATTCAAGCTGTTCCTAAGGTGGATGTCCTCAGCTAAACCTTCTCCTATGCAATGAGCTTCCCCCAAAAACTCAAATGGCTTTAAACTCTATTCTAATGACTAGAGGTTTCTAAAAATGTGTTAAACAGCAAAAATTGGAAACATTTCAAAGAGAGGACAGAAACAGGAAAGGTTTATATGGTAATTTCCCAGGAATCACTTTTCTAAGATGTGATTACTCTGTTTGCTTTGCTTTCGTTCAACAGGATAATTACAGACAGACGTGTTGGGATAAACTCCTCTATGTTTAGGAATCATTGAAGCACTGTAATGCTATGATTATGGAAAGCCTGTAAATTAGCTATGAGCACTACAGAAATCATCAGTGTGGCTCAGCACACATGGGGTTCAACACCCACAAACTGGCTTTTCTTGCTGAAAATGATGTTTTTGTTTGTTTCAAATGCACTGTGGGTCACTTGGGAGCTATGTCTTTCTTCCACTTCTAATTAAAACAACTCATTTAAAACAGGAGGAATTTAATTTTCCCTTAATTATTTGTAAAAAGCCCAAAAGTGATTTTTGTCACAGCCTTTAATGACAGAAGAAAATGCCTTCCACATCAAGGCTCTTCATCCAGGAAAGCATTATGCCAGCAGTTTTTTAAAAGGAGTCCTTCACAGATCTGAAAATTAGGAATTCACCTTTTTTAAAGTGTAAAGAAAGAGATTTGCACCCTTTTTGTTCCAAGGCAATGGATACTTGCTTTCTTTCAGCAAAAATGAATGTTTTCTATTCCTGGGTATCAAACAGCTAAGCACACAGGTACTGCACAGCTTTAAATAGAAATTCAGAATGTCAGAATTTTCTACTCTGAGATTGTCATGTATGGAAAAGAGGGCATGCCAGATCTGCATAGATGAAGAGAAAGTGTTAAGTTTTGTGGGTTTTGGCTTTTTGTTTACCACTTTGCAAGGTTGGTAAAAAAACTAAAAAAAAGAAGAAAGCTTATGTGTCATTTCATTTCATAAATGAACCATAAGGTGCTATTTGCTATTCAAGAAACCCTAGAATGTGGTTGGGTTATGTTTGGCAGTTATGACCACATGCCACTTCATGTATAATCCTGTCATTAAACTCCAGCAGTCCCCACTCCCTCCCTCAGCACCTCCTGAAGACAGTACCTGGGTTTTTGTATCAATTTTTTCCTGAGCCAGGTGTGAATAGTTGAACACTTCTGAGACTGTTAATGGTGATGAATGTGATACACTGATCATAAGAAAAAGACCTTTGTGTTTTGGAGAAACATACTCCTAACATGATAATGACTATACTGGGATCCTGTGTAGATCTAGAAATAAAGACGTTGTTTAGGGTAAAATGTTATGGGAAAAGCTTTTGTAATTTGTCACAGGTAGTAAGTTGTGTATTTGTTTTCCTTTCATTATGAGTGCAGGTTTTACAGCCATGGAGGCTGACCAGCTGTAGAATCATTGGAGATTTTGTATGTTTTTGCCGTTTTGAGATTTTGCTTCTGAAAAACTGCCTGAAATATTATTTTGGAAATTGATGAAGTCTAAAAGAACAGCCCTGCAATCTCTGTATGCTTGATCTGCATGATGTGTTATGAAATTTGCTACTCCTTTCTGTAGTATTTCATCAGTCTGCCTGTGTGCAAGTGTAGTAAAGCTAAGTTAAATTTCTGTGGGTACACAGAGTATTACTGACATGAAAGACAAGCATGAAAGCGCTGTGGAAGAATTGTAGCCTGAAGAAAATTTCAGCCAGTCCACTTTCATTAACTTTAAATGGCCTTGGCAAGTCTGAGGTGTAATCTAGAGAGAAACTTGGAAGGCAGGAGGACTGCAGAAAGGGAACTGGGATGTGAAGAGGAATTGTGAACCGGGTTGGAGAGGGAATACACACAGAGCTCAGAACATGACCTGGATTCTGAACAAAACAAGCAACAAAATGCTTTATCCCTTCTTACCTTCAGTACAAGTCTTCAAACCTTTCATCCAGATTACAGCTGTTGTTGCTATTCCAGTGCTTAATTTGGCTGATGGGTAAATGATAGGTAATGTTCTTCTGGTTGTAATGAGCTAAAATCACTGTTCTTACCCTCTTCTGGAAAACTACTGAAATAGCTCTGACAGTATGAAACTTGGTTAAAATCAAGTCTGATACTTCAGCTTTTAATGGCTAAAGTAGTAAATGTCTTTGTTTCTGTAGTGGTTCCATAGTTTCTTCAAATTATTTATAAACTCTTAAATTATCACTATGTCTGGAGTGTGACAGGAGGAATATGTTGTTGCTGTATATATATATATATAAGCATGTAGATATTTTGGGTATCAATGGGATTGGTACATTGATAATGTAAGTTTGATAAATTATACATGCTATTGTTCATATTTTTTTACATGCACTAGGTGTATTATGTAACAAACAGAGCCCATAGATTTGTTCTAAACCAGATTTTTATTACATGGCCTCCAAATGTTGGATGGAACCTACGAATGTATAATGATGTACCTTGGAAAAGACAGAGTATCTGCAGGGAAATGAACAGCTTGATGACCTTCTAGAATGTTCTTCGTTGAGAAGCTGATTATTCCAGATGTTCTTGTAGTTGCAGTCGTTACTTTAAATCCTGTAACTGCAGCCAGTTGGTGCCACTTACCCATAACACTCAAACTGACTGGGATCTGGTGAGCAGGCTGTTGTGCAAGAGGGAAGTATGCTAATCATGCATAATGAACTGTCATGACCTTATGTTTGGGAAGTGACAGATGACATTTTGGCATCTGTTTTGGTGGAAATTACATGTTAGTCTCTTGGCTTATTCCCTTGATGTAGTTGTACTCAGCGTGTTCTGTTGATTGCACTGATTAATTGGTTGCATCATTAGCATTTGGTTTTAAATGTCCACGTTTTCAGATTTTTCTGCAAAGACATATAAGAAAACCCACAACAAAACAACGAAAACCGAAAGAAAGAACCAAAACAACAAGGTACCTTTGATGCTGGCCTGCACAACCAAGTGAGAAATACCAAGGGGTGGTCAGAGAGCTGTGCTGTCTTCCAGTGTAGCAGCATTAGGTGGACTGCCTGTTCAAAGTGTGGAAAGATAATGTTGTATCTTTATGTTGGGCAGGAAAACCAAAGATGAAATAGTTAACTTACTATTTTTTTTTTCTGATTTGGGCAGGAATTCGTCCTAAGTGTTGAAGCTACTACTTGGTGAGGGTGGGAAGAGGTCTGAGTGTAACATGTTAAGAAAACATAGAAATGTTTAAATACTTTGGGAAATTACCTAATATTCATTCACATGAAGGCATGGGCTTCATCATGTACCTGTGTGCATTTAACAATTTTCTGAAAGAAACTGAAGAGATGACAAATCTCTCTCAAATTCCCAGATAGTGATGTTAGCAATCAGGCCCAATTTGTATCTCTTCTGTTTAAGAACATTTTTAGCATTGTCTTCCCAAATTCCTCTCCTTGTTGTATTGCAATTGATACAAATAAGTTGATGAGAACATCCCTTATGCATCCATTTAATTTCCACAGGCACCAAGGTATGCACAAATACCATTGCTCAGCTGAGTGCTCAGTTTAATTTGGTGGTCTCATTTTCAAGTAATATTTTGAGTCCTTCTTTATGGAGAGGCCATACTTTTCCATAAATGCTAATTTCCACTAGAGTGCCAAGCATCTGTATATGAATTTATGTATGTTATGTTTATTTATACATAATTCCATGCTTTGTGTTGAATTTTGCTCATGAATAGTTTATAAAATCTGTTCTTAGGGGTTTAGGTGAGCTTGTAAGAAATAACAATTTTTCATAGAAAAAACAAATGGGATGTTGTAACTGATCACCACAAGCTGATATTTACATAGAGAGCAAGAACATGTTAGTATGTCTTGTTTCTATGGAGTGACTGTATAATAATAAATTTAACTCCTTAATGAGATTGGTTGGGCAAAAAATTACAAGGAAAATGTGCTGCTTAATCTTCTGGAGGGTAATGAAACTGCAGAAGTCTTCTGGTGTAAATAATACTACACATATAGTATAAGATTTAGTATGTACAACACAGTTTATTTTACAAGCTTGATTTTTTTTTAAATTAGACATTAATAGAATTTATAGTTTTTAATTTTTATTCCACAATCAGATTGTGTTATTGAGACACTAAGATAATTTAAATCAAGTTATAGCCTGTATTATGGGCATCAAATGCAACACCATCATCATCCATATGTACTAAAAAAACCTCTTTTAGTAAAAAACCCACTTTTAGACCAGACTTATCACTTGAAAGAGATTAGAAACTATTTCTGTATGGATGTGTTTAAGACATTTCATGAGGTGGGGCATTGTGACATGATTTGTGCTAAACTATTCCATCTTTTGTTTGAGATAAGTAAATCTTCTGGGAGGAAAGATTTACAAGGATATGCCTTATTCTGTCTCACTCTAAGGCTTACTCCTTATTACAGAGGAAACCTGTTATATCTTGGAAACTGAGAGCTGTTGAAATGTAGCTTTTGTGAAAATCCCGTTTTATGATCCAGTCATTTTACAATTGCAGTTTGAAATGACAGACATTAGTCCTGGCTAAGCTACATTATGGAGAGTAATGGACAATTATTGCTGTAATTGAGTGAGTTAAACTTTTATTGGCTCTCACTAATTTTATTTTAAATTGTGTTATTCTTAGTATTTGTTTATTAATAAGGGTGATTAACTTGAAGAAATGGGCTTTTGTAAATGGCATTCCTTAGCTGTTTGTGATTTGTGTCTGGTCACCTGTCACATTGCATTACTTCTGCTCTGAGCTTTTCTATATTTTCTGAAAATGAGCATGAATTCAAATGACAGGAATTCATGTTTGTGTTTTCAAATGAAAATGTTTCATTTAGAATTGGATAAAAAAATTCATGTGTAATACTTTCATTGAGAACCAGTGGTTGTCCAAATTTTTACTAATAGTAATCCACAAACAGTGAAAGGAAATATTTGCTGATACCCGTGAGGGAGTTAATTTGTTTTGCAGTGCTCATCTATTTCCAACATGCTGAATGTTTGTCTGTTGCTCTGTGCCAGCTCAGGACAGCAGAACTGGTATAAGATGTGTTGGAAGTAGCTCAGCTGTCACCAGAAATGGCTTTTGGAGGCAATGTTCCAGATGAAATTTTAACTTGTGGGACACCTGGTAGGGGGTCAGAACTCACCTGACTCCTCCTGTCTTGTGGTGCTTTCCAACATCTATGCTTCTTGTCCAGGCCTATAAAGGGGAACTGTTCCCTCTCCAGTGGGTGGAATTTTGCTTCTCTCCTCCACTCTTGTTATCCAAGATCATTTGAGTAGCTCAGGGATTCTGAATTCCTTGCCAGTGATTTTGCAGTTTGTGCCAGGCAAGCTGAGCAGAGAAGATCCCTGCTGTGGGATGTTGGCCCATTCCCTGCAGCACGTGTTTGCTGACACAAACATGGTCATTTGTTCTGTGTGTGGTTTATGGAGATGCTTTTGTCCTGAGTACCCTGCTCCTGACCTGATCTTTAGCAACCCAATTTCCTCCCATGGTGAGGCAGGACCAGAAGGGAGCTTTCCTCTACATGAACGTGCTCCTGCTCCTCTCTGGGGTTTCTAATGGACTGACAGACTGTTGCCATGTAGGAAGAGCTGTCTGCCCATCAGGAGGAATGGCAGGTCTCATGGGATTATCCAGGTATCCATCTCCTCAAGAGCTTCACCTGGGTGAGCAATGCCACTTTCTGTGGAATGGAGCATGCTGAGCAGTATGGCAAAGATTACATCTGATACATCTCAGTTTTCTTTTCTTTCCCAATGTTCAATACATACTCTGCAGAAAGACGGTCTTATTTAGTAGGGGTTTGAAAAATCAGCACTTTTCTCCCTAATGTGAGCTGCATCTGCCCCTGAACACAGAACAATCCCTGCTTGCTCCAGAAGATTGTCTTCCTTGCAGAGAAGGTGGAGATTTGGTACAGCTTAATTATTTGGGTTTTTAAAATTATCTGTTAATGTAACATGAAGTATTATTATCTGACAAACTTGAAATCACATTGCTTATATACAGAGAATTATGAGTCACTGAGAGGAAAGTCAGAACTGCCTAGTGAGAGCTGTGCACTGACATCTTCCCCTGTTCTTCCACATTTCACCTGTATTTCAGGAGTTCTTGTAGAATATATTGCAATATATTGCAAGGAATCAGATCATAGCTTTTATCTTTTCCTTTCTGGTATTACATCCCAGCAAGTCGTTGTGAAGATCAATCCTAAATTACTTAATGACATGTTTAATAATGGTGAAATAATACACCTGCTGGGAACATCAGGTATCAGATGGAAATGGCTGGGATGCTGCTTTCAAGTCAGTAATTTTCAGACTGGATTTTCAACATCATAGATTCTTTCTAAAGGACCTGCAAAAGAAAAGCAGTCTTTGTACTTTGTAAACTTAACTTTGCTGTTCCAGAGTATGGCACTGGGGACACAGACAAATGGAGTTGGAACAATTTAAGGGGAAGCACATTCCCTTGTGCCCTTACACTGAAATATGAACTGCAACTGCTACTTCCTTAACAAGCTTTGTTGCATAAGGTGCCCAAAATGTAACAAGTACTCATCTTTTATGTGTGGAACTGAAAGCTTTTAACAACTTGTAAGAACAGGTGTTTTGTTTGTTACTCATCCCACACAAAAGGGTTTTTTCCAAAGGAACCCAAAGGATTGGCATCTAAATCCCTTTGTTCTGTTAATAAAAATGATCAAGAACTCCCACTTTGTGCTTATAGAGAAACTATTTCAGTTGACTGAGCATGAAAATCTTTTCTGAGGACACACAGAATAGCAAAAATAAACTGGGCATGGATGAGCCCTCACGTTTGTGCAGATGCTCCTTTCTGCTTAAGCAAACCCTGAAAACTTTTGAGCACGCTGAGCTCCCATTGAACTTAGATGTGATGGCATTTGCAATTTAATTGCACAATGGATATTGAAAAAAATCTAACTGTTGTTGCATATACCAAGATTAGCTACAAGCCTTTTTTTGTTTCATGCCTAGGTTAGAAAAACTCAAAAGTATAATTTCATATTTTCACAGAAATCCATGGAGGTAATTTATTCTTTTTGGTATTGTACCTATCCAGGAAAATGCTGCATGCTTTGTGTTGTTAAATGCAACTAATCAAAATTTCTGAGCTTAAAACCATCAACCCATATAACTTTTGCTACTTATTTGTGTTCAGTACAAGGATTATGATGTTTCTCTCTTCAAAGATATTGTGCAGGTTAAGGAAAATGTCTTCATTCCTCTTCACATTGTACAAAAATGTTTTTTTTTTTAATAGCTGGAAATGAGATACTCAGTGTGCTGTAGCACTGCAGCATTTACAGTGTGTGGTATGACTGATAAATTTATAATAATTTCTAGAAAGAATTACTATGCCTTGTAAGGAGATAAATAGTATTTGGAACATTTCCTTTCTTGATGTTATGTTTTCCCTCTGATATTAACTGTAAATCAGAGCCATGCTTAAAGATATTTTGCCTCTGCATAACTAAGGAAAAGTAACAAGCTAAGCTATTTCACAGAAGTAGTTTTACTGCCCATGGAAAGTCTCAGTAATTTGAATATATGTTGGTAAAGCTTTTCTGCCTGGAGTATTATTTGCTTATGGGAATAATGCTTGGGAAATCTCTTGATGTGTGATATTCTTGCAACTAAATAGGTTGGTGCATCCTTAAATGGAATGCCAAAAAGAAAATGTAGATTTAAGTCAAATGTGTGGAACAGTGTGGGTAGTCAGAAAAGTAGATGCATTAGAGATTTTTGTCTGCACATTTCTGTTGCATTACCTCACCCTTCATCACAGAATGCACTGAATGCTTATGTCCTTATCTGGATTGCACATTGATGGGGGAAACTGTTGGATCTGCCTGCAGCTGAATTCCACAGCCTTCCTGTGTTCCTTCTGGTGTGGATGCAGTAGCTCTGAGCACTGGAGCCCTTGCAACTGCTTTAGCACAGATGTGGTTTGTTTTGTGATTGTTCAAAGGCTCTGCAGTGAGTACCAGTGAAATACCGTTCATTGTTGGTGTATTTTGTGCTGCCTCCTTATCAGTAGGATTAATTCTAGGATAAGCAGTTAGTCACCCTCTCCTCTTGAGCTAGGGCGATATGTAAGTAGGGATTTAGATCACATATCAGAAATTTTGTAACTGAACTTGCTTCTGACCTGCTGCTCTTAAATGTAGAATGGAAAAGGAAATTCACTTCTAGATTGATGGGCTGATCCCTCACTCTGAGAAAGCCTGTCACATCTATTAGCATAACACAGGAGCAGCTGCAGTTTTGCCCAGAGGCCGAAGATGGTGCCTGAAGAGGAGAATATAAAGGATAAGCATAAATGGAACTTCCCTTGAGTACAGTCACTTCTTCAGATGTGCTGATTGTACCTCAGAGCAGAGGAGCATATTCAGCATTGTGAAACACTTCTTCCAAGAAGAATTTAAAAGCAGTATATGTTCTTTGGGTGTGTTACAAGGGTTTTGTCACTCTGCTTTCCCAAGGCAGGTGAGTCAGGTTTGTTCCTCTTCTTGTTTAGCACCCAGACTACTTGGGGAACCAAAATGCCTGTCTTCTTGATGAGATCAAGAGTCTTCAATCTCTTATCTTCCTCTGATACTTAAATTTATCCTACAAATCTCTGTTGCCATGGAAAGCTGCTTAGAATGGCTCCCTTGAACTCTGCTCAGCCTTCCACTTAAAAATTTCCCTTCCCATCTGTCTGTTTGCCCTCCCCAGCTTGTCTCTGGCTGTTGAGTTTCTCTCTTTGTCCAGTGCTGCTGAAGCAGATTCACAGAGGTGCTGGCCCAAGATTTCTGGCTCATCAAGGAAAAGCACAGTTACAAGCACACGGTAGAAAATGAAATTGGCTTTATATTTCTTTTATTCCCCGAATGTTTTATACTCACCATTTGGTGAAAGGGGGTGGAGGAGGAGGTTGTTTGTTACCTTCGTTTTTACTTGCTAAGTGGAGATGTATGGAAATGACTTAGTTAATGGTTTTCTGGCTTCTCATCCTCAACACAAGTGAGAAGTATTTTAGCACTCAGTTGAGGCCAAATGTTTTCAGATAAGGAGATGATGTCTTAAGGCATTTTTATTTATATTCAATTATGCTTATCTTTCTGTATAGTGTATGACATTTATGCACACGTGCAATGCATACTATAAGTAAACAGCCTGTTTGGCTTAATTCAGCTGCTATTAAATGATAAATTGCCATTGATTTTGGATTTAATGCTGAATTCTTGGCCATAGTATATTTAAGTGTTATTTTGGGTATGTAAGGTTTTGATTCTGTTTATAGGGTTAATAAGATTGGATACTGTTATTTTAAAAGCTCCTAATGGCAAAAGCTGTAAATTTTCATAACTTTTGTCCATGTGTGAGCTGTAAGTGGTTTGATATTGTAGGATTTTCTTGTGCAATACTTGTACTAGAGAAGAGATTTGAACAGAGAATTAAACTTATCCTCAACCACCCTAAATCCTTGTTCTAAGCAACTTTTCCTCTAGGTTGAGGTATACAATATGTATGAAAATGACATTTTAAAGTCATATAATTATTCAAAATGCTTAGTGTCTTGCATACTAAATACCTGGAATGAAAATTTGTTCCAGGGAGGAATTATTGCATAGCATTGATTTTTGAATAATTCCATAAGCTATTCAGACCACTTACACTTTTTGATTACACAGCAATAGTAATATAAACACATCAAATTTTACTTAGCTAAAATATTACCATATTATATGTTAATTTAGCAGATACCCTAGAAGATGTCAAGTAAATTGGATTCTAGCATATTCTGTGGATGGCTCACAGAAACTTGTGTGCAGGTTTAAACTTATGGCTGTGGTAGAGTGAAGTCAATATGGGTAACTGATCCTAAAAAGAAAATAAATTAGGCTGGTGCTGTAAAAAGCTGTTAATCAGACAAAATGTGACCACTGTGCTTTTTAAAAACTTTTGATACAATCCTTGGGGGCAGTAAAGTATGTAAGTCTTAACTATTGCAATAAAATTTTATTTACTGAAAACCGAAACAATATGAATTGGCAAGCTTCAATTCTTATTTGAAGAGGAAGATAAAGCACTGTTTCTCAATTTCTTTCTTTCTGGAGTTGCTTGGAAATTTTAGAATCTTCCTTTGTGTCAGAGATCCATCTGACTTACCAAAACCTGGCTATCTGGGATTCATTTTGAAACTGGTTAAACCCCATGTACAGGCCTTATTTCAGGAAGCATAGCCATTATCAGGAGGATTGTTTTCAAGATTAATAATTAGACCTAGCTGTCTGCTCTGAGAAATAATATAACTCACTGTAACCTAAATGCTTTGCTTTTATATCCATTTAAGTTCCCCAAAATGCCCATGAATCATGAGAAGCTCACCTGTGATGGCCTTATGGGAGCAGATGCGATTCAAAGTGAATGAACTAATTGATTTGATAGATAATTCTCCACAGTCACAGAGTGCAACTGGAGGAAGGTGAGGTATTCCCCATAGCCCAGTATGTTGTTTTGGTAGTAAGAAGCAGAGTGATATGAAACAAAGGGAACACTGGAAAATAAAACCCCAGTGGAATATGAGACATAGAGGGGATGAACAGTCTATATACAAAGATTTTTATTTATTTTCTAGACATCTGTCCAGCTTATTTGGTTGGTATCCTTCATACATCATATGTCTTTATGGTATTTTATTTCAAGATATGAATTATGTGAGTTATAAGGAATTACCAGTACTAGGAGATGAAGGTTAACTAGATTTTTCCTTTCTTAAAATGCCTCTGTGTATCCCTGCTGGAATTCCTGAGTCTTGGCCTTTCATTAGGCTAATTTGCAAGCCCACTGATGCTCTCTTAATGCTTTTTATTTCTGACACCTGGTGAATTGCCTTCTATGAGGCTGAAAAATGTTTTTTGTTTCCAAAAATGCACCTAGGCTTTCTACCTTCCAACAAGTGCATTTTGATAGTTTTGCAGTAAAATCGTGGTTTGGGGTTGCATTGCATTATTTCATTGTTTCTTTTTCTCAGCTGAGTAGGTGACCTGAACAAGTCACCCTCACTGTGTTCTAAACTTTCTCATGTTGCCATGGGGAAAGCTGGAACAGGACCCCATTTTTTTTCCTAATGCTGTCACCAAAGCTTTGTTTTGGTGTCTCAGTTGTAAATTGTTGGCAGATGAACATTCCCACACAGCAGAAAGCCAGTTACTTTCACCACTATTAACTGGAGTAACTTCAGAGCAATTGCTTTTCCTGTCTTTGGAAAGTCCTTAATTTTCCCGATTGCTCTCCCATTATTCACGACAACTGCTTGAAGAGGTTTCCCTGACAGGACAGACTCAAGAGCTCTCCACGTGAACTCAGGTGTTCCTTGAGGTGAAAGGTGTGCTCCGTGGCTCATTTAAAGTCATTTTCCTATGGAAAATGAGGTCGGGGGCTCTTCAAGAAGCTATTTATTTACATCAGTTTAGTGATGACTATTACATGAATAAAGCAGAAGGACTTATACAAACCATGAAAAAAATCTAAATTTAAAAGAGAAATTTAAATTTAAAAAATGGCAAAGCATTTATCTGCAGTCATGGCAAGGGGCATAAGGGAAATGATACTCAGCTATAATCCATCCTCCTTGCTCCCCAACATATTAGGTCAAACATGCTTATCAATATTTATTTTCTGGGTGAAATACTGACAGGAAACAAAACTTGCATACAAATCCCATAAAGGTAAAGTATTTTAAATTAGTGCTGATTACACTGATGTACAGAACAACATGACCCAGCTTGGGTTAAAGAGTCAATGATTTATAGTCAAGAAATATTTGAACGTGCAAGACAAATAGAGTTTTTTTTTTTGGAAACACTTTTTATTCTGCCTTTATTCTTTGAGGCATCAGTACTCTACTTCTTATATTTGGATTGTTTTTGACCGCAAAAGCTGCAGAATAGCTGTTACTTACCCAAATAGCAAAGCAGCTCCATATTGCCATTTTGTAGACCCAAAATTTTGCCCTTCCTCGTTGAAATATTCATGGTAAACATAGTAATGCAAAACATTTCTGTAACTGTGGAAATGAAAGTCTATCTAGAAAGGAAGCATCTTATTAATAAACTTTCCATCAAATGACCACCCCAAAATCCCTGCTGATTCATGTGGATCTTAGGATTTTATTGTCTGGTCACAGTCTTCTTGGCTCATTTCAGCCTTTGAAAGCATTTTTCACCTGTCTGTCCTGGTTGATCAGGAACTCACACTGAGCCACCACCATTTCCAGTGTTTGCACAATCTGTGAAAGAAAACCCAGATGGTGAGTGAGCTCCAGCCCAGGAATGGCTCATGAGCTCTGTGCAAAACTAGTCATCTTCCATAATTAGGTTATTTCACTGTAATCACATATTGAGTTACTTTCATTAGACATGACACTCTATTTTTTGAAAATGTAAAGGATCAAACCCAGGTGACTTTGCTATGATTGCTAGAAACTCTGTTCTCATTGCTTTCTCTTTGTTTATTTGCTATTCTAGTACCAAAAAAAAAAAAAGTGACAAACAAACTTCAGAGCTCTTGTAACAGGCCTAGATAAGCCAAATAGGTAGTATAACATTAAATGGATATATTAAAAGGGAAAAAACCCCACAGAACCTGTTATCTAGCAAAATTCTTAGGATGAAGCCATGACCTAAAAATACAGAAGTCTTTGCAAAATGAATTTCTGCAGACTCCCTCTGGAAATGGGAAAGAACGTGCTTGATTAGGCCAGTGCTAACCTTTTGAAGTCATGTTTCTTTGATATTTATTCCATGAAATAAAAAAGGGGACATGTCAGATATTGGAAAGCCATAATGTTCTCCCTTGCTTTCTACTGCCCTTCTCTAACTTCAGTGTTCCTCTCCTAGAGCAAAATTTTAAAATAAAAAGTAAGGCTTTAGTTTGTCCTTTTAGTTGACCTTTATACATTTAGTGGCTGTGCATTTGCACCAGTTAAATTACAGAGTAAGAAGAATTCCACCCTTTTTCTGGCTCTGGTTTCAACATGCGTGAGGCCAGAGAGGTGACAGGTCCTTGAGAAGCAAGGATTTTCTGCGTTTTGTAAGAATGAGTAAATTATTTCCACCCTCACATGTTGCTATGCTTTGTGTGGAAGTACAAATTTTTGTATAACCCCCCTCAAATTGCTCCCATGGTGATGATGGAGGAGTTTTCTCTCTGGGCACCTCAGTGAGCTGTTTGTGTTGGGAATTGCCTGCTCTTATCTCTTAATGAATAGAGGCAGAATTTAATAACTTAAAGATTCAAAAATATGCAGGGTGTCTTGGAGGAAAGGTTTTCCTTTCCGCTCTTCCACTTCAGTGCTTGCATTTACTTGAAAGTTTGGCATGGGTCTGTGCCCTCCCACAAAGGAAAACCCTGTGGCTGGGGCCTGGATATTCATGGCAGAGAAATGCAATTCACTTCATGTTTACCAGGGAATCAATGCACCACTTCAAGTAATCCATGAAAAATGGTGCCAAGTTAACACCCTGCAAGATACATGTTTTTACCTACATCTGAGATCAGAACAAATAATTTTATCCAGTATATTTTTGATGTGATGCTAAATTATTCAATTGAATTCATGACTAACCTCTGGCTTTCATTTTTTTCAGTCTTTATAAAACTGACAAATAACTATGATATTTCATTAAACAGGGAACAGCTTGCACTGTGTAAGGGGACCTGGCACCATATGCTATAAATCTTTATGAAAATGGGTTGTATGATTTGCAGTGGTGCAAAATCAGAGAAAAATTATTTTTGCTGATCTCTGTGAAAGAGAGTAAGAATGAAGCAATTAAGATAACGTTAAAGTCCTACTTGTAGTCCTGTCATGATAATCTTGTTGCTATTTAAATAAAATCATGCTCTGGATTGCTTTTTAAACTCTCTTTCATATTGGTTTTTCCCTTCCTGTCATAATACTGTCTTACCAGTGAAGTGACTGTCCCTCTCTCTGGCTGTGGAGTGGAAAATTGATTTGGTCCTGTGTTGACCCCAGTTTTGTTCTGGTTTAGAGTTTAATTTTCATTTAACAAAAGTTGATAATAAATATTTCTTTCCTCAACTGACCAACTCCTGCAGCCTTTTCCCTGGCAGGCACAAAGTACCACCAGGGCTTCCCTCAGCTGTTACAGCAGCTGGGAGTGGCCCCTGCTGAGCTCCTGGAAAAGTCAGAGCTGGGAAGCTAAGATGTCATGACAATAGCTGAGGATGAGATTTCCAGAGAAATATTCCTGTAATTTGCTGGAATTGGGAAGTGAAATTTGCAGTTCTGACAACAGGGACAGATTTATAGACTGGGTACACTAATTAAAAACAACTTACTCTATAATATATTAATCTATAAATGACAGCAGCAGGAGAGCTGGGCTGCTTTGTGCCCAAGCGTGGGAACGTTGAAGTGCCCTTCTCCTGCAACGACAGGACTTTGTCACATACAAAGTTCAGGAATAACATTCTGCAAGAAGCAAATTGAAGGATTACTTCCTTCTGCTGTGAAACATATGGGGAGATGTTTTGCTGTAAACTGTATACTCATGTGCAAGACAGAAAGAAACAAAAAGTTTTCATTTGCACTTTACCTTCTCTTTTCACTGCTGTTTCTTGTTTACATGGATGTGGTGGAATCTAGCTAAGAAGCTGGAAGAGAAAACTGCTTCTTCCAACTCAATATTTACTCATACCAAGTGTAACATCTTGGGGTTGTCATACTTTGAGATTTATCTTAGAAATTCCTCTGTAAAAATTTTCTTGCCCTGATAAATTGTACTCCTGCCTTGCAACCTCCACCAGTAATCTCAATAGTTGGAGACACTGAGGAATGAAAGAAAAATATTTCTGGTGTGCAGTCAAAGTACTTCTGAGATTACATCTGTATTCCTACTTCAGCAATGATTTAGATGCATGTCTCAATACATGACAAGATGACAGCTAAATGAAAATAACAGAATAATTTTGTTTTTTACAAATATCACTCTAGTTTGCATTTGAATGTAGAAAATTGGAACTTAGTTTTTTTATTACACATACAGAATTTAAGTCTGTATAAAGCAGAGGAATAATAATGCTTTTTGAAAAGAATGTGAAGCTTAAAACTCCCCAAAATGAAAGGCTCTGTAGATGTTTTAGAATACAATAGTTGAATCTGATACTGTTTCATTTATTTGCTATTTCTTCACTAAATTTCCCCCTTCGCCCCCATTTAATGGATATGTCCTTGAATATTCTCCTTATAGTCATTTAAGTATCTGCTCAAGTACCTAAGGCTGCAATTTCCTCGTAATCTTCCATCTGTTTCAAATGCATTGTAAATACAGTCAGGTCTTCAGCTCCATAAAAGCATCCAGTGAAGTCAGTGCAGTTACATGGAACTTCTTCAGATGAGAATCTCACTTGTGATGTTCATGTTTTTTCCTAACCCCAGACTTCTTTTCACTGTATAATTACAGATTTTTTTCAACATTTTAATCACAAATTGATCATAGTTGCCTGATTTTGACTAGGCTTTGCATTCACAATTACAGGAAACGGGTTCTTGTAATATAGGTGTGACCTTTACAAAAACATCTGAAACTCCTTTCATAAACTGTTTTTCTAACATAGTATTTACAAAAGGAAAGGATTTACTTTTATGACTTCTCTTTTGTTGTCAGCCTGCTGCAATGGTGACACAGAGCATTGGGCTCAAGACTGTTCTTAATTTCCAGGGAAGATGCTAAGGACTACTCTAGGTTAAAAATCTGTATTTACTAGTTAGAAAGGTCACACTTGGAAATGTCCATGTGATTTTTTTTTGCCCTCAAATACTTCAGTTGCCTCAGTGGAGAAGTTCCTGTGATGCACAAAGGACCAAGGTGTATATATTGTTTGAAAGAATTATTCCATTGCTATAAAACACATAGAGAAATGGGGAAGAGTGACAGGATATGATGGATATAATCTACTTAATCTACTGTAAATGGTTTTATTTTTTACTCTAATTTAGCATAATCATAAATGGAAATCAAGATAAGAGTTGGAGAAGAAAACTGAAGTGATTGGCTTTGCATAACAGTATTTTTTATGCTCCGTTAGGAGCTGCAGCAAAGTTGGATTCATGGCACTGTCTGTAGAAATCAACTTTACTTTGTAGTAGTAAAACATTAATTAAATCATTAAGTGCTGACTCTAAGCAGCTTTGCTGTACGCTGGGTTCCTCTAGCTGTGAGAGTGCCCAGATGAAAATCTTATTTGCTGGTTTTATGTATCTAGTGCAGGTCACCAGGAAATAGCTCCTAGAAGAATTCAACAATCAAACATTCCTTATTCAACTCTTCTCTGAAACATATTTTATAACATTTGTAATTAACACAAAACATTTCAAATATGTCTCTGGCATTCAGAATGTCATGAGGTACCAAAGAATCCATGGCAGATGATTTCATTACCACCAGGAGTGTGTATTTTATACCTTCAATATCAGTCTTCAGGGTCTGACACAAGTTGTAAGACTTTTATTGCTGTCAAGCTATATAAAATCCTGGTGCCAGCTTCTTAATACTTGGAAAGTAATAACACTCCTCATCTTCTATTTAAAAAAGTACAGACTGTTTTCCTGGAATAGATTTGCAGAGCTTGCAGAGCTGAGCTGTCATTCTCACTAATATTTGTATTTTTAACACCACCCTGCCATTAAATCCAAATCAATTAATCTGTTTCTGTTCCCTGCAAGTGTAAAATAGGATAGCAGTTTGTGACCATGATCACAAAACTCTTTAAATTAAAAGCACTGTATGTGTCTTCCTTCAGAAGCCTGCATAAGAAATCTTGAATGATTCATATCTTATTTTTAAATCATAAGCTTTTGTTTCCCCAGGAGTTCATGATTTCTGTGTCTGAAAATGATGCAAATAATTTGCCTCTGCTGGTCAAGAATAAATACTGAAGTAAAATAAAAACAAAGAATTATATGGCTTCCCATGTATACTTTAGGCACTCTAATTATTGTATATAAATGCAGAATGTAAAATTAAAAAATAAATTTAGATCTTACAGCAACTTAGTAAAAATACACCACTGAAAGTGTTTGGAAATTTAGGGCCAACAGAATAAATTGTGCTGCCTATTTCTGATGATGTTGAAATAAGCAGCACCTGCCCTTATGCTGTATAAAATGTTACGAATTCTGTAAATCATAAGACAAATTTTAGAAACAAATCTGTGTTGGGCAATGTTACAGAGCAATAGCAGATTGAGGCCATTGTTTGAAGTTATTCCCATTTAAGTCCTTTAATGAGGACACTGACAGATTGCTGGTTGTCCTTGGAGTGCCATCCTGGTAATTCTCTCTCAGGCATCAATGGGCTGTGTGCTCTGAACGGAGCAGGACCAGCAGCGAGCTCAGTCCCTGGGGACAGAAAATCTCCTTCTGCAGAGTCTGAAAGCTTCCACCAAGTCTAGTGAACCTTGGAAATGAAGTCCCCCTCAGACATTATGTCTGGAAGTAGAGGGCTCCTCCAGCATGTATACAGCATGTGCGTTGCAGTTATTTCTGTTGTAACTACAAATTGGTGTGAGTTTGTTGGGTTGCATTCATGTGTTTACAGGAATGTAAAACTTCCTACTGGAGAGTTGTTTAGCTGTGGGTGGCTGTCCCCAGGGAGCTTCCTCGGTAGCTACTGATTTGAGTTGTCTTCAAGTGATTCAGCACTTGGAAATTTCCTATATAAATATAGGTTTGATCCTTTTTGGCAAATATTTTGATTAGCTGTAAGTACCTATGATCAGTGTTGCTTACTGATGGTCTGAAAATGATAAACCACAGAAAGTTACTGGAATGCAATGGAAGTTTGGCAGCTCTGGTAGAACAGAAGGCAGAATAATTAGAGGTTCTGTTCCCTTTGAAGTTGTACTAAGTTGCTGATATTTTGCTGTGTTTGGTATTCTAGGATGTCATGTCCACGTTCTTCCAGTTTGGGGCTTCCATCCAGCAAGAAGCCATTATCATGCTGAAGATCATGCAGGATTATGACTGGCACGTGTTCTCTCTGGTGACCACCACCTTCCCTGGATATCGAGATTTCATCAATGTCATTAAGACCACTGTGGAAAACAGTTTTGTGGGCTGGGACATGCAGAACGTCATCATACTCGATACTGCCTTCGGAGATGCCAAGACCCAAATTCAGCTGAAGAAAATCCATTCATCTGTCATCCTGCTGTATTGTTCCAAGGATGAAGCTGTCTACATCCTGGATGAGGCTCGCTCCCTGGGCCTTACTGGCTATGATTTCTTTTGGATAGTTCCCAGCCTGGTTAGTGGTAACACAGAAATCACTCCCAAGGAGTTTCCTTCAGGACTCATTTCAGCAGCTTATGATGAGTGGGACTACAGTTTAGAAGCTCGGGTACGGGATGGCCTTGGGGTCATTGCCACTGCTGCATCAGCCATGCTGGAAAAGTACTCCTTCATTCCTGAAGCAAGAACGAGCTGCTATGGACAACTGGAGAAAAATGACCGGCCCTCTCAAACCTTGCACAAGTAAGGATGATTGCTTTGGGTTATTTTAACCTCTTCAGCCTTGACAGTTTTCTCTTTTATTGCCACTCAATGTTTCTTGAAGGAGAATATTGTTTTTTGCTAATCCCATTGAGCCCTTTTTAAGCAGCGCTTTTCAGATGTTCCAGGAGAATGTGCAAGAGGATTTGCTGCAGTGATAGCTGTGCTCCAGGAGATTATATGTGCTGTGGAGAATAAACACTGCTCTGAATCTAGTGTAGAAGATGACAGAAATTGGTCTTAGAGGGTATGAAGCTGCGTGAACAAAATTGGACTGTTGTGTACTTTAACTATGAGGTAAAATTGCCAAAATGCTCTGGAGGCTGTGCCTGTATCACTTGCATCAGCAGGAACCTGGTCATATTTTACAAGACAAGCAATGTGCAGCATTAAAGCGCTGTCCCTGAAAATTATAGAAATATTAGAATAGTTAGGCAGCTTTTATCACATAAGAACTGAAATCTGTCCCCTTTGCTTGTAAGGGTATATTTTTGTCACCTCTAATTGAATTCTATTCTATTGTATTGCTGTGAAACTTTTAATCAGCATTAATCCGAGCTAATATAGATATTTTCTCTAAACAGTTTGTCAGATGGAACTGCCAAGCTTTAAATCACGATTCTGTTTTTGTTATTATTATTTTCCTTTTAATTATCCCTTTTAGACATGATACTTCTGATTACTTCTATCCAAAATGTTGCATGGTAATACATTTCATTATCTGGCCTTTGAGAGGAAGTAGGATATCTTGCATATTTTTTAATAATTCTTGACAATATGGAAGCTACTAAGAAGTATTGATGACCTTTGTTCTAACGAAATAATGCAGATGAAGTGCTTTCTACAAAAAAGTAGGCACAGGAAGGAAAGTTGATGCTGATTTTAAAAAGGAGATTTTGGAACAGTTTTAATCTTGAGATGTATGTGCATATTTAGATTAGGAGTTGATTACCACACTATGTCCTGGAACAGTTGTTTTCCATGAAAACAGCATCTTTGCACACAGCATTCTTCAGAAGCTTTCTTAAAAGCAACTGAGTAAATGGATTTTAACATTTCCCTAGTAAGAACTTGCCTTTACTATGATTGCTGGGTTTTTTGTGCTTCCTTTCCTATTTTTGAACCTCTGCCTCTAAAACTACAAATTCTCTGGAGACATTTGCAGAAACCTCACAATTCTTTTCCTAATTATTTTCATTACCAAAATAACAGGGTAATGTTCTAGTCCAGTAACTGTTTGGTACTTTCTGCTTCCTAAGCTGACCAAACTTGGGAGAAAATTCTAATACAGATTTTCAGGAATTTCTTGAATCACTTTGTAATTAATAAATGGAGCACCGTTTGCCCCTGTGAGTGGCTGTGTGGCCCAGCAGGGCTCTGGGACAGCTGTGGTGTGTCCCTGGTGCCAGGGCAGAGCAGGGGGAGGCACTGCTGGGGGCACTGTCCCACCCTGGCACCCCCGTGCTGGCTCTTAATGCACGTGCTGACAGTGCCAGGGAGCAGTGGAAGCATCCTGCTAACCAAATTCTGTGCCTTAACAGTAGGACCTGACCTACAAACCAAGCAGTCCACTATTAATAATTGAACTCCAGTTTCTGTGAAAGTCAAGTTGTATTCTATTTTCTGTATTCTGTTGGGGTTTAAAATACCCTTGGAAGAGACACAAAAACGTGAACCTGTTTTGATAAAGGCTCCTATCCTATTGTTTGGCTAATACACTAGTGTAGACTTGAATTAAGTATTCAGTACTCAGCATAGCTGTATTCTCTAAATAATCTTTATTTTCTCATTAAACCTGCATGAGTACAAGAATGGGGCTTGTGAGTGCTAGGGTAGTGAGATTAGACTTCACCAGGAGATTCTGCAGCATGCAGTGCATGCTGCACCCAGGAATTACTAATAGGAGAAGCTGTAGTGCACTGTGGTTAAAAAAGTCACTTCCTGATGTGAAACACTGAGCTATGAAGTAAAAATACCTTTTTCTGTACTGGAGATTCTTTGAGCTTCTCCAACACCACAAGAACAAGAAGCAGGCTGTTTTTTAATTTAGAAATGTCAGAATTATACTAAAATGAATAAACTTTAAATAGTCTTTCTTATGTAATAACTCCCCAAGACTATTCCTGTCACATATAATCTGCTAGCAAGGCAAGTATATACAAGCATTTATGAGTACTAAGTAATCTTGGGGAGCTGACCAGTCTCTCCATGCCAAGGTGAATTACATAAGTTCACTGGACTTTCTCATTCTCATCACTAAATTTTACTTTTCTACTTTACATGAAAAAAATCAGTGCCCTAATTGGGGTTTTATTGTGAAGTGGAATCTTCACAGTTTCAGGTCCCAGATAGTGGAGTTTCAAATTGTAGACTACAAGATAAATGTATATGTGCCATATTAAGGAACTAACCTGAAGAAAGGATTTTGGAGCATGTTCCCAGTGGAAAGGGCTAAAGTAATTGTAAATAGCTTATGGATCTGGGATCTGCTGTGCTCTACCTGCCTGTCCATCTGGGAATCAGTGCTGGAGAAGTAGGGTTGAACAAGAGGACACTGCTGCAAGCTCAGAAGCAGAGAACTCAGTGGAAGTCAGGGAAGAAGCTGTGTAAGGGGATGCCTGAGCAAAACAAAGCTCAAAATAGAGAAAAACCCCAGGATTTTTAGGCTTCATCTATTGTAATGACAGTCTAATTCAGCTTTAAGCCCAGGATAGTATTCTGAGGCTATGCTATAATAGCTAATTTGCTTGTAAATGGAAGTTAGTAATGCTTTATGTATGAGTTCTCACATCTAGATAGCAATTTTATCTCTGTTTGTGAATAAATTCTATGTAAAGAATGCAGTGAAGTAAAAGCTCCTCCTCCCTCTTTCTCAAATCCTTTGAGTATTAAATTGGTTTGAAGATATATTTGTTTTGAAGCACACAATTTGTCTTTCCCCCATCACTGAAATTCTAAGATGCTTTTATTAGCTTCCTAGACCCAGAAGAAAATCAGGTTTGCTTTAGTTTTTGGAATGATCTGATCAATGCTCATTTCTGGTACACATGGGAAAGCCAGTTTCCCCCTGTGAATTAAGGATTTATAATAAAATATGGGGCTCATTTTCAATGCATTAAAAAACCACAGATATACATGTATATTTGTTATCTGTATTGATTCAGATCATCTTTTTCCATCTGGGTCTCTTGGAGACCCAGATCTCCCAAGGCAGAAAACCACTATTGTGTCAAATACTGGCACAGCAGGATAAACAGAATTAGCACCTCATTAATGCCAAGTCAGTTGAACAAACTCTTGTTCTCTCTGAAAAAAGGAAAACACAGAAGCAAACAAACAGCAAAACACAATAACCCTGCCAGTCATGGAAAATGCTGCTGCTTTGTGCATTGAAATGGTGCTGCTTTGTTTACAAGAGCACTCATGGTGTGTATGAAAGTCCTGACCCTGGGAGAGACATTTCACTGCAGCATTTCCAACCACACTGATCCTTACAGGGATGGGTGAGGATGGTCAAGCTGTTGCCATTATCCAAAAACCAAAAAGATGTGTCTGTCCATAGGTAGTCAGGTGTTTGCCACGTGGTGCTGACATTTGGTGAGATTCTGTTCTGAAATACAGCCCAGCTATAGGCAGGATTTAGAGACCCATCCTTCTGCAGTGAAGGTGTAGGTCCAGAAGTTATCTTACCCTTCCCAAGCACAATTTCCTTTATTTGTCATCACTGAATCAGGAGCAGGAGCAATGGGCAGTCCATAAGGCCAGGGAAAAAGCTTAGCTGTCCTTGCTATTGTGCTGCTGTTATTCTTCAGCACAGCACCTTCCTCAGAGGGAGAGGATTTGCTGTCCCCCTTGTCCTGATAGTCATTCACCAGGTTCAGTATTTTGATTCCAGCTTCCATCATGACAGATAAATTTGCCTCTTTTGAGCAAAATCTGGGATTAAAGGGACACAGTGGTTTGATGAATAATCCAGCAAATCTGTTTAATATTTTCCCACTTCCACATAAACAGCCAATTTATTTCTTCATTTAAGTCAGAAGACTTGGGAACAATAGGTATCATCTTCTTTATTGGATGATTGAAGGTGTACAGATATTTAACTAATTATATATGAGTCCAAAGTAAAACTAAACGTCACAGACAACAAAGGAGGGGTTGTGTAGGGGAACACTCGGCCCCACAGACCCCAACATGGTGCTGGTTTATTTACAAAGTGATTCAAGAAATTATTGAAAATCTGTATTAGAATTTTCTCCCAGGTTTGGTCAGCTTAGGAAACAGAAAGTACTGAACAGTTAATGGATTAGAACATTACCTTGTTATTGTGATAATTAAAATTAAAACAAGAGAACAAGCATGGCCTCTGGCAGTGGAGTGGAGCCTGCTGCAGGCACCATCCCCCTTGCAGGAAGCCAGGCACATATCATGGGGAAGAGTTTGGGATGCTTCTGAGGTGGTGCAGCAATATGTGATTAAATTAGGGCTTCTTTTTGAAATGTTGATGCTAATAATAGCATTAACTTGCTGAAAATTCTGGTCTTCAGTGACCAGGTGTTCATCTGTGGCACATCCCAGGGAGTTGGGCCCTTTCTAACTTTGCTGCCTCCCTTTGCCTCCCTCTCAGAAGAGTTCCCCAGGAGTTTTGTTGTTTGTCTGCAGAGCTGAGGCAAGATGACTTTTCCACAGCCAGTGGCACTGAATGCTTTAAGGAGCAGCTGCAGGAGGTCCCAGAAGCTGGCATGCTGTTCCTTTTGCACAGTCACTGAGCAGGTCCCTCCTGCTGGCTCCAGGCCTAGGGAGACACAGCTCCAGTGCAAGGGACCCTTGTGCAGGAGCGAGGGCTGGGAGTGGGAGGAGGACAAAGAGGAAGAAGTGACTCTGCATCACTGCAAAGGATTTGAATTTAGGAAAAAAAAAATCCTACATAGCATAAGATATAGAATAGACTTTAAAAAATGCATCAGTTCCTTGTTTAATATTGCAGACGTATTTCTAGACGTACTTCACACATTATATATTCTACATTAAGCATTTTTTGATTTAATTTTACAGAGGAAATCTGTTTCTTAATGATAAATAATGTGTCTTGGGGGTTTCAACTGGTAAGGATCATTCAAATGTCATGCTTGAATCATAGCAAGGAAGTTCAATAGTTCAGAGCCTTAACAAGACAGAGAAGAAAAGACAAAATTTGGTTTCACTCTTGCTTTTTTAGGTATGAGGCTGAGTGAATGCCAACCCTGGATAGGCTGGCTGTCTAGGTTATTGAAATGGTTGGGTTTACACTGTTTGCAGGAAAGAGAAATATCGCCAGATAACATGTTGGTTTTGAGACATTTCATCTGCTTTAAATCTCAGTTTGGAAATCCCTTCTTTGAGAGAGAAGAGAGAGAGTTTCTCTTATGCAACATGTATTTCCCCAAGTCTCTGCTGCTTCTCTTCATTGCCTGCAGTTCTCAGAGGTTTGAAACGCGGCCCCATGGTGAAGAAGACACTAAATAAAAAATGATAGTCCCTGATGATGGCACTGGGGAGTTTATCAAGTTTGATTATCTCATCTGAGGGCAGGAAATGTAGCTCTGAACTCATGGCAGAGGAGTCCCCTGGTCTTTCTTCTCCCTGCAGCTCTCAGGCCCTGTGCTTTGTTTTACAGGTCTAGGGACTAAGTTCTCTCATCAGAAGGTCACTTAGAAGTGACACATTTTCATTAAAGCCTCTGCCTAACCCATTCTATTTTTCCCAGCTGCTGGTGTGTTTGGGAGCTGCATTCTAGGTGAATTTCACACTAATTATAAATAAGCCTGTTACTGCAGAGCTGATTGTGTTCCTGAGCCCGACCAGTCCTGGAGGGTCTTGTGGGACACAGGTGGGTGGGCAGGAGAGTGTCCATGCTGAGGATGCTCCTCCCTGGCATCCCAGAGAGAGCACGTGGAGGGTGCTGAGGCTCCACAGGTGGCGTCACCCTTGCTTCTGTGTCATGGGATTGCTCTGCTGTGCTTCCATTCTGCTGTTGTTGGCTTTCTCAGGTCACCCTGAGAAGTTTTTGAAACTAGGGCTAGGGTTGATCTTTTTTAGGAGCAAAGTGACCTTAATAATTTACATAAAGTTATGGTTTTTTTCCCTGAAAATAATGCCCAACACAGAATCCACTAAGCCTTCTTGGTTTTGCTCTCAAATCCTTGGATCTGTTAGGAGAACACTTGTTTCTTGCATAGACATATATATGGTAAACCTCAAAAGACATGCCACAGCCTGCAAACATGTTTGCTTTTTGTACTATAGAACTAGAAAACCTCAAAGATTCTGCTCCAGGATTTCAACTGTTCTCATCCAGTATAGGAAATCCTTACCAAACACCTCATGGCCGAGGAAGTCCAATGTCTCCTGTGAGGAGTCTGGCCAGAAAGGCACCTCTGTGTCAGCAATATTGGATCCAAGCAAATGGTGCTCTGAAAACTGAGCTCTGATCCCTTTGGCAAAGTCTTCACCCATTTGTTAATTGAATTAGAGTCAATGAAGTTGTGATACTGTAGTTACAGGTTAAGAAACCCCAGCTTTTTCAGTATGTTCTGGCTTTCTGGATAAAGTTAGAATTTAGACAGGGATAAATATTGCATTTTGGCATTAATCTGAAGGTCTGTGTGAACTACTTGATCTTTCTGAGGCTTATAAAAATAAGGTTGGAAACCTTTAGAGAAGTTTGTAACCTGGGTGCTTCACAGGCTTGCTGTGAATACAGCAGCAAAAGTGTTCTGCTGTGGTGCTCCAACACTTCTCAGTTTTGTTGGGGAAAGTGGCAAGCAAAAATGAATTGTATAAATGTTTAAAGGTGTTTTTATAGTTAAGGTTTGGTTCTTTGCATGATAAAAAACCTATTTTGGGTTCGATGTGAGTCTAGCTTAACTTCTGTCAGAAGAAAGGTGCCATTTTGATGTAAGTATCACCTGGGGAATCTGACAAATTTCAGTTTGCAAAAGTTAATTAAGACTTCAGTGTCATAATACCATCACAAGGCCTTGTGCTGGTGTGCCTTTGCAAAGGCTGTAGCTTTAATGAGGAATGAAAACAGATTAACTACAAATCCAAGGTATGTTGCTAATTGCCCCATCAAAGTAATGAGTTCAAATAACTAAACACCTCATTTAGTTAAGAACAGGAATTTGCATTTCCAAAGCTACTTCAGAAATATATTTTATCCAATTCAAAAGCCAAAGACCTCTTGCACTGAATTAACCTTGGATAAACTTAAAACTCTAGAAGAGTAACATAATGTAAATTCTTCACAGCATTATTCCTAACTAGAAGCAGACAAGCACTGGGCATTTTTTGTAGGACAAGCAGTTTGGGATCGTGGCCAGTAAAAGCAGGGCAGGACTTCTGTTCTTTGCAGAGGAAAAATGGCAATTCAAAAGTGAGTGTAAGTTGTAAGCATTGATTTCTGGAGAACACGGCAGCTGATGAATTTTGTACAGAAGAATGTGCTTGGGGAAACAAGAATCTCTTTGAAGTACTTTTTTACTGCTGCAGTGTGAGAATCTGGGGTAACTCAGAGTGCGTCACTCATGGATACCTTTGTATCAGGATCAGAGAACACAATTTGAAGAGACTTTTCAGATTAGGGAATTAAAAAAAAAACCAAAAAAACCTTGCAAAATGTGTTTCTTTACTTAATGGCTGGTAAATGCACATGATTTAAAATATACACTGAGCTCACTTTTTCACTTTAGAGTTGTGGTTCATATTAGTCTTTTTGGAACATTTGAGCTTCAGCACTGCATCTTGTGACGGCCTTTGACTATCTTCCAGGCTAGGACATTTGCATATTAATCCCAAAACTTGATGAGTAGTGTTTGAAATCAGGGGTGGTGATCCTACTGAGGAGGGGTTCAACCTCCAGTCCAATCACCACTTTCTGTGTGGTTAAACACCCAGGTGAGCACAAAAGCCTGATGGAGTGCAGGGTGTGTGTGGATCCAGCCTTAGGAGGGGACACAAGGCTTGGCTTTCAGCTCTGGTGGAATGAGGTGGTTTCTGCCTGGCCTTGTCAGATGATGTATTCATTGTGGGGGGTGTTACCTCATGGGTGTGAACTGGGAGAGGGTGCAGAAGTGCAAATGCAAGTATTGCCTGTTTTCACAGCACATCCTTGATTTCCTCTTGTGTTTACTTCCTGGGCATTTTACTCCCTGGGTCACAGTGAATGTTATGCTGGTTCCTTACATGTGTGCACAAGTAAATCCTGTTTGGTGTTGGCTGCCTCTCAAGGTGGCAGACAAGCTTTTTGTTCCCAAGCAAGATCTTTCACTGTTGGATGAAAAATGGAATATACAGGAAATTAGTTCAACTGGGCAGCAAAGTTCTGTCAAGGGGAAAATTTTGACACTGGAATCCTGTAATGAAATGTGAGTTATTACAATGGGTGAATTTACAAATTGCTGTCAAAGTGGTGCTGAATGATGCTAATATGGCTGTTCAGGTGCACATTTATTTATTAACTGTTATGATACAATGCCATGATTTCTTCTGGGTCTATGTGTTTATTTACTGTGCTTCTGCTACTGGGATTTTTAGGCAGCTATGTCAATACAAAAGCCTTCTCCTTTGAATCTGGAGCTGAGGAATTTTGTCTGTGTCACATTCTCCAGGAGATTATGCCGCCACTACTGCTAAAAAAGCCAGCCATAACGACCAACCAGCTAAGCCAAAAATCCCCTCCAAACCCATACAAACATGTAAAACCATATTGGTGTCTTGTGGGTAAAGCACTACAGGTAATGTGTGAAGAACAGTGAATTTGTGCCCTTCAGAACACATCTCTCCATAGGATGGACATCTGCATTTCTGTCTGCATCAGTCTTGGGCTGATTTTTTTTCAATTAAATACACTGAGAATTCAGAGCAATTCAATGTGAATAACTTTAGACAACAGAGATGGGCTGGGAGATATATTGTCTTCTTCCCAAGATTTTGAATTCCAGTTTTACTTCTTACTGTGGGATAGCCCTGTCAGCTTTACACTAACAGTGTGGAGTTTTGATTTTTTTCAACAACATATTAAATTTTTTCATTATTTTTTATTTTATTTTGTGTCCCTGTATTTTTTTTTCCTATTCAAAATACTAATTAATTCATATGTCTTTTGAAAACTGTTGAAAATTAAGCTAAATACAAAAGAATGAAAACATAAATCCTTTTTCTTTTGAAATTACTGAACTGAATATTTACCAACACCTTCAAAGCTTTCATGTCTGGTTTTGGCATTAGTGGAATTTATCCTCGTGGCACAACAACAATGTGTGTAGCTAGACTTTTGGGAAGAGCTGACTCTTGGAGGTCTGAGCAGGGGAAGACAGATCGGATGCACTTTGCTCTCAGTACTACTCAGTGACACAATAGGACAATGTTACACACAGAGGTGATGTGGGCTTTTTTAAAGTGCTCCTGAAGAGCCGGTGAGGTTGTGCAAAGTGCCAGAAAGATTTTTCAGGGAGGGGAGAGATTAATCATATGCAACGTGGAAGCTGTTAAAAATGATTTCTGCATTGTAATTCATACATCAACAATATTTTGCTTCGCCTTGAGCTGTGAACTGCCTTGAAATGCCCTGAGTCCCCACACTGCCAGCACAGGCTTCCCACAGCACCGGCAGGGCTTGCTGCTGACCGCACTTGCTGCTCATTAACTGCTGGACAGCCCATTAATTTTTCAATGAACTTTTCTTGCTTGCCTTCCAGGTTTATGATGAATGTGACGTGGGAAGGCAGAGATTTGTCCTTCACAGCAGATGGTTACCAGGCCCACCCCAGGCTGGTGGTGATAGTGCTGAACAACGAGCGGGAGTGGGAGAAGGTGAGCGCTGCTCGGGGCACGGGCACGGGGCTGCTGAGGGACTGGGATGTGGATTCGTGTCACATCTCACTGGTTCTGCTCCAGCAGCTGTCACAGCACTCAGAAGAAACTGTTTTACACCATCCTGAGTATATCTGATGAGTTATAACAGAACAGTGAAGAAAAGCCACGTGGAGTTCAGGTTTCTGTGAAACGCACCTTGCATTTCCAGTTCTTCTTAAAATTTAGTAAAGTAAAATGGATAACTGAAAAATGTCCAAAAGCTTGGTCCTCAGCTACTTGAATCTGGATGGATTTTTATCTTGACGATTCCATACCTTTTATTTGCTTGATTTTGTGTTTTTTGACAGATTTTATAGTAAAAGCATACTTAAAAAAAAAAAAAACCCTGAAGTTCCTGTTGCATTGGAGAATAATCCTGTCAATGTTTGCCTAAAAAAATTCAGACTAGTCCAGACTACCTTGACTAGTCCAGGTAGACAAGTGATCTCCATATTGAGTTCTGCATAGGCTAGAAGGAAAAATGTCCTAGCATCAATGTTAATCCTATATGCAAGTAGTAAATGAAAAAGTTTATCACAAGCATCATTTCTTTTAAACTCCAATCTCAGCCTGTGGTTGTTTTGGCTCTGAGTTTTGCAGGCTGTGTCCCTATGTTTAAAAACTTGTTTTAAGAAACTGTTTTTAATATAAGACTGTAGGAAAACATACATTTAAATCATCCACCAGTTTTATTTTAAATTCATGAAATGTGATTCTGCATTATCTAAATTTCTGCTGAAATTTATGAATTCTTTTTGTTATAGTTTTAAAAACCCATTAAATCAACTTAAAACTCCAGTTTATAAGACTACAAGACTCTTCATGATGATGAATAATAATGACAAAATCAGAATTACTGAAGGACATCTCAATAAATATGCTAGTCATGCAGAAACAGAGAGTAGTCCTAGATTATGCTGTGTATTTCTTTATGTTCCTTTGATGCAAATTTAATTCTCTGGATAAATTTAATCCTCTCCAAATGTGTCAATCGGAATCTTTGGAGGAATCATTTGCTTACTAACTGTTATGAAAATTTCTTACCCTATTTTAAAATTCTTCAACAGTCTGCATATCATATATAATGTTCTGGAAAAATATTATACTGCTTGGGGAATATTATTAGCATGAGGTGCCAAAGGAAGAAATGCTCAAAGAGGCAGCCAACAATGCTTATATTAAAATAATTTCGTACATTTTGTACCTTGAAACTTCTCTAAAGAGACCCTTCAAAGGTCAAGGAGAGATGGGTTTGATTTTTTTGAAAAATAATCTTAACAGCAGCAGAGAAATACTGGATATCTGAACCAACATTATTTCCAAGAAATAACTCGAGCCTGTTTTAACCTTCCAGCGAGTCCCTGCCAGAGGATGAGGGTTTGGGGCGGGTTGTGCTGTGCCTGTCCGTGGTTGTAGGGCAGCAGTGCCCGCTCCCCCTGCGGCGCTGCGCTCAGGGCTCCCTGCAGGCTGATCCTTGGCTTGTCTGTGCACAGTTTTCCAGCTAGTAAATCCCTTCCTGCTCATTGTCTGGTTTGAGGGGCTCCTGGCAGGAGGAGCAAAAAGGGATGTATGTGATGGTGTGTGGCCCTGCTTTGGAGCCCTGCTGGTGAGGGCAGGGCAGCTCTGGTGGCTGCTGCTCCAGAAGGGCTGTGGAAGGTTTAATTAGGAAGGGGGCCAGGTTTAATTAGGAATTATGTCAGAGGGGAGATGTGAAAGGTGGCCAAGAATGCTCTGTCACCACCAGGCTTACTCTCCTGACCACAGTCTGATCCTTCCTCTGTGGATGAGGACAAATAAACTGACTAATCAATGATCCTGGCAAGCTGGACGTAGCTCTGGGCTGTCTGGGCACACCCCACATCTTTTCAGCAGAGTGTCATCGTGCACTTCAGCTCTGTTGACTGAGAGATTGAGAGGGCCCTTCTCTTCCACATGGCTTATTTGAACAGCTCTCTAGTGTTGTCTCAATGTTCTCTCCAAGTTGCAGGTTTTACCCCGTATCTCTTAGGCAATTTCTTTCCTCTTGTTACTTCCTCCTTGAGCTGTTTTGCTCAATTTCAAAACTGTCAAAGTTACTCATCTGAGATCTAACATTTGCTTCTCTGAGTTTCCAGACACGCATGTGCTTCTCCTTTCTCTTACAGTGTAGCGGGGAATATCACAGAATGGTTTTATTGAAGTCTTATTAAATATCCTCAATCCTATATGGAAAAATCAAGTCTTAGTATCTAATTAAAAAATTTACTCATGTGAAAAAATTGCAATGCAACAGCCTGTAAATCCTCATAATGTAACTAATGTACATACTGCAAGTAGCTAATTTATTATTTATGTAGAAAGAGTAATTGTGTTTTATGTGAAGATTTTTTTACCTGGTATTCTCCTAAAAATTCAAGATTTATTCTTAAAACCAATTTTTCCTTGGTTTTAATCTGCTTTTATTCAAATACGATTTTTCCTTGGTTTCAGAATTTATATGCTTCACTTAAAGCTTAAGGTTATAGAGAAGCTGTTCAACCATAGCTGGAGAGCATTTATCTCACCCCTCAAAAAATAAGTTATTTTTTCTTTACAAGTGACTCAGCATTGAAACTTTGAGGTGGTAACTTCATATGCAAGTGGGGTTGACTGAGGGGTTTGTCCCATATCAGATGCTGAAGAAAGTTGTTTGAATGATAATAGTTTGAAGACTGAAAATCACTTTTTGGGCATGTTTCACAGCAAGATATTTTGACAGATCCTAAAGCAGCTACTCAAACTTTTGACACCAACATTCCTATTCTTGCTGCTGATCTTGACAGGCAAAGGGGATGCTGTTCTCAAGGCAAGAGATTTTTAAGAAGACAAGCTTAATGTGCTTGTTAAAGTGAAACTTGATAAAATTTACCAGAGTTAGCAGTGTTGCCCAAATATCACCAAAGCACTGCAGGAACACTGTGCTAGTGCTCAACAGCCCTCAGAGGTTCAGCAGCCCCAGCTGCAGCTCCCCTGTTCACGTTACTTAGAGAGCTGGGACCTGCATGTCTCACCTGAACCATCAGCTTCACTGCGCTGCCAACTCAGTCTGCTAGTCTGGCTCTTTTCTTTTTTTTAGAATATTTTTTAAAGTGGAAATAAACCAAATCAATCCAATATTAAAATCATATACTAGAATATGATTAGCAGTGGCAAAAGTAGGCAGTGTGTATCACATATCTTAAGTGAGGTGGGGAAGACTGTTTTTAGAGATGAGTGTGTTCCATGTGTAAAGATAAGTACCAGGGTAAAACCAATTTTTACTGATGCTCCAGGTAGATACAGATAAAATTATCATGGTTGTCTGTATTCTGGGTGAATTTGTGGACTATGGCATGATTGCTAATGAAACACCACTGCAAGAACTGTTACTTTACATCCAGGTTTATTCTAAACAGAGCCTGTCATCTTTAACTTTCTACTAATGCAGGATTTAATGCAGAACTTGATTTTTCTCTGATTAAGTAGCATGTGCCAGGTTTAGAAGCTCTGTGTGGGGTTGTACACATTTGTGTCTAAGTAGGAAGGAGTGGGCAGAGGGTGCGTGGTTCCTGCCTGGAATAAACGACCCAAGGTCTTCACGGAGAGCTCCATCTGGCTACCAACATCCACCGTCACGTAGCCCAGAACAGACAGCTCCTGTAGCTGACTGTGCAGCTGACTTCACTAGGCAGGAGCTGAGAAACCCAATGCTCAGGCAGATTTCTGACAGAGCTTTTTAGCAGAGTACTGCGGGAATAAGAGGTCTCCATGGTAATTTCTTGTGAAATCTGGATTGATTTGAGCAAGGGTCATGACAGCTGAGGGATCCTTGTGTCTCATGATAGGTGTTCCCTAACACTTGTGAGGAAATGCAGATATTTTAACTAGAACAGATGAAATTGCCTGAGCTAATAATCTGTTTGCTGGGGTATCTTTTGTCAGTAGCTCTGTGCTGTAATGTGATATATTCTTTTTGCCTATAGCAGAAGCAGCAACATGCTCTTTAACATCTGTTGGGTTGTCATTCCCTGTATTCCATCCTTGTTGTTTTGTGTATTTAGTCTTCCTGTAAATATGCCCATCCTGACACTTACTGTCAGCTGAAAATTGCATATTGTTTCTGTATCAGTGAGCTTTTGCCTAGCCTAAAGGCCTTTCCTTTGACCTTACTCTGCTGAATTGTTTGAATTGCACCAACTGTTATGCAGCATTTCTTAAATCATATATTCCCAAGGAGGATCCCACCTCTTTGCTGCTGTAAAGGACTCTTAACTCCCATGGAAAGCAAAGGTGGTGTGCTTTGCCCCTGTTCTTTACACCTGTATATTAGAGAACAGGGAGACTTTGAGGGCAGCTCTCCATCTCTGAAGATAAAAGTATGTCTGTCTGGGCATTTCTGGAGAGCTGTAAGGTCTTCACTGAGCGCAGAGGTGACAAAAAATCTTCCCCCACTGGGCGGTGGAAGAAGGAGCTGTCAATTTGTTTAGCTCTTCCTTTCTAATGACATAATCAACTCTTAAATGGCTTCTCTGGTATGAGTCTGAACTCTGGCACTGCACAGAGTTATCTGGGCCGTTACCCAGAACCAAAACAGTACCAGCCACTGAGGATTTGGTGAGTGCCAATTAATAATTCCATATTGAAAAATGCGGCTGCAGGAAGTGGTAGCTTTTCTTTCTCCTCCTGTTTGTTTATAATCTCCCTGGGTCCTGTGTTTTCCTTGGAGCCCTGCTGGTCACAGGACTGGTGCCTTCCTGATGGTGTCAGCAGCAGCCATGAGGGAAGGGCAGGACATCTGCATTCCCCATATGAGATTTTGCAACAAATTTTGGAAATGTCAGAGTCTTTAAATGGATGTCTTCAAACCATTCAGGACTGTAAAACACTTATTAATAAGACATGGAACTGCTCAGTTTTGTCATTTAAATTTAGAGTTCCGTTGTGAAATATGGACTTTCAAAGCATAAAAACACAAAGGTTTGCAGCAGCAGGTGTACAGCAGGTGCTGTGTCTGGAGGAACAGTTTTGCTCTTGTGCTTTGTTCTGCAGCTGTTATTGCTAACCTGAAAAACTCTATTTTAGATTTTAGTTATTGATTTAAAGTTTGCCATAGTAGCTCTTCCTTTTAAGTGGAAAAGTGTAATGAAAAAATAGTAGTAAATAGTTTTTCAATAAAGAAAGATGGGCTAGGTTTTGTATTTGCTCAGCACTATTTTCTTAACTGGGACAGCTCAAAAAGTATGTTTTGCAATGTATGTGTGTTAAATGTAAAAGGAACATCCCTGAAAATCTTTCTCTTTTGAAAGGTTTGGCTGGCTAGTCCTGGGAGTGCATTTAGTATCACTGTTGTCATGTAACATTTTTTCTTACAAAGGGATGATGGGTGTGTGCTGTGTACAGCTCCCATCTGCTGGAGGAGGGTGACAGGACTGAGGTATTAGTTTGTTTTTGGTGAGATATGCCGGTGTGACAGACTCCCTTTTTGTGCCACCACTGGTAACAGGGAAGCTCTGCTCAGGATCTGGCCTTGCTCTTTTTCTCTGGTTCAATGGCCTCTGTGAGGGTGTGAGCAGGACTGTGCCAATCATCCTTACATTGTTCAGAGACTTCTTTGGGATGCAGAGGGAGGGGCACTCTGAGGTACAGCAATGTGTGCAGGGCTCTGTCTGCCTTTGGCTGTCACACAGGAACACACCAAATTCTTCATTGTCACTCTCCTTGCCTGCAATCTTCCAAAGATAACAAGGCTTGGATGAAGTGGTCAAAGCACAAGTGTCAGAGTCAGATGTGGGGAGCTTTAGGCAACAGTGGATGGGATGAGATGAGCACCCTGTGACTGCTAACTCAGTCTGACTTCAAACAAGCTCTTCCATGCTCTCAGCTATTTTCCCCTTCCCTTCCTGCATCCTGTAGAGATTCAACCAAAGGGAATATTCCAGACTGCATGTGAAGTGGGAGAAAATAGGAAAGAATGTGCAAGTTCAAAAGAAATACAATGGTTATATGTACCATTGCATATCTTTACTTGAAGATGAGTTTTGCACCAATCATAGTGAATCAACAGTTTGATATGCTGTTGAAATAATATTTTTTATGTAATTTCCATTCTTTTGGCTTTAAATTGACGATTTCTATGGGTTTGGGACACAATCTGTCCTAGAAATGTTTCTATTGCCCTTTTTTCAAGTGAAGGCCACCTTCTGTATTTTTCTGGGATCAAACC
The DNA here is from genome assembly GCF_026979565.1 of Vidua chalybeata. Classification (NCBI taxonomy): domain Eukaryota; kingdom Metazoa; phylum Chordata; class Aves; order Passeriformes; family Viduidae; genus Vidua; species Vidua chalybeata. Next base: position 5,957,064 of record NC_071545.1, on the reverse strand, counting down.
CATATTTATTATCAATATAACTAGGAATGAAAGAAATTTTTCATAAGTCTCTGGATATTTCATGTCATTTGTATATATTACAGTAAATGTATATGCATGCACTTTTTGATAGTTCCATAATGAAGCAGGTCTTCATTTTTAGTGTGTTACCCACAGCTTGAATTTTCTTAAAAAAAAATATTTGGTTTACAAATACTACTGTGTTTATTACCTCAACACAGCAGTTTCATAGATGCAACTCAAAAGAAATTAGCATTTTCCCAGATCCGGGTATTTAAATGTGTCTGGTTACATCCTCCTCAGAACAGTAAAATGGAGTTGCTTCCATTGAAGTAGAAAGAATATCAGAAGTGATGATATCAAAATATCATCAACTTTGGTGTTGTTCTTCTGTTAATAACACCAAAGCAATCGCTGTGTTCTTGATAGGACCAGGTGACCTCACTGGGGTGGTTCCAGGTGCTCCCTGTGACAGGGATGCAGATGCCAGGGGTGGCTGGCAGAGGGATGTGCCTCGGGGTCAGGATCTGCCTCCTCCCAGCATCCTGCCCCAAATGGTTTGGGCTCTGCTGCACTGCTGACCACACAAATGCCATCACATTTCCTTCTCGATGATCGCAATAGGCAGACGGTCGGGCACAGTTTCCACTTCTGAAATCCCTCGTATCCCTTGGCAGGTTTGCTGTTTGTCTGAGGTCCTGGGCTGGCTGGAATCCTCCCCATTCCAGATGGCCACTTCCATGTTGTACTCAGGGCTGTGACGGCACCGTGTAAGCTCACATAAGCCAGCACACGCTGCTGTCACTGCCACTACGCACCACACCTCAACAATTCCACTGCTTTATTTATAGGAGCAGTAGATTATTCCCCTGTGGCTGAGCTAGCTTTCCTCCTAAAGGCTTTGTCCACTGTGTTTTGGTTAAATTTTATACTAGAAATATATATACACAGTAATCATAGATACAATTCCCATTGATTTAAGTGAGAATTCCTACTTCCCTTGAGATACTTCGAATTTCCTAATTTAAGTGAGTAGAGATTTGATATTTTTACCTCCTACATTAAAGTTCAGTAAAACATCTTGACTTATAAACAGGATAGAAAGAAATCTGCAAAGGTCATGTGCTTATAGGCTTCCCTAAATAGGAATGGATATAAATCGTGTTCTTTGGGAATTTTTGTGATTAACTTTCAAGTTTTTAGAAGACAGAATGTAGGTAACAAAAAAAAAAAAAAAATTAAGGGCCTGAGTCTCTTATTGTAGTGCTCATTCCCATCATTTTTCTTGTGAACGAAATATTTTAACAGTCTTATGATTATATTGTCATTTGTTTAGCTTAAGCAACTCAAGAATTATAAAAATGCATTAGGTTATAAATTATGTGGATTGCTAGCTCATTTATATTATCTGTTATCAGATAAAACATGTAATTAGATTTCTGGATAGAAAGTAGTTAAACAATCTGAGGTGGAAAAGACTAGACTCAAAATATTTAAATCATAAACCTCCTTCTGGTGATCTGGAAATGGAAAGAAATATGGGTTAATTTAGAAGGGATATTTTATAAGAGTAAATAAGCTGGCAATTTTCATGTGCAGTGGTGTTTGCTTTCTTAAAAGTACCCAACAGTTGGCAGAATAAAATAGTTATGAGAAATTATCCTAATGGAAGTTCTTACTAAAAATGTGGTTTGGTTTGGCTCCAGTAGAAGCCTAAGTAAAGGCTTTTACAATGACTTTTCAATGTATAAGAACAGAAGAGTCTTCTCTGTGGGAAGATACAGAAATGACATTGTGATATTTTGGTTATCAGTCAGATGTGAGTGTGTATTAGAGTTTTGTTTGTTTGGTTGACTTTTTTTAAAATAATTTTTTATTATTTAAAATGGGTGCTGATGACAAATAGAGTATCTGGTTGCTCTTCTAGCTCAAATAGAAATGCTAAATGTCAAATTTCAGTGCATTTAGCACTGATAGATGGTGTTAACTGATGACATCCAGTCTGTATAAAACAGTTACCTATTAAAATAACGTTACCTTATTTGTCTTTACCATTGTGCATTTTCTCATTTCATGCAATTGCTAATAAATTTTAAAGTAATTTAAACAACAAAACCCCAAACCAACTGTCCTGGCCATGTAATTCCCTGTGCCTGTGTCCCAGCCCATTTAGTATTGGCTCCTCTTTGTCCAGCACCATCAAGCAGCTCTCAGCAGTCTGTGGATCTTGGCCTTTCAGGTGGGGAAGTGGGAGAACAACTCCCTGAGCCTCAAGTACTCAGTGTGGCCGAGGTACAGCTCCTTTGCAGACAGCGACCCCGACGACAACCACCTGAGCATTGTCACCCTGGAGGAGGCTCCCTTTGTCATCGTTGAGGATGTGGATCCTCTCATGGAAAGCTGCCAAAAAAACACCGTGCCATGCCGGAAATTTGTCAAACTTAAGTGAGTAAATACACAGTGTACCCTTTTCTTTTCCTGACTGCAAAATATAGTCCTTTATTTTCTCACTGATTCCTTCCTTCCTTCCTTCCTTCCTTCCTTCTTCCTTCCTTCCTTCCTTCCTTCCTTCCTTCCTTCCTTCCTTCCTTCCTTCCTTCCTTCCTTCCTTTCCTTCCTTCCTGCCTGCCTGCCTGCCTGCCTGCCTGCCTCCCTGACTGCCTCCCTCCCTCCCCTCCCCTCCCCTCCCCTCCCCTCCCCTCCCCTCCCCTCCCCTCCCCTCCCCTCCCCTCCCCTCCCCTCCCCTCCCCTCCCCTCCCCTCCCCTCCCCTCCCCTCCCCCCATTTCTTGCTTTTTCCCTTTCCCATGGTATGCTCTTTGCACATCCTCCTTTTAAAAAGTTCAGAGTTTCTGATTATACATGTGTAAGTCACATTGAGTTATTAACAAGGTAGTAAGTTTATAGTAAATTCAAAGTCAATGAGAATCAGCCCTTTTGAGTCACATGGAAGAAGATTGTGTTCCAAACTGGGACTGTTTTAATGAGTCCTTTTTGAATTTTTCCAGTTATGTTGAGATACGCCTGCTTTCATTAGTCTGTAACAATTTGAAAATGTCTCCTAATGAAAATGTGAGTTTATACTGAAATTTGGTATAGAATAAACTACTACAGCATAAAATATCACTGTGACTTACCATCAAGCGAAAAGTCCCCTTCTTTCAGTGCTCCATAACTTTGGAGCAGTCATTAGAAATCAGGGGAAGAGTTTCCACTCTACATTTGTCAGTCGTGTTTCACCCACTATGCCTTGATCTGTGTATTTATGAACTGAATATAACAGGATTTTTACTGGGCAGGTGTGAGGGAATATGATGCATGTTTCTGAAGATTTCCAGAGGCTGCTAAATGGTTGTGCACATCCATCTGGAAGTCAGAGAAATTTATTTTTTTTAGTTAAGTTCTAAACAGTTTTATTTTAAAGATACTGCCTTGCCTTCTGAAGATGCATATACTAAAAGGTTCTAGAAGTTCCAAAATGAACATTTCAGAAAAAAAAGATGAAGAGAAAACTTGCATCCTCGCACTTAAAGGCAGCCTGAAGTTCACCTTCTCCAAGTGCAGGGAAAGGTGCACTTTGAGTAAGATGCATCCATTTCCAGCACGGTGAACTGCTGTGCCTTTTTATAGCTTACATGTTCTTTAATTACTAAATGACATGTAGTCTGATGTCTTGAGAGTAAAAGTAATAAAAGTTTAATCTAATCCTAAGAGAGAGATTAGTAAGAGCAGGCTGTATGTCTTGATGGAGCAGTGCAGTGCGTGAGGCTGGATCCTGGAGTGGAAGGATGTCATGTGAGGTAATGTTGTTTCTGTGTCTCACCAAGCAACTCTGTCATGATTAGCAGGAGCTGCAAACACCATATAGCTATAAAAGCATCCTGTGGGTTATTTTTGCCTTGATTCAGAAAAACATGGTCATTCACAAGAGTGGCAAAATGTTGTTTCACAGTGTGCTGTATCTTGCTGTTGTGCTGCCTCTGTTTTTCCCAGCAGGAATATTTATGTGTGTCTTCTCTGTTGACAGCAACAAAACTAACGAGGGAACTAATGTAAAGAAGTGCTGCAAAGGATTCTGCATCGATATCTTGAAGAAGTTGTCTAAAACTGTCAAGTTCACATATGACCTGTACTTGGTGACGAATGGGAAGCATGGCAAAAAAGTCAATAACGTGTGGAACGGAATGATCGGTGAAGTAAGTTCTCTTTTAGGTAAAAGAGTTCCTCAGCAAGAGCTCAGCATTCTTGTGAGCTGAGTTCTTGCTGAGGAAGGAGGTGTTGAGTGCTGATGCTGGTGGTGTGCTGTCCCTGTGATCAGGTGGTGTACCACCGGGCAGTGATGGCTGTGGGCTCCCTCACCATCAACGAGGAGCGCTCGGAAGTCGTCGACTTTTCGGTGCCGTTCGTGGAGACTGGGATCAGTGTCATGGTGTCACGGAGCAACGGCACGGTTTCACCATCTGCTTTTCTAGGTATGATCTCCAGCCCGTCCAGATAACCTAACTGCATTTCTGAAGAGTTTGGTAGATTTAATTGTGTGTTAAGAGATGTAGTACATTAACACAGTTCTGTTGAGCTTTGAATTTTACACTAAGAAGTGTGTGCTGTGTTGATGTGCTGATTAACATGATCTTTAACACATGGACACAGTGCTGCTGCTTTTGGATGTTGAAAGTGAAAACCAAAAACAGTGATTTCAACATGAAAAAGAATCCCCTAAAATCTTCAGTTAGGAAAATTACATCCTCAACCCTGCTTCCTTACAAATTAACTTATGCTTGCTTAGCTCATCACAATTTGTTTAATATCTTTTTAATATTCACAAAATAATTGAAAAACCCATTGTAGAGTTGAAGAGCAACTTCCTTATCTTTAGATATCATTTAAAGCTAGTTGGGTAACAGCTACCTCTGGCTTCTGAACGCCACACTACTGCACTGGAGAGCTGAGTGTTTTCCCCACTGATGCATCTGAACAGTGGAGATACAGCAAAGAAACGAAAGGCTGGGCAGATAGGAGGTGGGATATAAGGAACCAAAGACTCTGGGCTTCCTTTCTTGCATGCTTCTTGTTTAAGTTGTCCATTTTCCCTTTCATTATTTCCCTCTCCTCTTTTAGTACTTATAGTTTCTTTTAGTGTTTGGCCTGAATTTACCTGAAGTTGAAAAGAGCCATGATGTGGTTCAAAAATGCCCAGAATGCTGTTATGTTCTTCATAATGTATTTGGGCCTACTATTTTTAAAGAGATCTTGTACTGGAATAGTGACACTAAAATCATTAAGTGGCAAATGAAAAGATCAGTATATTCCAGATATCTTAGGGCACAGTCAGTAGTTAGGCTAGTCCTAAATTGCTAAGTGGAAGTTCTTCAGTCCCCCTGAAGTTGCTCACAGACATTGAAGAGCAGATTAGTGGTGTAGTATCAGATACAAGCAGGCAAATAATTGAATTTTCTTACACAAGAATCATCATTTAACGACAGAGCTGATTTCTTATATCTGTTCCATAAAAGCACATTACAGAGATGATGCAAGTAAATATGACACAGTGAGTAATCAAATAATTTCCCAAATGTGGTGATACCTAAGTAGATTTTGTTGGTGTTTGATATGAATGAAAGACTTTAAAGTGAAATTGCAAGAAACCGTACTTGTAATGAAAATACTCAGAGAGTGCCTTTTCATTTCTTTGAGTCATTGCATTGTAAAGTTCATTTTTTAAATTGCAGTTGCAGCATGTTGAAATGACCATTGGAAATAAGAATTGGGGTGTTTTCTAAAGTGCAAGTGCAGTTGATTTTTTACTTCTCTCTTAAAAACCTGTTTACAGCTACCATCAAAAGAGAAGCTGTTTTTGCATTTTTCACAAGCAATAGAGTTATTAGATTTCTAAAATGCATTTAATGTTTTTCGTTTAGTTGGATGTCTATATAATTCAAAAGAAACAAAAAAAAAGAACCCCTTCTCATAAAGCTCTCTAAAATAGCTCTACTTTTGAAGAAATCTGATTTTACTGCACCAATAAATCAAGTCTATGCTCTCAGAAGTGTGCTCTGTTTTTTCAGGCGTAGATGAAGCTGCCAGTTTGCTGGAATTGACTGTGTATTTTGATGAGGTGTGCGTAGTAGTAAAATGTTTTGCCTTGCAAAATACTATCAGGCAGATAGCTGAATTTATTCACAGACTGATTTTGTTTCAATTAAGTGAATGTCTGAGAATAGAGTCACCTTACGTAAGTCTTTTAAAAGATTTTTTTAAAATCTGTCAAATATAGTACTATTTTTAAAGAATAGCACTTGATTACAGCTTCTGAAATATCTGGGTTTGTGAATTGTTTCTATGAATGTGGACAAGTACAGGATTTTGTGTGACTAGATTTTTCCAGTCAGTTGTTGTGTCCAATAGATCTGAGTAACTGATGGGCTGTGACAGCCTAGTCCTCATTATCTGCTGTGTTCTGATTCTGATGTGTCCTTCAAATGAGAATTTTATCCATGTTAAAATATTTTCACATTGTACTAGAGATGATATATACTAGATATACAAATACTTTTTTAATGATCTTGTGGAATTTTGCTTCTACTTCATTTAAACAACCAAATAAATAAATGAAAACCTTAAATCTCCATTTCTATATTTTTCAGAGGGAGAGTTCATAGGTGAGGTCAGTTTTCTTTTCTGGAGGCATTGATAGAATAGAAAATCTATGCCCTTCTTTATTTAATGTATTCCTTAAGTATTGGTTTTGGTGGTGGGAGGTAGCATTCAAAGACATCTTTTCCCTGCTTGATATTCTCTGTTGTCAGTCATTTGAAATATACACTAACAAGTCATATATTAGTTTTTTTCTGCCATATTATAGCTTTACTGAAAATTCCTTTAAAACCTGCTGCTCGCCTGAGGGAAATTCCCTTCCTGTCCTTTGAGAATCAAAGCACAGTGCTGAATGTGTAATTGGATCTCTGATATGACAGGAAGATCGACTTTGTTATTCAGTTGATTTTGTACTTGCTCAATCTTACTGCTTGCTGTCCCAAATAGCTTTTTGTTTTCCTATTGCTTCTATTAATTCACCACCTCATTACCAGACTCCTTAAATTATTAAAGAGAATTCTGCTTAAACTCTTGTTTATAGCTCACTTTTGTACATTGGCTTGTTTTGCCCTTTGCCTTCTTTAGACTTTGACAAATTACCATTGCTGTTTCTACACTGTTGCTTTTGATAAGGGTTTTATCAGCCTTGCTTTCTTCTGTGAGAATGCTGTCAAAATTTTATACTAGTTCTACGTGAATTCCAATTTAATCCAGTTACTTACTGAATTCAGAAAATATTTTTTAGACTGTATTTGGCTACATAATGTCCCTTCCCTGGCTGTATCTACATAGATCTGTCTCTTCCTTTTACAAATTCTGTTATTTTCCTAACTTACCATTCTCTCCCAAACAAATAATTGCAGTACTTGAATGAACTTCATACCTTGTCTTAAAAATAAAATAATTAATTGAAAAAATACTGCTCCTTTGCAAGAGGAAACCAGTTTGGTTTAAAATGTCCCTGTTTTGCCTTAGTTGCCATCCAAAAGCACCAGTGGGGCTATTTGTTATTTGGTCTTGTCTAAGTCACAGATTTCTGAAGAAATCATAGCAAAGACAAAAGATCTCATGAGTTTTCTATGCTTGGGCACAAATTATTACATTTCATTCTATTCTGGGTGAATCATCTGAATTTCAGCAAGGCTCAGATTGGGCTATTGGGCTTAGAGCACCTCAGTCATTGTCCTTTCCTGCAATAAGGGAGGAAGTTTCAGTGATTCTAATCTTAAATTCAAAGAATGAAAAAGCTACAAGAGAGGAACTTGGGCTTTCAAAAACAGGCAAAACATTCGAACAGGCTAATTTTCTGTAATTTCAATTGTTTCTTGATTCTGTCCTAATTAGAAATAGTATACTAAGATTTGTTTTCTCACGCTTCAGAGCATGTTCACACTTGCTTTATTTGCACAAGTTATGATGTGAAGTGCCCCAAATAAGTTGGCCTGATAAAGAGATATTAGTTTGCCATGCTAATCTTTCTTAGAGATATCCTTGTACAAAAGCAGCTACCAGAGAGACTCCTGAAATGATAGAATCTGTGGTTGAGAAAGATGATATTTCGTATTCATATCGAGTCCTTTCAAAAAGTTGGTGCTTAGTCTGGTATTTGAAACTGCTTTTAGTTTTATGCTCCAACCTACTTCTTTTACTTAATTATGGTTCTTCTGTCTTTCAAACTGACATCCAATTTTCCATAAACCCTTTTGATTTTAGTAATTTGCTCCCAGATGAGAATGAGACATTCAAAAGGATGTGGTTGCAATTGATAAAAATATCATCTTCATTGCGGGTAGATGAAAGTAAACACAGAGAGAAAAGAATCCTTAAACAAAAGCGTTTAGTTTGAATGCAAGTATTTACCTTTCCTCCTCTAACACTTTTTGTTGGCGAAAATGAGAGAGAAGTCTACTTCCCTGAATTACCAAATGTATTAAACATATGCTTAATTGCTTCTGCTTTGCAGAAACACAGTCATAGAAGTTGGACCATGCTGTTGATAAATTTCTATATTACAGGATGAACAGACACAGAAACCTGACTGTGGAATAAGCAGCGAGTCAAACCAATTATGTGCCACTCAGTGTCAAAGAAAAGTGTGCAGCCTTCTGTTTTTAATTACAGCTTACATTTAAGCTTTTGACTTTATGGGTTTTGTCTATATATATACTAACAGCAGTTCATTATATATTGCTTAGTTATTTGCTAGCATTTTTGTTGGAAAAAGCTAATGTAGAGGAAGCTGCTGGGCTTGCCTAGGCGAGGACATGAGAATTCTTGTGCTGTGACTGGTTTAATGAACTGTGTTTCTTTTTCTCCTGTTTTGCTGCAGAGCCTTTTAGTGCTTCTGTCTGGGTGATGATGTTTGTGATGCTTCTCATCGTGTCTGCCATGGCTGTCTTTATATTTGAGTACTTTAGTCCTGTAGGGTACAACAGGAACCTAGCACAAGGGAGAGGTAAGATTTGCACTTTACTCAACTCCATGTCTATTAAAAAATCATATATTTTCCATCCCTGGGTCTCCATCTTTTCAAATAAACATAACATAGGAATAAAACAATGAAATTAGCTATTAAACTGTTTCTGTTCTTAATTTAAAGTATGATTTCTTGAAGGCTTATATGCTCATGTTCATAATTCCAATTCAATGGAATAAAGACAGAGAGCAGGGTAAGTGGTATCAGAGTTTTATTCAGGCAGTGTTTGGTTAGTACATGGCATCAGTTGTAAAGTGTCAGCAGTGAAATATGTTCTACTCCTGGCTATTACAAAGTCATGATCAGTTCAGAGAAAGTTACCTAAAATCCTGTGGTCTGCTGGGCAGTTTGAAAAATAGCAGTTACATCGTCCATAGTTTTGTGTAGTCCCTGTAAAAAGTCAGAAGAACTCTTAACCTTGAAATGAGGCCCCTGGAAGAAGGGCATCTCTCCTTCCTGTGTAGCACCCTCGGTTGCAGAAACTTCATTTTCAAAAGAGACAAGCTTTGCATTAACTCTTTCTCAGTGAAAGCTGCACTTTGACTCAGGAGTGAGGATTCCGTATCTCATTATGGAATGAGAGTTATGCTCTCATTCTCCCCTTTCTTAAGAGACATTTGAGATTGCAGCCTTTTTTAAAATTTCTAAATCATTCTTGCCTTGTTTTGTAACAAGAGATCTTCCACCTTAGTGAACACAGTTCTGGGCACTATTAAAAGCAAATGATTTCTTCTAGACAATGGCTGGCTTGTTCTCTGAAAAAGTGGATTATTGTAATGTTCAGATTATGTTATCATTTTAATAAGATGGTAAATATGTCACCTCTGTCTGAAATAAACCCTGTGTTAACAGTGGGGAAATCAAAGGTGAGTATAGACACTGGGGATCCAGGAACTTGGCTGTTCTATTCTGTGCCTGAATTGATTATTTAGTGTACCTACAGCTACAAAGACATGTTATGGCATCAGAACATCCCAACTTAGCTCTAAAGACTTGCCACAAATTCAGCTGCCATTAATTTCAAACCTGTAATATTAAAAAAAAAGCATTTATTATCTCTCATTTCCCTAGGCATTTTTTGCAGGATGAATCTCAGTGGTAATACAATCTCCAGTGGCATAAACAGAACTTTAGATTGCTCCCTTGGTATATCATTTCTGTAATACTGTTGCTCAGAAAAATGCACTTTATCCCTGTATTAGCTCAGTCCTTAGTATGTCTAGAAGGTAGTTGCATGAACCAAAAGTCAGCTCCATTGTGTTTATTTTACTGCACTCTATTTTCCTAGTGCTGTTGCAAAATAGGAGCATAATCTAAGATGTAGAGCTTGACTGCATTGTGAAATATTAGCAGTGCACTGGAGAGCATTTCTACTGAAATGAAAACATGCACTGAGTATACCCACTTAGGATTTTATTATTTTAGGGAATCATTGAATTATTATTAAAATAAATTATACTTTAAATGAATAGCTAAATCTATATTTGTAATGTGCATCCCCTTGGATAAAGGGACAGAGCAGGGAAGGAGGTAAAGTTACAGAATTCTGCATCAGAGCTTATTGACTAAATTGCAATTGAACTGAAAAAAGGATAATTATAAGTAGGCCAAATGAGTCAGAGTCAGGGGAGGCTGGTTTCTCTGCACTGAGGGTTCAGGGAGTCTGGGTGATGAGCAATGTGTGATTGCACTGTGCTTACCTAGGGCTGGGTGAGAATAACTGCCCTTGGTTCTCACAGGGCGAGGCCTTTGGAGTGGATAATGACATTGCTAATTCACTTCTGCCCTGTGTGAGCCTGGGGGCAGCATGCTGGCCACTTCCAGCTTTGGGGTGAATTAAAAGACGGTCGAAAATAGAAATAACAAAAATTACAGAATGGCTTAGCTGGGACAGAATTTTACCTGTAATGTCAACACATTTGGAGCCACAGAACTGACTCCGAACATGTGAGGCAGCCAGAGCCTGGCTTGCTCTAAATCCCCTGTCTGTAGAGGTAGCTCCTTTGTTCTGTCTTTCTGATTCATGCTCTGAGTACAAAGGTGCTTAAAAGTAGGTGACACATTCACACACTTTGATCTTAAAAATGCTTACATAATGTTCAAAAAGCATAATGTTGGATGACTGGAGATGATAAAAATAATTTGGGTAAGAAAAGTACTAGAATTGAATCATTAAGACTTAAACATCCAGTTTTCCATTTCACATGTTTGCTGGCACAAAAAAACTGACAGGGCAACACTGTGGCACATTTCTTCCTGCAGGAGACATACCAGCCTGCTTCTCCTCCCAACCTATGCTTTCCATTTTCATCTTAAAAAATTTTGAACCATTTGCCACGTAGAAAAATGTTGAATTATGTTTTAAAAATGTGGAACTCATTGTCATCACAATGGAGGGTACTCATGGTAAATCCTGTGATTATATATACTGAAATATTTTCTAACCATATCTCTGGGACTGATGGCTTGTCCCTGCACGGTATATTGGCAAGGTTTAATTTAACTGCAGCTGAACTAACTGCTCTTTGCACTTGCAGATCCCCATGGACCATCCTTTACCATTGGAAAGGCAGTGTGGTTACTGTGGGGCTTGGTCTTCAACAACTCTGTGCCTGTGCAAAACCCCAAGGGGACAACGAGTAAGATCATGGTATCAGTCTGGGCTTTCTTTGCTGTCATTTTCCTGGCCAGTTACACTGCCAACTTAGCTGCCTTTATGATTCAAGAGGAATTTGTTGACCAAGTGACTGGGCTGAGTGATAAAAAGGTAGGTATTCAGCTCAAAAGATGTCAGTGTCCATTCTCCATAATCCTTCTACAAATTTGTACTTTGTGATAAAAACTCTGAGCAAGATAATGAACTAAAACTGGATGATTTCCTTCTGAGTGCAAGTGCAAACTTTAGTAACAAACCTAAAACCCAAAGCATGAAAATATCAGTCTGTTTTCAAAATCTCTGCATTGCCTATTCCAAAGTAGCTGCATTAACTGAAAATTACCTTTATTTTGTGATAGAAATCAGTTAGTGTTTGGTTAAAAAGAATGCCTCACCAAAATAAAAAGCTTGAAAAATTTTGTGGGATATTAGTAGTATATTCATAGAAAAAAGGCCATTTGCAAAATGATTGTGATGAATATGCACAAGATACCTGAAGGGCATGCTTTTGTTAAGTCTGTGCCCAGTTGTTTGAAAATGAAACTAAATATTGACATTAAGAAGAAATATTTAAATACAGTATAGCCAGGGGACAACTTCACAAAGGGTTTTTTTCTCAAAGGACAGAAAATAAAGGAAATTGTTACTAAAAACAAACCAAAAAGGCAACATCTCAGCCTTGTCTTTTTTTTTTTTTTTATGATCAGCCTTTGATTGCTTGGTATATCAAAACAAGCATGGCTAGAGGAAAGATAAAAATAAACAAAGAATGATAATAGTTTTGTTTTCATTTAATTGTGTTATCACACAACCTTTGAAAGAGCATGAAGATTGTTAAATATCCCTCTATTTTAAGATCATATTCTTAGAAGAGACAGATAAATGGCATTCTCTCTTGGGGATAAAAAAGAAGATTTGAGAAATGTCTTTCTCCCGTTGGTGAGAGAGAACAGAGCATCTCCCTGGGCCCTGGGGTTTGGCAGGCTCTGCCTTGCACCTGGCACAGCAGTGGGCTCAGCTCTGGCTGCACCCTCACCTTCCCCTCCTCGCTGGCTCTTTGCCACAGGGCTGGAAATGTCAGCTCTTGTTCTGTAGCTTTTGGCTAATAACTTCCTTAGTTTTCGTCATTTTTTCTATTCTGACTGCTAAGTAGGATTTCATTTCCACAAAAAGCCAAATAAAAATAGAAAAATACTTGAATCAGAAAATACCATCTGTTCTTGTGTGGTCTGCTGATCATTTATTTGATCTGCCACCTTTGTTTCTATTTTTTGGTTCTTCAAACTTTGCCTGAAGCGCATAGATATAAGTCAGGGAAGCCTTGCCTTTTCTGATTAAATTAAAAAAGTTAGAACTCCAGAAGAGCAATTAACTATTTCAGAACATTTTTCTTGTCATACATAGGTTTTGCCTCCTCCACAATCCTGAGGTTTCTTGGATTTTAAAAAACCAAATAATTTGGGATAATTTATGGGAATGTAATCTGATTTATATTAAATTATTTTTCTGCCCTCTTTCCCATGTTTATACAGAACTCTGACCCTTGCAGGAAGCAAAGCAGTCACAGGCAAGGGCCAGAAATGTGGATATAATCAATTTTGAATAATTAATACCTAAAAGTTCACTAAATTTTTTACAAAAATTAAAAAACCCAAACCCCACTTCTGAGCTGGTAAATCAGTTTGTTATTCTTCTCTCCCACTTTTCCCACTGCCATACCTGAAGAGTCAAGCTCTTCTGTCAATGCTGTACTGCCTGTGCAATAAAGTGTTTCCAGTTAGAGATGCTGGGATGTCCCCATGTGATGGAAACATCAGGAAACACCCCCCTCTCTCTGAGCAGCCGTCCCTGACCCTCAGCACTCAATGCTGTCCCATTCAGGAACTATGTTGCACTCTATCAGCTGGTTCACCAGATTTGCTGATGTGATGATAATATGTTATTTACCCCTCTAAGACCTCCTTACAGTTTCCTCATCCCTTGAAATGTTGCTAATGAATTTGTGAATGCCATGTCATCAGAGTGTCACCCAGAAATACATGGCACAGCATGTTCTGGAGTTAGGAGGGGTGGGTGTTCACAAACTCAAATGATTCAGCAAATGAGAGGAAAATTATATTTTGACATTCTTGTGTATGCAATAGATGTTCAAAAGCTTTGTCTTCAGAAAAAGGTACAGAAAATGAGTCCAAAGTATCCAGCAAAGACTGAAATTCGTGGCTTTTGTACTTTTGAGACCTTTTGTGCCTATTTCATGCAATGAAAGAGGAAAAAATTGCTGAAGGAGGGTAGGTAGCTGTGCACAGAACTGTCTCACAAAGTGTTGGCCTACTGGAGTTCTGCCACAGATAGGAATTGCCTCAGGTACACATGGTCCAGGAGCCTCTCTTCAACTTTAACAGAAAACCTTAATGATGCCCCTGACAGGCTCCTTATTTTTGCAAGATTCACAGTGTTCTTGTAGCCTTGGCTTTCTGTTCCTGTGCCCTAGGATGACACAGGCTGTGCAGTCGCTGAGATGTGTCTGTGTGACAGCAGAGCAGCGAGGATGGGCAGGGAGGGAGAGCCTCTGAACCCAGCCCCCCTCACCCCTGCCCAGTGTCAAAGCCTTTCTGTGCTTCCTGAGGGTGGGCAGGCCCAGCTGTCCCTGCACTGCAGCATCTGATGATCATAAGGACAGTTTTGGAGGGGCTGATAGCTGCACCTTTGTATGATAACAAGTCAGAATGCCAGGTTCCCATCTGGTAAAAGAGGAAAGGAAAGGGTTCAAATATGGGTGTTCCTCTGTCACTCCAAATGACTTGTGATTCCTGCTCTCAGCAGGACATTATTTACTGTTTTCTAGTATTTTAGTAATGTTTCCCTTAAAAAACTCCAGTTCCTTAAAAAACTCCAGTTTAACAAACAGTTGCTCTCAACACCAGCCTTTTCAGGCAAGCAAGTAAATCTTCAAGTCAGTATGTAATGTTTCTGGAAGATCACTTTGCTGACTTAATAAAATTGCCAGTTTTATTAAGGCATATAGGAAAAAAAAAAAAAAAGCAAAAGACTGGAGTTGTGTTGCCATGTGCTGCAGTTCTGTCAGGTGGCAGAGCAGGGGGAGACAAGAATGAATTGGTCACTCTTCAGAATAACAGCAGATCTCTCCACTATGATTCAAACAAGGGCCTTGTGCATTCGGTTCAAGAATTCTGTCCATGATTTAAAAGATCAGCATTTCATGAAATGTCTAGGAAGAAAATTATTTCCTAGCAAACATGACATATTTTGTTTCTCATCATGGGGCTTTAGGGAAAATGAATGCATGTAGAGGCTTGATCTTTTTTTGCTTTTCTTGTCTCTTGTCTGCCACACAGATCTTTGCTGCAGTCACAAACAATAACAGTCCTGTGTGCTTCTCCAGGACATGGCAGTTCACAGAACAGAAGTTTAATATTGTTGATGAAAACTTTATTCAACTCAGATATGAGTGCGGTGTTAGTAAAAAGATTTAAACCACTTTCTTCTTTACAAGTAGTCTTTGAGCAGGCAGTAGTACCAGAAGATAGTTTCAAAAATAATCTTCTTGTGAGTGATAAAATTTGTTGGTTGGTGCCAAGAAATTCCAGTCTGTAGATGGGGTATGGAACTATTAATTTGCTTTTTAACTCTGTGACTTTTGAATGAACTTGGGCTTTTTATTCATCCTTCTGCAGAAATATTTTTGTCTTCCATGAACGTTCAATTTGAACCGATATGTTAATTCTTTCAACTATTCCTATGAGAGGAAATGCCTGCCAACATCCTAGATTCATGTAAATGTTCTTGAAAATGAGACTATTTAAAAACAAACTCCATTTTGAAATCACCAGAATACACCATAATGTCCCTGTTCCCCCAGTTCTCCTGCCATACTGGGAGCTGAGCTTGCAGAATGCTCACCACAGCTGAATTTCCAAAATAATCCAGCAATATAAGGAGCAGCAAGTCTCACAGGTCCTGAAATTGACAGTTCTATTCTTTCCAGTTCTATTGACTGGCAAATTTAGGAGACACAGGAAGCCATCTCAATACATCAGAGACACATTATCTCTAGATTTAAATAAAGTTGATAGCAAGCTACATTTATATCAGTAGAATCTCTGGACATATGTTTAAAAGCAGGGTTTGTTTCATTGCTGCATAATAAACTCAGAAATGGAGATAGCAAATATAGACTAAGAATCATGAGTAGTGTACAGTGTAATTTTGGTGCATGGGTCAATTACTATGTGTAAAAGTAGTAGCAAAGTTATAATTTAAACAGTAAAGCTCTGAAAAGGGGAAATGAGGAAACTAAGACATCTGTTAGCTAAACAAATAGAGAAAAATAGAGTTCGTTCCTTTATGCTTTGTCAAAATATGCTTAATTAAAATGAAGCATTTAATTGTAGTTCTGTAACAAGAAAATGGTGTTGTAGCAATAATTTCACAGTCAAGGTTTGATGGAATTGAAAATACTCCCATTTTTTGTATAAACCCATTTGGATTCTCTTTGCAAATTGGTACTGGATCTTGGGAATTCTTGATGCCCTGAGACCAAATGTTAAAAAGAGAAATATTTCATATGGAGCCCCAAAGGAATCAGCAGCTGTATAAATATTTGGCATCTCTTGCAGCACAGGATATATAGATTGCTCTTCTAACTTCAGCAATAAAAACAGAGTGCATTTAGAGTGGAATTCATGAGTGACTGCTTTTATCAATGCTCAATTCAATTTCCTCATTAGCCAATAATTCCTCTAATCTGAGTGACCTTTTTCATTTGTTTCTTAAAGAGACATTTTAATCCTAAATTGTCACTTGGGTTTTAAAGGAAGATGTTGAAAAGGTGCATATAAAATTTTCAGGTCTGTTAGCAAAAAGTTTATGTGAGATTATTTGAAGGATTGCCAAGTGTGAAGCCTGAATGTGCCCTGAGCTATTGCCATTCCTTTGCAGATCCCCCCTGGCTGGTTCATCTGTGCTGATGCAATAGTGATAGAGAGAGTAAAATAGTAGAATAAACCTATGTGTCCTCAAGCAAATGGTTCATAGTTTGAAATGGTAGGGTTGAACAGGGACTAGGATTACAGGTGTGGGAGCTCTAGAAGCCCTTCTCATATCAACCACTGAGTTGCTGAGCCCCTGTGGAAGCTGCCAGAGTTTTTATTCCCCTCCAGTCATGGGTGGAAGGAAACTCCCTGACTCTGCCTCTCCCTGGCACAGATTCCTGCAATCCCTGGCACCCTCAGGATTGGGCATTGGGCTCCCTGTTGAGTACTGTGGATGATCCTTTTCCCATCTTCCTGATGGGGAATCACAATGTCCCAGCTGAGATGGAAGTGTGAAATGACTATGAACAAAACACTTTTCCTTTGGTTGCAGTTTGCCAGTGTGTTTGGGTTCCCTAGAGAGGTGCTGGCAGATGAGGATCTGCTCCAGTTTCTGCTGTCCTGCCATAGTGGAAAGCATGGGAGAGAGTCACATTTGAGTGGCAAAATGGAGCTGGTTTTACCTGGGATGTAGATGATGTTCAGTTGGCATGAAGACAGTTTCTGGTATAATAGGCCTGAATTGACCCACAGCATTTGCCTAGAAGAAATTTGAGGCAATTTACACAACTTCTGTGTTTTTCAACCTGAAATTGCTCTTCACATTTTGAATGCCTGAAACACTTTGCTTATCCCCTTTCTTTATCTCTAGTTTCAAAGGCCACATGATTATTCACCTCCTTTTCGGTTTGGAACGGTCCCAAATGGAAGCACTGAGAGGAACATCCGAAACAACTACCCTGATATGCACCTTTACATGACCAAGTTTAACCAGAAAGGAGTCGAAGATGCCTTGGTCAGCTTGAAAACTGGGTGAGTTTTTTTCCCATGGTTTTTAAAAAATGCTGTAAATTTTTCAGAAACAGAGAACTATAGATCTGTGCTTTCTGTGGTACTGAACAGACTCATGTCAGGCTGCTGTGTAGTACATGGCACTTTTATTTTTTTCAACTGCACTGTACAGTTACCAAAAAGGAAAATGATTGACTGTGATTTCTATGGTTGTTTTAAAATTACATGGTAGCTTCAATGTCCTATTAATGTGTATTGGATTTGAAGACAGTGCAGTCTCTTGTTATCTTTGCAGTGCTGCCTAATCCTGCTTCTGACAATCTTGGTAAATATTCTGGTAAATGTTATTGTCCTTCTTTCTTAAGATCTGAGATTTAGTCTTGAGGGCCAGCCATCCTTTTCTCTCTGAAGTAGCCCAATCTGCCTGGTTGAACAAAGAGACAAATTTCCATTATTAATCCTCCAAAGGTATGAGAGTGACTCATTGCTCATATCATCATTCATCTGGGTGACAGTAATCTGCTAGCTCTAAACATTTAGGCTTGATAGCAGCACAATTATATTTGTTAATAATATAATATCCGTAATAATATTAATTTCTCAATGTAGGCTTTTTAGATTTTGTTTTGAGGTGAGAAGTTACTTTAGTGGGTTTAAATATATTTACTCTAGGAGCTATTTCAATGAACATCTCTCCTTATTTATGGTGAACACAGGACACGTTTCTTCCTATGCTAAAATACCCTGTTTTGATCCTTTTTGGGGAACTGCTTCTCCTTTTAATTTTTACTCCCCTTCTGCCAAACCTGTATGAGAGTGTAATGTATTACTTAAGCAAAACACCTTGAAATCCTGAAATCTTTCCTTAGAGTGAAGACTCCCTTCTTTAAAAAGTTCTCCTTCCAGCTGTTTCCTTCTCTTCTGTCTCCTTGCTGCTGTCTGGACTCTGTCTGCCCTCATTTCTCCAGGCATTCTCAGCTGGCACTTCCCAGGCCTGGTTTGTCCCATCCCAGGCCAGATGTGTAACATTGCGTGAGATCAGCCTTGCCCAGGGGCTTCCAGACTGCAGCTCCTGCTCTGACCGAGCCTGTGCAGGTCACATTTCCTGGGTGACAGCTGAATTATGCATTAGAGATAGACAGCTGGATCCTACCGTTCCTGCTGGGAATTTTTGAAGAAGGAGATGTCCTGATTTCAGCTATCTGTAGGACTTGTTCTGTTGGATGGACAGTTTATTTAGGGGATGTACACTGCTTGTACTTTTCACTAACCATTTGTGCTACTGCAAGCCCTGAAAAACTGCTGTTAGCTTGAAAATCAGGCCACTCCTCAGACACTTAAGTGTGAAAAGAGGGGGGCCAGCCTGACTGCAGGGCTGTTCAGGATGTTCACTAAAACTGAGGCTGTCTGCTCCTGGGCCAGCTGATGGTCCTTCTCAAGAGCTTTGCTCCTTTTGACAGCATCAGCTATTCATTTTTGACGGATTCCTTTTCCCCTGCTGAAGTTTCTTTCCTCTTCTGAGTGATTGCTCTGTGTGGATACCCCCAGGTGTCTGCCTTGCTCCCCTTGACTGATATTTCTGTAGCAGATGGTACAAATAAACTTCTGGGTCAATACAAGTAACTGCTACCTCCAGCTGTGCTCCTTGGGATTTTGTCTGGTGGCACCTGCAGAAGGATTGAACAGCAGCATGCCAGCTGCTTTCAGACTCATACTCTTCAAAAACAATTTTTCTTTTTTTCTGCCAAAATTTCTGTTCTTCAGCATACAGAATTGTATCTTCTTTCTCTCCCTCATGATTTCATTGACCACATTCTTTCTCTCTTCAGTGTAAAATTTGCCCTTTCATCTTTAAATAAACTTGATGAAGTCTAGTTGAGACATGTTTCATTTCCTTCTCTCCCTGATTCACTGGATTCCATGATATTTAGTACATCTGGTCCCATGGAGTCTGTGTTTCTATGGCTCTTTTGAGGATGACTCATCTCTTCTTCCTCAAACTGCTTCTGCTTTCAAACAAATATATAATTTCTATTTTCCTCTTCTGTGTGTGTATTCTGTTCACCTTATTACAGCTAATTTGTCTCTTTTTTCATCTTTATCTCTTTTCAAAACTATTCTTGTACTTTTATCTTTTTTTTTTTTTTTTTTTTTTTTTTTTTATCCTTGGGGATAAAACAAGCAACTTCTCTTATCCATGGTAGGACTTGCTGCTTCTGCACAGCTTTTTGAAAATGAACTATCTGATAATTTTAGTCTTAGTCTATAGACTGAGAAGGACTTGCAAAGAATCTGGTTGATAATTGCTGCTGTGAGTTCAAATAAATATGAACTGTGTTATCCCTGAAGTGTTTGTATAACTTGTATTTCCAATCTCACTTTAAAAACTACTTTTGCTTAATTGGAGACATGAGGTTTAGTCCCTTTTAATTACTTTTATATAGTGTTTGGTTCTAATTTCAAGATGGAGCAAAAAATACCAGCAGTGAAGCAATGCTAATGACTGAATAATGCCATACATTGTGATCTAAATAAAATGAAATTGTAAAGTAGCATCTTGTCACTGTTCAGTCTGGTTTTGCTGTATCTCAAACAAAGTCTTTTGATCAACTTTAATTAGCATTAATGCCTTGAGATGTATTGGAAATATCTTGATCTTTGAGACCATTGTGTTTAATACATAATGTTATTGAGTTGAAGTGGAAGGAGAAAGTGGGAAGACAAACATAAAATTTCACATGCAGAGATTTCTGAAAACAAATTAAAAACCAAACTGCTGTGTGCTTTCTTGCTTTCTTTCTTCTTGCTTTCTTTCAAGAAGTGGAAAATCAGCTGCTTCTGTCCAGAAAAAGCCTGGGGGGGAGAAATAGGGATAGAAATATGTATGAAATAAATGGTATTCCTGCCTTTATTTCCAGGTCAGGTGTAAGGGTTAGATAAGACTTGTGTTGGAGTACTGCTGTACATGCAGAGGTGAATGTGCTCATGTCTGTGTCTGGGAAGCCTTGAAAGCACACCCAGCCCCTTTCTGATTTCATCTTTGAGAGGTGAAGCTGGTACTGTTTCAGAAATTAACGTGCAAGGAAAGCATCTGCCTTTGTTTTTTTTAATTAGAACAAGCAACTTCCTTGCATGGGCAATAGGCTTGGACCTATCTTGTTCCATTAGCATCAAAAATGTTTGAGATTATCACCTGGGAAATGCTGCAAATCAAAGTGGAAATGAGATTTTTGTGTTAGTCTGACATTGACATTCCACCTACTCCCTCAGGTGAATCCCCATAGGGGGTTCACTGCAGCTTGTTCATGAAGGCTGTTCAGGGGTGAAGGCAAAGTTATCAACTTTATTGGTTTTTCCTTTTTCATATGAAATCAACCTTTGTTTCTGAAAAGATCTTAAAAAAAAATTCTGTAAAGACTCAGTAATATCCATCTCTTGTAACTAGGGTCTTATTTCTATTTTCTTCCATTTCCCAGGAAGCTGCTGAAACACCATTTGAACAGCAGAAATTTATTAATTTAATGTGTCAGTGTGCAACCAGGTCTGTTAAAAAGGAAGATCTTGTTATTGAAGCACTACTTGATAATTTTCAAAATGGCAAAATATTGCCCCTCCTTCAATGCAGTTTGCTACTGAAAGCAATCTTATAAACTTGTCAAAATGTGTACTTGTGTTTTTCACTAAATTTCACGCGTTTAAGGGATCAGGTGGTCCACATGTGCTGTGCTACGTGTGGAGCTTGGGATTGCTCCTTAGGCAGGACCAAGCAGCTCAGGGCTTCTGTAGGGTTTTGTTCCTTAATGAGAAGAGAAATGGCAGTTGTTGCCCTGAGCATTGCTCAGAAGAGCAGAGTCTGTAAGGCATTAGCTAATGTGTTCTTGGTGGGAGTGCCCAGCTCTGCCAGAGCCGTGGAGGCTCCTCTGAGCTCCTGAGATGTTTATTGATCAAATACAGCCTTGAAAATGCATTGCAAGCATTTCTGTCCATGCTGCATTTAATTGATCTACATTTCTGGAACCCTGTGTACCAGGGGGACAGATCCTATTGATTGTGCTTTTTGAAGAGAGAATAAGTTCTCAAATAGGAAGTCATTAATTATTGTGTTATGTTTGCAGTGGCTCTTTGGGTGTGCCTCCTTCTGTTTGCCTGGCTATATTTTTCCTGAAGAGATTATAGTTAAAGGATGTCATCTTTTTGCAGGCAAAGCGACCTTCCAGTTGCAGTTCTCTGGTGTGGGTTGTATGAGCTCATAGCTCTTGAGTTTGCACGCAGTGTTTCTATTTGTGGCTGTAAAACTGTCAAGAGGAGAAATTGCAATGGCAATAAACTGGAAATTCATTTCATGTTCTCACCTTTGCCCCAGCACATCTACAGTGGCATATAGTCTGGGATTTAACTGCTAATGGCTGAAATGAGAAAATTTAATTGGGAGAGGCTCTTTTTACTGTAGGGATAAAATGGGAAATGTTTGCTTGCCTGTTGCCCGTCACTTCTTTTCAAGGGAGCTGCAGGAATGAGTCCCTGGTGTTCCCCAGGCAAACAGCCCCATGTGCAGCTGCAGATCCCCTGGCTGTCATGAGTGCTTTACAGCTTTTATTGCCAGCCACAGCTGTGACTGTGTGTTCAGGGATTTGATGCTAAAGTTTACTTGGGACTTCATCTGCCTTGCTGTTAAAGACAGCAGTGCTTGTGTTGATACACATCAGTTGAGCACCTTATTCCCACGTCCTCTCTGACATGCTGATGGAATTACAGAGCTGCTTGGAAAGGCTGCTGTGGTGACAGCATGTTTGCACTGCCACAGCAGCAATGGCCTCAGCTGTGCTGGGTTATCAGATGTGAAGGGTTACATCCCCATGATTTATGAGCTGCCCCTGAGGAGCTGCTCTCCGCCTGCAGGCTGTTCTGAGCTGTCACTTTGACAGGGACACGTGATGGTTGTATCCTCAGCATCCTTTAATGACAAGTTATAATGCCAGCAGAAACACCTGGAAGCAGTGCAAATGGCATGAGGAGTTATTTCCTCCCTGCAAGCCCCCTCTCCCATGTGAAAAGAACATGATTATTAACATGTTTTATAGAATCTTACAGCACTAAGCAGAGCGAGCGCACGAGAAGACCCCAGAAGGCCCCAATGGCCTTTTAACCCCATCTGTGAGTTTATTGGCCTGAATTGGATTTTTGTTGCTCTCACAGTGATTATAAATTATCCAATTCACAGCCTCACACACTCTGTTATTTGTTGAACAAATACAACCAGGTCAGAGGCTGAGCTGGCAGCCTCTGCAGCATGGCACAGGCATAACCAGGAGGCAAACATCCCTGTTTCCATTAGCTGCAGCACAGTTGGGATTGTGCCCAGCAGGTGCTGCAGCTAATTAGGACTGCCAATTAAGCAGTGATGTGCCTAAAGTTAAAGTCAAACCCAACTTGTCTTTTAGGCAGCCAGCTGACATCTCTCCACTTCAATGCAAAACCAATTTTAATATTTTTTATTTTTACAGAAAAAATATCATCAACATTTTGACCAAAGGAAAAACTTCCTAGTTTTTGTTTTTTCTGTGGTTCATACCTTTTCACCTCATAAGAGGAGGGCAAGCTGTGAGAGAAGTTGTCTGTTTGAAAGAAAAGTGATATATTTTAATTTTTCACTAAAAGCACACATTCTTCATTGTTCTCATGGGGATACATTAGCAGCTTACAACTAGAACTCACAGAAACATCCAAATCTTTAATCAAATTTTTAAGGGTTAACAGGGATGGTTAACTCTGTTAAAACCCAATTTTTAACAGGCGTGGTTGACTCTGAAGAGTGTTTGAGGGAGAAAGGAAAAGGCCTGTAGGCAGCATGAGATATCTGTAGTCATAATAATTTATTGCTTGCAACCCTCCAGGATACCTGCTATGATACAGGAAGAGAGAGCACCATGTATGGGTGCTCTCATCCTAGAAACACAGGGAAAGCATCAAAGAGCACTGAACAAAGATCCTGAACTACCTGGGACAGCCAGGTGTTTGCTGTGCTCCAGGGTGTCTACTTACCACTATCAGTTTTGACAGTAAGCACTAAATTATTGTACAAATACGAATACACTTTCCTTAAAACTGTCTGAAGGAGCTAAAAGGTGAATAACTGTTTCCTTCCTGACCTTCTGTAAAAAAAATCTCTGTTAAACAGTTTGGCCCATTCAAGGTTTTCTGTCCTGGCTGACCAAGTTCAGACAACTTCTGCAATCAATAACTTCATTTAATTTGGCATCAGATGGCTGGGGTAACTTAATTTCAATTTACATTACGATGCTTTTTGTGGTGGTTTAATCTAATGTATGTTTCAGTGTTCACTCTAATGTTAATTTTGGCACTGTGCTCTGCAGGGAATGATTTCAAATGGATGTTCCAGCTGTAGCCACACGAGCTAAGAATTGGAAAGCTGGTTTGCAACTGGGCAACTGCTGTCTGTGCCAGAGGGCTGCAGAGATGTGAAAACATTTAAATTTGCTGTTCCATCTAGGAATATTTTTCAGAGGGACCTCTTCAGTATCAATTCTGAAATCTAGTTCTTAAAAGAAATGTGTGGCTGAATAAGCACAGCTTTCATTTCACTGCTGAAGTGAGCAGAGTTCAGCACTACAAGCTGCCAGCTCAGGCTTAAAGACTCCTATGGCATTTCCACTCATGGCAGGATTTTCTGGCATCAGTTTTTCTGATGGCCAATTCCTGTTTCCCCATAACTTGCTGGCTTTCAGGAAATGCAATTATTCTCATATTCTTATAATTCTAACATTTTTGAGAATTTCCTTCTTCCGGCCAGAAGGTCACGTCTTTTGCCACCTTTTTTTTAAGGAAAGAAAAACGAACAACCCTGTTTCTCCTGTTCATCTGGTGCATAGAAACTTTCCTGTAGGAAAAAATAATTTTTAGTAATTTATTTCCAATTCCTTTACTCAGTACCTGAGTGCTCTTCTGGTGGTTTTTTTTTTTTTTTTTTTTTTTTTTTTTTTTTTTTTTTGTTTTTTTTTTGATTGTGTTTTTGTTTTTTTTAAAGATTACTTCCTTTGTCTGCATTATAGCTTTTTTTAGGTAATGCTGTTATCTAATACCTCTAAATATTACAAATAGTCTGGAACTAAAACGAACAGGTGGAAGTAGCTGTGTGCCATCTAACCCCCATTCTTTTCAGAAGCTATTCTGAGTTTTAGTCTTCATTTCATTTGGGGTTGAGATCAGGTACTTGGTGAGCTGTGCTGAATTTATCCTTCATTATATTATTGTAACTGGGACAAAATCTTTAATCTAAAAATACATTCCCCCCACTCAGCTCTTCAAGTTTTGTGTTTTGATAAACTGATGCGTTGCAAAAACTTCTTGGCTTGGCTTCTGAGATGTGAAGTGGGACAATCTTCCTTTGTATAAATTAATCATAAAGGCACACTAAATTTTCCATTATTTTGTTGCTAAGGGAAATGTTACAGGGACTGGGAAGGTGTTTGGGCAGAGGGATGGTGGATGGGAGCCCCCGTGAGTGAGGAGGGTGAATGTACCCATGCAGATAACCATAGCCAAGGGAGGTTCTCTGTGGCTTTCCTGGCAGCTGGGATTGCCCTGACAGGCAAGGTGAAGCCTCCACAACCTCTCATGGTGGTGCTAATATCTGTCAGAACCTGCTCTTTCAAATTTTGTCTGTGTTTCCTGTGTGAAGATTGAAGTGAGGATAGTTTAAGCTGAGAGAAGAGTTGAAAGCTGTTCTGTGCTCATGAGCTCATCATTTAAACTGTGTTATACTTTGCTCACCTGCGTTGTTGCAGGGGGTGGTTGTTCAATTTTCCCCTAATGAATTGGCAATATCAAGATGTCAAGAAATCCACTCAGCGTGTGTGAAGTTCAGGTCGGTGAGGAGCCATTTGAATATGTACTGAAAGATAAAGTCACTGCTGGTGATGAAGTGCATCAGATAACCTGAAATGCATTTTAGTCAAAACTGTGTAAGAGAAATCAACAGTCTTTCATGCTAAAGGTTAAATATCTGCTTTTGCTCCATCAGTATCAAAGTGTCACTTCAGACACTTTCATGGAAGCCTCATCTTCAGAGCAGCATTCTTTCCCTTTGATTGCTGTGTCGTTCCACAGTGACCTTTCAGCGCTGGATCCCCAGGACACAGAGACACAAATGATGTTCTCCCTCATTGTTCACTCTTGACATACTTTCTTTTATCCCTTCTGTGGACAAAGAAGGGATGAAATGAAAGTTTATAATGTAAACCCATCAGATCTTACCGACAGTGTGTTTGTACTCGCTGCCTTCCCAACACTGCTATTGATGATCTCTAAAAATATATGCTTAAATTTAATCCCGCCTTAAGTGAACACCATGTTTTTGTTTTTGGTTTTTTTTTTTTTGCCTAATGTCATTGTGGCTCCAGAACTACTGATCAGATTGGCATTTTAGATTTTTACTTCTCATTCCATCAAGAGAACAAAATAATTGAAGGATCATGTAGTTGGTTAAGGAAGCAAAGGACCATTTTTCAATTGTGTTATACTTCTGTTGTTAAGGGAGAAGTGACTAATAAAGGAGCATTTGTCTCATCTTCCTTTTCAGTTTTCATCATAGGAATTTTATGAAAAGCTGTGTCAATAATAAAGATGGGGAAAATTATAGGGAAGCGTTTTCAACTTTTCTGAAATTGCTTTTCTGTACCTTTTTCTTTAACTTAAATTTTCTCTACACAGGCAATTTTGCATGTGTGCAGCAATGCTTGAGAATGAGTTTTTGCAATAGCTATTCTGATTTTTCAACTCTTATCCTTCTTGATGAATCATAAATGTTTAGTTATGGGACTGTCCACACTTATTTTTCACTTCAAATTATTACATTCAGCAATGCCCTTTTGGGTTTTTCTAGAACTATTCCAATTCATTATTTCATACCACCTGATGTTCTCTGATACTGTGAGATAAAATTCTTGGTGCTTGCTTGATGATGAAGGACATTTGCCTTTGTAGTGACTGTTATATAAATATTCCTTTGTAGTGACTGTTATATAAACATTCCAAACAGTTTATTTTTCCTGCTAGCCAGGATTATTGCAGTAGTTGTGAGGAAGTTTGCAGGCCACAGCTCTGTGGTCCTGCTGCCCTGCACTGGCTGGAGGTGCCGGGCCTGTCTGACCAGTTCACTGCAGTTATGAACCTGCTCTCGCATTCCAGCCTTGGCAGCTCTCTCTCAGCTCTCTAGTATTTCTTACCAGTTTATCTGAACCTCCACAATGTGACAAAGCTTTTCACTCCCTGGTGTGGCTGCACTGAGCTGACAAGTGAGTTGTTCATTTGTACATGACTGAGGCTTGCAGGAGGCTCTGAGCCCCTGTGGGTCGTGGTCAGTGCTCGGCGTGGAAGCTGCTCTGCACTGAGGGTGTGACCTCAGCAGCAGCGTGCTCAGCTTGCAGCCCACTGCACTTTTGCTGCCACAGGAATCAACACCTGGGGCTTGCCAGTCTCTGTAGAAAGAAAAGGGAGAGCTGGAGGTCCAGGCTTCCCAGTCCTGCCTGGAGAATGACAAGATAAGGATGGGCTCCTGTGTCCAGCAGTCCCTGCCATGTACCCAGCCTGGCTGTTCCATCAGAGCCCAGCAAAACAGCAGCTGTGGCTTTTCCCACACAGATATGGCAGGAAGGAATGTCCCCTGTGTTCCCAACAGCCTTCTGGCCTGCGCACATCCCTACATTGTCTTCTTCCAGGGCTGATCTAGCTGCCAGCTTTGCCAACAGCTAAGAAAGGGTCACATTTTTAGATTTGCCCAGATTTTGCTGTCTCCATTTTTGGAAACACTAATTGAGAAATGTTTATAGTTATCTGAAAGTTCTTAAAAATTTGGAATGCCAGAAATTCACCTCCTAGTGATGGAAGAGTTGGGTGCCCTAAAATCTGAGAGCTTCAGTTGGGTCTTGTTCCTCCCTGCCCACGCTGCAGGGGTACAGTGTGTTCTGGAGCTTTGCAGGAACAGTACTTCTGTAATCAGCACACGATGAAGAGATGATTAAGCCTTGAGAGGTTATAAGAGTTATGCTGGAAATGCAGAAAATATATTGTGAATATAAGTTTGCATTTGTGGACACCAAGAGTTTTTCAGAGCAATCAATTTTTGATTTACAGTTAAGACATTGGGCAGCGACTGACAGCAGAACCTTCAGCTCTCAGCATCTGTCAGGGAAGTACCTCATGTTTTTAAATTGATTTGTGTAATGGGATTTGTTGTGACCTTATAGAAGTAGTATAGAAAAAGTCCTCAAAAGTAAAGCCTTCTGCATCCTCAGAACCTGTTCCATGTGTGAGCACTGACTGATCCCAGACTCCTGGGAAACTGGGGGGGCGCTTCCACAGTGAGTGAGTGAAACTCTGTCTGTGCTTTGTCTTTCTGTCCCAAGGTTTTCCTGCAGTGCTCAGTAACTAAGGGGGCAAACTGCATGTGAAGAGTGTAATTTCAGAGGTGGCACAAGGATTTTGCCCTGGAGTCTTTAGCAAAGAGATCTTCTTCCTTTGTATTTCTGACTGAGACTGTTTTGACAGAAGAATAGCTGACTCTTTATATTTTCTCTGTGTTTAACAGCATATGTTTTATGTGCTTGCATTGCAAAACTATAAATCCCAGAACAAACAGATGACAAATTCCAGAGTGTGTTTTAAGTTGTCTGGTTGCAGCAGTGTCTGTACCCATGGAGAGAGCAACACCGCAAAATACCTTCCAGTCCCTGAGCCGTGAGCATCCTCTGAGAGGGGAAGAGTTCCTTCCCCTTCCCCTTCCCCTTCCCCTTCCCCTTCCCCTTCCCCTTCCCCTCCCCCTCCCCTCGTTCCCTCCCTCCCCACAGATATCTGTGGGTGTCAGCGAGCAAGGCTGAGCTGTATTGATTTGGGTAATTGTCTGCTGTAGATCAGAAAAGCTACAATATCCTGAGGGTACAGCAGGCAAGTTTGTGGGGTTTTTTTTCCACTGTGAGGACATAGATTTTTCGTTTTGGTCTTCATACAAGCAGAGATTGTCTATAAAATGCTGCATCAAAGCCCATAATTTAGAAAACGCTGATCTTTTGTTGAGTGTTGCAGGCTTGGGCAGTGCCCCAGCACTCTCTTGACTCTTTCCAATTTAATTACCCCCAGTGCCAGGTTGCCATCCGTGTTTTATTTATGGATTGAATTTGTGACATCGCCTACCAGATGTTTAGTGGTTTTCTGCATATTAAATTATCCATTTAAAGGAAGGAGGAAACCAGATTTTGAGCATTGCTGGAGCTAATCTGAGTTTTAAACTGAATTTTAGGGAAGAGGAAAAAAGCAAGAGAACTGATGGCCCAACTATTTTTTTTTAATGGTTGCATGAACCACCTGTACTCTGAATTAACCACTTCACTAAATTTCAATTAGATGACTTGAATGGTGACTGTTGGGATAAATATCCTTGAAGAAAAGCAATAAAGAACAGTAATTAGTGGCAGGAAGTTCCGTTTTCCATGACAGCAGACAAAATCCAACACTTAATTCTCTCCTGGTATTACTCTTGGTTTAATGTGAGGTAGACACATGTTTCTTGAGTGCCACATTTTTGGTATTTGATTTAGTGTTCTGAAAATGTTAGGGTTCTTGTTGATTGATTATTTATGAATAAACTTTGAATTATGATATGCATGAAAGCTCATTGGGGCTTTTTTCCTCTTAGTAGTCAAAATGTGATATGTCTAGGTCTTGCTCCATTCTGTGGGTATAAATGAAAAGCTTTATCAGCATAAACTGGTTTAAGCTTAGTAGCAAGCGTGACTCCAAAACTTCATAGCAGCAGAAGTCACAACTGGTGCATCCTGATATAATGTAATTGAAGCTGATGCTGTTGTACCTGTTTGTGCCACAATACATTTATTTTTACAGCTGCCTTTCCGTGGAGACAGGCCCCAACTGTTGGTGGGCAGTGTTGTGCCAAGCTGTGTCAGCTGCAGCCCATCAGATGGTTTCAGCAGTGCTGCAGGTGATGCTCTGTGCCTCTGCAGAGCAGAGCTGGCAGTACCTGGGGCTGCACAGCCCGTGGGGGAGGCAGTGTGGAGACTCCTCCACACCATCCAGCAAAGCCAATTGTGTGGCCGTGTCCTTCCTGCTCCTCTGACTTCCTAGGGGATCACAAAGATGCTGGGAAGGGAGGGTGTGTTCCTGGGAATGGGGTGGCTTTGCTTTTGTGTGTCATTCAGGTGAGGTTGGTGCTGAGGCCCCAACAGCTTTTTCCTCTTGCTGTTGTAGGCTGCTGCTCTTTCTGCAAGTAGTAAACATCTTAAAAGGTTTTGGCTGCAGATGAGGACAGTAATGCAAAATAAAGCTTTATCTGCTTCTTTTTGAAGCTTGCAGATGAATTTTTGGCAGTGTAAGAATGCCTTTTCTTTGCCTGGGATCTGCTGCTGTCAAGTGATTGTGCTTCCAAATGGCCTCCTCTTCTTTATGTGCCTTTTCACTGCCTTCACTTGTGAAACATCCATGCACCTGCCTTCTAACTTGCTTTATGGTACTTCTGAGAAGTATCCCTGGAGGACATTGCTTCTTTTCCTTTCTTTACTGGACTTGTTTTCCACTCTTATTGTGTTCCCTGTATTCTTCAGAGAATGGGATTATCCCATTCTTCCATTTTTAGGTAGATGGAGTAAAAGGCTTAAACTTTTTCACAAGTTTCTTTCTTCCTGCTGTGCTCCAGATACACGAATAATATGTTTGGAACTGTGAATCATAAAGAAATATTTTCTATCATATTTAAGTGGGATTTAGGTAGCTTTATGAGATATGCTCCAGTATATCAAGGACTTTGTCTTATCAAGGACTTAACCTCCACCTTCACTGTTTATTTTTGGAAAGAGAAGTAAAACAAAGGTGTGTATGTAAAACTGGTAAATGTTTTCAATCTCCTTCAGTATTTTAAATAAACTAATTGTCTATTGTTGCTTCAATGATACGTTCCCTGCTGTAATTTCTATTCGTTTTGGAGACCATTTTTAATCTCAAGAGCATACCATCCCCCCATACCAAGAGCAAAGATATCAGGGCAAGACATTTTGTAGATTGGTTTCTCCTGCTCAGTATTTTTTAACAGCATCCCTTAAAATAGAAATGCAAAACTATGTGTCCTACTTTCCCCTCACTAAAATAGATGCCTTTTGTTAATTTTAGATACAGCAGAGCAGGATATGTAATTAATTATATCAAAGAATCCATATGATATTCAACAGGGTCCTAACATCAAGGACAAAAGAAGTCTGACAACAGCTGTCCCTAATGATTTGGTTTGTAAAATATTTTCTTTTATTTCAGGAAGTTGGATGCTTTTATCTATGATGCAGCAGTGCTGAATTACAAGGCTGGAAGAGATGAAGGCTGCAAACTTGTCACAATAGGCAGTGGGTACATCTTTGCCACCACTGGCTATGGGATTGCTCTCCAGAAAGGATCACCTTGGAAGAGACAAATTGATCTCGCACTCCTTCAGTTTGTGGGAGATGGTAGGGACCAAGCTTTTTTCCTTTCTTTTCTTTCTCTGTGTATGCACAGTTAATTCAGTTTTAGTAGCTCTGAGCCTGCTAGTACTGTTCTCTTGAAGTCTTTAAAATAATAATAATAATAAAAAAAGTTAAAACAAAATAAAATTACTTCTTGGTGCTGAGACAGGAGCTCTCTTCCACTCAATTCTAACTCACCTCACTGCCAAGGGCATCAGCCTCTATTTTCAGAAAGTGTTTTCATATACATCACAAAGGAAAGCTGGCCTAAGTGTTAGAGAGCATTTATCCATTTATTTATTTCCTTTATTTTTGTCTCTGAGCAATTCCTTAGTAGACGAGTTATCTTTCAGCATGACTGTTTTGC
This sequence comes from Vidua chalybeata, assembly GCF_026979565.1. Classification (NCBI taxonomy): domain Eukaryota; kingdom Metazoa; phylum Chordata; class Aves; order Passeriformes; family Viduidae; genus Vidua; species Vidua chalybeata. The sequence goes on along the minus strand of NC_071545.1, from coordinate 5,925,610 downwards.
TATTAAAAAGTGTTTAGCTCAGTTCTGAACTGATGTGTGAGATCCCTACTCTAGGATGGTTTCATTCAAACTGCTGGTGAAAGAATGTCTATGAAATTGAATTAGGGTGACTAGTTTAATTGTTCTTCAAACAAATATTTTTTTATTCTAACATGAAATAGAAGAATTGTAGGTCCTCTTGGCACGTCTGTCCTGCAGTAGAAAACATGCTGCACATCTTTGATATATTTGAAAACAGCAATGATGACTCAGTCTCCACAGAGGGTATGAACTCCTTTTTGGTTGTAGAAAGCTTCGTGTTTCACCTGTGGAAGCAAATAGAAATATGGTAATTAAACATTTTCTGTGGTGTGACTGATGAAATCCTCTATCAGATTGGAATATGGTGTGTATTACATATTTGTTTTTTTTACATAGCTGTGTGTGTTGAGTCTACATTTCTCTATCAGTGAAAGAGAGAGCTTTATCAAAAGATAAATATGGGTTTAATGTCACCAGTAACAAGTAATTGAGGGTAAGAATGGTGAATTTCAGTGTAAGAGGAATGGCAGAGAGCAGGACTTAGCATAGTGGCCTCCTGTTCCATAAACCACAGGACATTAATTTTCATGGGGCAGACAATAATGAGTGTGTAAGTCTTCCAGCACATGGATTTTACTCCTGTTGTAACATTAAACAACTGAAAGAGGCATCATCATCATGACTGCTGCATTTTATCTGGTGTATATATGGAAATAATAGTGTCATCATATCCATCTGTTGGGTTTAGAGAGGCCGTGGAAGAAACCTCTCTAACTTGGGTGAGGGAATGACTAGATGACCTGCAATGGCTGCCTTTCAAACATTCACATATTCTTGAATGTTATTTTCTGTTTGAGTAATACTGTTAAGAATTATTAGGTGCTATAATTTGGAGCCATTTTTAAATGAGGAATTTGAATCAGAGAAGTTGAATTATTGGTCCCATACTAAAGAAGAAAAATCTTCTGTAGCCTGAGGGAGGATCTGAGTTGTCTTTCTTAGTGTGGGCTAACCCCTCTAGATGTAGCCAGAGCAGCACTTGGATTTTCATTCCTTTAATTTTGCATTTCTTTCATGCTTACAACTTTAGCATTTTTGATACTTCTCATCCAACACAAAAAAAAAAATTAAATCACAGAGAAAGAAAATAAATTAAATAGAAGGGAAAGCACTTGAAGATATTTAAGAAAAATCTCATCAAAATACTGAAGGTGCAGCATTTTTCTGCTTCACCTCGACTCTGAATATCAGGTACAAAACAAAGTGGGTGGGAGCGAAGTTTGAAAAATATTACCCTGTGGTTACACTTTGACCTGTGGACTTCCATAGCATAGAAATGCTTATATCTTTAACTCATTTTTAGATGCTTAAAATAATTCAAATGAATTGTCTACAAAACTCAATATGAAAACTTACAGAATAGCAATACATATAGGGAAAACCCAGGTGAATGAAACCTCATTATGAAATATCTGTGCCCTGGCTCATCTTGCCCAGAAGATAAGCAAACATGTTGAATGCACAAACCATGGGAATTGTGAATACCTTTATGGCATTTTTTCATTACCGTTAGAAGTTACTCTGAACAACGCAGGAATGCTAAAACATTACTTTTCCTCATACGAAGAATCCCTAAATTTGTTTAGAAAATGGTGTGGGCTCTAGTAAAGAGAATAGTAGTTGGATATAATACTAGTTGGACATATAGGATGTGTAGAAATTCTTGTAGGTATGTTTCTTTTAGTCCCAGAACTGTTTGATACCTTTTCTCACTTTGTCTCACAGGTCTAGATGACCATTTTCAGGAAAAACAAACCCCAACTACCACTGACTTTCCACCAAATGTGAGGGGAAAAAAGAAAAAAAAATCAACAAAAAAGCCCTAATAATGAAATTTCTTCTACTGAGTTACAAAGTCCATTGCAGGTGAACTGGAACTAAACACCAAGAAATTAAATGTAAAGAGTAATTGCCCGGAACTAGCTCGACCTGATTTTGTAATCCATGTCTAACTTCAGTAGTTCGATGGATAATCTTTTTAGCTGTGAACTTACATAACTCTGTTTTGGTGAACTAGAAGGGATGGATCCAGAGTTCAGACCAACATCACTTTGCTGTATCACTAAAAATCTCTCTGAAGTTCTCTAGACTAAAAGCAAGTATGGTTGGGGGGGGAAAGTTTCATCCTAAGAGAGTACTCCTGGGAAAGCCCCAGTGGAGCCTGAATGAGGTTGTTTAAATAAATAGGCAAACACATACAAAGGCAGAAAACTTATTTCACATGTATTGCTTCTGTAGAATATATTATTCTCAAAGACTAAGCCTGTAAAACAGCAGAGCCCCGAGTAGGATTGAATTATTCTTCAGTATGTGTAACAGGGCATTCATCAGGGTATGGAATAATTTCAGTGAATGATTGTAAACTTAATGAGTTCCATAACTATAAGAAGAAAACATTCTAATGAGTTCAACAAACACAGTTTCTTCGTATGAATAATATGTTAATAAGAGGAAAAACCATTTTGGATTATACTATATACTTGGATAAGACCAAGTAATTTGTGTAAAAGTATATCTGATTGCACATACAAAAAAGCATGATCTCATCTCTTTTTTACATTTACCCAGTACTGAAATGGCCTTTTGAAATATATTTTAGAGCTTCCAGTTTCCTCTGCACATGTCTTTCTCCTGTGATTTTTCTTATTTGATTTTTTCCTTGCTGCTTCTCAATCATTCTCCTATCTATGCCAGTTCACTTGCACATTGAAATGAATTTTTTGTGCAGTGGATAGGAACCTCTTCCCTCTTCCTTGCTGATGTAAAACATCCAACTGAAGAATTAATTGCTTGTTCATACAGGGGCATCTTTTTGTACTCCTCAAAGCATGATGCTGTTTCTGCATTAAAGCCAATGATTTTGAGCCCTCTTTTTTAATCTTGTTGACACTGGGAAAAATTAACTAAATACAGAGGGATGTAGGCTTGTGATAGGGATAACTTCAAGCTCTCACTGAGTAGTTTATCTATACCTTTCTACATGAATAGTGTTCCCATCCTGAGGATAGTTCTGGCGGGTCCAATTACACTGACAATTATCAATCACACTGTGAGAGCAGCTCTGAAGTCTCAGTGTAAGGAAGCAGGTTACAAGATGCCAAATTTGTTACTCTAACAAGGAGGAAAAGAGGCAGAGCAAAGACAAATGGGAATGAGTTGCTGAGGAATTTAAAGAATAGCTACTTAATTGTCTCAGATGTATAATTATGCTCAAAAGGCTTCATCCCTTGGTCTGTGCAAGTTCACATACTTAGCCCTACTCATGGAAAGTCGAGATGAATAAGCATTTGTTAGTGTAAGATTAATTGCTTTGGAAATCTGAATCTTTTTTCTTATATAAAAGATATGAATGAAGTGCATTGCTAGTGAATTTCTGGCTTTGTTCATCTTGCTATCTGTACAGCACATCTCATTATCTGCAAAAGCTTTGAGTTGATGATTAGCATCTGCAGCTTTGTTTAAGATAGTTGATCATTGGGATGATTCTCTAAAGGCCAGTGGTGGTTGTGCTGCTTTTTTCATCTTGCTGTGGTCAGAAGATGAAACTTCCATTGTTTTTTAACAGAGAAATAAAAATATTTCTACTGAGACACAGAATCTCAATCTTCTATTGAGAAATAGAAGCACCCAGGAGTTCAGAAGCAACTCAAATGATACGGCTGCTAAGAAACAGCACCATCATTTTGTTTGGATCCTCCGCCCACGGCCACAGGAACGTGTCAGAACAGAAATGCCGTGCGCTGAGGAATGGCATGATCCCTGCTTTGATTTCTTTTCTGAACCTCTGTAGGAGCAGCTGGGCAGGCTGATGTCCCCAGCAGCAGCGTGGTACCTGGCAGCTGTCACTGCTGTGTGCACAGAGTGGGTGAGGTGCCAGCGGTGGGAGAGGGCTCGGGCACAGCCTGCAGCGTGCTGCAGCTCCGGACGTGGCATTTGGGAATGCACCCGTGCTCTTCCAGGAACAGCAGGAACTTTAGGCAGCTGTCTGCAGGCCCAGGTGTTGCTGATACTCCTCTGGCTTGGCATGCACGTGCCATCTAAAGAGTGATACTTTTTTTGAAAATATCCCGCCAAGTCATTTGGGAGGCATTGTTTCTGAAACCCATAGCACTCTGTCTTTGGGATTTGGTGTAGAACCACTGGTGCATAGAAAGTGAGGAGAATTTAGCTTTATCTTTCACTCTTTTTTTTTTTTTAAGTCTTTCTCCCATCTCTCTTTTTTCTTCTTTTTTTAAATTGTGATAAAATGAGATTACTGGACTACAAATGACAAAGCTGCTTCAGAATTTAGAGAGTAAGAGGGGTTCTGAGTGTGAATGGGATGAAGAGAAAGACAGCAAGGAGCCTTTAGCTATGAGGGATGCAGCACAATAGAGGGATAAAACACTCATGGCAGCAGAAATGGTTGGATGCAAGGAAGAGAAAAAGCTGGGTAAAGAGAGCAATTTTGGGCAGGAGTGTTGAATACCAGCCAGCTGGCCAGGTTATGCATATACTTGTCTGAGGTATTTGTAATGTATTGCACTACCTGCAGATTAAGAGCTCAGTTCAAAAGACAGTATGGGAAGAGATCTCCAGGAAGAGGGCAGATGGTGTAGCTGTATTAAGCCCTTAACCCTTGAAGCTGAAAAATTTAAAGCAATTAGAGACTCAGAGACATAAAGAAGAAAACTGGTTGTGGTCTGAGTTTCTACAGAGTCTGTTATCCCTTCCTAATATCTTTCAGTGCTGGTTAATCTTCATGTGCTTTTAGGGCAGCTTAGTACACTAAGAATTGTTTTCCTGGGTGGATAATTGCTTCCCAGTCCTTAAGGGTAGTAGGTAACTGTGGAAATGAGATTTGCCCCCTTACATCTGGAAGGGGAAAGCTCTTTGCTATTTTTTTCATATTTTAGCATAAGCTTTCCAAATCACTGTCTAGATTATAAGGAAGTGTGGCAGTGTGACTCACACGAGCTGATAAAGCCCATGAAGGAAATACGTATGTGATTATAAGGACATATTTTCGGTGTGTGCTGCTCAGGCAGAATACACCCACAATCACAGTGATTTTCTGTTTATATATTTAGTGTCCTCCTTAAGCAGTGGGTGGAACAAATGTGACTGAAGAGTGTGAGTGTATAAGTGGAGGGCGTTTGTGTAGCTGAACAAGAGTTAGAGGGATTGTAATATTGAAAGTCGTGCTTAGCAGTTTGTTAATTCATCCTTAACTAATGGGGACATGCAGAGTGAAGTCATTAGCTCACAGTAAGTTTATTGCTGTCAGTCATGTGTGTTCCTCTTGCTATTTTTGCAGGGGGAAATAACTCAGAAAATAAGACTGAGAGAGATTGTTTCGGGGGATCCAGGCTGAATTAGAAAAGTTGCTGTGCTTTTATATAATCTCTTCTCTGAAACATTCTGTATGGATCTTATAACTGGGTCAGATTGGAACTGATGAGCTTATTGAACCAAATGCACATCAATTCATTTGGCTGCCGACCCTGCTATTCAGGGGGAAACAACCTTTTATTTTAGAGTCCCCAAGTGGTGGGGTGGGTGCTTTCCTCCTCCTCTGTCACTTAGGAGTTCTACCACAGTAAATATGGAACGGTCTGTCCCTAAATTTGAAAACTACCTTTTGTCCAGCCTGAATAAGCAGGTGATTCTGTTAGTGCCACCAGGGTCTTTTGAAGATGCTGCCCTACATCTGACCAGTGTGAGTGTATATATTTAACCCTCCTGTTCATCATCTCTACTGCGTACATGCCAGTTTGCTGTGCTGACTGCTCAGGGTAGGGCTTTGCACGAGAGCCCCCGCCCCTGACGCTGTCACCAGCAGCCAGCTCCTTTGGCACCTTCTGCTGTGACACCGAGATCTCCTGCGGTGACCTGCTCCTGGCCCGTGCCTTACGCAAGTCCCAGGGAAGTGCTGCCTCCAGAGGTCTGCTGTACTTAACCAGCAAAGCAGCAAGGGTGCTGGGCTGCAGCTCTGCTTTCCCCACGGGGACAGGGCATCCTTTCCTCCTGCAGGATGTGCAGACTGCACAGAGCAGGGATGGCTGTGACGCGTGACACAACACAATGTATGGGAGAATTAATCTTTCCAGACAGCTCTCATTGATGCAAGGCAATGTTTTTTGGAGTCAAGGGTGGGTGACTGCCCATGCAGAGGCAGTTGCTGGTACAGCTGCTGAAGGGCCTGGCAGTTTGGTGCAGGTGTGCCTGGACTGGGGGTTCCAGTGCTCAGGTACTTGCAGGTGCCTTTGTGCCACGGAACCAAAAGGAACCTGGGGAAACCAGTAACCCCCCTAAAGAGTCCCAGAGAACTGGTGCATCTCAAGAGCCAGTGACACAGGCAGCTGGGCACCAGGGAAAGGTGGCACAGCCTGCTAAGGGCCCTGATGAGGAAAAGCATGTAATGCTACCCTTTAGACTGTATCGTTTCTGTGACTGGATAATGAAATTTTTATTGTGACAAAATTGTTTGGGGGACACAGTGGGCAGTTTATCAGTGCTTCCCAGGATGATAACATGTGAAATAGGCCAGAGGAGTTTATGTAGAAAGGAAGGCCCTTGTGGGATATGCAGGCCAAATGGCCAACTGGCACGTTTCTGTGCAAATAGCAGCCAGAGCAGAGAGCTCCATAGCCACAGGAACAAACTTAGGAGGAGCACAAAGGGATGGGAGCACTGTTTGCACGGTAACCTGAACCCACTGTAAATAGTGCTGGATTACCAGTGAGAGAGCTGGAATGTTGCAATTTATTGGAGTTTTTGAACGAATACTGCAGACATTCAACATTGCTTGAAATATGGGTTTTTAAAGCACTTATGCTCATTCTTACACTATAAATGAAACAGATCTTTTATGATACAGTGCTATAGAATTTTTAAAATATCTCTTAGTGTAGGAACCATGTAGTCATTTGTGAGTTTTTCAGATTAAATAGATTGTGGATGTGTTAAACAGAAAATAAACAATGTATTTTTTTTTGTCAAATACACAGCAACACTTCATTTTCTAGTCTTGTGCTAGTGTCATGATGTACTTTGCTGCTGAGATCTGCAGCTGTTCATTTACACGTTAATCTAGTCCACACATAAATGAAGGTAGGAAATGGTTGTGGCATTACTTTCCTTTAGTAATTGCCTGAAGTGGAAATAAAACCCCTTAAAATAAGTCTGATTAATATTTATGAGTAACTTGAGACCCCCCCCCCATTAGATGCAGACTTGAACTCCATTAACACTCAGTTCAGTGAGGCTTGGCATTTATGGATATTGAGGTTGCTGACTTAGAATTTCAAGGTCTGTTTTATGGAATATTTGGAGCTTGCACTTGCTAATGAGTATTTTGCACACACAGGGATGACTGAACTCTCCAGTGCCTGGTAATCACAAATTGCTGGCCTTTCAATTGCCAATTGTAATATATTGCTATAGGTGTCATCACCCTACACATTCAGCTCACAAATCAGACCATCCAAAAGGACTTGAAAGACAACATTCCTCCAAATGGACTTTGTTCTTTTAAATTAATTTATTTCCTGAACCAAATTATAACTAGCCTCAAAGTTCAATGTTTTGAATTCAAACTCCAGGCCAAGTTAGGAAGTGATAGATTTTAATAAGAAATTAATTGACACCAGAGATAAAAATGTTTCTTATGCCTGAGAATTTTGTAATAAAAATGTTATGGTTTCTCTGAATATCTGGTTTAAAGTGTAATGGGCAGGAAAAGCAATAAGAAGACTGGGCATTTTTGCCAGTCTTATAGGGTCAGCTATGCTGAAGTGTTATTACAGTTAAATTATTATCAATTTGTCTGTGTTTCTGTGTGCACATACACACACATATATATAAATATTTATGCACATGTATAAAAATATATACTGGAAATGGCAACTGCTTTCTATGGAGAGACCAGAATTATCAGCCTAATATGTCCATTCCCAGATAGCATCATTCCATAGATATGATAACCCAATGATTAACAGTGCTTTGCTATCTATAAAAATGTGGATTCCTTTTGGGCATTACTTCACAGTGATTGCTGTCATTGTCAGATATTATGGAAGGGGTGGATATTGCAATAGCAGGATCTGCAAGGCTCTGGGATGCTTTGTTCTTCTTTACTTGCAGGGCACTGTCATTTATCTTGACTCAAAACAAGCTTAGTTCATTTCTGTCGGGATGTTTTTGGAAAGGTTGCTGGATTATCAATAGTTACTTTAGATGTACATGCCAAAGGGAAAGGAACTAAGAGGGAACAGTAATAAAAAAGAGGTTTAAATTCCTTCGTGAATTTTGTTATGAACAGTGAAAGGGCACAGCAGTCAAATCAAATGGAATGCCTGACAATCATGGGAGATGTGAGTTTTCCTGTGGGAAGTAATGAGATCTGATTGGCAGAGCTTCAGCTAATGCACAGACCAGAAATATTGCTCTCTCTTTGGACTTGGGTTCTTTTCTCTTCTATAGCCTCCATGAGTTTTGTTCACAGACCTTGGGGAGGACTTGAAAGAGACGAGGGAAACAGTCCACTGAGGTTTAGCAGAACAAAAGAAATCCAAATGTTCTAAGATATGGAAATGCAATAATGAACCCCAATTATCTATGTGTGCAATATCTGTACTGTTACAATTAATAATTTATTGTCCCAATGTCCTGGATTAGAAGATTTTTAAAGGTTCATTAGGATTGACTTTCTTCTTTGGGATGCTCTTAGGTATTTTGAAGATTGAGCACTGTAATTTGGAAGAAGACACATTGCCTTTTGCAGATGTAGAGGTTCAATTCGTGCTTCAAGCACAAAATTAAATTTGGAATTAGCTAGAGACCGAATAATCCCTCTTACAAATTTGTGAAATGCCTTTGCTAAAGTGCATCAGAACTTGTCCTTTCTACTTCAGTTTTTCATTCACATTCTCTGAGAAGCAATTTCTCTATCACAGTTTTGTGTTCCATTTCCAATTGAAACTCACATCCAAATTATCTGTGGGCTGCAGCTTTCCTGGTGCCCTGGCACTGTATCCTGCAAAATGCTTTTTCACAGCAGGTCATTGATCTTCTAGTCTAGCTTGAAGGTAGCTGAAATGTCAATATAGCTTCTAGCCATTTTTCTGTTCTTTTTTTTCCAGTGATGTATGAATTATAATAATACTGAAAATGTATTCCCTAATCACTGGATAAGGATTAGGGATTTGTACCATTGGAATTTTTCCCTCATATTGAAGCCATATCTTAAATTGGAAAACACACCAAGACAGCTAATACTGTCCTTTTTGGCCCTCTACATTGCCTGCTGTATTTTCTATAAACAATGAAGTTTATGACATTAAAAATGATAACATAATTACTCAGCTGACTATATCCCAAGAGAGTAAAAAGGCCTGTATGCCCATGCAGTGCTTCACTAAGAGCAACACTAAATGTTTGAAAATTAGTCAATCATGCAAAATAATAAAAAAAAAAGTTGGCAGGAACAATTGCAGTTTCTTGCCCACCTCTGTCCATGCTGGCAGTAGCAAGCACTGCTAGGTGACAGTGTCCTTCATCCGAGGCCAAATCTCAGCAGTGAAATATGGATTCAAAGTTAAGAGTACACAAGAGAGGGAGGGAGCAGATTTGCTTCCTTAGCTTTAAGTAAATGAAGTGTTGTAATGGCAGCGAGGATGTGGCACAGCCAGAACCATTTCAGGTACGTGATGAGGTTGTTTGTGTTTCTGTTGCTGCCCAGGAAGCTGGAATGGCAGCAGCACAAGGGAATAGATACCAGAGATGAATGCAGAGACCAGATGTGTCAGAAGAGCTTCAGCCACGACATTGCAGCTTATGTGCAAGGAAGAAATAAGGTCAAAATGGATCAGATGGGAAAGAACAAACTTCTCATTACACATTCTAAAAGAATCGCAAGAATTTGTGAAATTTGTCTTGTGATGTTAAAGGGAAGGGCCAAAGGGAGGGGTCAGAGTGGATCAAGGAGGTACCAGTGCAGGGCAGTGGAGAGGAGGGGGCATGAAAGGGTCTGGTTGAATGTCAGGACGCTTCTCTGATGAGTTCTCTCTCTGATCACTATAGCCTTTCCCAGCTCTTTACTAACTCATTCCACTCTCTATAACAAGTCCTAATAGTTCTAGCAAGCAGAAGAAAGTTCTATCTAAACCACAGAGCCTGCTTTCTAGAGCATCCAGCTTCCCACGTAATTTATGAAATCTGAGGACATCTGAAACTAGGGTGCTGTGAGTTGAAATCTGCTATATTTGCAACTCCTGGCTAGATAAGTCTGCACTGCTCCAAGAATGAAGCATTAAACGGTGCTGTATTTTTAAACTTGCAAAGACTTTCAAATTCTGTGAGCAGTAATTTTTGCATTTTAACTGGTTTGACTCCTTGCTCTCCCTAGGGGAAATGGAAGAGTTAGAAACCCTGTGGCTGACTGGTATTTGTCACAACGAGAAGAACGAAGTCATGAGCAGCCAGCTGGACATCGACAACATGGCAGGAGTGTTTTATATGCTTGCAGCAGCCATGGCACTCAGCTTAATAACCTTTGTCTGGGAGCACTTATTTTACTGGAAACTTAGATTCTGCTTCACTGGAGTCTGCTCAGATAGGCCGGGATTGCTGTTCTCAATCAGCAGGGTCAGTACTACTTTCATTTTTCCCCTTTAGGCAACAGAAAGAATAAACACTCCCTAAAACATTATCCTTCCCTTTATTCCCACCTGGACATTTAAAGTACATGTTTGAGCAGCAGTGTGGTGGTGCTCTGGAGTAGTCAATGTACTTGCAATGTGCTTAGGATGTACTTGCATTCCTTGGGAAGTCTTAATCCATTGGACTGTTTAGGATATGAATTATCATATGCCAGGATAATCAGTAATTGAATACTGAAAACAAACACAGTAAGGGAAAATTTCGATGAAGTAATGGTAGATGCAGGAAATATATTAATTTCCACATTAAAAATCCAAACAAAATAAATACTAATATGATATGAGACATTAGCTGTCAGCTTTGTGCATTTATTAGGCAAGAGAATTTAAAGTTATAAAAATACAATAGAATATTTATGTAAGCTTTTCTTGATAAAAAACTTGAATAAACTGTATGAGAAAAGGTCAAATACAGGTATCATTTATGTCTGGTTAGACACTAAGGCAAGTTTTAATGATAACTTTACCATACCCAAAGGGGATTTACATATGTGAGACACTGATACTTGTAAAAAAAAAAGGAAATGTGGGTTTATTCTATTATTTTTGACAAATTGGTTGGGTTTTTTCTTTATATATTTTTAAAACAGATAGAACTTTCATTAGGTAATTGATTTTTCTGGATTTTTTATGTAGCTGAGGAGAACTGAAAATGATACTAAAATGGCTAATTGCTTTAAAGTGTGCTGCAATTACCCTGTTGAGTAGATTGGAGCATTTTGGAACTGTATTAAAAATAGTCTGCACTACCCTGTTGGGGATTGTCTAGAAACCACATGCACCTTAACATCCACATTTTATATTTGAACTTTATGTTTCTGGCCTTTTTTATATGAAACTTTCCTAAGAAATACTGGGGAAAAGAAGTATTTATGTCAAAGGTAAATGTCTGAGAATTGCTAGTTCACAGGGTTGGAAATGTCAATTGGGCTCACAGGAGTGACCAAAGAGGTTGAAGTGAAAAAATGGGCTTCAACCTTTTGCTCAAAATTAACTCAGATGCAGCTTTGGAAAGAACTGGGTTTTTTTCACACGTACTGGGATAGGGATCATAAAAGCTAAAATATGATGACTAGAAGCCTTTTTATTTCAGTACAAGTGAAGAGTACCTTAATCTCCAACAAAATAGTCCCACTACAGGCTTGTTTAGAGGGGAAACTTAATCACTGGTTTGAAATAAAAGAGCATCTATTGCTGAAGGCTAGTTTCATTTTGTGACAAGATTAGGGAACCCTTTGGGGTACCTTCTAATCTTGTATTCTGGAATAAGCTGGGGAGGCCAAGACAGACCACTGGTTTGTGAAATACTGGCAGTTTTTCTCCTTTGTAGTTCTAACAGATACAGCAGAAAATATTCCTCCATTTCAATGCAAGGAAATGATAAAAAGTTAGAGATGTACTTTTAATCTTTCCAGTAATGAGATAAGAAATGTTTAATTTTTCTTTATTGCTAATTAAAACTAAAATGGAAATTGTAAAAAGTTATACCTAGTGATTTAATTTGTTTTATATTACTCATATTGCAGGGTATTTACAGTTGCATTCATGGAGTACACATTGAAGAGAAAAAGAAGTCTCCTGACTTTTCTTTGACCAATTCACAAACCAACATGTTAAAACTGCTGCGAACAGCGAAAAACATGACCAATATCAATCCTTCAAGGATTGACTCTCCCAAAAGAACAGCTGATTTTATTCAGAGGGGTTCTTTGATTATGGACATGGTCATGGATAAGGGAAACTTGATATTTTCTGATAACAGATCCTTTCAGACAAAGGACAACTTTTTTGGTGACAACATAGGTGAACTGCAGACACTTCCTGGCAATCGACACAAGGACAATCTGAACAACTATGTTTTCCAAGGGCAGCATCCTCTCACACTGAATGAATCCAATCCAAATACGGTAGAGGTTGCAGTAACAACAGAAGCAAAAGCGAACTCCAGACCCAGGCAGCTTTGGAGGAAATCTGTTGAATCTTTACGCCAAGATTCTGTACGTCCGGGCCAAGGTTCCCAGAGAGAAAATGGGTCAGAGGAAAACAGGCAGCTTTCATTGAAAAGCCAAAGATACCTTCCTGAAGAGATTGTCCATTCAGATGTCTCAGAGACATCAAGCAGAGCTACTTGCCACATGGAAGCTGAAAACAACAACAAGCACCACAAAACCAAGGACAATTTTAAAAAAAGGACAGTAGCATCAAAATACCCAAAAGACTGTAGTGAAGTGGAACTGACATATCTGAAAACCAAACAGGGCTCTCCACGGGATAAAATCTACACGATTGACGCTGACAAGGAGCCAGGATTCCGCTTGGACACACCTCAGTACATTGAAAACATTGTCCTTCCAGAACCTGTAGAGCTTCCTGATGTTTACCAAGATCATAACGACAACTACAGGAAAGCCGAACACGCTAACAGGACTCCATCACATAATGAAGACAGTCTTCCAAATAATGACCAGTTTAAACTTTATGGAAAGCACTACACTCTCAAAGAAAAAAATACTACCCTTGGTGACATGAATGATAGGTACAGGCAGAATTCCACGCACTGCAGGAGCTGTCTCTCCAACATGCCCACTTACGCGGGGCACTACTCGACCAGATCTCCCTATAAATGCGATGCATGCTTGCGGATGGGGAACCTCTATGATATTGAGGAAGATCAGATGCTGCAGGATACAACGAACTTATCACTTCCTGAAGAAATATATGAGCGTACTTGGTCACAAAGTAGTGCTCTGCAATATCATAAAAAGAATAAACTGAGGATTAGCAGGCAACACTCTTTTGATAATATCGCTGATAAGTCCAGGGAAATTGATATTGGAAGACCTTCTCGTAGTATAAGCTTGAAAGAAAGAGAGAAATTTCTTCAAAGTAGTCCATATGCAAGCATGTTTAGTGTTCCCTCAAGCAAACTGTTGAGCAACAAGGCCTCACTTTTAACTCATGCTCTGGAGGACAGTAAGCGGAGCAAGTCCCTGTACGCTGTTCACTCGGATGATAACCCCTTCCTGCACTCCTATCGTGATGACCAGCATTTATCTCTTAGGCGAAGTCCAGCTGATCTTTATAAACATTCATTGCCAACAAGAGGAAGAAATGATAATTATTTAAGGTCATCCATACAGTCTACAGCATCATACTCTTCCAGGGATGGTCGGATCCATAATGACATGTACATTTCAGAGCATGTTTTGCCTTATGTTGCAAATAGGAATAGCTTGTACTCAACTCCAAGGGTTTTAAATTCCTGTAGCAATACACGTGTGTATAAGAAAAGGCCTAGCATTGAATCAGATGTTTAAATTTTCCATGAACACTTTATCTATAGGGAAAGAATAGTTGCCACCATCTTAGAGGGAGAATTTTTCCTTTAACAGTATCCTGCTCTGGTAAATGATACGTAAACCTCTCCCTTTCCCAATGTACTTTTGTACACGAATAGGTAAACTGGTATGCTCTGATCTATCCTTTTAAAATATGTCTTGTTAAAAAGGATAAAAAATAGCCATTTATGTGTGCTTTATATATAAATGGCAAATTGTACTGAAATAGCCCCAATATATGTTGGCAACTATGCTGTTTTGTACCTAATTATTTTACTATTTCGGTTATTCTAATTTATGTTGCTAAGTATCATTCAATGTACTTTTGTCCTTAGAAATGTTTAATGATTTTCTAGTACTGGATAAGCAATATGGTATGCATGTAGTATGACACAGACAACAAGAAATAGGGATGCATTTGCACAGATTCAAAAGTAAGACTCTAAAAGAGAACAGAAAGCTAAGACTTCCAAAAATGTATTTTAGCTTCATAATCATTTTCAAAGCCAAATAATAATTAAAAAAAAAAACAAACCCCACAACCTTAATAAATAAATTACCATGTGTTAGCACAAAATTAGGATGTTCCTTCTAGACTGACAGACAGTAGATGGGAAGGCAGTAACCCAAACATGTGAACTGCTGTGTACCAAAAGGAAGCCCCATGGATATTGGTTAATGTTCATGTACAAATGCTTTTCTTATATTGCACATGCACTTACCATTACAAAGTAGGTTCATTGAAAAGTTTGCAGTAATCTTGTCAGAAATTTCACAGCTGCCTAATCCAGAGTATATATTTTTAGATATCACTATATGGCACTTACTATGGAGCTGTGGACTTTATTAGTAACCTTGAGGCCTAATGTGTACGTAAGTTTGCATTTGCCCCTTACTGGTGATTACTCAGGGCTGTATAGTATTTCTTTTATTCTTTCACTTCCCAAACCAAATCCCACTGTAGTTCTTTGTTCATAGTGTATTAGTGACAACTAATTAATTGTATATTAATAGTATTAAAGCTGTTAATACAGTATCAAACACCGACAGCCATAAGTTCAGTGTGGTCAGTGAGGAGCATGGTACCATTTATTTTTTCCATACACAGAGAAGGATTAACACCTTTGGAAGGACTTCTTCCTTCTACAATATTGTGCATATTTATTGAACATCAGACCATTTTTCTAACCTCTCCAATCAAGTCTGTTGTATGAAGTGAATATATGCACACGTAACTAAGAAACAGTATCTTTATTATCACTTACTGATACACAAAGGTATTCACATAACAGGGATGCATTGTTATATGACTTTTCCTTCTATAGATGTCAATCAGATTATTTCACAAATAAAATGTCTGTTACACACCCCTCCTTACCCTCACTGGAAGAAAAAACCCACTAGATTTTAAGCATAAGGGAGCATAAAAGGAAGAGAGGAAGCCTTTCAGGAGAAGAGTGTACAGCAGTAAATTTAATTTCAACTAAAGAAGTAAATATAATTACTAATAAATTTAACTATTGAAAGTGTTCCAGAAGTGGTGCTCTCCCATTTTCCCGCTACTCTGAGAATTTGGGATTTTTATGGAGAGGAAATTTAGATTATTCAAGTGTTAATCCCTTCGTTTCACTGAAGAACAGTAAGCAGGGAAACCATTACCACTGTGAATTGGAAAATGTGAATATTATCCTAACTTTTCTCTAAAGTGAAACTCTATTCAGCAGAATCGTGCCTGTCAGCTGTAATTGAACCATCTGCATGCCAGAGGTGCAGTATGCAAGGTGTTTAATTTAGAACAGCATACTGCAGAGCAGAGTTGCAAATGGGAGATAATATAAATGATGTGTAGGGATAGTCAAAATAAAGCTTCTTGAATTTTGTTTACAGCTTTTTTTTTTTTAATTAAACAGATTTTAACTGGCTTTAGCTATTGAAGTCCAGAATGAGTTCTTGGTATTTGCAAATGTATTTTTACCTCCACCGTGATGGTGAAGGATGGTATTTTTTAAGGAATGAAATGTAATGAGATTTGGGCTTCTGAGTCTCTTTCCGGCTTCCAAAACTCGCAGTATACTTTATTATAAGTATGATCAGAAAGCATATCTATGGGTATCTCTTATGCTGTTCAGGTAAAATATGTTTTGAGTATTCTTCATTCAACATTTGGTCATAATTATTGGCCCTGATTCACACGGGATGCTTTCTGATTCCTCACTGAAGGGAGTTTTTATAAAAACAGAAGGTCCTTACCTGCCCTTAGAGAGACTCAGATTTCTTAGGAAGGGTTGTGTGAGCTAAGCAGGGTTAGGATGCCTGTGGGATGAACACTACTTGTCCTGAGCCTAAACCTTTTCCCAAAGACACAAGTATGCTTTGCTCTTAAGTCTACAGGAAGGCAAATGCACTGAAGGCATAATGTGATCATGACTATAATAACAATATTTCGGGCAAATTTTAATATCCAAATCATAGTACACTAACTAAAATCCAAAGTGTTTTGAACTATTTGATGTGTTTCAGCAGATATGATATTTGCTGATGTCAAGCCAAATCCTGCCATGGATGTTGCTGAGCATTTTACCCAGTAAATCATAAAACTCACTGGTGGCTCTTGTCTTTCACATCATCATTAAGCTCTCAAGTATTTGTTGATCACTCCAAGTCTTTTGTATCATCATCTCAATCTAACCAGACACACATTATTCAAAATTTATACGAGTACTGTATGGGAATCTGTGGGAAAGAATAATTCCCATTTACATTTTCTCTCTTGACATTCAGTTGTAAACATCCTCAACCCAGGTGGATTTATCTTTCTGTGAAATGTACAAGCAAATTAGCTACAACAAAATATATTGCAGTGTTTGCTTTTTCTGATTTGAGCAGATTTCTGGTGACTGTAGAGATTTATTATTATTATCTGCAATATGCAATACAACCACCTGCCCTAAACCAAAATAATGAGACTGAGGGAAGACTTGATAATGTTGCACAGCAGTTGTTCACATGGAAATATAAGATGCTGCCTTAAAGAGGGAAAAAACCCCACCAGATACTGAAAGTAGAGGGAGTAAGAGTCTGCATGCTTTTGTTGTTTTGATCTTGGCGTAAATCCGAGTCGATAAAGGGGGAAGGAGAGCTGAGGCAGGGCTGTGGGCAGTAGTCAGTGCGCTTGCAGATGTGCTCGTGTAAAGAAGAAGCAGCTGAGAAGTTGAAGAAAAATCTTCAACAGAGCCACAAGCCACAGCTTGTGAGGCTCAGCCTAGAGCGCGTGGAATTCTGAATTTTGCCTGAGCTTTGTTGATATATTTGCACTGACTTTCAATTAAACCGAGATCAAGACTTTCTGTATTTCCCTCTCTCTCACTCTAGCTGCTGCTATACTTGAAGAGGAGAAAAGAATCTTCCTGCATAAGTGGCCATCCTTTCTGTACCTTTCTGGATGGTGCTGGTGACTTGTTACATTTTCCTGATTACAGCTCTAGCAGTTTGTTGGTCATTCCTATCACCACGATTTCCTGTGACTCCAGCTGGAACTGAATCAGGCTGTAAATGATATGGGCCATTCTTGGTAGCATGTCCTATAGTGTTACACTGCTCCTGGATGACACCTTTTGTGGAGGCAGGATATTGAATTGCTGAGGAATGCAGTAGGTACATGGAGGTAAAAACAGATATGTAGACATACCTGCCTCTTGCTTTTTTTCTCCTTTAAAGATATTGTAGAATTTCTTCATGTTTTTTGTCTTTCCCTTTTCAGTAATTTTCCCTTTTTTCTCTCAAATAGATTTTGTGTTCTGCTTGTGTTTCTTAGAACAGTGTAGTCACCCACGAATTTAAAAGCATGGAAATAAGATATTTAAATATATAAGATAAAATTAGGGAAAACTAAGAGATTTAGCATTTCTGGAAAATTTAATTTAATGTTTTTGCAGCTTTTGCTCAGAATTCATTACTCTGCTATCTAAGAAGCTTGGTTAGGAGAAAGAGTGCTGTGGACAAACACAAATGAAATCACCAGCAGCTCACCGTGTTTTGGCAGCATTTCATAAATACATGTCTCTTTATGGTCTTTCAGGAACACTTAAGAGGTGAAATAAGGCTCACAAGGGAAATCAGGTGTGTTTTATTTTTTTCCTGATGAAAGCAAATCTTTTTATACAGTTTTTAAAGGAAGCAAAGGCTAGAGCTGTGTGAGTAGCTTTGGGTTTCTGTGCTGGAAGGCTAAGCTCTTTCTGTTACCAGTGGGGAGAGAGAGAGAGAGAAAGCAAGAGAAAGCAAGAGAAAGCAAGAGAAAGCAAGCTCCATCTGGATGGAAGTTCAGAGGATTGAAGGCTCTGGAGCAGTTATGTGGGGGATGTGTCCAGGAATATATTACCTCTCTCTGTTGACTTTTTAGCAAGTATAGGCTCCTAACTCAGCTATCTCAGTTAGGCGGGCTTAGAAAAGCAATGGTCTATTTACCCCCAGGTAAATCTGCAAATGAGTACCAGGTTCAGCCTCGGAGGTGTTATAGGTTCCTGTGCTCATGAAAATAGGGTTTTGTGTGGGGTCTGCATAGCTGGGATGATAATGTGACTACCCAGCATGGGAGAAAAGTGTCAGAATCAAATTCCTGTGTAGTAAATTTATACTTTCATATTTCTGCATATGCAGAAATTGAAGCATATGCACCTTAAAGATGGGGAAGATTTTGGTACTGTTCCCTTCCTTGCTGGTTTTATCAGCATAGAACAGAAATTGTGTCACGAATCTAAGTGTCTGAGAATCTACCTGGATTTAGGAAGAATTCAAGAGGTGAATTTTTTTTTTTGTTGGATTACATTGCATTTAAGATGTTTTTTATATAAAACCTAGTGAAAACAGAACTTTTATGAAAAAATGCTCTCCTACTTAATATAAAATAATAACTATCCTATGGCTTGGCTAGATTGTGTAAAGTGTTAATCATCACATTGTGTGCTTCTTTCAAGATGAGTGTCATACATTCCTTGCTAAACTTTCCCAGCTCTGGTCCTATCTTAGCTCAGAAGTCCTTTTAAAGCAGATACCTTTCCTGTGTAGGACAGTCTGGTTTGCAACATAAAAACAGTTTTCCAGGGATAGACTTAAATTATTTCCTCAGCAATGATTTTTTTTTTTGTTGTTGTTGTTGTTAATCTAAACTTCCTTTCTATTGAGAGCTGAGCCTTCCAAACTTAGCAGTACTGAAGGAACTTCTGAAAGAACATAAAGGCTTTTCAAAGTGTGGCTTATGATACGAGCCATTTCCCTGCCCAAACTCACATGTACTGTCTTATTTAACTGTATTGGCAACATGTCAGCATTCGAAGGAGCTCAGTTTAATCACAGCTGTGTATTTCTTTGTGATGTGGATGTAAGTACAGAGAGGAATGTGGTGTGATGGAAGAAAGGCTCAATGTGCTGTGGCTGGAGTCACCAGTGAAGCTGTGGTTAAATGGGAGTAGCCTCACGACTGTACTGTCCCTTACATGTTTCTGGTCATGCAGAGTCTCTGTCTGCTGTGCCCATACTGTACGTGGTGTGAAGCTCCTGTCGAGTTCCCCAGCTGTCTTGTGGAGCTGCTCCCATGCTCGCCCCCATTCCCGTGTCGCAGCGGTGTCTGTCAGAGGGGAGGTGGCTGCTTGTGCTCTCCAGTGTCTTGGCCCGACTCAAGGGGAGCTGCAATCCTGCCCTGCTTCTCCCTGCTCTGCTGCAGGGAGATCTGTAAATAAGCTCTTCATTTATTTCCCTCACTCAAGCTTTAACTTTTTTTCTCCCCTTGCTTCTCTCGACCTGTGTACAGAGTATGCGCTCTAAAACTATGTTCTCTTCCAAAGTCCTGTGACTTTGGAAGCCAGGAATACAGGTGTGCATCACCCTGCAATGCAGTGAAAATGCACTTGGTTCTCCTCGTGGGATCATGAGCTTTTTTGTTCCATACTACAGAATGTCTCTGCCATGGTTGAATCTGTTCTTTTTTTTTAAAAAAAAATCTGCCATTCTAACAGCTGTAAGAATCCACTGCTGATTTTGTGATGATTTTGTCATATCTATAATTTAAGAACCAGAAATAATATAAGTAAAAATAAGTTACCTCACTATTTACCAGGTTTTTTGTTGTTTTGCGCTTAAATGACAATTTTTACTCCTTTTGCTTAATTCTTTACCTGTATTGGAAACAAGGCTAAATTAGTAGAAAATATAGCCATGCTGTAACATTGTCATGCAATACCTTTATTAATAGATAACCACACTAAATATAGTATTACATATTTAAAAGAGATGGGTTCGACTCTCCAACTCTTAAAAAGTAGTGGTGATAAGCAGTTATACTACTAGATGTTTTGTCCTTTCCCTTTTGTATTAGTATTTGTTTTCACTAATATATTTCAAAAACTATATTTCTGTGCACGTTAGAAAACTGTGAAAATACATACCAATAAATATTGTGATACTTATTCAGTGCACTGTAAAGTTCCAAGTGAGATGCTACTTTGCTTTTGGGAATTGACGAAAGTTTCCTCACTTCTCAGAAATGGTACTAAGCTTTAATGTGGGAAAATGGTAATATTTACAGTGACATGAAATTTTAATGGAGAATGTCTTGTTTTGCACTTCTGGTACTATTAGAAGAAATGATATGTTTTTCTCAGCAAATGCATTATGAGATAACATTTTAAAATTTGTTTTGTGCATTCCAGTACATAAGAATAACCGCTTTGAAGAGATTTGTGTTACTTCATTACTACAGCATTCTTTTGTCTGATAATTTTTTTTCCTGAGCCCATTGAATAATGGTGTTTAATGGCAAAAACCTTTTGGGAATGTATTTTGGCTTCTGTCTCACATTGCAAACCCTGAGCTTGGACTCGTAGTGATGCAGTCAAAGGCCCTGATGAAGCTGCCCTGCCTTTCTGCGCTCCTGGGGACGGGGACCTTCCTTGTTCCCAGCTGGGACGAGATTAGAGGAGTCCAGAACACTTTTGGAGGATGTGCTGTGCAACAATACAAGTGTAAATTATCTTCAAAAGTGAAAATAAAAAGAAATTGGAGGTTCACAGTTAGCCACACTAATTGGGGGGAGGGGTCTGTGACAGGGGTCTGCAGTTTCTGGAGGAGATGATAATTTTTAACTAAAGTAATTTGAATTCTACTTAAGTTTCTGAAAGTAACTGAAAAAGCAGGAGTTTCCTTTTTCTTTTAAAGCCAAAGTATTTACATTTTCATATGAGGTTTCACAGGAAAATGGGCCAAAGAATACAATTAAATATGCAAATGGTTAATCCTATGGAAAAGGGTATCCTGTTATCTTGATATGCACAAGCATATTAATGGTAACAGGAACAATGTGTGTAATTTTCCTGTATATTGCTATGTAGGTTGCACTATTTTGAATGACACAAGCCTGATATTTTAATTACCAAATACCATAAGATGCTGTTTATTAATAGTTTAAACTTGTTAACCTAAATATATATACAGTATACACAGGCGTGCGTGCATACACCTTCCAACCCAGTCATGCGTGAGTAATCTCCCAAAGCTGTGGGACGCATTTCAGCAGTGCTTTATTTTAAGTGGTTTTCTCCTTTCCAAACCTCCCACATCTAGAAATCTTCTAGCAGCTTTTATTGTAGTGTTTGATACCAGGTAGAGAAGGAGCTGGTTTGGGTCAGGATTGCTCTGTGCTAGGACACATGGAAACATTCAGAGAGTTGCTGTCCAAAAGAGCTGGAATTGATGCTTGCTGTAATAACCAAGCCATAGGAAAAGGATGGCTTTTCATGCTGGTTTAAAAATCTTGGCCAGAGAGGCTCTATTGGCCTGGTGACTGACCTTAAACTCAGTCTGACCTTAAATTAAGACTGACCTTAAACTCGTTGTCAGCTGATGTGGTCCACATCTGGTCATCTTTTACTTAAGGCAGCTGAGGAAGGATCCTCCAGAACCAAATTCCCAGGGAAGAGGAGCTGGTGTGTGCACCAGTGTGTTCTCCCGTGCAGACTGGGCAGGGTCCAAAACGGGTTTTGCACGCCAGGCAGGATTTATCAGTGGTGAGTAAGGCACAATCACATCTTTCCATGAACAGGCTTTTTTGCTTGCTAGCACTGGTGATGTGGAGATTTCCGCTGAGGAATGAGTGTGGTATTTGGCTTCTTTTCTAAATTTATACTGCTCTAACTAAAACTTAAAAAAATACCTTGGGATCATTTGGTGGAAGTAATTCCTGAGCTATTTTTGAAAGAGAAAGTTGTATAATTACCAATTTTTCCGCCTTAACCAAGAAACAATACATTCTGTAGGGTCAGATTTTATTTACCGCTCATTGCAAGTATATTTTAGAGCAGAACTTGGCTCCAAGAAAAATTTTGCTTAGCCTATTATTACCTGGTCTAGGTTTGGATTCCAAATGTGGACAAAACACCTTTTGACTTAAATAGAGATGTTTGAGGGAGTGATGGGAGTGCAGATCCTGAGTGCAGTTCGCGCTCAGTTTTTAAAAATTCCCATGTTTTAAAACCTCATATTGCAAAGGTTTGGAAATTGCATCATGTTAAATTGTGTGCAGCTAGGAAGGAAACCAGTGCAGTTCCAGTAAGGAGCTGTTAGCACTTTATACTTGCTATCAGGTAAAATATTTTGGAATAGTCTTGCTCATTTCAGAACGTCCATTTTGCACCAATGAAGAACAGCCTGATCTCTCTGTCTTCACACTCACACCCATGCACAGTGGATCTCGTGCCTTCCCTGCTAAAACCAGGAGGCACAAACAGAATTCATTAATGTGTTAGGCAAACTCCTACCTGATTCTTAACCCATCACTTCATTTTTATGCAAAATCTGCATCCATACATGTCAGGGTCTCACAAGTACTTCACCTGTGAGTTAATAATGTTGATTTTAATTCATCAGATTCAAATTCACACTAAACCTGAAGGGCATTTTGTGCTTCCTTTTATCCTGTTTAAGGATATTTGTGGGCTTAGATGAAACACTAATATTTCTGTGCTGCTAAACAAAACCCACCAGAAATATTTTAAAATCTCAAATTACACTTTGAAAAACATTTTTTTTACCTGTTTACTTGAATAATGTCAATTTAATGTGTTGTCTTGATCAGTTTTTGTACATATACATGTGTATATATATAAGCTATATATAAATATGTATATGTATAAAGTTTTTTTGGGGAGAATGAGGGGCAAGACAGAAATCCAGTGTTGTGACAAAGATTCTACAATAATTTGTTAATATTTTCAAGTAATGTATTGTTGTTTTGAGTTTGATTAGAAGTTATTTGCTGTTGAACCATGAAAAATGAAATGCAACCGAGAAAAAGAGAATTCACAACATTAATTTAGGATTTTTTTAACAAAGAAAATCAGTTACTAGTACAGTTGGAAGAATATTCTTTTTTTTTTTATGGGGGAAAAGAACTCGAGGTTGTAATAGTTTGTATCAATTACATGGAGCACTAACCTACATTGCACTAGGAGAAATTTCCATGCCAAAAATAAAATTCTACCAGAAATCTTGGAACCATTTAATTCCATACACAGTAAACTAAAAATCCTATCACTTCTGTTATTTACTAGTGCAATTTGCTGTAACAGTCTCAAAAGTGTCATACTTCAAACCAAAGGGTAAGTCACAAATTTCCAATTACTAGCAAAGAATAGTAGAGATTTAAAGAGTTTTTAACACCTGGGGAAACAAATCAGGATTTTAGAGTAGAAATAAAAGAATATTGGTGAAGTGGAATCAACCATAAAATAATTATTTTTTTAGAGAATCCAGAATTTCATTATAAAATTCACAATCTAATGGATTCTTCAAAAGAAAGGGTTTGGGGAAAAAGGGAAGATTTAAAATCTAGTTTTGACATTCCAATTACTGCCTGTTTTTTCAGCTAGGTTTAGCAAAGTGAAATGAATTTGAGCACACGCAGTTTCAGCTGCTGTGTGGCACAGACACGTGAACACCCAGCTCCCCCTGCAGCCTCTGTCCCTTCCTCTGGGATCTGGGGGAGGGTGGAGCTGCCCCAGAGCAGCGTGGGGGAACTGGGAGTCACACTCCTCTCTCCTGTGTTCACATCCTCTCTCACTGCAGTTCACCCTGACCATATTCTAACCCAGTGCATGACTGAGTGCTAATACTGTATAAATATTTTGAAACATATCTTAAAAAAAAAAAAAAAGTTTGCTTCAAACTTTTTATGATAGAGAAATATATAATTATTATGGTTGTCTGACAAATTGTATTGTGTTCATTTTTTTTTTTTTTTGTTAAATATGTAGAAAAACATTAAGGGAATGGGGGACTTGAATGTCTGTGTGTACTGAAATGTATATAACTATTTGGAAGAACACATGTGCCAAGTATAACATGATGTAAAAATTGTAAATATATGAAAAGTTCATTTTTCTAATAAAGATAATTTCTGCCAATTAATATGAAAAGGAACAATGTTATCATTCTTGTCTGTCTTCCTTGTTAAATGGGACAAGATGAAGCATCAGCTATGAAGAAGGTTTACATTTGGTTTTTTCCTTAGCCATTGATGTGATTTGAAGGGTGTTAACAGCCACAAGTTTTGAGACATCCTTTGCTGTTAGAAATTATCTAAAGGTGAAGATGCCTTAAGCTAAAGCTGACAGTGCTTGGTGATCCCAATTTAATTTAATTCACAGCGAGGACCGAGACAATTAATTTATGGAAGATTCCTTTGTTGTGAGAATGATGCTTTGAGAGGTGCTCCCTCAGCAGAGGGAGCAGGAGGGGCTCAGTGAAGGATGGTCCCTTCACTGGGGCACCATCTCCCAGACTCTGAGAGGCGTCGGGTGCACAGGCATGGTGGGCCTGCAAGGGGAGGTGATCTTGGCTACAGAAAGGCAGGAGCTCTTTGGGCCCTTGTGGAGGCAGCAGGCAGCCTGAGAAGGAGGTGTCCTGCCAGGAATGATGCCACCCCTGAGGAGAGCTGGAGCTGTGGAGCTCAGCCAGGTGAGGATGGAGGAGAGCAAAGCAGGGGGTAAGAAAAACAGCAGCGATGTCTCACATCTGCTATGACTCTTGGTACCCACAAACTTGTCTAACCTTCTGGTTAATAGAAATGTAAATCAAAATAGAGCACTTTAAATTAGTTCTAAGGTTTGACCATTTGCCTGGAAGCTAAAGAAGTGGAGTTCACACTGTGCTCTGAAGTGGTTCTGTAGGACCCCATTTTCCATGATGTCTCATCAGCTAATTAAAATCTTTGAATCCACAGAATGGGCAGAAACAAACCTTTGGCAATTAGAATAATGTTGAGGCAATGGGAGGAAAGTCATTATAAAAATCCAAAGTATGCATTTGATAAAGGGGCTCTGTTTTGAATGTAAATATAATGATGG
Source organism: Vidua chalybeata (assembly GCF_026979565.1). Classification (NCBI taxonomy): domain Eukaryota; kingdom Metazoa; phylum Chordata; class Aves; order Passeriformes; family Viduidae; genus Vidua; species Vidua chalybeata. The sequence goes on along the minus strand of NC_071545.1, from coordinate 5,900,098 downwards.
GGGTGAAAGGTGGCTTAGGGATATCTCACAGCAGAACAATCTATTTGTTCCCAAGATGAACATGACTGCATAGATAATATGAGAAATATAAATTTGGACTTCTGTCCTTAATGAGGTTTCTAATGAGGAAAAACCTGCTGGGCTTATGGTCTTCTGCTAGAAGATTCTTTCACAGAGACCCAGCCCTGTTTGTATCTAAACATCTCCATTTCATAAAACAACACGAGATGTGCCCAAGTAACTGAATTATTATCTGAGCTTGAATCTTTGTTTTTATGTGATAATGGTGTTTGTATCCAGGCTGGTGTTGGCATCAGGGCTGCTCCTCCCAGCTCTACCTGCCAGCAGAGCTGATTCTCTCTGTGTGTCTCTGAGTCAGCTCAGCCTCAGCTTTGATTCCCTTTGGGATCTGGTTCAAACACAGCCACATTCCTCCAGATCGTTCTTCTGAGTCTTTGCTGATGTGTCTATGGCAACTACCAGTCTTCTAAGACTTTGCTTGCTAAAAAAAATAAAGTTTAAGTGGTGACTGGGAAAAGGAAGCTTTTTAAGTGTGACATATTGTGCATGGCACTGCCAGCAGCTTTCCCAGTGAACTGAGCAATACTCCCAGCACCGACACAAGTTTTCCCTGTAATTTGGACTCAAAAACACCTGTTCTAAGGCCAACTGCTGAAGTCTGCTCATGTCTATATACAGAAACACAATTAATCCTTCTTGTTGTGGTGAGTTTTCCCACAGATCATTCTAGCTGCTTGTTTCTCTGCTTCTTCCAGCAGTTTACAAACAGCATTAGCTTCCCCTTGTAGATTTGTTGCAGTACATGCAGTACAAACCATGGCTTTCACAAATTGCATTACTGATCTATTCTATGATTCTCTGTCCTGCTGTGCTTCTCCCACTTCAGCAGGCACTTCCCCACGTGCAGCACTCTCGTCCTATTTTCCACTGGAGAAGGGAAGTTTCACAAGCTGAACAAGGGTCTCTGCATTGATTTCCGTGTTTTCTCTCTAGATGCTCCCAAAAAAGCTTTCAGGTGGGTGGGAGGGTGGGGCTGTGTGTGTGTGTAGTTTACTGACTATTTATTTGTTTGCCACTAGTTAGCTTACACAGAATGACCATTGCAGATATTGACTGCATTCTGTTCAAATCAACATGCTCAAATATTTTTTAAAATATTGTGTATGATTGTTTCTAAACTATGGCAGTAATGATTTTAATGCACTGAGATTTCTCAGCTCTGCAGTAGGCAATAGGGGATGGTAATACTGAATATAATAGTGATTAGCATTGTTTAGACAAGGTTATTGCAAGGTCAAAGACACTTTCGAGGGGTCTCCATGTGGCACCAGGTGTAATTTAATAGCAATAATCCTTAAAAAACTATTGGTACTGCAAAAGCACATGGTGTGAGGTCTGAGTAGATCTCAGCCTGCTAGTTAGATGTGACCCACCTCATGAGATCATTAAACCTTTCATAGTCCAAGGCTGCATAACATTTACACTGTCTGTAAAAAGCTATGAAAGATACAAAAAGCAAAAAATTGGAACACAAAACTCCAGAGACACAAAATACGATATTAACCAGGTTTGAAAGTCTCAGGCCCTCTCGTTATAGAATTGTGCAGTTCCACTAATTACTTTGGGGACTGAAGCTGTTTGGATTTCAGAGGCTTGGATGTGAGCAGCTGTCTCCTTCCATCCTGCATGGGGAAAAGCAAATTGAGTAGGAACCATAACAGGCATTTCTCTGTGCGCAAGGAAAAGCAGAGACCTTGGCTGGGTTTTACTCCCAGTTCCTGAGATGGTGTAGTTTTATCAGTTAAGAGGTTTGCCAACTTAAAAAGCTTCCTCAGTGTTATCACAATAGCACAATGCTGATTTTACCCTCCTCTTTCCCAGCAAGAGAAATGTGGCAAATTGCATAATTCTTCTGGTAGCTGAAATGCTTCTAAGTTCCTTTTCTGCAGTCATAAAAGAAGAACCATTTGTATACCTTGGAGAAGATAAAAGTAGTAGGAGTGAGGATGACAAGAATAGCTGATTCTCCTCTAAGAACAAAACTGCTGCTGTATTGATTTGGCCACAGTGAGTGTTTCCCAATATGGGCTTCAAAAGCTGCAGAGATGTTAATTCCTGTTACCCTTTTTATTTTATACGTAAATGTGTCTGAAGAACTTATGTTTAAAAATAGGGGTGGGGATGATGCTGAGGGATTTTGCTATGGGGGAAACTTTCAAATAGGACTAGATAACTCAAAGTATCCTGCAAAAAAATTGTGCAAATCTCTGAATATGCTTCTCACCAGTAAGAACTTCTAGCAGTAGCTCATAACCAACCAAGAAAATAATTTATTTTTAATGAAACATCAAATCTCAAATTGTTAGTCCATTTAGATTTTTACTTTAAGTTGAAATGATGAAATGATATTCAGGTCCTCTTTTCCTCACCTTTAAACCCACTGCTGTTCTTTTCCATGGATGCACTATTATCTCAGCAAATGGGAGCAGCCAATGTGACCTTAATTATATTTGTACTTCTCTGAACTAAACAGCTGTGATCTTATCACCTTCCTTCTTATTTGCCATTCCTTCCATCTACTCCTGGCAGTTTTCTTTATTTCTGTCCCTGTTAGACTGTGGAAGTGTGAGCTGCACCTTGAGCCAGTCCTGCATGGTCAGCACATTTCTGTGTGCTACAGGCATTGTAATCTCCACGTTCTTTTCTATTCCTGTCTTTATAAAAGCTAACATTTTGTTTATTTCTCAACTGCCACTCTGCAATGAGATGATCTCAGTATTCAGAGCATAATGGCATCCATAACCTTCTTTTTCAGATGTTGGTTTTGCACTCAAAATGTTTGGATAGGTTGAACTATTTCTCCTTGCATGTGTTTATTTTTATGACATTTCTAAACACTAACATACTTTTTTTTTTCCCCTAAATATTTGAGTCTGACAGGCCATTTCAGAAAGTCCTTCAAATTTGTTGAGCTTGGAATAGCAAAGAAATGACAGGACATTTACAGACCAGGGCTAGGGCTATGAGTTGTGTGTTGTAAGGGATGCTGGACAGATTTACATACCTCTGTGGCCTGAATGCCTACATGTTGTGGTGTTGCATCCTGTGTGCTGAAGACTTTCTGAAATAATGTTTAGCATTTAAAAAAGGTCGATTATGTAATGTGATGTACTGGGTTAGATCATGAAATTCTTTGAAGTCAGAGAATGAGAAACCCACAGTTTAGGTGATCAAGAAAGTTATTAAATATTGATACCTTGAGAAAATGGCATGTGTCTTCAATTCTTTCACACTGCAATCTAAATAAATCACAAATTTATTTCATTGGGGAGCTGGATGGAGGTAGCAGAAGAGTTTTATAGAGAGAACTTGAGGCAATGGTGAAAATAGCCCTATTTAATCATGGTATTTTACATATTTCTCAGAGCAGTGGGTGGGTACATTTGAATGTATAAGAACCAGAGCTGCCAGCTTGTTGTTCACATCTGTGTATTCCCCAGCTGGTCCTGTGTCTTTCTCTGGAAACCTTTCTTCTTCCTGAGGCTGGGGGGGAAAGTAGGATGTGAGGCTACAGCTACACACTGGTTTAACAGCTGGACTCGATGATCTTGGAGGATTTTTCCTACCATAATAATTTTATAATTCTATAACTGTAAAGCCTCAATGCTGGAACATCAAAAGCCTGTAATTTTAGATGGAAAGTTGAGAGGTAGTTATTTACACATAGGCAGCCCAAAAGGAATTAAGTACAAATGAACTGCAGTGAACTGCAGACTCTTAGCCCGTGTGCCAGCAGTGGCTGTGGCTCGGCAGCCCGTGCGCGCACAGCTGCGCTGATGTGCACAAAGACCAATTGCCATCCTTCTAATTGCAAAGTGTTCCCACTGGCTTCATTGTGCTGGTGTAGCCCAGGGAAAACTTGGTTCTGGATTCTTAGACTTCAGCAGGCACTGCAGGGCTTGAGCAGACAGGGCACGGGGCTGTCACCAAGTCAGGGCTGCCGTTGTTTCAGTGCCGTGTGCTTGCGTGTGCACACTTGTGCGTGTGTGTGCATGTTTTAAACAAACGGCTCCTCAAATCCTCTCTAGCATGACTGCAATGCTCTGATCACAGACCCTTATTTGCTGATTTTAGCAGCAATAATATGAATGATTTTTAGGGTGATGGATGGCTCAGTGGTCATTAAGGCCAGAGAAACCTGCCAGTGTGTGCCAGAGAGCCCCTGGTAGCGCCGTGCGCCAAGCACAGCCCGTGCTGTGTGATGCCATGTCCTGGGGAAGATGGAAAACCTTGGCCTGCTTGGAACAGGGTTCTGTGGAAATCCTGCTTCATTCTTGGTAGGGATCAAAGCAGACTCCTGGACTGGGAATCTGAGGGTGGTTTCTAATGCTGGCCTGGCACTAACACGTTATAGGATCTTGTGAGCCTTGGTTTTCCTCCAGCCCCTTCAGTTTGTAAGAAAGGCGTTTGCTGGAGTTAGTGTCTCTTGCCATTATCTCATATGGAGCAGGCATAAAGTCTTGGCAGAGACTCACTGGCCTTGCAGCAATAAAATAGTTACTAATACTAAATTATTAATTTTTCTCCTAACCTGCAGTCTATTGGCATAACTTCACCACATCTGTCCCTTTGTCAGCAGAAGCCTAAAGTATGGGGAGGTGTAAACAAGCAGAGTGTCACTGAGCCACCAATATTTAGGATGAAGTATAACAATGAAGGTAAGCCTCCAAAATAGTCTTATTCCACAGTTACCTGCAAGGCAAACTATAAACCCTTGACAGGACTGACACCATGTTGCTCTTCATGTGGAGACACATTTGCAGTGTGAGCACACAAAGAACTGCTTTTAAAGCTGTGGACATGAAATTAATATCAACTCAAGGAAAATGCTGGGTTTTTTGACCTTTGTGGGATGCTTTGTCCTGAGCTTACAGAGATTTTTTTTTTCTTTTAACCTTATATAAGTTATGTTGTTAGATCATGTTTTTAAAGACTTTTCCACATGATATTTTCTGTGGACACACTTGTGACATTTGCTGTTCGTATGACCCCTGTGAACTCACTGAAGTGCCCTCAGGGAGTCATGAATATGAAAGTGTTTCCTTTTTTGGCTTCATTTTGCACTGTTTTTGCTGGCTGGTTGGTTGTCTACAGTGCAGAGCAGCTGTCCTGAATGTTATTGTTCTGTCCTCCTTACAAGGGGCATAAAGAAAAAGCCTTCTGGAGAAAGCAGCTTTGTTTCCCCTCAAGAACTTCAACATGAGAAAAATGACAGAAAAAGAGGACTTAATGAAAGAATTTCAACTATTACAAGGGTGATGAAAAGATTTTTTTAATGAGATAGGTTATAAAAAGAGAAGTCATGTAATAATGGTTTTGGAGATTCAATCAGAAGAGTTGATTCATATTCCAAAAATTATCTTTGCACTAGAGTTGCATCTTCATTAAGGGCCTACATTTTAATGGTCCACCAATCAAACTAAAGATCCCTTTGTGGATATAAGATGGTGACAATCCTATTTTAATATTGTGATGTCTTTTAATTGTCTTCCCTGCACAGTCTGTGCCCACACCCCACCACATCTGTCCATAGAGCCCTTTGTTAAACTGGCAGGTGAGAGGGAGGGACAGGAGGGACAGTGTCACTGGGTAACTCAGTATATTGGCAAAAGTGTCCATCCACTGGCAGAAAATAAAATATCAATTGGCTGTTTCAAAGGAAAAAGAATGTCCAGCAGAAACTTCTTCAGGAGAACTAAAACTGTGAGTAAGAAGCTGTATTTGCAATTGAGCCTTGTTTGCCAGTGCAGAAAGAGGCAGAGTGAGAAAGTGACAGTATAGGGATGGGATGGAACAGCCACATGGCAGCTGCATCAAATGTAGCAATGCCCCACTCAGATTTCTCCATTAAATAAGGAAGATAGTATTCAGCCCATATAACAAGCAGAAGAAATCTCTCCTTATGTTGATAAATGCTTCTGACTGCCGAATAAAACTTTTATATTTTGAATAAGCGATGCAGCAGAATATGCAGGACAGCAGTTTTGATTTAGGGTCTGAGCACTGGGAGGTGCAGTCCTGTCTTGCTATGTGCCATTGAATTCAACAGTGTTGCCATCTGATTCAAATGAATCTCCTGAGTGTGAGCGAGCCAATTTTCCATTCCCTGGCGTGCTGGTGTAAGTGTTACACTTCCCAAAAGTGATATAATGCCCCCAAATATTTGGTTGATCTATTTTACTTCTCGTATTTATTTACATTTTAATTGCTACAGATGGAATAAATTCTCTACTTTGAAGTTTTATTGCATTAATAAAGCTGGTATAGGGTAGCCTAACTAATTTTGGAACCTCTCTTCAGCCTTTCCAGGTCTGTGAAAGAGAATTGCAGGTAAAACACAATGAGTCCTGAGTAAGTTGTTCAGCACATGGCACCCTGATATCCTCAGAGGTACAGAGGGGAAGAAAAAGAAAGATATGTATCAAATTTCATAGTCAGCCAGAACATTAGCCCTTAATAAAATTGAGTGTGGTCTTCTGGGCTTTTTTTTAAGGAACAAGATTTATAATTAATTATACTTATTTTTTCTTTTAATATATGTTTTTTAATTTTCCAGTACCTTTTCTCCTATGATATGTTCCCTCTTCCAAGAAATAAGCGCTGTGGTGTATCCTGACAGACAGAGACAGCAGATATATGTTTTTAGGAGCTGTGTGTATGTGCTGGACTCTGACAGAGTTGTCTTCAGGTATGTCATAGCCCTCTATGTTTGCACCCATTTTCAAATACATTTTTCAATTTTAAGTTGTATTAAACCTCCAACAAGAACAAATGAAATGCAGACCTGGTGAAAAGTGGCGGGTGGGAGTGCAGGACCCCCTTGGGGTTTGTGCACAGATGACCTGACACTGAATTTCAGCCCTGTGAAGGGGACACAGCCCTCACCTGTGACTGTCCTGGTGACAGCAGCTTGTCCTAGTTGCAGTTGAGTGTCAGAAGAATTGGTTTCTTTTCAGCCATCCTTGATGTTATGTCCTTTCATACCTATGAGAGAAACTGTCTACGCAGGTGCTGGTGCAGAAATACATCAGCTGAGCTGTGAACAATGAACTACATTCTTTCTTCTAACACTAAATTCAGGTCTTGTTAAAAAAAAAAAAAAAAAAAGAAGGGACACGTTGCACAGGGAACAAGAACTTTCAGTTCAGACTGTGCCAGGGTAAGTAGTAAGTAGTGGGTTTGAAAGTCCTTGTCAGATTTATGTTCAGCTGGTGTGTGCAGTGTCATAAGGAGCAGAAGTGTGTGTATTGCACAGGCAGGTACTGAGGATGCTGCCAACTCCTCTCGCTCCTGTGTCAGCCTTTCCCCAGTGTGGATGTCTAATCTGTTGAGTGTACCATGTAGTAGACATTTTAAAATCCTTGTATTTTCCCACATGACTTCTTTTGGAATAAAGTGCAGCTGCAAATGGTTTTCCACTCTCTAATTTCCTTCCCTTGCAATGCTGCAACTTGAAGCTTGGCAAATGCAGTTTTTATAACCTATAATAAATGTACTCATAACCTTGTACTTTAACATCAGCTGCTCAATATTCTTGCCTTAATCTGAAAAGCTTGATAATAAACATTCAGGCAGGAAAAACTACTGAGACTATTGAGTGGCTGTTATAATAATTCTGATTCAGTATCTTGAAGGATTAAAATTAAATTGAACCTGATAACATCAGTTTTGTGCAACCTGTCTTTTCTACCAGCTTTTAATCATTTTTCATAACAGCTCTGCATTAACACCCTATTCTGGAAATACAATCCTCTCTGTTGTTCTCTGGTATTACATGCTCCTTGTTTTGCTTTTAGAAATAATATTTCTTGCTCTCATTCATCTGTGCTCCCTACATATCACCAGGTAGATTTGATGGATTTCTCCTCCTGAAAGCCATCTCCTCAGTTATGTTAGACAACATAAACCCATCTGCTCAGTTATGTTAGACAACATAAACCCATCCACCAAAATGCAGGTTGATAGAAGTTCCTGCTAAGCCAAAGCACTCATTTATGATCCTTCTTTCCAACACTTGCCCCCTGGCCAGGCCTTCCCAGCTAAAACCTTTCAGACAGTGCTGGGACTCAAGACACATTTTGGAGTTGTCCAGTTGGGCAAGGTTAAGAACTCCTGGGGCCTGCCTGGGAAGGCTGGTCTGAGTGCATGGAAAGAGGTGGATGAACTGTCCTAAAAGGGAAGGAGTCACAGACTCACTCCTGTAGTGGGTTATTGTGCCCCAAACAGAAGATGGATGAAACTGGGAGGACAGAATTCAGAGACAGTGGAGAAAGTGGGGTGGACAGTGTGTCCTTGGAGCTGGGGGTTGGGTGACCCTAATGAAGAGCAGCAGCAGGATGAGAGAAGTTCAGCTCCTGCTCTTTTGGCACAAACCCTTGTGCAGGCTACCAGAGAACTGAGTATGACGGTAAAGGACTTCACAGTGGAAACAAAACTAAATAAAACTATGTATTTCTTGTAACCAGGCCTTTCCCTGCCTTTTTTGCCCTGCACTGGCAAGGTGGGGAGCTGCTTGTGCAAGGGGCCGTGTCTGGGGCTGTGGCCTGTCCTCTGGGCTGTTGGATGGAAAATGCATCTGTCATCAAGACCTCAAGCTGTGGTAAAAGCCTGAAGGGCTCAAAGACATTCAATCAAGTTTGTAAGAGCAGTATAGTGGGTCTGTCATGCTCATGACTGAACACTTGTATTTCTACTGTGTTTTGACTGGAGACATTTTCTGTTTGACCTGCCCATGCACAGAAGCACTCTGGCATGAACCAGATGGGCCCTACTCAGGCTAAAAAGGAAGTATTTTTTGCTTTTCCTCAGATATTTCTTATCCCAGTCAGAGTTGCTGAGGTCACTGGTCAGCAGTACAGGGGTATGTGCCAGAGCAGCCCAAGCAGTGGGTCAGGCAAGGGAGGTTTTTGGTCAAGGTGATGGGTGTCACCCTCAGGTGGCCATGGGGCAGGCACAGCCATGAGCACCAGGTGCCCAGTTTTTCTCAGCCTGAAAAGACACAGTGGTATTATACAGAGCCCAACTGCTACTGGCTGCATCCAGCTGCATGAAAAGTGTCTACAGAGTTTGTGGCTTCTCAAACATGCAAGTCGTGGTATGTGTAATTTTCACCACTTCCCACCATGGGAGAGGTGGGATTTCTCACTCAGAGGGATGCATGTTGTACTGACTCTGGAGACTGAGTATGTGCCTCCAAGAGGAATTTCACAGCCTGGCCCTCCTCCTCAGAACTCACAGGGCTTCTGGTTTCCTTTGGCAGGAGGTATGCCATGGAAAAAGTTACTCCTGGAAGGATTGAGTATTTCTTGGGCTAATTACCTTGCATTGTTTGCAATCCTTGAAGCATCTAAGTTGATATGCTGATTGCAAGAAGGGGGAAGTGGCTGGAACCTATAATGTAGCTTAATGAAAACTAATGCAAGTTTAAATAAAAAGAGGCAAACAAGTCCCTAGTGAGATACCTGAGCCACAGTTCCACAAAATTTAATTAATCTTTCCTTTGTATTAAACATAATGATGCAGGGAAGAATCTGTGCTGAGGACAGCAGTGACTAATTTCACAGCAAGGAATAAACTTTTGTGTGTGATTTTGTCTCACCACATGCCTGGAAGTGGGTACAAAGGAATAACAACTGAGGACCTCAGGTACAGAGACAGATGCTGGATGGGCCAGGTCATGAGCTGACATCATCAGGTAAATATAGACAGGAGGTGTTTGGTTTTTTTCAATCAAGAAGTAAAGGGAAATATTTTTAGTGCATGTTTGAAACACCTCTGCATGCTCCAGATGGTGTGTCATTGGTCTGGGTCTGGCCTCAGCCACTGGTAAAGTTTGGTTCTACACAGCACTGGCCACAAGCCTGCAAGCCTTTGGCCAAATGTCCCAGGAACACCAGGTATATAGAGTTAAAGCTTTTTATCTCACATGTTAATCACATAAGCCTTCCCAGAGGTTTAACACAACCATTTGCAGGGCAAGAACATTTAGTATGTCCTCACAACAGGCAGAAGTTATTCCTGAGGAGCCCCTACACACAGCTCTTTGCTTCCATGTTGCAGATATATATAAACAATTACTAGAGAGGTAAATATTTGTTTGCTCAGAGATCCATACCATTACCTATGAATTGGGTGAAGTTCTGCATTTCCCTTATCCCTCCTGTTTACTTCCCTGCTTTCAGACCTCCTGCCATAGCCTTAGAGAGAGTAAATATGCCTGGGATTTGCTGAATTCTGCTTTCTGTGTGCCTCTGCCTCTGGAGTCAGCTTCCTGTGCTGGCAGGACCACCTTCACAGGAGGAGGCAGCTCCTCAGTCCTGAGGAGGAGGACTTTGGTCCGAGAGCAGCCAGGGGATGCTGGCAGCTGCACCAGCTGCTGCTGCTGCTGCAGGCTTGCTCTGCATGATTTCCTTCTGGCAGCAGTCAATGCTCTGTTTTATCTCAAAAAAAAAAAAAAAAAAAAAAAAAAAAAAAAAAAAAAAATCCTCCTCCTCCCACTGCTGCATGAATGGATTCCCTGTCCTGGAAAAGGAAAGTAGACCAAGAAAATAAAAGTCCTACCCCTAGTGCAGGCATTTTAGAGGGAGTTTGAAAGGCTGGAAGGTGGTGCCTCAGCCCCAGCCCCACCTTGGCCCGGTGTGGGGCAGCCCTAGCGAGCAGGGAGGGCAGGGAGTGAGGGCTTCTGCTCCTGCCCGGAGTTGCAAGGTTTGAAGGGCACCATCTCACACACTTTGACAGTGATGGGAGACAAGCAGTTTACAGACTCTTACCACTGACTTTCCCTCTGACACCTCATCTGCTGTTTCCAACCTTAACCATTTTTGGTTATACCAGTAGTATTTCTACCCCTGCATATGTTCCACAAATCAATAGAATCATTAAATATCCAGCTGCTGATGGGGACTGTCTCCCAGAGCTGGTGGTCAGCCAAAAGACTGGATTTGCTCTGGGGAGTCAATATTTGTAGAGCTAAAGGCCCAAAATAAGAATGAGGAAATGATGTGGCAGATTTCATGAGAGAAATGTCTGAGCTTCTCTGATGAGTTTGTTTTGCCACTCTCTGATGAGGTACTAACCTGACAAAGAGCAGGTGGGTGATTAAGTGTCACAGTCAGCCCCGTGGCGCTGGTGATCCCAGGGAGGACACTCACACAGGTAAAAGGAGCTGTGTTTCACCCTCTGCATGTCTTGCATTTAATTTGTTTTACAGGCTGAGGTCACAGTGAGAGATGAGCAGCTCATCACTCCTTGGGTCTCTCCCTTGCCTTTCCCACCAGACATTTAAAGTACAGTGTGTATTCCTGACCACTGCAGTGCCAGGAAGTCTCACCATAGAATTTTGATTGAGTTTGGGTTTTTTGCATGTTTTGAAAATACGGTGTCACAAGAAACACAGCATTGCTGCAGATCTTTCATTACCTGTAGGTGCATGACAAGAAGTTAGAATACTTACAGAAAACCCAAAAATATCAACACAGGAAAATGAGCAAATATATTTATAAGTTAATTCAGAGAAAAATACTCATGCCTGGGTTTTTCTAGTGGGGATGGAAAAGCAGAAGAGCTATCAATATTATTTTATGCCAAATAAGTAATGATAACAGGGTCAGTCTTTTTTTAACATCCTCTTTCCTCTGTTTGACTTATACTTGACTTATTGAAGCCAAAGACCTGCATTATTTCATAAATGCATTGGACACAAATGCTCTGATGGGGGAGAAGTTAATTAGGATGAAGAGGGAAGCTGTGTTCCAGGTGCAGGAGCCATTAGTATTCTTCTGCTCCAGTTCCCTGAACTGCTGCATTTATTAACCTTTAGCCAGATCAGAGCCGAATTCTCCTGTTTCTTACATAATGTTGGAATTCTAATTGACAGTACTGATGAAAGGGAAAAAGTCTCTCTGCAACTCAAATTTTTCTTGCTTTCATGTAGAGGGCTTTAGAACAAGAGTCTTATCAGCTGTGAATAATTGCATCTCATTAGCTGTGTACTGGAGTTATATGTGTATGCATATTGGAGTCGTGTATATATTTGGCTGGGAAATGTTATGGCTTGCTTCAAGTGGCACTGGGGATGTGAAATTCAGTGTGCATGGCATGTTTATGTAACTGAGTGACATTGCTGAAGAGGCAGGAGATGATGGTTGCACATTTGGGTGTTTGCAGTGGTTTTCTCCAGTACCTCAATAGGTTTTGCACTTCCAGGAAAATTTAGTTCTGTGTCGATCTTGTAAATCCAAATTCACAGAAAGTTTTGGAGTCTCTAACAGACAGAGAAAGCTGCCAAAAAAGTAATTTGCATGAGAATGCTGTTGTCTTAGCCCTCAAATCCTTTAGAACATTAAGAAATTCAAGTAATCCATTTACAATCTTTTGATTTTACCCTTTATTTTGATTTTTTCCCCCCATATGGCTAGAAGAGGGTTCTTTGAAATAAAATGAGGTGGTTTATTTCCAAGAGGGCAAGTCTCTTCTGTTTAAGGGGCTAAGCAGTTACCCAGAGATGATTTTCCATTGTGCAGAAGCTGCAGCTGCCACATGGCTCTGTGATAGGGGCTCCCACCCTGGGGAATAACCTGGCTGCAGAGCAATCATTAATTGCTTTCTGGTACAAGGATTATCTTGTTATTGCTTGTAGTTCAAAGACAATTCAACTCACACACACATATATTGGCATGAAGAAAATGCCAACTGCTCTTATTTCCAGCAAAACAGTGACATAACTGTCAAGCTGATGGAAAACAAAAGCTTCCTCCTAATTTATTTGTTATTAAACAAAGAAAAAAATCTGCTGTTTAACTAAGAAGTGCTTTCCACACTTTGCAGGGAAAACAGCTAAAATTTAATGCTCGGACAATTCATGATGTTGTTGTTGAAATATGAGTGTTACATAAATCCTCATGGATTCTTTCTTTCCAAAATGCAAACTGCTGATTTCTTCTTGATCCTGTTGGATTACAGATATTTAACCTAAGCAGAGCTTTCATGTAGGGCTCATTTTATATTATTGTTTTCTCAAAATTCCAATTACAGGTCCCTTTATATACAGCATAACATGAAATTATAGGAATGTTTCTTACTTTAGGCTACTTTATTCTTTCTCTTAGAAAAGAAAAGAAAATATTATTATTTATTTTTCTTATGATAACTTATCATAAGAAAAATAAAGCTTTATCATTGATTCAACTGGAGCATTTCAGTATCAGACCAGAAAGTTCTGGGAATCAAATTCCCAGTGCTGCCCAGCATAGTGCACAGCAAGGAAATAAGAGACCAGAAATCACATTTCCACTTGTTGTGTCGAGATGAACATTTGAAGGACAGGATTGCTGCTGACTGCAAATAGTGGAGCTTGCAGGACTTTTTCCAGAAACAAATTGAAGTATGTTCAGCAATATATTAATTAGCAGTTGGAAAAGAATATTGGGAAGGTTGTGGTAGTGATTAATTGTTTTGCTTATTAAATTATTTTCCTAGCATCTGATTTTTTTCCTCAGAAATATATTAATTTGAGTATTATAGCTCATGCTTATGTGAGGAAAGAATAAGGTATTTTTCTAAGATAGCAGAAGGATTTTCTCCTGTATTTCTAAGGAAAATAATAATGAAGATCAACACTTGAGAACTGCCTGGAAGAAAATAGATAATTATAGACATCATTATGCTTTCAAACAGGCAAGCAAAATTTTAAATCAGACCTTTAAAACCACAGGAGTGCAGGGAAAAAAAACTGTAAGGAGCAACAATTTTCTGATCAATCAACACTTGCAATGAAAAACCAGCATTATGTTCTTAGAGGCTTAGTGACTATTTTCCCATCAAACTTAGGATTTTAATAAAGCAGAGATGGAATTCCATGCATGAAACCTTCCAAACCATCAGTCACAACCAGATACTGGAGTTACAAACTCCAGGCTGGACATAAAACTGAGAAATTACATAAAACTGAGGCACAAAGATAAGCGAAGCAAGGAAACCAGACTGAATGAAAGTGCAATGGATCCAAAGATTGGCTTCCAAACAATGTAAGTCCCCCAGGCTGTTTCTAGTATGGGGCAAGCTCTCCAAAGGAGTCAGTTCCCCAGGAGGTCACAGCATTCACACATGCAAGGGGATATTCTGTCCCTTAGAGTTTTCTTCTAATGTTTGGTACACACTCCATTACCCATTAAAGTTTCACCTCACCTGTGAAAACCAATGCAATTCATGCTTTCTCAGTAATCAGGACTTAAAGACTCTCCTGGTGAAGCAGGTCATATTTATGAGCATTTAACTTTTCATTAGGGAGATTTCAGTGTAGCCTGTCCTTTTCAACTTTGTGATTTAGCAGGAGGAATAGACTAGCTGGAACAACTTGACACCTTCAGCTGTTGCCACCTTCAAACTCCCAAAAAATTCCTGTCACGGGGAAAATCCTGCAAATCCTGCAGCTTTGCAAAGCCCACATTACTGATTATTTTTATCTTCCTGAGCTTGGTAATGTGGCCATAGTGACTTGGGGACCTGCCTCTCCTTGACCCAGATGCAAGGATGGGTCCTGGTCATGCAGTGGGCTCTTTTGTGCCCTGCAGCTGTGTTGTCTTTCCATCTGTATTGAGGAAGAGTGACCCCCTTTTCAAGATGTGCTAAGAAATAATCATAACTTGGCTGAAGAGCACTATAAAAAGCAGCAATGTTTGGGTTTGCTGAGCTGGGCAGAAGAGCTCAGCACTACTGCAGCTTCATTTTGGAGTCCAAGGCACCCAGAGGGATTGAGAGGGATGAGTCAGTGCCCATGCTGGGTGTTAGAGCCTTACAGAGTGCTGAGTAAGGAACTCCTGCTGAGATGGAGGATGCAGAAAACACAACTGGTTCAATGTTAGCTACAACAATGTTCAATGTTAGTTCAATGTTAGCTACAACAGCTAACAACAGCCAACAGCTCTGTGGCAGGACACACTTTTTAAACAGGCTTTACCTGCTTTATAATCCTGCTGAGCCCTGGCATTGGCAACATTAGTCCATGCTTGCACTGTTCTGCTGTTGCTGTACTGAAAGGTGGAATATTATCTTTAAGCTTCAACGAGGATAGAAAATCAGCCTACCTCATCTGATGGGAACCCTCCACCTGCTCACCTCTCCACGAGTGAAACACTAGAGAAGACTGTTCTTCCTCCAATAATATCAAGCAAAAGACCAAGCAAAAAAGCATCTAAAATGTGTTCACACAGGTGGTGATATTGATATAATTTTACCAGTTTCTTTAATACCCATGCAGACAAACTTAGAAGAACAGGTCTTAATCAAAGATTAATTTAGATGTCAGTTTAGTGATCAGATTCATGCCTTTTTAAAATATGTGTCTAAAACAGGTATGTTGTTTCTGTTTTGGTCCTCTTTAGTGCTGTCTATAATCACGCCCCTATTAAAATGATACTTTTAGGGACTATTTATTTGATAGACTCTCAAGTATTCATTATCTTAATTACCCACTGTAAATTACCCACAATACTCTATCCTTGTTTGGTGCAAAAATAATGACTTGTTGTCATTCAGGTGCTAATCACCAAATCTTAATCCTTTGCTAGTTTATTATGGATTTTCAGAGGAAAAATTAAAAGAGAATCTTAAATATTTCTGCTCTCTAACTTGTCTTTTAACAGCAGTGTGTTCATTCTGCCTCTGGAGAACTTCAGCAGATGGTGTCAGGCTGCAGAGCTGGGGCATGGTCTGTCTGTGGTGCTGGGAGGTGACAGGATGGGTGTCCCATTGCTGTGGGATGAGATGTGCTCCAGCTCGTTGAGAGCTGTGCATCAGCACTGCTCGATGTGTGCTAATGGGATTTCTTGTTGGCACTCTTTATACAATTGTTTGTCATTCTCCAGTGGTGCCAACAGTTCCCAGCAAATGAAGCCAGCTCCTGGTGATGTCCTGTCCCTGAGTCAGAGCAGGGCTGTGTGCTGTCTGCTCAGCCTGCCCTGGCACACTGGGACTGCTGGAGCTGCCGGGTGTTACTGCTGCAGGGGAGAGGGATTTTATTTGTCCCTGTGCTTTCTGTCGAGGTATGAAATTAAATCTGTGGGGCTGAGGAGTACTGAGATGCCCAGGTTTGCTTCATGGGCATAAGGAAGTAGCCCAGAGTGACTCTGGCTGTGCTCTGCAGAGAAGGTGGCACTGAGGGAGAGGTGTTGCCCATCTCCAGTGGTGGAGGAGGGACACCTGAGACAGGCAGTCTGGCTGGGTCAGTGGTGTCCACAGCCAGGGCAGGGCTGCAGAGCAGCTGCTTGGAGCAGGAGCCTTCCATGGCTCTGAAATCTGGAAGGTGTGCAGGAAAGTGAGCACTGTCCTGTTCTTCAGGACCATTGCCCTGTGCTCACAGATTATGAGAATGTGTGTGGGCAGAGTAGAATAACTGCACGTTTATGGATTGGAAGAGCATCTTATTCTTGTTTAGATTTTTCTGTGGAGACCCTGCAAGTGTACTTACAGCATGGGACAACAGAGACTCTCTGTTCCCAGTCTGTCTCCAGCCAGAAGGTCACACTTTGTCCTGGCACGACAAAATCTGCCCATTGCTGATGTCACGTGCCCCTCACAACTGCAGTCTTTGACCCTTCTTAGCCAGCCCATCTCAACCCAAACTCATTTGTAACAGAGGTAGTATAAAAGTCCCTGTTGTTACAAATGACTGCAAAGAATTTTCTTAAAGTCACTTCTCAAAGAGCAGAAATGAGACCATCATTTAGGTTTTGGTCCTATGCTGCAGTCACTAGGCTGCAGTGCTTCACCTGTACACAAAACTATACAATTAATCATATTCTAAAGATATGGTGAAAACCAACAGCATAAAAATATGGAGAAGTTTCTCCATAGCTCATTAGAATAGTGGAGGTTGTAGTGTCTATAGATGGTTCACTGTAATCTAACAGCTTGCCATGTGCCAAAAGAAGCCCACAGCATTTTATTTCAGTAGTGTTATCACTGGAATTATTTATTAATGTTCCAGTCTTACTCTAGTGGAAGGGTGTCTTTTTATTAAATGAGATTTAAGATATTTTTATCAGTGCTATTTCCAGCTGACATGATTTTTCATGGCAATTGGGTAAGCAAACAATTACACAGTATGATGTTGAGGATCTGAAAAATTTCGTATATGCCATGTTGTCTATAATGCTCAAAATAATTCTGATCAAAAGATGGTGCGAATTGTGTGGGAATTAATATTATCACACAAACATATTTAAATGTTAATTCTCTTTGATGTGACCGTGTAGAAAAGCCTTAGGAATAAGTGAAGATTAGGGGAAAATGGACTATTTCTGGTTACTTGCTCATAATAATACAGACAGATTGTCTGTGCTAAATTGCTAAACCATTTTACCAGGCTCTTCAATGTCTTTTCTTTCCTTGTCCTTTTTTTTTTTTTTTCAAACTTGAATTTATTCATATTTGCCTATCGAGATGTTGGGAATAGAGAGGAAGAGAAAGTCTTCAAGGCAGATATATTTTATTATTACTATATGTAAACCTGATGTTGCACTCAGATTTGAATTTCCTTTTCCAGAAATGATGAAGAATGTTTATAGTCAATCGGTGAAGGGAAGGAAAGATCTGCATTAGAGTTCATTGGTCCTTATAGCTGTAGAAGTCTCAAACTCTTGACTTCTACGTGCCTGACACCTCCAAGGAACCCCTGCATGTGTAGGTCTTTTACTTCTAAAAACCTTCTGGCTGAAAGAGACAATTGCCCATTTCATACCTGTCAGTAAGGCTTGGCATGGAGCCTGTTGTAAACTGACTAATATGTGCTTGGATTTATGCCATTCTAGATGCTTGAGAAGAAATTAGTTGGAAGTATTTCCAGTTTGTCACTGAAAAAAATTCAAGTAATTTCAAGATAAAACTGAAATATATGATGGTAAAGTGCTGATCGTTCTAAATGCCAGTTGAACACCTGATTTACATAATAACCTGATTTTTATGGCACCTGGCCAAATGCAAATGTAAATGATGGTATAGACAGGCTTTTATCTGAATTTCATTGTTTGGCTAGTGTGGCAGGACAAAGCTGAAATACCAGTGAAAAAGAAAAGTAACTTGTTGCATACATTTGCAAATGCTTTTTGATGATATATGCAAATATTCTCTGATTGACTCTTTTAATTCCATGAGTTGTATCTCTATGTTTCCTTCCCTGGCATGCAATAGGGGTCTGCACTTGGAAACCTGCCTGCTCTTCTTAGCCGAAACTTTAGTTTTTTTATACTATGAGAACACTTTCCAACCAGTGCATCTGTTCTTAATGGTACACTATTCAATTCCTTGCAGCAGTCAGTCATTTTACTGATATTTGTTGCTATGTGCCTTCAAAATTAGAAGTGCTGCTGTTTAAATATGAATGCTACTAAAATTACATATTAACTAGCAATCTGTGGGAATCTCTGTTACCAATAACTGCCAGGAAAAATAATTTCATGCTATGAACTTAATTTGGAATTCACTATGGGCCAAGAATTACTTACAACTGTCAAGAGTTTCCCAGCAGAAGACTCAGGAATAAAATAAGTACTGTTTAAAAGTTAAACTTTCTTTGAATAAATTTCTATACTAAGATCTTGAATGTTTGCTGTCTGGCAAGAAATAAAGTTTTCATATATAAAAACACTGCAAATTGAAATTGCTAATGATTAGTCCATGATGCATTGGACTGTGATGGAAGATCTGGATAACAAAGTCCTACTGGGTTTGGGCTCTATCCATATAATAAATTTTCTTTATTCTAGGAAGAGAAATTTCTCCTAGATAGTCCTTGTTTCTTGCAAATGAAATTAAATGGAGTGGGTTTCTTTGGCAGCAGCACTTGCTGGGCCTGCAGGAGGAGCAGAGCAGCCCTGCTCCACACCTGAGCTGCCCCCGAGCTCCTCGTGCTGGGCTCTGGTACGCGGCCAAGGCCTGAGAGTGACCATGAGTGACACTGATGGATGTGCTGCCAACTGCTCACACGGGTGTTTTATAGAGCACCCCCCTTTCCGTGGTCAGGCCCAGAAAACTGAATTCCTATAAACTGTCTAAAATGTCATGGCTTTATTAAAATAAATACCAGACACTGTGAAGGAAGCACTTGAAGCTGCAAATGCATCGAGGTCTGTTGTAGCCGCTGCTGAAGGCAGGAGACTGAGTTAAATGGACTCTCAATCTAAAAAAGTGCAATATTCTCAAATGTTTGTTAATTTCTAGCTGTGTATCTTGCTTAAATGACTTAGTGTAATTCAGTTAGTAGATATTTTCACTATTTGCTGCATTTCTGTGAATCTGAGAAAGGCTTCAATGTATGGCACACATGTAGTGGGTTTGGCTACTGATGTTGCTGCCTTCTGGCTCTATGAATGATTACAGGAGACCAGAAGAAAACTGGAAAGCTCAATGATTTTGGTTACAGTAAATATGACACTGAATCAGTGCTTGTGAGTAGACACAGCAGGTCCTGTTCACATTTCCAGTCATTTCTACAGTGCTTTGTGTGGGCCCACTTGTACGGTCATATATCGTGCGTGGGTATTGTGTGCAGGGTCTTAGATTAATCATTTACTGGTAGCAAATGCTAAGACATTATTTTACCTGGGAAAAAGAGCTTTTACTTTCTCATTTTCTAAGCATTTTTGTGTTGTTTCTTTTTTTTTTTTTTTTTTTTTTTTTTCAAAATATAAGCAAAAAGCAGTGAAACTCTCTGTGTCGTGCTCTCGGAAGAGGGAAAAGAAAAATTACATTAACATGCACAGGTATTCTTTTATTCGGGTGTTCCCATATTATTTGGGCAACACATAACTTAGCACCTATTTTTTTTTTATTATTGCAAATTTTATGCAGTTTAGGAAGGACTTAGAAACTAAAGCTTCTAAAAAGAATCTGATAGCCTCAGGTGCAAGGCCAGTGAGATAAGGTTATGTTTGAGGCCACTCAGCTAAGATTGCAAGTTGAACTTGCTAAAGAAATCATTAGAAAATTAGAAGGGCAATCTTAAGGATGCTTAGTCCCAGCTTCTGGCCCTGGTTCCCTGGTCTGCCTAAGTATTTTTGTGAATCCATCACTGGATAATGTGTATTGCCACTACGCTTGCAGCTGTCAACATTTCTCTGGTTTCAAACATGAAGAAATTCCTTTAGATGACCTATTCATGTCTTCTAAGTTTCATTCCTTTAGGGTATATTTCCGTGGAGTTATGAAAGATTTTTATTATCTTTCCATGAGTGCATAGCATTTGAGTCTTAAAATGTGGTCTGGAATGAAATTCTACTGGAAAGAATAGTTTTTCCTTTGTCCTTTAAAGCTGTTGTTGTAGCAAAGCAGAACATACTGCAGACAGTGCCATAAAATTTAAATAATGAATGTAAAAATCTTTTCCCAGCTGTGACAGGGCAATATCAGAACGTTCTGAATTGCTTATCTGCTTCCTAATGAGAAATAAGGAGTATTCTAGATATTAAGAAATTCCCTAGGGGTAATATATTTGAGGACCATGTACTGAAAGTACCTAATGTTTAATAAATACAAACTAGCAAAGTAGAATGATTTCAAAGAGTGCTTACAATATTTTTATTCATGAGTTTTGGTGGGGTTTTGCCCCAGATTTTATTTCAATAATGAACACAAATGCATTACACTTTTGCAATTCCTGTCTGCTCCCATATGAAATTCATGTTCACATTGAGAGGCCAGTTCCTATTTGGGAAAGGCTCTTGCATGCAGGCAGTGGAGTTGAATGTCCCCTCGTGCCTGCAGAAAGCAACCAGGGAAACATCTGGGGCTGATTTGAATGGGTTCAGGTGTTGGCAGAAGGCACACGCTCCAAGAGCCACCAAAGATGGTTAATTGCTGTGAGCTCTGGAGCCTGACCATTAGCTGGGAGACACAAAACCTCTTCACAGAGTTACAATACTTATTTCCAAGGCAAGCAGAAAGCTGTGTGTCTGTATATCTGGGAGGATTGGCAAGGGAAAGCCACAGGGTAAGTGGCACTGGAATGCTGGTGTCTTTGCCACAAGGGGTAAACACAATAATGTTGTTAGCTACAGCCCTTATTACTTCTCCAGTCAAAAAGAAACAAAAAGCAAACAAAATTCAAAGAAAAAGAAAAAAGAGAAAATCCCTATAATAATTTTTGTGAGGGAGTTTTAATTTGAAGTTTTAACACCAGTTGTTGCATTTCAGGAGTAGGGTTTGTGCCAGGTTTGCTGAAATTGTACTACTAGTGGCTAAATTATCAATTGCTTAAGGTGTGTGTCTGCCTTTACGGGGATTCAACTACACTTTAAAAGAAGTTAATAAATAATATTGGAAGCAACTGGCTTTGTTGCTTCTTTAGAGTCCTGTCATACCCATTCCTGGGAGAAAAGTTACTGTTCCTGTTATTTTTCTCTTGTCCTCAACACAAAACTGACTGAGCGTGGAATCAAATGATGGGGTGAGTTATGAGTATAAGTTTGTCTTCTCAGTGTGCTAGAACTTGAATATTTGGCAGTTCCTCCTTTCTTTAGATGGGGTATTCTTGAGATTCTGTAAAATGCTTGTTGTAATAAAAAAGAGGTTAGGAAGGGAGGGACTTCCAGCCCTGCATTTCAGGAGAATAAGTGTGCTCAGGCTGCTGTAGATTTTAAAGTGATGCATGAAAATGGAGCACTGTATTTTGTAGCTGGAAAAACCAGGTGGATTTCAATGTTTTGGAGGCATTTTCCTTTGTTAGACAAAGAGCAGGGCTCCTGCCTGGATGGCTGGTGTGGAAATTGCTTATTGGATGGAAATCTGTGCTGTGCCTTTGAGTGGAGGTCAGCCCCATAACAGCCACTGCTGTGGCCTCTTCCAGCTCCCACTGCCTGCTGCTGGCACACTCATGGCTTTGAGCCCCTTCCCCAGTGCTGTCCTTCAGGAAAGGAGGTTCCAGGGCTCTTGCCCTGACTGCCCAGTGGCCCCTTGTCTCCCTGCAACTTCAGTCCTAGGGTAGAAGAGGAAAAAAACCCTATGGTTGCCTCTAAAGGAATTCACCTGTTATTCAATGCCTATTAAATTTAATAAAAGCCACTTAGATGTTCATCCTCAAGAGCCAGTCTGATGCTTTACATAAAGCTTAATTTGTTTACCACAGTTGCTTTAAAAACAAAAACTCCACCACATCAGAACAGACACAGCCCCTGCTAATTGCACCCTAAAGTACATTGAGATAACTTTGGACAGATGTGCCAATATTTTATTGTGCCAATATTTTATTATGCCAATTTTTGGCCAACATATTTTTTTATGTGTGTAGGCCTGATAAACTGCAGTTTTTTAGGCTTTGGTTTACTAAACAGTGGCAATAGGAGTTGGAATAGCTGGCATGCAGTATGCTTTTTTCACGAGCAAGAGGCAATAAACTCCTGGGACCTGAAAAAACCAGTTTTTCCTTCAGTTTGACAGAATGATATCTGTACTAAACTGATATGTTAATTGAGTCTGGCAGCCTCCATTTAATTGTGACTCATTGCAAGTGATCGAGTTAGTCAGCTCCTCAGTTGCAGTTCTGTTTTTGTCATGAGAATAAAAGAAAATAGGTAGCATGCATAGTTTTACTTTCTTTTTGTTCCTAAAAAGCTCTGCAATTTTAAATATTAAAAGATTTGTGAGGTTCTCGGGGTTTTTTTGTTGTTTTGGGTTTTTTTTTCTTTCTTTTTTTGTTAGTCTATTTCACACATTTTTGACCATGATAATTTTGCGCTCTACCTGTGAAATTCCATCTCACGATTTATTAGCTGTTATCACAACCATTCCAGATTTAAATGTACATGGGAAACAATTAAACAGAACTAAACTTATTTGACACAGTTATGCTATAGCAATAATGCCAGTAAATTTCAGCACAGGTCAGTAAAAAGAACAGTCCATGTGACAATGAGCAGCCCCAACATCTGGAATCAGATTCACCTCACTGTGGCTCACATGTGGCTTTGGCTGGATTAGAACAAAAACAAGAGCTACACCTTTCTTCAACAAAGACACCACTGTAGATCAACCTTGTGAGATATATCCATCCTCTAAACCTTTTCAGTCTGAGCAATGGTGCTAGAAAATAAGGAAATGATGAAGGAGATTCCTTGCCTTACCTGCCTGTAGAAAGTAATTACTTGTTTTTATCTCCTGATTGGTATTATGTCTGCTTTTAAGAAAACTTAGGCTAGTCTGAAGTCTTATTTTGCTAGGAGTCAACACTTTGTTTAATTGTACCCTTATCAAAAAGTCCAAAGTAACCAAGCTGAGAAAAGAGAGGGTGGAAGAGACAAGAGGGACAAATGAATAATGATGCCTGCAAGGTCTTTGCAGAAACAGAATAGTTCTAAATCCATTTGGTTACTACCAATTACTTGCAGATCTAAAGAACCGTTCTCTCTCACAGTTTGTCACTGTAGTGTGGTTTATAAATGTTAAGCTATACAATGGCTTGGTTAAATACTCCAAAATATTTAACATTTAGAAAATTCTTCCTGACTTTTGTAAACTGGAGTCCTAATGCACCTGTGAAATTCTGACCACGGAGTAGAAACTCTTCTAATAATTGTGTAGTAATATTCAATGCTTTCTAAGAAAGAGGGTAGAATATTTTTTTTTTTTAATTTTAAAAAGGAATGGGGGGAGAAATTGGTGTCAGATATGAGTTCACAGAAATCTGCATTGGTGTGCTAAACTCTTGAAAGGAAGGGCCTGTTGCAGCCTCTGCAGTAATGGTCAGGGATTGAATCCAGAGCTTCCAAACACAGAATGTTTGGAATTGCTGTTTTGTGTGTGTGTTCATATACTAACATACTATAAAAATGCATAAATAAATAATAATTCAGGATTCAGATAAAAATAACTCTATATCAGAAGAGCTTAAAAAATTACAGTATAAATTGGTATTAATGTGCAATGCTGGTTAGTTAAAAGTCTGCTACTCCCACATAAATATGGGGGGGAAGTGAATTATCTTCATTTACATAATAGCTCATCTCAGAAATATAGGCTAGTAGGACCTGATTCTTTATTTGAGATTAAAAGTTTAATGCTTACATTTTGACATCATATGGAGAGGCTAAAGGTTCCTTTTTCTCTTGGGTGAGACACTGCAATCACTAGGCTTTTTTTTATATGTGCTGTGTGTAACTTATGTGCTTGCAATGATTAATGTTGTAGTTATTTCTATTGTGCTAATTCATAATGCTTCTTGCATTTGCTTTTGTGGGACAAACCTCCATCCATCAGTGGTGTGTTATCTTGCCAGTTTCTCCACTATTTTTATTTAGTTAATTCAACCATTGCATTACTTAAAAGGATCTAATTAATCATTATGTTAGTAATCTTGGCTTTTATTGAGACCACAGTTAATTAAGTTTACAAATTGACATGGCAAAATTTGATCCAGACAAATTACGTTGGAATAGGATTTGTATCAATAAAAATCTCTGGACTGATAAATTGCTGGCTTTTTCCAGCTGGTGACAAAGATCTGTCCTGGGCTGGGGAGGGCTCCTGAGCACAGTGGTGTGGACGTGCTGAACACACCTCTGCAGAGGAGAACTTGGAGATGTCAGGAGCTCTTCAAAAACATTCTCGAGTTAGAAGAGGCTGATCTTGCAAGGCCTTCAACACCCACCTCCTGCATGAGTCAAGGGCTTCTCTGAGTCTAGCAGGCACTGCTGGGATAATGGGAATGAGAAGGAGCTTTCCCTGCATTTCCCTGGGAATTGTGCAGCGCTTCCAGGGCGGGCACCTCCATCTGTCAGAGCTTGGGTGCTGAGGATGGGGAGCACAGGTGGAGCTGGGGCTGTGCTTGGTGAGGGAGCTGGCAGGATGTTTATCCATGGAAACTCAGGGAGGCTGTGCCTGGCTCTTGTGGAAGGCAGCTCCTTCCCCAGCAGCTGCAGAACGGGCTCAGTGCCCCAGGAGCTGCCGAGGGGTGAAGTCTGCAGAGCCCCAAGCTGCACCCCAACAGCCCCTGTGCAGGCAGGCCTGGTGGGGCAGAGTGCCCCAGGACCCCAACCTGCTCCAGTGGCTGTGGAAGTGCTTCTTTGGGGCCCAGGGGGCTGGGGAGAGGCTTCACGTCTGGCCTGGGGCTGTTCCCCACTGTTTGTCCCCATGGGTGTCAATGGCAAGGGCTGGAGGGACCTGGGCAGGAGCCCTGGAGGGGTCTCCTCATGATGGGATCCACCTGGAAAAAATGGGGGCAAGGCCCCCTTTTCCATCTGGGTGCCAGCCTGCTGAGGAGAGATTGGAACTTGGGAGGCCACAGGAAATCACAGAATCAATGAGGCTGGAAAAGACCTCGGAGATCATTGAGTCCCACCGTTTCAACCAGACCATGGCACTGAGTGCCACATCCATCCTTCCCTAGACACCTCCAGGGATGGTGACTCCATCACCTGCCTAGGCAACCCATTGCAGTGTCCAATCACCCTCTCTGTGAAGAAGCTCTTCCTAATGTCCAACCTAAACCTCCCCTGGCACAGCTCAAGACTATGACCTTGTCCTATTGCTGGGTGCCTGGGAGAAGAGGCTGAGCCCCAGAGCGAGACAGTGATGGACAGGACTGAAAGGATGTGGTGACAGGGACAGGGGAAACCTCAGGAATAACAAAACACAGAGATGCCCATTGTGTGTGCCTGCACAAACATGAGAAGTACCAGGCTGGCCAGCTCGGTGGCTGGAGTGCTGCTCTGGAAAACCAGGCAGGGAAGGAGAGGAGGAGGAGCAGGAGCCAGGAAGGAGCAGGCTGGGTGTACATGGAGCTGAGGAGTTCTCTTTGAGAGACTGTGGGGCAGGGCTGGGGGAGAGGCCTTTGGGGCTGGGGATTATTCTTCTGGTCCCCAAACAGTTCAGTCCTGGTGTTTCCAGAGTCACAGGTCAAAGGAATAATTTGGTGATTCTGTGTGTGAGGTGATTGGGAATACATTATTGCAGTTAGAAACACATTAAAAATGCTGGGCATTATTTATGGAAAATAAACCCATGTGTAAAAGTCACAATTTACTGGATCTCTTATTTTTTTTCCTAATACAATCAATGCTGAATATATTTAGAAGTGTTTTCCCTGCACTATCTGCAGGCTGTGCCAATTAGATACAACAACTCATTTAAAGTCTATTGTCCTTTGCAGAGGCTGGAAGAAGCACTGCAGGGGCTTTGTGTATTTACTGTGATACTGTTTGTTTCGTTCCCATTGTTATCCTGAAGCATTTGTTCATATTCATTCTCCACCTTGCTGCCTGCTGTTGTGGAGCTCAGCAGATGGCTCTGACCACTCCTTGAAGGGCTCTCAGGGTCCTGAGGTAGCTTTAAACCCCACTGCTGCTCCTGTGGCTGCAGAATACACGGATATGGCATAGAGACGTGTCTCTGCTCCTGTTCAGCCCACTGCTAAATGATCTTGGATGCCATTGGACCTGTAAAGGGCAGGGTGTTTGATGTGTTCTGAGGCAGAAATGTATCTTTTGGGCACGTTTGAACACTTTAGTACAGAATGGCTGAAGGAAGGCCTGAGTAGATTGCTGAATGACAGCACAATAGTTCTGAAGCAATCGATGAGGTGGCTCCTTTGGAAAGGCAGACAAGTGGGTGAATGAAGAAATTCAGGCAATGCCCACTGAAATGTTGTGCTGCTTTGCTGATCTTTAGCAGTATTTTAGAAAGGGTGGGACAATAAGAAAACTCCAGTGTTTTATGCTTTAAAGAATCTTAAAAGATTACTATATTGATTTTCCTTTTATTGATAAAAGTCTCCTAAGTATTTTGATTCTTAGTTTTTATGTATTTTGGCCTCCATCCTTAATTAAATGTTGAAAGAACTTACTGGGAAGTAACTTACTGTTTTATTCTGTGTCAAGTGCTGTTTGAATCAGGGTGATCTAAAATAAATTGGCTTTATGTTTTATTGTTTTCCAGCTGTCCAGCAAACTAGAATATTGCTGATTCACCCAGCTTTTCTTTTCAACTCTGTGCCAGGAATATTTATACATGTAAGTACTTTAAAAAAAAAAATCCTTAAACATTAGGGGTTTTTTTTGCACTTATTATGAAAATGGTTTTGAGAAAGAATTCTGAATTTAGATATATTGTTGTCTTTTGCTAATTTTGAAAACAATAATAGATAAAAATAAGCTTGCTTTTTTAGCATTAGTTATTGGGATATCTCAGTACAGAAGAGACCTCTGTGGTTATATTTTTCAGAGTAATGTGCCATTACTGGAAGTAAATTATTCATGTGAAAAGGATGATTGATCAATCAAACACAAGCGGTAGCTTGTGAGGGCTAAATGTGAGGGCTAGAACAAGGTCAAACTTATTTTACAGGTGTATAGAAACTCGTAAAATCAGTAAATTGGACATGCAGACAAATATATGAATCCATGAATATAATTGTTTTCATTATTATATTTTATAGCCTGTTTTTCTCCTCTGACTTTCTCATAGACTGCAATGTACATTTATTCATCCTGGCCTGTAAGCACTTTACAAAATCCTTTTAAATGGCAATTTTAAATCCCCATCCTCAGTCAGAGATACACTCTTATATCCCAGAAGAACTGATGTAAACTCCTTGCATTCTCTTGACATGTCAAGTAAAGATTACACTGGTTCAGTGAGCTCTCTCCCAAGTACAAGCACTCTGTCCTCAGAGGTGGGTAATTCACAAAGAAATTTAGAGCCAACACATAATAATCATGAGTAGTTTATCTAGTGAATTTCCTGATCAGTTGTGATACAAATAATTGATGCATGAATTTCAGCATTGCATGCGTTACCGTTCCTAAACAGTGATTATATCTTGTCGGAGACTCTGGACTCCAACTGTTTAATAAAGCCAGCACAATTTAGGACAGGTCAGACAGAAGCTTTGTGAAATATGAGAGATCAGGGGGACAGCATCTCCCTCCTGGTGCCCTGTTCTCTGCCAAGGGATTGCAGACCCAGCCTATAAACTGGGATGGAGAAAGAGGCAGGGAAAACCCACAAAGTTCAAAGTCAGCAAAGCCAGGTGTCCATCCCTGGGGAGGGAATGCTGAAGTATCTCCTGAACTGCCACTGTTTTGGGAATCAAGCTAATGCAGTAAATAATATGGACAATAAATCCAGTAAATGTTACAGCAAATATTATGGACAATAAATAATGTGGGCAAAATGGAGGGCTGGCTCTTGGTGGAGCCTAGACTGGTGTTAGCTTAGCAAGGAGTTGCAAATAATCAGACCATTAGTTTTTAGGTGAAGAGAATCTTCTTCTAGTAAAGACAACTTCTTACCCTGACCTCAGTCATCAATATTAGTAGTTTTACCACCACAATCTGAATCTCAATCAAACATACAGCAGGGAAAAAAATCCAATAAAACAAGTGCTGTAAAAAGTGATTGAAATGATATCATGCAACTTCCCTGACCACTCACACAGGCAGCACTGCTTGAATAAGTACAGGAAGAATTTAATTATCTACACTAAAATCAACAGCAGAGAAGAGCAAATATGAGAAATAAGTTTGTATCTGATTCCTCCTGTGAGTTCATCCTTGAAACCAGAGGCCAGTCCTGGGTATAATTTACTCCTTATTTCTGCTTATTGCTGTGACCTCTGCAACACGTGGTTTATCAGTTGCTTGCATTTGCAAATCAATAACATTTTTCAGGAATGTAGAAGTTCTGGGACTTCTTCCTGTTGTCTGAACTCAGAAAAATAGGAGAAGAGTATTTTGAGAGAAAAGGTCAGATCAGCTGTGGGCTGTGTTCATAAGCAACCAAGAAGTGATTTATTAGTTTTATTGCAGTAAAGTTCCATGAATTTTCCATGCGCCTCATATTAAACTGAGGGGATTGTCGTCTCTATTTAGATTTTTATTCCTTGATTGCAGCCTGTTATGTTACTGCACTACAGCATGGGACTTGAATTCTTTCTGCTGATTGATTTACTTCAAATCTTTAAAAATCTTAAGAAAATTTTTACTTCAGGTTTCAAACCATTGACTTGTGTCTAGTCAGCTGTAGCTACAGTTTAGGTTTTACCACGACTTAAAAAAAAAAAGATTGCTGTAACAGCTGTGTTGAAGTCCATTTACTGCCCATTACCTGAGACATGGTTGAGAATATTAGTTGTTTTACTTTTTTTTTGTGAATATTTTTATCGATCTCCCATTATTTTAGTCACATAATAGGTCACTAAATTAATGTTTTA
Source organism: Vidua chalybeata (assembly GCF_026979565.1). Lineage (NCBI taxonomy): Eukaryota > Metazoa > Chordata > Aves > Passeriformes > Viduidae > Vidua > Vidua chalybeata. Next base: position 5,870,823 of record NC_071545.1, on the reverse strand, counting down.
ATCGTGCATTTTAAGCTCTGCACTTCTCATCTCCTTATTTTGCTCATATTTAGATCTTTTCATCAATGTACAGACTCCTGATACAGTTTCTTATGCTTACTGTCAAATAATATGATTAAAAATTAAGGGAATTTGTAAAACAAATGAATTCATAACATGATTATTGAGCTAAATGAAGGGTAACAAATTATGAATATTTGCAAAACTGAATTATATTTTCCATCATGCGGTTATATAAAAAAAAATAGGAGTGATTATGACTTAAAATTTCAGCTAATTCAGTGTTCACTATTCTAGTGAAGCCTCATGGATATGATTATTTTATAGCAATCTCCAGTACTGGATGTTGGAGAAAGAATTCACATCCAAAAAATGAAGGTGCAATAACCAGTGCAGTGCCAATTGTGCTATTATAAGATCTAAATTATCTGTAAAAATGAATATACCATGCTAAAATGGCTCTATTTTGGCAGCACCAAGCTTTACAGTACCAAGTTTAAAACACTATTTTGCCCCTGTTGTACTTGGAATAGCAGTTGGATATTCTGAACACCTCTGTGAGAGAAGCAATGACATGAAAATTATTTTGTTTGCAAGACAGGTACTTTTTCTGACTGATAGCTCCTCACAAATTCAGAAGCAGCTGGGTCAAGATTGGTTCCCTGGAATTTGTGAATAAGGCTCCTGTAGCCATGTTCAATATTTCATGATTTGAGACCCAGCTAAAATATACTTCATCACATAATTTCACTGCTCACATTTTTATGTATTTAAATAGAACTGAACAGGATGTTTTAGAAGAACATGCTTCATCTACAAATGCCAATTTGTCAAAACCGGAATTGTGTGGGAAAGGGCTGATTCGATCTTTTTTTTTTTAATTTTTGTGTAGAAAAAGCTTTAAGAAACAGATTTCAACTGCTGAGAGCACATCATTTCAACATTTTCAACATGCAAGTGGCAGTTTTCTTGGCTTGGAGAAATATTTAAACTATAATTAAATGCTATAAGAATAAAAAATGCAGAGAATTTTAAGAGAATGAAATAATTCTAGTGAAGTAAATCAGACTTAAAGCACTTAAGACTTTAATTAGACTTTATGGCTCTGCATCCACATTGTGTTCAGTATCCCTGTGCTTAGAGGCAGCCAGCTCATATTTCTTAATTTTGCATGATGTAGCCTTAGCCTGATGCTGCTTCCATTTGTACTCAAGAAAAACTGCTCTGGGATGACGTGGGTTGGACTCTTGAGCAGCCAGTCCTGGCTCCCCTGGTGATTTGCCCCATCCAGAAATTGGGTACTGACTCCAGAGCTGCACTGCCATGAGCTGCCAATAACATATAATAGAAATATAATGCAGAACATATATATAGAATATTGAATAAATATATAATAAATAATATAACAACCCCCAAAATTAAACTCCTGCTTAAATGGCTATCTCACTGTGAAGGCTGGAATGCATTACAATATCATTTTGTGTGACCTTTTGGTGATGTTTGAGTTACCATATGGTAAATGCAAAATTTTGTGCATCATTAATTATGAGAAGAGTTGGTGTTAAGAAACCCCACTTGCCATCCTTTAGAATCACATCACAAGGGTTAAACTCAACAGGCTTCAGTAGAAATAACCCTGAAATTAGTAAGTTATTAGAATTACTTTGATTTTCAATTGGCAGAGAGAATACTGTGCATATTAAAAAACTCCCCAAAACCCAACTTAGATTTTGTATTTGGTGCTGTTATATTATTATATATCTTTTTTTGTGTGTGTTTTATTGGCAAAAATTAGATCAAACTATTGAAAAGTCCCTGCTTTTGTTAAATTATACAGTGTTTAAAGACTTGAGAATATTAATTAAATATTATTGGCATAATTTGGTTAAAAAAGTGCTCAGGGAATATGGGATTTTTTTTTTTCATGCTGTGATTGACTGGAATGATTTTCTTTTTGGCCAGCTGAGTATTGTTAGAATTGATGTTATCATGTAAAACATTGCTTTGCTAGACTTTAAATGTTCCTCTGTGGACCTGGAGAGAAAAGGGTTGTGGAAGGTTATTTGTATGCCATGATCAACCCTCTCCTTATTCCAGAGCAATTGTAAGAAGGAAAGGGTTGTTTGGGACAATCAGTGGCCTCACTGCCATTAATTGAATTACAAGATCTTACTATAATTTAAACCTCACAACACTGAGTCACTGGTTTTAGAACCTTGGGCTAAATGCAGATGTAGTGCATGGTAGAAAAATAATCATGCATCAGTGCCCACGTAATGATGAGCTGTACACACAGAGATTTTGAAATCTTGGTAATTCTGTGAATATATCAATCCTGAGCTGCTTAGTAGTAAAATGTATATACAGTCATAGAAATTATTATGTGAACTTGAACACAAGTTTCATTCTGTTTCTTTTTGAATCATTCATACAGACATAGATTCATGTGTGGAATGCAACACATTTTTCTGATTCTCATCACCTCACAAATCAGAAGTAGAGAAGAGGGGTGGTGTATCTGGAATGAAAGAGATGTAGTGGCTTTCATGTGTGGGTAAAAGAAAGGGATTCTAAACAGAGTTCTGAATAGATGTTTGAAAGGAATGTGTATCTGTGTAAATTACAGCTACCTCTTAAACCAGTAGTGGTGAATTGAATTGAGAACAAGGTTTAAAGCAAGAAAAAAATAAATCTCCATTTAATGCAAAATAAAAATCATGGAACCACTTAGTGTAAAATGCTGTGAAGGCAAATACACATGGATTCACAGTGGATTAGAGAAATCCATGTTTAAGTGTGTCAGGGGCTGTTGAATAAGAGGTTTAGAAGAAACTTCTGGGTTGCAATACCTAAGTCAATCCAAACCAGAAAGCCTGTCCTCTGGCTTGTGAGAGGGCAGAAACCATTTGAATTATGGAGAAAGCTCTTAAGATCATATTAGTTGTAGGATTCATACCTCTGTGTGCAGAGGAATGCACAATGTTAGCAGCTTCTGGTGTGCAGTGTGTACAGAAAAAGAGCTCTGTCTTCAGATGGGCACAGCTGGGGGCATGCTCATGTACTGAGTTCTTTGCTCATCACATATTTCTGGGTGTTATTTTCCAGGTGTTACTGTAGGTTGTCCTGTACTTGTCAGTTATTGTCACCATAAAACTATGAGGTCTCTTTCTGCTCTGTATTGAGTGGAAGATTTTTTTCCTCTCATTTGTGCTGTCATCTGTTAGAACTTGGCTTTGAAGCCTATTTGCTGTGGAGGACAGGATCGTGCAGCTTAACTCCTCATTTGGATGGGAAGTGCAGTTTAGAAATAACATCTGTGCAGCTGCTGGGACACTCACAGCACTGCCAGGCTGTGAATTCCCTGTGATTACAATTATGTGAGGAGTGCATGTCCTCTGCTGGTTTCTTGCTCTCAAATTTGAGAGTGAAGATCCTGGATCCCCCCTGTAATAAAGATCAGTTCTTATTTGAGTTTGACTTGAGCCTTTCAGGGGTTAGGTGTATTACAAGGGTTGAGCATGCCCATGGGGGAAGGAGTGCTGTGTGTTGGTAATCTCTGAAAGGCAAAGCACTGCTGGGCAGTGGGCAGAGAGCTGCAGGTTCTGTCTGGAGAGGGGTGGGGTCACAGTGGTGCCAGGCTTTGGATGGGCAACTGATTATAAATGTTAACCAGGGAGCAGGAGTGATTACACTGCCCCAGAGTAAGCTGAAAAACATCTACTTAAATCTACTAGATACAGGCTGTAGTTTAAGAATTTGTGGTTCCTAGTGCTTTCCAGGGTGTCATGTGCTTGGTTTTATGCAGTCAGCTGAAATTAATGTCATAAAAGACTTGCAAGCTTAGAAAGTCTTTCATATATGTGTAATATAACAAAATGCAGGAAGATGCACTTGTAACTTTATAGATTTATGTCTTAAATCTTAAAAAAGAAAAAAATCCACAAGGGATAGTGTTTAAAGATGTTTAGGATATTCTCTCTAGTAAGTTTATGGGGAGGGAAAATGCACTAGGACAGAAACTTAAATGGAGACAAAAAACTGGACTTTTTTGAAACAAAAGTCACCTTCGTAAATTAGAGATGGGAACAAAATTAACATTTATAAATTAGAGGTGGGGAGCCTTGAAATTAGAGAAATTAAAACCATTTTTACTTGAAGGGCTTTTAGCAAGGAAAGGCCCTTTCTATGGCCAGGCCTAGAAAAGTCTTTAATGCTTGCAGCCCCGTAGACCCAGGCTCTCTCTGTGAGCCCTGTGCCCAAAGAAGTACAAGGCATGGGGTCCTTCTGTACCAAAACTGCAGGTTATTGACCAGAAAGGCTCTGCCCTCCTGCCTCCATCCTGAGAAGATGAAGACGGGGTGAAGAATTTGGGAGGGAGCACAGAATGACCCCAAGTCACCAGCAACTCTTGGGTCTCTGCAATCACAGCAGCACCACAGGCACAGCCAGGGCTCTGAAAACTCATACCTAGGCTTCAATAGAGAGAGTCAGACTCAGTCTGCAGTCTGATCACAAATAAAAAGAAAGTGCATGTTGGGAAAACAAGCTCTTAATCTGGTCTTGAATAGCAATTATGATGCATTTAGCATAAAATAATAGTTATGGGAAAAATAGGTTTTGTTTTCCATTTGCAGCAATGTGATTCCCTGTGAGATTTAATTAATGGCTCTCATTTATTCTCTTATTTCTCCCTATTCTGTGAGTGCTGAGTATAAAAGAGCACATTTAATTTGACTTCTAGGCAGCAAACTGGTTCATTTAATGTTGATATAGAAGCATTTCTGGATTTTAGAGGGAAAAGAGAGGAAAGGCCATGGAGGGGAAATGTGATTAGTACCATTGATATCATAGCTTGAATGGCTTTAGCAATCAGGGGGAATCTTACTGAAAATCAAGTTTGTATTACTATTACTGCACAACAATTCAGAGAATGGGGAATTATCTCCCATAGCACATTAGATAAATGGAGCCTGGAAGTTATAACCCACTTAATCTGGATGCAACATTTTGTCTTCTGGGGGATGTAGGATATGTCAGAGACACATACACCTATGCTCTCTTTTATCTTTTTTGATTAAGAAAATAAATTTTCCTTTGGATAATGTTATCTTGGGGAATATATTTCAAGTTAAGCAAATCTTCCTATTGGATAAAACAGGCTATGCTGCACATTTAAATGTGGTATGGAAAGGGTCAGAGTGGCCAATCTGCAAAGTTCCTCCCACAGACGTAGAAAGCAGGGAATGGGAGGGTTTTGATTGTTGGTTTGAGCAAGTCAGCTAGAGGAGGACTGTTTTCCTCAAACTGAAGGAAGCTTTGCTACCAACTTGCATTTATGTCAAGATCAAGGCTTCAGGCTTTCATTTCTACCAAGCAGAGCCACTGGCATCCAGAACAGAAACACAGTGCTATAAACTCACACCTGATTCTTTTACAAGAAAAAGGCTGCTCCTTAAAGGCAGATTAACTTCTTTTGAGGAGTGTGTGGTTTGCAGGAGGGGCTGGAACGGAAAGGAGCAGCCTATTGTTTCACCTGGCAATTATTTCATGCTTTTATTTGGTTCACAGGGTCTGGAAAGATGATCAAAGTGAAAATGTTTTGTTCCTATCTTGTAATAGCAGAAGGGAATTAAAAGAATAATAAAGCCATGGAAGCACGTGTTAGGGGTAAAAATTTCTCATGATCCTTTACCTAGGGCATCAGTAGACAAGAGAGAATTCTGAGCAGGACATGGTACCTAAAAGCAGCAACATTTCAGTTTCCTGACTGTACATAATGTGAAGTTTGCATCCTGCTCAGTTGTGTTTAATATCATCTGCTCTTGATGTAAATCAGCCAGGATGGAAGCACAGGTATCTCTGCTTCTGATGACATGGCTAATTTGTTAAAAATATTTGGAATGGGAAATAGGGATTTATATTTTTTCTGCTGTAGCTGTGTCATTCATCAACTGCTTTTTTGCCTTTGGCAATGGACATATTGTCCTCTGGCACGAGTACTCATTTAGTTCATTTGGACTTTTAGTTTAATGGGGATTTTTTTCATATTTATTACCACTTAAAGACATGGGACTCAGGCAATTTATGCATGCCATAGGCTTGGGCTGTTTATCTCCTCCCCTCCCTGTTTGCTTTTAAAAAAATCTTCTCTATTATGTTTTCTGATGGAGTTCTAAAACCCAACAGTATTGGCAGGAGTGGCTGGCAGAGCTGAGTAGCCAAGGGCCTTTTGGCCTTTGTGCAGATCTCTCTGCCCTGTAATGCTGTGCAATTTTCACCACTCATTCTTATCACCAAATGTCCTCCCTGGTCGCTCCCAGCCCTGGGAAATGCACAATAGCAGCAACATTTGCTCACCAGATGTTCTCCTATCTGGTCTTAGGAATAGCTTATAATATTTGACTCCCATACCACTAATTATTTGTCATTTCCAACCACCTTCGGTGGGAAATGAGTGCTCTTTGTACTGGTGGGAGTAATCTGGGGTATGAAGGAAATTGGAGAGTTTTAAGGCAATTTTTGAATGAGTTTGAGACATGAAATAGGACATGATTTGACCTTCACCCTGTGAGGTGAAAGGCAATGACTGCTGCAATTGACTCCTGAGTGGATATGCAGCTTTGCAAATAAAATGGTTAAATACAGCAACATTCTGGGCCTCAACATTATGTGCTCAGTTCTGTTATATGAAGAAAGTAAGAAAAATTTAGGGTGAGAATAAACAGCTCCCTGCATGCATTTGTGTGCTGGATTCATGAGGCACCTAGCCTTGGAAGCACTTTAGATAGAACACTGTAGATGTGCTTTATTCATTGTGTTTTATGGACTGCATTTGGAGAGCATTATTTAGGATCAGAGAAGTTCTTTTTATTTTATTCCCTGACATACTTCCTGTTTTTTTTCCCAATTGGTCGAGTTATCTGACCTGATGTTTTTTTCCAAGAGAAAAAACACGGAGTTGCTCTGATTTGCATTGGCTTTCAGATTCATTTGGCTTGGTAGAGAGTGCCTAATACAAAATCAAAGCAACAGCTGCTCCTTGCTGGCTTTCTCTAGAGCTCACACACCTGCGAGTGCTTGCCATAAACTTGCTATAGGGGCTGCTCTTGGCCATCCTCCTGTTTTTTTAATGTCACTGTCCTTTGGCAATACATAGATCTTAGTGAAACAAGATGGTTTTTTTTCTCTCCAAGCTGCATGCCTGTTTTTTCTGCAGTCTGCTGTGCATTTTAGGCAGGCTGTGAGCTAATGATAAGATTGCTAAGGTGAATTCCCAGATCACCGTGTTTGCTGCCAGAGATGAAAGGCCATGTAAATATGCTTTTCTGGCTCCTTTCTCAGATATAATTTCCCTGTTCTCTCTTTTTCTTCTGCAATCTGCTGGCAATAGGGAATTGTAATACCTGTGTTTGCCTGCATGACCTCCTGCACAGTGTTATCAGGGTGCAATTATTAATTAAGCATTACATATTTTCACCAAAATTCTAATTTATAGTTAAAACTCTCCTCCAATTTTTATTTATATTTCAATTTGTGTGAAATACTTCAGAATAATAAAATTAGCCTCCAAAAATGTTACATAATGCCTCTTCCAGAAGAAAAATATCTCTTTAGAAGGGACTAAGATATTTTAGAATTTGCTATATCCTCAACCAAGCAAGGGCAGCCAAACTAACCTTATTAATAGGGAAAAGTACTGAGAGCTCTGTTTTAAGCTGGGAATTCCAAGACTGCCAAGGCTCCTTTTCTACAACTAGAAACCTCGAAGCTTAGGACAGAAACAATTGGATGCTGAATGTCTGCAGTCCCATGCTAGAGCTGCTCTGTGGGACCTGGTGCCATTAGGGAATTCCTGATCATGTGTCCCATAGACCCTGGATGTGTTAGGAATTTTACCATCTTACAGAATACAAGTGCCTAGCAAGTCAAATAGACCTTAGCCCACTTTGATGGCAATAGAAGTCTTGAATTTAAACAATATCTTCATTGAATAGGAGTATTTAATGAACAGGGCATATAGGCAGAAGGAAGAGGATGATTGTTTTAGGAACAATACAGTTCCTTGGCATTCTACTGTAAATGCAAGTTTGTGCAAGATCTGCAGCCCATGCCCAAAGGCAAAACTGAGGTCCATTTGAAAATTTGAATCGAGTTAATTTTTTTTCTGCAAACTCTTTTGTTGGGGTCAAGTGGTAGAAAGGACAATTTAACCCTTCTTGGTCCATGTGCAGCTAGTCAGGTTATTGATGTTCCTATTATTTTGGCAAGTATTCAGAATATGTGTGACATACATAGAACTGTGGCATTCCCTCATGGTAGGTCTGCAGGCACTGAAAGAGCTGATGACATTTTATAAAATGCAGTTATGTAAAGCATTGCTGGAGGCAAGACTGTGAAGCTAAAGCTTTACTGTTTCCAATGCAGAAAAAAAGTTCTAATGTGTTTATCTGGTCTCAATTGTCATCAAAAGTAGCCTAAGCTTATTAGTTACAGTTAACAGGACTCTTCAATTCAGCAACAACTAAAGGTATTTCTTAATTAGTGGAACAGGAATGCAAAATTATTCTTCATATTTAAAGTTGGTTATACTCATTCATAGCTTATTGAACTAATTAGAATCCCCAGACAACCTCTTATTTTTATCTAAAACAATAATGTTCCACATCTCATCACTGATTTAGTATTTCTTTTAAACTGGAGTGCTATGGAATCTAAATTTAGAAAGGAACTCTGAACAGGGATAGTTTTGGCATAGCTTACAGAGGAATTGCTCATGCATCATCCCACGACAGATTAGGATGAGTAATGTATTTTTGTAATGAGCAGTACATCTTTGTCAATCTTCAGGTGTAATTGGGAACACATTCAACTCTCTCTAGTGCCACAGGTAATAGAGTTTTGGGGTCCTATGTGATTAAAATGGGAATTACACATGTCAGTGACATTACACTGGTATTAACACTGTGAGTTGCAAAATAGCAGGTGTGAGCAAGGAAGGAAAGTATCTCCTTGCAATGATACCTATCTAAAGGTGTACTAAATTTCTGCAACTTGAATCATTCTTGTTCACATTTGGTAAAGTTAGTTGAACTTCATCAGTGAAGGGCAGAAGTAGATCTTCTTTTCATTTGTCTTATTGATAACTTAAAACGTTTTCTGGTCCTAATGCTTCTCTTGGTAACCCTGTTAGCTATGGTCAAGCAATTCCTGTGAGTGTAGTAAGGCTGCAAGTGCATTCATCTGCCCAAGAATTAGGACTCTAATGGCTGGCCCACTAATTTTTGTTTACTTATTTTTTTTAGAGGAAGATTCTCAATGGCAGGCTGCAGGAAGCCTGGGATTAGGTTTTATTTGCTTTCACTGACATATGGTGAAGTTGATTTGTGTTGACCATTTAGTTTGCAGTGTCTCTGTATCTCAAGGTGTGCAAATATTCTTTGAAAGCTACAGTAAATTCATGCTTGCAAATTGTTATAGCAGTTAATGAGTGACTAAGGGAGAGCAGAGAAGAAAATTAGGAGCCAAACAAATGGATTGTGACAAGCAGTCTTTGTGTAAATTACTGTACAGAACTGCATAGTATTTCCTGCAAATTGTGCTGTACAAGTTGAAGATGTAATTAATGAAGTACTATAACAGATTAGTATTTGAGTAATTTTTATTAGTAATTGCTAATGCCAGCTAGGAGAATTTTATTACCTTGCCTGGGTTTGGAAATTTATTTATGGAAGCTGTGGTCACAGACTAGTAGAGGTTTTGTGGGTGGGTTTTTTTTTGACACTTCAGTCCAAAGTAATTATTGGTTAGGCTTGGTGTGAAATACCAACTTTTTTTTTTTTTTTTCCTAAGTCATTTTAGTACTTGGAGATTTCTGGGCTTGAAATAACATCTGCACACACACACACACACACACACACACACACACACACACATCTATCAGACATTTTATTTTCAGCAGAAATCCCTTGGAAAACCAAACTGGGAAATGGCTACTGGCATGTAAAGACAGCTGTGTTTCACACTGGGTACAGCAGCCTTGTGTTGATGTGGCTGAAGAAGGCAGTGGCACAGATCAGTGTCACGGTGCTTGGGAAGCTTTCACATGTCTGCTTGCAGTCATGACCTGGTTCATGCAGCAGAACCTGATGCTCCAAGCCAAGGGGTTGTATTTAGATACATAAAAGTATGTAAATATAGTGAATATATCCTTTGGCTTCTACTGTTCCTTAAATCCTATTCTAACACCCATGAAATGAAGCAGTCTGCTGCAGCTTGAGTTTTGTGCTGGATCTCTTAAACGTGCTCAAAACCAGTGGGGCACAATAGCAATGCTGCAGCTGAGCATGGATTGATTTTAACAGGACTTGGTGATTTATTGCATCAGGTGGAACAGCAGGGTACAAGGTAGCATGCTATGATTAGATCTAAGCAACATAACTCAGTGTGATGTCTGACATGTCAAGAGGGGAAGGCATTCATTTTTCTGGTCAGCCAGTATTAATTCCCCTACCTGATGTCCAGCATAATTTTTTCAAAGAATCAGAAGAATGGGGGAAAGTTTACAAGGAGAGATAAATGTAGTTTTTCTGACCAAAGAATGTCATGAACAGAACGATTTATAATAGATGGATAATAATCTAAGTTTATATCTGGCTGTTTTAGCTGTAACTAGCAGTTAGATGGAATCCTTCAAGACCAAATCATCCCTAATCCTAGTTCAGAGCTTCTGTTCTTACAGCCCATCTGTTCACATGACAAATTTGTCAAATTTCAGAAGACTGTTGCTCTGTAATTTTACCATACCCCAAAAATGCTGCTGCATAAATAAATCAAAGTGAAAACTGAGGAACTTTGGCTTGGGATAAAATATTTTGCCCATTATATCTTCAGATTTTTTTTTTAAATTATCAATTATTTCATGATAACTCTGATATATTTATTTTTGTCTCTGGTAAGGAAGACTCATTAATTTACTAAATTTTTTTCTCGCCAAATCTTTTTGTTCCAAACCATTTGCATAAGATTTTGCTAGTCTGTGCCTCCAACTCTAAAAGGTGAGACACCTGAATTAATCCAGACAAAAAAATCAAGGAATTCCTCAGATAAGAGATTATGCCCACTAAGCTAGTTAATTAGGACAGCTTTGTATTTAATTTATTTGGGTTTTTTTCATCTTTTTTTTTGCCATGACAGAGGTTCTGGTACCAGGAAAATGCCAGCAGAATTGCAAGGATGTTTTGTGTAGTAGACCTGTGTGTGGTGGGGACTGGGCAAGGCTGGGCTCTGCACGCAGAGCTGGCTGTGCAGCCCAGCACCAACGTGGGCTGTGCAGCTCCAGCTGAAGTGGGAGCATGGGGATGCATTTCCTGCCTCCTGCACCTCGGGTAGCTCTTCTCTCTGTGCTGCTGCTGGGGATAAGGTGGAGCTGTAGATGTTTCTGCACCTTAACAGCATCTCTGATTTCTACATTGCATCCTTCTGCAACCTTTGGCACAGCCTCAGAGCCACCAAAGGCTGCAAAGGATTTGAGTGAATCCATGCTGAAAGCTCCTTGTTTTCAACCTGCCACAGAAACACTTGGAGAAGGACGATGAGAGGCTCTGCTTTTCAGTGGCAGGGTAGAATTTCCCTTCTTGCACTGTCGTTTGCATATCTCATCCTTAAATCATCTTGTCCTTAAATTCAATCCAGGGTTAAACAATGATCCAGGTTCAGCAGTTCCTCACTCATAGGAATGAGCTTTATCCCAGCCTTCTGGGATATCCCTAACTTTCTCCCACATGGGAGTTCTGGGGAAGAACCTCTTAGACCTTCCCACCTTCTTGAGGCACAAGAGAGCTTCCACCATGTGGAAATGTATAAAGGCTAATGAAAAACTTCTCTTAATGAGAATCTGAGGGAAGAACTTCCACAGCATGGCCAAGATGAAGCTTATTAACTGACAAAACAAAATATCTCTTTAATGATCCTTTTCTTAATATTATCCCTTGGGCAATTTCTGAATTATTTCTGGTTTTTGTTTTTTCTCTGGCCAAATAAGAGCTAAGAAGAGTAAAAGCCCTTTAAGAAATTCTGGTAACAAATGAAGTTATTTGTTTTGTGGCTGAATAAAATACTGCATTGTCCTGAAACTTGTGAGGTTATCAATATCTTAGAAGGCATCAGGAATTATCAATTTGAGCACTTTCAGGTTTTTTTTTTCCAGGAAAGGATGTTGGTGACAAAGAGAACAAGTGGGTGAGGGGAGTTGGTGTGATGTAGTTGCTAACCTCTGAAAAGTTATTTTGATGGGTCTCATGAGATCCATCTCAGTTTTGTTCTTTGCTGGTTATGCCATTCTGTGAATGTGTGCAAAGAAGGTTTTAAAGAGGAAGGAAGCCTAATTGCTGGGATAAGTAATGTTTTGGTGTCCCATTTTAAGGCCACCAGAATTTAATATTCAAGTAAGATGTAATTAATAATAGGTGTTCATTTAGAATAGGATTTTCTCAGCTAGTCATTGCAGATTATTTGTTTTACTGAGGAAAAAGTTCTCCATGGAAAGAGACCCAGGCTGCCTCTGAAGAGAGGTAATGAGGTGGTACATGGAAGTGTATTCCTGAGGTGTCCATCCTGCCCACTGACACCTGCACGCATTTGCTGCGTGCTGTCTTGATCAACTGAGCTGATGAAAATTCCCTGCACCATTTCAAAAGTAAATGACTGTATGTAGGTCATTTGTCCATGCCACTGAAATTGTATTCTCAGTAGTGCATTAGTGTGTCAGGGTGCATCATATAGAAATGATTCTTAGAGCCAGCAACCCTCATTTAGAGTGCATCTAGTACCAGACTATGTGAGCAATATCAGAACTTCAGGTTCTTCTGTGGTCATAGAAGATTCAGTGTTTGATTACAGAGTTCAGGGAAGACATTTCATCAGTGTGTTTCTGCTGCTTTGCATGTGAGGGATGAGAATGTGCTCTCTGTTTTGAAGGTCTTTCCTAGACACCCCCTGCCAGCCAGCTCTAGACCTGTGGTCCCCATTTAGCACCAGCCCCTTCAAATGCACAGCTCTGCTCCAGCAATTTTTGGCTTATTTTGTGCAGTGGTCTGTATTCTGAAGTGACTCCTTGCTTTGTGTGCTAAAAATACCCATGGCCTCAGGGTGTGCAGGTGTTCCAGGTGCTGTTCCAGTGTCTCTCTCTGCTGCCTGGTGGGATCTGAAGCAGCTGGTGGCTTATGCTATAACCCACACCCTGTGCTCCACCTGCATTGCCAGCAGCCAGCTGGGCTTTCTTCTACCAGAACCTGATCTTTGCATGTTAGTGCAGCAGCATGACCCTAATTCCTGCACCATGATTGAATCTGTAGAAAATCTTGAGTCTGTTCCTCTTTTGCCCCTCTCTCCCTCTACTGCTGCTATCTGTTTCTATTTCTATTTTCCTGCTTCTTTAAAAGAAGTTTTAACACATAATGTTCACAAGAAGGTAACATCCAAGAGCTATTTCACTGACAACCAGTGAAAAGTAGAAGCAGTGTGTGTTAATTTGCTAATGTTTGTTGGAAAAAAAACTCCAATTAACTTCTAAAAGTTTGGCTCCAAAAGAGATTGGACCTTTGTGTCTTAGGATGACTATATCAGCTAAACCTTGTGACAAAATCTTAGGAGTGGCCTAATTTCTACTATTACCATGATTAGATACAATTGCTGTGGTGTAGAATGGAGTCCAGTGTTTGCCACAGGCATTTTTCTGACTGCAACTGAGCTGTCTGTTGATAAACTTTGGCATATTAATTAATCACAGTGATTTGATGGCAAGCAATTTTCACTTCATGTATTTTATGGCTATTGTTCACTCAGCCATTCTTATTTGAGTATTTTCTTGTTCAGATCTTGACAGGCTACCTGGATCAATGAACATATTTAATGCTTGTTCATTTACTGTTTGAATAAAGCCACACCTGCCACAGCTTTTAGCTGGCAAAGTGATATTGTTCAGAGATATTATGTTTTGTCACTCTGTCAAGAGACGTTCTTAAAAAGGACACAATTTCTGTGCTAGAAATGTGTTCTTATGACTAAATTCTTCTGTTTGTGTGTAGTTCATTGGGACAGGAGCATGAAACTGAACTCTTATAACAAAAATATCTGTCAGTATTTAATTGTTACAGCAAATAGGTGGAGAAAATAGTTGGGTGGGATTTTTTCTTTTTTTCTTTTCTTTTTTTTTTTTTTTCCCTCTGGAAACCATGGCTAAATCATTTTGAATGGATTTATGACTCATTTTTCTTCTGTGGGCATTCTTATGGCAGCAATATGGTCTCAGCACAGTGTTAAAATGCCCATATTGAACGAAGGAGAAATAAAAACACCACTTGCAAAAGCAGATTCATGTGAAAGAAGTGAAGAATAATCCTGACTTCCAGGGGGGTTGGAGCTCAAGACTTCACAACTTGTTTTTTTTTAAATAAATGCAGCCCTCCCACTGTTTTTCCTTCTTCTCATTTCCTTATTCTTGAGCTTCCTTTTCAGGGGCTAATCTAGGCCAAAGAAGAGAGAGGTATTAAGAGAATAGGGATCTGATTTATCCATCTTTTTAATAATCTCTTTAATTACCATGACTGCTTATACATTTTAGCTGAAAACTGCACCAAGTAATTTGGCTTTTGCATCACGCTGGCTGATATTGACTGTTCATGCAGCAGCTTGAAGAAGTTTATGGTAAAGGACAGCCATTAACTTGTCAGTGAGGAATGGCCTCATGTATAAATGTAGATGTATAAACTCAACACACCTTCAGCTCGGCTTTCAAATGCTCCACTGGAATAATGCCTGAAAAACTAACAAAAGTGTTTAGCCATGAATAAATTGTGATGTATGGATCTTCTATCAACCTGCTTGTGCCTTTCTGAAATGAAGCAATTATGTAAAAAAATGATACTAGGTGCACAGATTCTTTTCTGTAGGAATTTCTTATTGATTTCGCTAAGACTTTCTGTCATCTGGAAGAAACTGAGGCTCTTCATTTGGCAAATATGAACACATTATTAAAGAAAAAGAATCCACTCCACTAATGTGGGTGCATTTCCAGTCATCTGCCAACACTGACAAATTGAGCCAATATTATCAAAAATAGCACTTCTCTCTCTCTCTTTTTTTTTTTTTCCCAGATGCTCCAAAGCAATTACTGTGAAAGCTCTTCTTGGTAATGAGCATTATCCCTGTTTCAGAAATGGAGAAATCAAAGTTACAGTAAAATCTAACCAAGGGTAGAAATTAAATATCAAAAATTAGAGGAAAAATCCCATGGTTATTGAAGATTTTTGGATTCCCTCACCAGAACAGTGCATATTCTTTGATTACATGGCCTGGATGCCCTTGCACAAAATTAAATAAGTCTTTAATGAGTATTGTAGTAGTGTCAGCCTCTGCTCTTACTCTACTTGCTTCAAAATTATACTGGTCTTCCACTCCAAACAATCTGGGGATGTGAGAGAGCTGTGTCCTCTTTGCCAGCGTTAAATTAGGGTTTGATTAGAAGATGCACACAGCATTTCTTAGGGAAGAGTGCAAGTTTTCGAGTTCCACAGAGATAGTGAAGTGTGTTTAAGTGTTAAACTGTTGGTACCTTGATTCACCTTCTGCCCTAAGCACTTGGGTAGGAGTGTGGAACTCAAAGGTTTCAATGTGACCATCTTGGGAGGATTTCTTCAGCAGTTTGGATTCATGTTTGGATTGTTCCTCACCATGAGGGCCATGTCAGTTTTCAGACAGAAGCTTGTCCAGGCATTACTTGTGCAAAGCAGGAACAAGCCAGTCATTATGACACTCTAAATCAATATGGGGACTGTGATGACTTAATCCAATGCAAGAATGGGATTTCTCAATCTCTGGAAACTGTTGAAAGTGCTGCTTCAGCTGAGCTACCTGCAATTGTTAGGTACTGCATGTCTGAGGATTTCTCCTCATGTGTAAGCATATTCCAGATCTCCACAAACAGAGAAACCTGGCATTCAACCCCGAGCTGGAAATGGGTCTAGTGTGGGCCAGTTTCTCATTGCTTTTACTTCACAAAGTTTTTTAGTTTAGTACACCTGTGCTGTACCTCACAGAACAGATGAGATACCCTGTCATGCTGTGTCCCAAACACAGACTAGAAAGACAGACTATGCTCCCAGTGATGCCTTAAGGAGCTGGAGCAGAGGCTGGATGGAGTTCAGAGGAATAAAGTGGATATTTATTGAGGACCCTTGCAAGGCCACACCCTGGCAGTACCAGAGCCACAGTCGTGGCTCTGCCCGGATGGCTCCAAGGTGGAAGCAGAAGAGCTTGGTCATGAGAGCTCACATTTTTATGTTTTAGTCCATTTGCATACAGGAGCCAACTGTCCAATTAAGAGCTTCAAATTATGAAGTTTCATCCTCCTTGCTTGCCCGCCCTCCTCTTTTCACGTTGTTTATGCTTTGGGCCTGAAGTTTGAAGAGATTTGTCCTTGAGTCTCCAGCTAGAACAGGATTGTTTGTCTTCACCACCCTGTGAAAAGATCCCAGTAACACTTAATATAAAGCTAAAGCTGCACACCAAAACAGAACAGAAAAACTTAAAACCTAAGGTATCACCAGGAGACTGGGTTCTGTGTGGAAATCAAGTGAAAATTGGTAGGGAAGGAAGCACAGGGGGGCAAAAGAGTTAATATTGGTCAGACTGAGAGGGAGTGGTATTAGCAGTGGCTGAACAGTTGTTGTCTTTATTTGATTATTAAGCTTAAAATGAAAAAAATGTTTTGGAAAAGAAAGGGATTATTAATTCTGTCTGGCTTTTGTTTTTCCTTATCTCTGTGAAAATATTTTCAAAAATATTTTTAGTAAACAGAAAAACCCTTTGGAGCAGATTGCTGCAGATGGTTTTGCTTAACAAGCTGCATCTGTCTGAAGATTACTAGTACTATTAAGTTGCCCTTTATTCAACTGATCTTTTGAGATGGAAGCTCATGTGTGATAATATTGACATATGTTGGTATTAATAAGTTATCATCAATATAAATAGTCAGGATTGTATCCATGCCTAGGGAAAGGAGCAGCACACGAGGCAGGGGTATTAGCCAAGGGCCAGTGGAGTCCGGGCATTGGGTCAGAGCGTGGTGCCTTGCCCCAGGAGCTGTCTGCCTGCACATCCTCAGCAAACGTCACTCCAGCAGTGGGGACACTTCCCAGCCTGGCTGCCAGCCAGGCCGTGTCCAGAGCAGGGCATGTCCCTGCCCTGCTGCCACAGGAGCTGCTGAGGGATTCCTGAGCTGCTTTCCTCTCTGCTTGCTCCTTACTCTGCTCATGGGAGTCTGCCCTATGCTGGTGTTCAGGCCCTTTTTTTGCTTTGTGCTTGTTCTCTGCATCACTCTGAGTTTCACAACACAGGTGATATAGTTGCAATAGAGCTATTATTTCTGTCAATATAGCACAGTGTTTTTATAACACCTTTTTGTGACTAAGACACCAAAACCCTGACAGAGTAAAAGAAAAAGTTGATTTTTTTCCTCAGTAAATTTCTTCTTAAATACATACTAAAATCTATAAAGTTCTCTGGAATTCGATCTTAAATTGCAGAGGTATTTTTATAGGCCAGCATCATTATTTCGAATGTTGTTTGCCTATTCAAGATTGTGCTTCATATGTAGTAAAACACAGGGCAAAAGTGATAGACACAAAAGGCTGAACATAATAGAAAATAGTTTATCGGGGAGGGAAATTCACCATTAAACCAATTCATTTAAAGATATGGTGGATTTATCCCATGTTCCTTGTAAAGTACTATTAAAGTAAAAAAGAGAAGCAGAATTTACGGGTTGAAGTTTTACTGTCTGTTCCTTGTCAGCGGTCAGAACAGATTTAGATATTAATCACTGCAGACTGTAAAATTAATGATTTTAAGTGTGAATCAGAGTGGTAAACTTCTGCAAATTTAGTTTCAAGGATGGGCTGTTGAGACTTGTTGAAGATTATTGAAAATCTCTATGCCTTCTGGCATTACCCTTGGGCAGATCTATTTCATAAAATCTCTTCAGCTTGTTGACTTATTTTAAAAGCAGAGACATAGAAAGGGTCAGGAGAAATAGAAGAAATAGTCCCTTAACTAAGTTAGTTTGGTTTATATAATAAAAATGAAACTGAAAAACCTTTCCAGGGAAGTTGAGCTAGTAGACAGATCCCTAAGGGGTCTGAAATAGTTGCAGGTTGCTGATCTGCTGGCAGTGTCTGGTGTCGAGGCAGTTCCTGTCACTGTAAGCACAAATTAAACAACCACACTGCTGTTAATGTAGCCTCGAGGTTCAATATTTCTGATGCAGCAGCTTTTCACAGGGGATGACTCAGAGGATTCAAGTAATCCACATTTTTATTCCACTTACAGACTGAGGGGCATTATCAGATGTACAAACCAGCTGCCTTTCAGTGCATTGAAATCCTGCTTTAGAAGAAATGACTGGGCCATGCTAACCCAGCTTGGGTAAGGACATGTGCTTTGAGGAACAGAATCACAGCGTCTGGAGGATCCTGCTGTGTGCAGGAATGGCTAAGAAAGACAAAATACAACTTGATGTTTCCTTGAGCCACCCTTCCCTGCAGGAATGTTCAGCACTCTCCTGGACAGAGTTGACTGGAGGTAATAGAAAGGACTAGAAAGGTGCAAGCAGTAGAATTGCAGTGTCAGAGCTCTGCCATGGATCAATGTGGGGCCTGGCCAGTGAGGTGCCTCCATCTCAGCACACCCCTCTGCAAAGAACTACTCATTCTCCATCACTAACTTCTAGGAGAACATCATATTAAACAAAGAAAAGCTAAATATTTATTTCTAACTTTCCTTCTCACTGTAAGAGGGAGTATATTTCTTGTTTCATGATGGACATATCTGAAATTGTAGATTATTAGGTGATATTAGAAAGGATTCATTTTTTCAGCACTAGTCTCAGCTTTGCAAAATGGTTAAGTGGATATTTTTAAAACAGTGGAAAAAATTTGATATATTTAATATATTTATTTTATTTAAGTATATACCTCCACAAAGGTGTGTGTGGCTTTGTTGGCTGCAGTGAAGCACTTGGAGCTCATCAACTAAGTACAATCTGGTGGCAAAGTCATTCTCTCCTAGAGGAGTGGAGCAGTACCTTTAGACTCTGTGAGGAGAGGGGATGACAGTGAGAAGTAACAGAAATATGTGGTGCTCAGCACTGATAGTACAATGGAGATATTTCTAGGCTAAAGATCTGTAATTCATGGAGGCTTAAGGGGAAATCCTGACCATATTGCAATCAGTGTTTTTCAAATTAGGATGGGTTTTAAATTTTAAAACAAGAAAAGCAACGTATCTCCACCAAACAGTTTAAATTAAATTATTCCCATTTAAAACTGCTACTGCAATCTTCAGATCCTGGCTGATTCTTAATTCAAGGAATTGTAGCATTTTGAAAAGGGTGAGTGCCTTTGCAGATGATATCACTGTAGATGGTTTCTGAGCTGCTGCATATCCTCTATAGTCCTTGGGTAGATTTCAGCAGATATAAGTTCTTTTTATGGTTTATGAATGTTGGTATTCTTTATATTCAGGAAAAAAATAGCTGAGGGAGAATCTTTGTCCACTCTACAATTGCTTCTTATCATCTGTTTTCATCCTGAACCTTGTGACATCAATCAAATGAAAAATAAAAATCACTTTTTCCCTGAGCTGTTAACAAGTGCCATGAAGATGGATGTACAGATACAGATTTGAACATGACTGGCATGGGAATCTTCAGGGGGAAGCATCACGGGTCAGAGGATTGGCAGTGCCAGGAGCAGCCTCAGTTCAGAAATGAGGAAGGCCTATATTCTGCTTTTAAAAAGGAAAAAAATCCATAGTGAGAGCAAACAATGATTGAGTTGTGGATGCCTTTTCTGTGGTGCAGTGAAAATCTGTGTGTGACCATGTGAGACCTGTTTAGGAAAGGGGCCTGCTGAGACAGTGACTGCAACAGGGGCTTGAGTTGTTGTGTTATGCTGATCTGGCTCATTGATTAGCAATTAGATCTTTCTATTGATGAGGAATCTGGAAAAAGAAACCCTCAGCTTTGTTGCAGCCTGCATGGTTGGGTACCTGGATATTGCTGCTCTGCCAGCAATAGATATTAATGTGCCAAATTATTGGTGAAACGGGGCAGTGCAGTAATAATTGCATCTCAGGATTCCCAAAATATGCTTTTGTGTTTTGTTGCTGTCCAGAAACATCCAAGATCACATTATTTAGGTGACTAAGTGGAGCAAAAAAATGCTGAAGTTGGCACAGAGTCAGGCTGTTCACAAGCAAGAGGGAATTAAGGCACAGTTATAATTGGTATGGGACACCTGGTAATGCTCCCAAATATTCTTTCTTTTTCCCTTCAGCTGCAAACTTCCTGTTCCTCTTTGTAATGGTCACTGCAAAAACTCAAAGCAGTGCTGAGAACAGTTGATGATTTTTTACTCTTTTTGCCTGGTGAGTATTTATTAGTTGGTATAAGAGGAACATGTTTGGTATAAAACAGGTATGGAAGAAGACCTTAGACTGGAATTCTAACTGGTACTAAAGAATGTACCTAAATGGTACTAAAGAATGTAGCTAAAGAAACCTCTCTGATGCCAGATACTATTTGGGTACTGAAGCATGCTATAATTTGAAATGCATACTAATTTTTTTCCCCCCACTTCTACTAAGCAAATATTTGTGGTGAATCCAGCAGTGGATGTAGAAACACCATGTGGAAATAGCATGTTTTTAGGAGAACATTTTCTGATTTCTCCTGAGTCTTACATCATTTTTAAGACTAAGGGAGCAGACAGGTCCTATTGAAAAGGTGTTTGTACCTAAACTGAGCAAAAATAAATCAGGTTCATGTAGCTCTAGATTGACTATTCAGTATTTGACTCACTGGAAAGCTTTGCCTCAACTTTGATTGAGCATATTCCATAAAGTGCATTGCTTGAATGGTTGTCAGCTTTTTCATGGCAACTTGATGTCAGTCGTTATCAACTGCATTGCCAAAAATGGACTTTAATTTTAATATCACTGTGATGAAGATGGGAAAAAATATTAATGTATCATAGTAATTAATGCTTGGCATCATTTATCTGTAGACAAGAGCTGTAATGTTTATCTATGGAAATAGTTTTAAACTACAGTTTTCTAGTGTCATCACTTATCACTTGTCCTTTGCTGACAGATTCTGTGGTTTCATCTGGGGTTTGTCAATAGTGGGAGTTCTGGTCCAAGAGTTTGAGTGTGAAGCAGATGACACAATTTGCACAAGTGAATTTTAAAACTCATGTTTGTTGGAGGAATTATCTTAAATAGGGATCATTTGGCTTATCCTCATAAGGCTTTTCTTATTATGAAATCTATAAAAAATAACCTGGTGTAGTTATATAGTTTCCAGCATCCAATGTTATATTTGTCATTTCAGAGATAAAATCTTCTGAAAGGACTCTCTGAAACTTAGCTTGGCTTCAGATTTCGTATCTTTTGATGTTTCATATCTAAAAATGTAAGCTTTTTTGCTTTAGCAATTACAGGCACTCTGCTGTCATCTTGGATATAGTTGTCTCTACCTTGTCTATAGGAACAAGATTTCTGTACCTAAAATATTATTTTAGGAGTTACTTCACATCCACTTCAGAGTAACTGAGAAGGAATTTGATTTGTGAGCCTTAAAATTAAGGGAAAGAAAAGGACCAAGGGTCCAATTAGAAACTGCAGATTCTATTTAGAAGCATATTCACAACTTATCTATATACAGTAATTATCATCACAACATTTTAACTAATCACAACTTTAAGAAATTTGTTTGTACAATGACCCTATAATTAAGGAAAGTTTTTTCATGTAAACCTAAAATTAAGTTGTATATTAGAACAGACAGGTCACTGTTCATTGGAGACACCAAACTCTCTAATATGTACTGAATTCAAAAGGCTCTTGATCAAGATCATGCCCTGAGTCTGTAGAAGGGTAAATAAATTCCAGTTCCCACTCCTGCAGTGTCCATATTCATGTGCCTCTAGAGAATGGGATATTTCTGAATACTGTTTCAAATGCATATGCAAATTGAAATGAAATTAAATCAACTTTTAGGATCTGAATTTCTTAAATTGAATGGTTAGAAAAACACATGTATTCATCTGGATCTTAGAAATAGCTTGTGAAATTAAGGTTATTGAATAATCTTATATTATCTTTGACCTTTGATGATAAAGAGGTTGTGGAAATTCTTAAGAATTTCAAGGATACATCTGAATTTGCAATTATTCTGAGTCTTTTCAGCTCATGACCCCTTTCTGTGGAGCTACCTTCCCTTAAAAGACACCTTTTCAAGCTGACCAATGCAAACTTAGCAGCAGAGTATTTTGATCAGCTGATTTTTCTGCTTTCCTTCTATATTTTCTCCCCTTTCTTTTCTTCACACTATTTCTATTGTGGCGTCAGTGGCCAGTACTTACCTTGTCATATTCAGCACAACCACTTTTAGTTTTCTGGGCATTTTTAGCTCTGAACTACTCTCCTGTGCCTGTAAATTGACACATCATAAATAAATCAGGCTGTGATGTGAGTATGGGTATGATTTAAGTTGAATAGAGAGTCAATGTCATTGCAAAAAACAATGAAACAACCTGAAATCATATTCTGAGTATGGATTCGTCAAGCATTAGTAAATGCTAATAAATAATCCAAAGACAGTTTCTATTATATACCTTTGTTATTGATATATACACCCATATTACTAAAATATTTATAGAATGAAATGGGAAAATTTATTTGCTGCTCATCTTTCATCAAGAAGAAACTATCAATAAAAGAAAACACAAAGAAATTAAGAAAGCACATAAAAATAAAATAGCTCGGAGAAATTTTGTCCCTGCTAGATAATTCACCAGGCAGGCTGAGAAGAGTTTTGTCCCAAGTTTAAATCACTGAAAATTTGCCTGTTTAGTGGGAGGGAATTTCTCAGTGTGTGCCTGATCTGCTCACATTCACACAGAAGAGAATCAGAGCGGAATGGAGAGGGTTAAAAAGCTTTGTGCTGAGGAGTGTGTGCCCAGGGGGCTGTGCCAGCTCTGTGCCAGCCAGGCACACTGCAGCAGCACTGCTCAGCCCTGCCCGAGCTGGGACTTCAGGGAAATATCTTCCTAAATCAGCTTTTCTTCCTGCCCCACGAGCAGATTTGACTGATGGTTTCCCTTCTAGCGCAGAGAAAGCTGCTCCTCATCCTGCCTGAGCTGTGGGATCAGCACTGAGGCACTGCCCTGGGGGACACTCCTTCCGTTCAAAGGGCTGAGCTGGTTCAGAGCTCAGCCCCTGCTGCTCACCAAAGCTGCCTCGCATCATTGCAAACCTCCTGTGGTGGCAGAAAGAAAGAAATGGGTTGGAAGCAGGAAAGTGGCTTGGCATGGTGTAAGGGCAGGTGGGCAAGGGAATTTTACAGGAGTGGATGGGAGAAGGATGATGTTTCTGTGTGAAATGCTGTGACTGCACCATGGTTAATATTGGGAAACTGTTGCAGCAGTTTGAAGACCATATATTGCTTCTTCAGTCTTTGAAACTGGTTATGTGATGCAGCCAACAGGCAGCTTGGTGTCTTTTTCATGGCAAGGCCCATGAGAAGGGAATTGGTGTCTTACCAAACCTAAATCAAAGTTGTAGAAAGAATTAGTTTGGAAGGTACCACATGTAGTGTGGGATTTGACTGTTTCTAATTGGCAGAAACAGATCTTTTATCATTCCATGATTCCTTCTGGAATCTGTTGATATAAAGCAAGTGCAAAAATAAAAAGTCGTTTTGGAATATGTGTACCTTGGGTTAAATGGAATGGTTTTCTCCTGAAAAAAAGGACAGCCAACTGATAAAACAAGTTAATGTCTAGAACAGAAATGTAATTTCCAAGGTTTTTTTGAGGCATTTCACTCATTGACTCTGTCAATTGAGGGGGAAGACAAAGAAGGTGCACACCATATGTACTACATATTCATATTCTGGAATCCAGTGTGTCCTAGCCAGGTGGGCAAGTCAATGTCCTAAAAGCCACACCTGAACTCTGGACAGAAGTTCAATGATGAAATAAGGCATCTGTGTCTGGGGAGATTGAGCATCACCAGCTATGTATAATCTAAGCAGGTTGTCTGTGATAAGACACCACAGAGCTGACACAGCAAGCGCTGGTTTTGTGCCTTTCACTGAGAAAAATAGATAAACTTTTTCTGCTGGTCCCTCTAGGTTACTGTTTCTCAATACACCATGGAGGAGCTATTTGATTTCTAGTAATTTGTTCCTTCATGGGATGTAGATAGAAACTGAAAATCTAATAACATGGACCATGTTATCACCACGGTAATGAAATGTCTTGTCTCAATTTGTGAGCTTTTGTTTATCATTAAGAATTTCATTGCTTTACAGGGAACAGGTGAATCTGCTTGTATAGCTAAAGAGAAAATGAGGGCTGCTTTTTACATAATCCACTACAGATGTTATCTGGAATTTGCTTCAGAATACATTAATATGGCTTTTGTAAGCAGTCTTATAATTGGCAATATGTTTCAAATGCCTTGGATGTTGAACTTGGGCAGGAGAGGAAAAGTGATAGCACCATTTGCAGGAGTTGCTTTGTAAATTCAATCTGTGGTCAAACTTTGCATGCCCATAACTTTCAGGAAAAACAAATTAGAAAATGCAGTCCATCACTTTTCTGTGGAGGGTTATATGAGGCAGTTCAGGAAAATCACTGTACTGAATGCAGCAAGGTTTGAGATCAAGAGAGAAGGATAGAGGGAGTAAGAAGTGGCTTTGGTGCTTCAGGGAAATCTTGTTTTCTGCCAGTCCCTTTTGAAAATGCAGGAGCTGATGGGTGGCTTTGGGTGTGATGAGCCAAGCTGTCTTCAAGATGGAAAAGCTGGCTATAAATGGGAGAGGGTGATAAAGCCACAATGAGTCCCAGATGGAAGATGGAGGAGACAAGGCTCCCCTGTGATCACCCCAGACACCCTGTACTGCACACTGTGCAACCCCACCTGGTAATTCATGCTAAAATTAGTGTCTCATCTAGAGAGATGCTCAGTATTGAGTGAAAAACTTCAATAATTGTGGAAGTGCTGTAACAGGTAGGGTAAGGGTAGCACAGCAGAAGAAGTTAGAATTGACCTAAATTGAACTATTGAGTTTAGGAATCAATTCTGAACAGGAAAGCTGAAGGAAAAAAAAACCAAACAACAAAAAGAAAACATTTAGCCATGAATGTTATTTTAAAAACCCTGAGTTTTTAAAACCCCTGTGTTTACTATCAGTATCCTGCATGTCTGAATTTGATGTATTAAGTCTTCCTGTTTGTAGTGGGGTATGGGGTATTAAGCTCTGCTCCTGGGAGAATCTGAAATTTAAAGAAGGAACTAAGATAAATGGTGTAAGAAGGAAGTAGTTATCATCTTTGTAAGGGATGATCTTTCAAAAAATATCCATGAAATTATAAAATTAATCATTAGCTCTCCAATGACAGTTGATAATAGCATTGCTTTCATTGGACAGATTATGAAGATCTGCAAAAAGGAGATTTAATAGATATTATACAATTTCTAGCAGGTTAAAGGCTGCGTGAAAACCTTTTAATTATTAGAAATAATCTAGGCAAGCAACACCTCCTCCTCCCCATTTGTAGCACTGCTCAAGTGCCTACACAGTCCTATTCTTTTCTAGCCATTATGGACGTATTAGGTAAAGGTACACTTCAGAAATAGGAAGCTATATTTAAGGAATCGTGTCTCATTTCCCAGCTCTCTGTAGGTTTTCAAAGACAGCATTGCTTATATTTAGTAGCAGTTTTACTGAGAGAAAAGAAATACTTTTTTCAAGAGAGGTTGCCTTTGCAAAATGTTTTTCAAAATAATTTTCAGTCTTCAAGAAGATGTGCTAAGAATCCATAGCAGTGCCTTTGCAAAGGAGTGAACGATGGCTGGAAGGGGTCAAAGGCTAAGGCAGGTCAGGGAGTGAATTTGTTATGAAGTTTGCTTCTGTATTTCAAGTGGAGATGACGTGATTGAAGTGATTTCACCAATTCCTTTGCTGGTAGGAATTTGTACTGTTGTACTGAGCATTAAGAGGCTACTGGTGTCTGTGGACAGGCTGGCAGTTTCTCCCTAGGGACACCCTCTAGGGAGACAGCCCAAATATTATATAAGCTGCCTGTGTCTGTCCCACAGCAAGAACTGCAGGCAGAAAGCAGAAGGTGGTGGTCTAATTATTTGGCTCTGAGTTGAATCATGTGTGACACCAGCATGAGCTGACAGGAGGGTCCATCTGGTTCTCATCACTGGAGCCCTGGCTGATGGCAGCACAGACCCTTGAGGGCTGCCCCAAGAATGGGGGAGAAGGGTGGTGGAGATGCTCAGGGACTGGAGGATTGGATTTGCAATGAGCTGAGGGCCCAAAAGTGAAGTGGAAAGAAAATGAAGTGAAAATGCTAAGGGCTCTGAGCAGCTGGTGGAGACATAGGCACAAGGTTATTGCTCTTTGCTTTGGTTTGATACAAACAGCACAGTGATTTGGAACTGTAGCAGATCAGCTCTTAAGAAAAACATAGAGATCCATTTTCTGGTTCTTATTTGGGGTTTTATTTAATGTTGTTGAATTTATTTATTTCCTAACTTGGAGCAATCCACCAAAGGCCATATTGCAAATACTATTTTATTTTAAGAGGTTCTTTCTGAGAATTGCCTATTACAATGCTTTGCCTTTCACTTACAAAAAATGAGGAAGGAAAGGACTTGGACCACTTAGAATTCCTTATACAATCAATAGTGAGCCTTTGATATACAGTAAATATATTTATATAGTGCACCTGCAATAGATACACACACAGCACCATGGACAAAATATTCTGCCTGTGAAACACTCATATTTGGAGTCTACATGTAAGCTGTACTTGAGATTTCATTAACACAAGACAAGCAGTATTAATATAAAATAATATTATATTCCAGGGATGAAAGTAATGAAATTAACTCACCACATTATAACTTGGGATTGTAGTTCCTTCCTGAGGCTGCTGAGGAAGCAATTCATCTTTTTATTATTGCTGCAAGATAGAAACATTATCAGCTTTACATAGGTTAGTTAACACCTGGTGTGGAGGAATGCACAAGTTCTGAATTCTGATCATGTGCAAGTGATGATATTGGTATTCAGGAATATTCTCTGGAGTGGGTTTTTGTTACAGGCTGAATTTCATGTTGCAGTATTTAATCATTTATAGTATATGATTTCTTACACCATTGTTCCTTTCTTTTTAAGCTATGAAAGATAATTGTATCTCAAAGAAGGGACTTATCTCTCTTTATCTAGTCCTCTTTACTCTTCAAGAAAAATTATAATGTGGATTTCTGATGGCTGGTTTCAGGCAACAGATTATTTTAAATCCTAAATAGAGAAGAGATTTTAATTTCATTCCAAGAGCAGTCAGGATAAATTACTTGGGAGGGGAAAACCTCGATAAATGACATTTTTTTTTCCAAGGGTAATTATTTTGAGAATATCCAGGATAAGCAAAGATTTATTGACTGAGCAGAATAGAATTGCTCTGGGGTTTGGTTTTTTTTTTTTTTTTTTTTTTTTTTTTTTTGTATAAAAATATTTCTAAATTGGATATCTGTGAACATCTTCAAGGAAGACATCTATTCCTGTTAACAGAGTAATAATTTAAACTGTCTTTCACTCTGCCCTAAAATTGCCCCTGATGCAGCTCCATCTTTCACAGGATAAAATCCCAAGCAGCCCCCTCCCTGCTGCCTGGCTGGGGGAAGCAGTGCAAGCTGCCAGCAAGCACCCACCACTGCACCCTGCAACTCCTCAGCACTCCACAAACCCCCCACGGAACAGAAGAGAGGCAGAGAATCCTAAAATGACAGCATGGGCAGTTGTCTGGGTGCCATAGAAACTGCCACTGCAAGGAAGAGCTTTCCCTTCCTCGGCTTTGCCATTCAGATACTGAGAATGCAGAGACTTTATAGAGAAAAATAAAAGTGCCTGTGCGTTGTTTCCATGTCAGGTGATTGTCCACTTGCTGCAGTTTTCATTTGCTCCTTGTGTAGGACCAGCTTTGTGCAATTGACTGTAATGTCCGAAAATTGTGTCTCTGTTCTGTTGTGTGGTGAAGTTTCCTAGCAGAACCTCTCACAGTGTGTTCCTTCCCAGTGCTGGCCTGCAGGCAGTGAGTGCCTTGACTTTCATTGCTTTTCTCATCCTGAGAGGCAATGGGAGCTGCCTTAGTGCAAGCCCGCAGCGCCCGTGGGCTCTGTGCCCTCCTCTCTGCTGGCCCGTGCTGGTTGTGGCATTAGCAGGGCTGGAGAGGTCTCAGTGACACCAACCCTGGCTCCTGGCCCAGAGTGCCTTCAGCAGAAAGGTCTGGATGCAGTGGGACAACCAGCAAAGCCCCTCGACAACCTGGGAGCTGATCCCTCACAGAGATCTCTCAGCTGGGTGCAGGGAAGGCAGGAACGGCTCCAGGTGCTCAAACAGTTGCTGTGTGCAGCGAGTGTGTTTATTATGGGAAGGGTTCCCAGCTGTCCTCAGTGTGCTCCCACACCTACGCTGGGAAGGACATGCTAGAATCCAGGACACACTTCAACATGACAAATAGCTTCCCAAAAAAACTCACAGCATTTTGCTTCAGGTCAGCAAGCTCCTGCTTGGGTGGGGAAATCTTTAATTTGCTCTAGAATTGCCATACAGGCGACAGGCTTGTTGGACTTTGCCTTGCCTTTGCCTGATTTCCTTGGGCTGTTTGAATTAACCTACTCAGTGTTGGATGAGGGCTCACCAAGGAACGCTTTTTGCTGCAGTTGGTGGCTTTCCAGCTAAAAGCCTCCAGCAGTGGAGTTAATATGCAGTTGCTATATCAGGATGGTGGGAGGAGATGGACTGATCAACTCATGAAACATCTCAGATCTTGTTCTTTCAATGACTTGTTGTAATTTCCACAATGTGCAGATTTATTTTTTTAACTGAATATCCTAAACTAATTTTGAAAGGAAAGTTCTACCTATCTAGATTCCCTCCCACATTTCATTTAAATAAGTTATTCTTCACCTTTTGTTCCAGGCTGCTGTGCTCTGTTAAATGCTACTTCAGAAATGACTGCCTTTTACTGATGAGTGAAATAATCTCTGTGCAAAGTCTGGAAATTATTTTCAGTCAGGGAGGTATTTTAAGCTGCTTTGAAGCGAGAAGTGCAGGATAAGGGGGATAGGCAGTGTGTGGGACTATGAAGTTAGTATTATGAGTTTATTGGCTTCTGATATTTTGTGCTTCATGGAGTATTGAGAATGTCACTTACTATTGCCTTGTTTTTTCCAAAAAGATGTCACATTATTTTGCCACAAAACCTAAAAGAAGTTGAATGGAACAAATATGATCACGGAATCAGAAACCTATTTTTTATTAGCTCAGTGGGACAGGCATGGGCTGTTCCCTGTGTGATTTCCTTTGAACACACATCTCCTCAGATAAATCTAACAGGTTAAATTGGAGCAATGAGCAGACTATACCAACATCCCTCTCAGATATTTGTGGGGGTCGGGCAGTGCCATGTCTTTGAACATGACTGGTGCAAACATCTGATTCCCCAAATGCTAAGTGTGTGTGCTTCCTTTCCCATAGTAATCACACCTGGGGCCTTGCTCTGGTGTGTGACTGATTTTAGTCACTCCCCTGTGTGACACTCCCGTGGCTGTGGAGCCTCTGCCCAGGAGAGGGTTGGCTGCCCCACAGGTCAGAGCTGTGCTGACACCTGCCCTGCTGCCAGCTCTTCTCCTCTGCTGCTGGAGCTTCAGGACTTGCATTAGGAGTGGCAGAAACAGGGATTTCCTGGCGCTGCTGGTTTCTGCTGGGTCTGCTTGGTGACAATCCTGCCCTGAGGGCTGCTCCTGGGGGAATGGGGACAGGGAGAGCCACAGGCTGTGCGGGGTCCCAGTGGGTGTCACACAGCGATGGCACAGGTCTGTGTCCTGGGCTGGGCTCACAGCTCCAGTGCTGGCTCAGGCTGGTCCTGCTGTTCAGAGATTGAGCCACCACCCAGGGATTTGTACATCCGTGCTCGTGGAAAGTGATTTTGCAGCTCTTGTGTTACTAACTGTAATGCTGAGTGAAACACAGTGCAATTCACATGTTCCTTTGAAATCTACACTGTGCTTGCTCTGATCATGGTGTTTGTTTCCTTATCTGGTCCAGGCACATGCTGAAAGAAATACACAAAATTGGTCCCCCTGATAAAGCTGGTGTTCACAAAATTGTAATAAAATTAAAATGTAATCTCAATTTCTCCTTAATGCTCCTGTACCCTGTATGCCTTTAATCATCTGTAGTGTTTACTGCCAGTTCAATTATCAGGTATATTAAGTGAACCTAATGCTTTAATGTTTGTTACTGGCCTACTTTCAAAATCCCTTACACATGCAAGTTGTATACAATTTAAGTAAGAAATGCTTCGTGGAGTCATCACCAGTCTTACTTAGAGGAAGGGAATGCCATTCCCTTTATTTAACCTACCAGTCTGTACCTCCTGGGTACAATTCTTGGAGTTAAACCAACAGTTATCCAGTTTGTAGATTGCTGTTGCTCATTAGCTTTGCAAGTATGTCATAATGCTGGGTCTTCAGTCTTGCTCTAAGTAGTCTTACTGCTAGTGTTAGTCTTAGCCAGAATGCATATTAAAAAAAAAAAAAATTGGAGATTTGAATGGTGCGTCAGTGTCATTTTTACAGTACAGTGGACCAGAAGAATAACAGCCAGGCCTCTATTTTTTTTCTTTTTCTTTTATTTTTTTTCCTTTGAGTATTGCTACATATTTGTGCTAAAACAGAGGCAATTCATGTTTGATTTTGCTGCAAATATCTTGCATCTTTTCTTACTCTCCTATCGTTTCTGTGTCTGTTTTGTTTCGGGGCCTTGATTCTGTGTTTTAAGGTTTGACAACTACTAACCACACAGCATGTTGTAATAGCCTGTAGAAAGAGCCTTTTTGATTCATGTGTATCAAAGTGCATGACTAAACCCTCACTGTATATTTTGCTGGTGTCTGGTATTTAACTTCTTTATGCTTTAGTCACACATTAAGAAGTGATGCATTTATTTTCATAACTGAATTCAGCATTCTGGCTCTGCACTTTGTAGAAGGGAAGATAACGGAAGAAAGCAAACATTTCTATTGACTGGCTGTCATGTGTGATCTCCCAGTCAGAAGAATTTAGAGTTTTTTTGTTTAGAAGAGGAATGTTCAGAGGGAGGGAAAGAGAACTGCTGAAAGCAAAAATTGCAGCTATTTGCTACTCATTTCAAATCTTTGTCCTGCCTGGTATGAAGCTTAGAGAGATCTTTTGCTCTGCATGCATGAACTTGATTTAATGTCTGGATACATTATATTCTTGTCCTGGTTGTAAGCAGCTTAATGTAATTTTAGGGATTTTATTTAGGTAGAACTTTTGAATGGATGTCTATTTCCCTGGGTTGTATTATTTCTTGTCTTTTATATTTTTTTATTTGCTACGGTATTACCAAACTTTCGGTTCAGTTTTGGGACGTGAAAATATAATAGTAGTGACAATTATTCCTTTCATCCAGGGCTCTTGGAAATATCCTTTAGAAGTGCAGACATTTTTTTTTTTTTTTCTGTTTTGAAGTCAGTGAATCATCATTAGTAGCTGACATGTTGATTAACATCTACTTGTAGACCTTCTAAATACAGTTTTTGTTTTAGTGTGTAATTTGCTTTAAAGGAGTTCCAGGAGGTTCTGAACCAATAGGCAAAGCTGAAGGGATGGGACTGTGCCCTTTACTCAATTTGCCAGATTTTCTGGACATTCCCTAGGATTATCTCCCTGCAGTTGAAAGCTTTTTAGCTAAACCTCCTCAGACTCTTGTAGAGAAGAACTCTGACTTGAAGAGCAAATGGTAGGTCAGGAGCATCCCAGCTTTGGGGTCAGATAGAATAATTTCTGTAGCAGTGGGTCCTACTGTTGGATACACAAAAAAGTGCCAGCAGGGAAACCAGAAACATGAATTACCATGGAGATGAACACAAACTGGGTAGAGGCGCTTTCAGCAAAACTGTCTCCTTGGCAAATTCATTGAAATGAAAACTTTTTGTGGAAACATATCAGTTGACAGGAGGAAAATCTTGGAACAGATGCTAGCTTAGAGCCCAGGATATTCAAACTGAGCCATGAGGGAACCAAATTCATGTCTTTACCCTGAATAACGTCTCCAAACCCTGCTCTTTTTGTCTTTGGCTTCCTTTTCCTCTAAGTAAAAAAATGTTGAAAGCTTTTGAATTTTTTACATCTTGGGTGGAGCTCATGTTTCCTGATCCAGATCATCACCTTGGGAATAGTGACAGAAAACCTCATTTTGTCAGTCTTTCATTAAAGGAAGCAAGCCCTGTTTGCCATGTAACAGCAGGTAAATAACTTAATGCAGTTTCTTTGATTTGCATTATTGCTACCAATAATTGTTTTAGTCAGGCTTTTGTGGGGATGGCTGAAAAATCAATTTCTATCTGCTTAGAGGTTTTACGAATATTGCTTCCCTCTGAGGCAGAGCACAGGAAATTGTATTAAACACAAACAGCAGAGTACCAAGGCTCGTTCTGGAAGTGAATATGAAACTTAGGAGTGGAGGAAGCTGTAGATTTGTCTTTGTTGCATAGCTCAGATGAAAGAAAACAGATGAGGCAGAAAGGGAATTGTTTTGGAGAAAAAAGTCTTGAAGACTGGGAAGAAAAAGTAAACCCCATGGTTTGGGATAATCCTCAAAAAGTTTCCAGTCTTTTGGGTGAGTAGTTGAAATGAACTGATTTTTCAGAGGCTTTTCAGATTCAACTCAAGCTATTGGAATGTCAGACGAAGAGAAGAAAATTTTCTTTCACCCAGGAGGATAACTTCGAAAAGTAGTAGAAAGCTCTTGCATTCATCCATCCTCAGAGAGCAATGAGCTGAGCAGTCCTGGCAGGAGTGAACGTGGTAAGGAGCTGCTGTAGAAATCCAGGGGCAAAGATATTTACAGTTTTGTGGAGCTGAGGAAGCCTGCAACCTTAGAGAGCTCTGAGTGTTCCATCATCAAGACCTTTTACAGCTCTTAGGAGTGCAGGGCTGCAGGAGTTTTGTCCTCTTGCCATGCTCCAGGAAGGCACAGGCTGGAAAAAAAAAAAAAAAAAAAAAAGAAAAAAGCCCTGTGGCAGCTGATATCTTGCATTTAATCTGCGATATAGCAGTGAAACAACAGTGCTGGATACAGATACAGACCCCTTTGGGATGGTAAATAGCTTTTCTCTGTCCTTCCTGGAGATGATGTCTTCAAGGAAGAAGTGGGCAGATGTCCTGCCAAGGGAGCCAGGGAAGTGCAGCTCAGGTCAAAGGCAGAAGGAACTAAACCCCACTGTTGTATTCCTTGGCCTTGACTGCTTCTTGAGTAAAGGCAGCGTACAGAGAGGAGATATTAACTGAAAATTGAATCTCCTAAGAAAATGCCTTCAATTTGTTCAGCTACATTACTGCACTGTTGGCTTGTTCTGTAGAATGCTAAAGAGGAGATGGTTTTGTTCTAATTTTTTTTTTTTTTTTAAGAAGAGAAAATGTAGCAATCTGCATGGCTTTGGGCTGAGTGCTAGCCAAGGTCAGGTGAATGAAAGTGAGCCTCTCCTCTTCTGAACACATGTCAATTAAATATATCATTTCAAGAGAGCTGAAATCTTCCCCTAGGAAGAAAATCTTTATTTTCATACCTTTTAAACCTGGATTTTGACTGTCACTTTGAAAATGGCATTCTTCAGTAAAATATGAATGAATAATGAAAAAAAATTGGAAGCTTTTTGTCCCATCCTCCTTCACAACACAAAGACACAACCAGAAATACTTTAGTTTGAGGCCTAAACAAACATTTTTAGTTAAGAGCCAAATAATGCTTTTCTGTTTTTTCCTCAAATGAATATTATGGAAAAGATTGCTGTATTTTCAATAATTTCAATCTTTCCTCTTTCCTCTTTCATTTTGTTTTAAGATGAACTGCCATATAAAATAAATCACAGTTCAATCAACTCTCACTCCCAAGTTTTAAGGTTAGCTGGGAGACATTTTATTGTCAAGTAAGTCTCTATGCTCACTAAGTTCTTTGGAAATAGGCATTGATGTTCTCATTGGACTGTTACTTCAGACATGCAGCACCATTTGAAATAAATAATCCCAATAACTGAAAAGCAGAATTCATTGTATACAAGGAAATAAAAAAGAAGCTATGAGATGAAGCATCCAGATTTGATGTGGGATTCATTTCATCTCTTTGTGGAAGAAGATTTGAGCTCTGTTGGTTGCAGTGGGTTTTGTTGCAAAAACCAGCCTCTGGCATCATCCTATGAGTTTGCTTTGGAGCTGGCTCCTATGAGTTTGCTTTTGTGTGTGGCTCCCTCATGTCCTGGAAAGGCTGCTGCTCATGGCTCAGCATGTGATGCAGTGGGGCTCTCTGCTCCAGCCAGCCCTGTGCTTTGGCAATATTTGTAGAAATTCGGTGCCTTGAGACTTCTGCTGGATTTGGTGACACGAACAACTGGTTTCATATCAAGGGAAGCACACAACTTGTTTAAGAAAATAGGCAGCTACCTCCAAATTGAGGAATATTGATTTTGGAAAGTGGTAAATATAAGTGCATGCTGAATAACGTGGGAGTGAAAACTGTGCAGTTAAAAGGAAAAAAGCTCTGGGGCTGACCACCTCCTGGTAGGAATAGAAGTCGCTGTATTACTTTTAATCATTTTTTCAACAACCCTCTTTCTTCCTCTCTGCAAGATTCCCAGGAAGACTAGTTTCCAGCTTTGACACTTATTGCTAGATGTATTAAATTAAGCAGTAAATCCACCCCTGAGAATTTACCATTTGTCTAGCTTTGTGCAGCAGGTGGAATTTCACTGGGCAGATTTGATGCCAGTTTTCCTTCCAGGACCATTTTGAAATGTGTGCCTTTTCAGTCAGCAGTGTTCCTATTTTCCCCTTGGCGAGGCATATGTCTCACTAAAGAGCCTGTTTGGAGGTTGTTGGTTTAGACAGTTCTTTGCTTTTAGGTTTGGTTTTTTACTTACTTATCTGTCCTTTTTCAAAAAGCCACTGAAATTCTGGGCTAAAGTCAAGGCTTTGCTTCCCTGGCTACCCCACCTAGGAGGAGATGAGCCTTTCAGGGAGGTGAGCATTGCAGATGTGATCTGAGCACTGTCAGGACTGCAGTGTGTTTCTCTGGCTGCTCTTTGCCTAGAGAAGCCTACAGCAGTATCTCTATATTTATGCTCTTGTGTGCATATGTTTGAGTGAGTGGTAGGAGGAAAAAATTCCCTAAGACTGCTCACATCCCTTCCCCTGGAGAGGAGTGATGGCAGATGTTCCTTATTTGTCCTACTGGAAGGGCTGAGCTAACTGTGGGCACTGAAACTTCTCATTGCCATGGTAATGAATGTCTTCTAGAAAATGTGATTCCAAATAGTTGGAGAGTGCCTTTTATTTAGATTTCCTGGAAAGGTTTTACTAAGCAGATGATTTTGACACTTGCTTTTGCTGCTGTCTGTGTTACCATGTCAGAGAACCACTCATCACCGTCCCCAAGGAAACTGCAGCACCTTTCATGGCAATGCACAGTTTATATTAATTGTTT
The DNA here is from genome assembly GCF_026979565.1 of Vidua chalybeata. Taxonomy (NCBI): domain Eukaryota; kingdom Metazoa; phylum Chordata; class Aves; order Passeriformes; family Viduidae; genus Vidua; species Vidua chalybeata. The sequence continues at coordinate 5,835,119 of NC_071545.1, read as the reverse complement.
GCAATGGCTGGTGTTCTCACTTAATTTCAGGGCCACTTTCTTCAGGGTAACATATTACTGAAGGAGTGTTGAATAATTTACAAGATTCACATCTAATTAATGTGAGAAAACACCAGGAATGTAAACCCGTGGTACTTGCTATTCTTTTGTGTTTCATATTACTCTGACAAGCACTTGCAGAGCTTCCTCTGCCAGCCCCTGTGCTCTCCAAAATTGAAAAAATAATCTAAACAGTATTCCTCAACTTCATGTAGATTTTTCCATGAAAAAACCACTTCAGTTTATATTATGAAATTTGTAAGCTATCATTAACTGAAGATGGTTTAGTTTTTTATTTTTTACACTTGTGGTGTTTCTCACAGCTCAGATTATGAACTCTATTACATTTTGCATTACTATCAGAATGGAAATATCTCCAGCTATTCACTTAATGATCACTTAATACAGAGCAATGCCAGGGCCAATGTTACCTCTTACAGTATATGAAATCAAGTAATTCCTTTTTTATCCCATTCTAAATCCTGCCTGTTTTGGTGAATCTGTCTGAATCCAAGGTGTAAAAATGACCTTTTGGTATCAGGTTAAGATCAAAAGTCACTTCTTCCTTATGCTACAGTTTCATTTATGTGACTTGGATGGATCATTTAATCTTGGTGGGTTAACTCTTAGTTCACAGATAATATTGTATAATTTATCTCTTATGGTTTTTTAGCTAAAAAAATTGTAAACTGTCAATGTCTCAAATATTTTAAAAAAGTTGAACCCTATGGAAATGCAATCTTTGTCTCTTTTTGTCTTTAGCATCAACTTCAAAACTCTTCTTCTTTCACCTGTGCATACACACATATCACTGGGATGCAATATGTGCTGAAGTGTACAATGTGCTGTAAAATGTCCATGAAAAATGGGTGCATTGGGTGCACTGGGTCAGGCTTTGATTAAAGGTATCAGTAAATTGGACGTGCTCTCCCCCTGCTCACTTCTCATGGCACAGCCAGAGATGATGGGTTTTGTTCAGATTGCTGTCTCGTAGTTTAATGATGGAGGAAGATAACAAAGGAGTAAAAAATTTTTTAAAAACGCACATAGCACTGTTATTGCTGTTGTTCACAGAGTACTAGAGGGGATTCAAAAACTATTGGTGCTATATAAATAATTGATGTTGCAATCTTCAGGGCAGCCATCCTTTATGATGCAGCAGATCAGGGAGCACGGTCACTTTGTATCTTTGGGAACACGGGTTTGTACAAGGCGTGCCAAGAGACACAGAATCACTGTGAGTTTGCATATGCAGTTGTGAAGTACCACTGGAGTCACTGCTGGCACCAAGGTGCTTCATAGCAGGTGACAAAGAAATCCAGTATTGTGCAGTTTACAGGGGTGGTAGAGAGTGACTGTGAGGTGTTGCCTAAGAGGAATAAGAGCAAAAATCTCTGCAACGTGGCTGTGATCTTCATGCACATCATCTCTGTGAAATTCCACTGAAGATCACAATGATCAATGGGAGAGTACAAGATATATTGCCTTTCCAGAGCTGCACTCCCAAGGGGGCCTTTGCCAAGTTTTAAATTCTGCCTTTAAAAGGCTGGAAGCACATTCTGCTTTAATGATGCATCATTGAGAGCAGAAAAAAATGTAGTAGTGGTAGCAGTTATGGCTCTAACTGTGCTCTGCTAGATTTGAGAATGATCCATTATCCTTGACTACAGAGAGCTCTTGAAATTCTCAGTTTTAAATTGTGCTACATCCATGACACAAAGCAATCAAAACCAGAAAATGTGAATAAAATACTCTGGGAAAAAGTGAGTGCTGGATTTTCTGAGATAAACAAGAAACAGAAAACTGAGTTGTAGGAATACAAACAAATAGCAGCTTTAGTATTGAAATTACCCAGATTTTGCCAATTTCAAGTGCAGCTGTGCTATTTAGGTTTGGTTAGTTTAAAAGAAAAAAATTTCCTTGAATATGAGTTCTGCAGACGTTACAGTGGTGTAATAAATAAATAAATAAACAAGCCAGCCAGGAGCACAGATGCCATTTAATGTGGCAGTGTATTAAAGTTTACAGCTACTTCTTTGAGACTCTTCCCTGGGGTGCCATGTGTCAGCCTCCCGGAGAAGGAGCTGCAAAGTCTGATTCACTGACGTATTAGATGACATCTGTGCTTGCTGGCTTGGATTAGGGATCCTGAATCAAAAGGAGGTTGATCTGCCTTACCAGCACTAAGCTGACACGAGGTTATACAGCTTTAGCTTGTTGGCTTTTTTATCTGCTTGTGTTGGATGCTGTGAGTCAGCACTGGGTGGCTTTTCCTGCTTGGGGATTGCCGCTTTCCCGGGCAGGGTAAGAGGTGTGAAATGGGTTTGGCTGTATCTGTGCCCTGCAGAGGAAGAGCTCTGCATTTCATGTGTCCAGCTGAAGGGGAGGTGCAGGGGTAACTCACAGGTGGGAAAAGGTGGCAGCTTGTCTATAGTAAAAAGCGGTGAAGCCCGGATCAGGGAAGAAATTATGATGTCTGGCTCCAGATCAGAAGGCTGAAGGCTCTGCTTTATTAAAACTATACTGTATTACATTAATATACTCTTTAAAGAGATACTATCCTAGTCTACATACTTACTTCTTACTTACCTGACTGATTCAAACTCATGACTCTGCTGAGAGCCCGAGCCACAGCTGGATCCCACTGGTCACTGACCCCAAACAACCTTCACCAGAATCCAGCCCAGCAATCCCTGCAGGTGAACAATCTCCACACCACATTCCACATGGGGAAAACAAAGGAGCAGAGAGAAAGATTGTTTTCTCTTCTTCTCTCTGTGCTTCTCTTGAGAGAAAGAATTATATCTCTCTGTCCAGAGAATGTGAATGCCACCCTTGCCAGGGCACCAGCTGCTTCATGTGAGGTTAGGTTGAGTTTAATGGTAAGAAAGTTCCCTTTTAAGAGATCCTGCTGCCCTAAGTCCCTCTGGTTCGTTTTGTTTTCCAGCAGAGACTTGTGTTAATCAGCAGCCACTGTGCCTGTCCAGCCCAGCTGCCAGTCTGTCATCACGTGGGGCAGCCCTGGCACAGGAACTGCTGATGGAACCAGCAGTCCAAAGGCTGCTGTCCTCTGCTGCAGGAAAAGGCATTTTTCACAGTAATTAATGTGCAAAAATACTGGGGACATGGGCTTGCTTTGGGTCAGTACCATACTATTGCTTCATGCCCCGTTCTCCTTTGTAACTAAAGCCCCCTTTATCTGTATGTTGATTTCAATAATTCTATGAAACATGCACTGAGCTTCCTAAATATACGGATTCACATTCCTGGGTTCCTGATGGCTTTGACTTTTTGAACTTTCAGACAGGAGTAGAAGTACTGAGTGAAAAATTAAGATTATATCAGCTCTTATATTTCAATTTATTTTAGTGTAAATAATTTCTTAGGCTAAGAAAAATAAGAGGAAAAATTTTTTTTAGTATTTTTAAAAATTAGCTTCCACCTGACATTGCTTTCTTCTTCTAAATCACTTAGAATCTCAGACAAATACAAAAAATAAAATTTCTAGACCTCATAACTAATGAAAGGGCATCCACTTTAGTAAGGCATCTTGGTTTTCATTATATAATTTTTTTTTTGTGTACCTCAACATAAAACTTTCTATAAATGAGATATTGGGAGCTAACAGGGAGTAGCCTTACTCAGGATATCAGGTGCACTTGAGGCTGAATGAAGGAATGAAGGAATGAAGGCTGAATGAATGCTAAATGCAAATATAAGCTAAAGGAACCTTTTTTTTTTGTTTGTTTTGTTTTGATGTGTGTTTTTTTTTTAATTGATCACCTTCATAACTAATGACTCATGGTAAATCTTTGGTAAATCTTTATTATAGTTATAACAAAGAACAAGAGGCTGCTCTTACCTTATTGACATGGTGACAAATTACAGGAAGAGTCACCATTCTTCCATCACCAGGGGACTTCAACAGGGAAAATAGCATCATCTCAAGGCTTCAGTGTAACATTTTAGATTTTGCTCTAGATCTTCTAACCTGCATCTTCCCAGCCTTTGTGATAGTTACTGCTCCGTGAGAAGCTTTTAAGAGCCTTTTATAATAAAAAAGTTGTGTTTCCTTTGGCCTAATTTTGCTTTTGAGAAATTGGTTAGTAATTTGCATGTGTCCCTGAAATCCATTTATTGGATTAAGAAACTATCTTAAATTAGCCTGCACCCAACTCAACACAAAGAAATAGCCAGCCTGAGAGACCCTCATCAGATAGAATAGTCCCAGTCCTGTTCAGTCATTCTGGTTTAATGGCTCTCTCTCTGTGCCTGCTTTAGAGTCCAGCAAACTGCTCATGTGCTGATTCAATCTACAAAAACCTGGTATTTCTGCTTTTGAAATACATTAGTAAAGTTTGAGATTTGGGAATAAATGAAAACTGATGTTTTTGTCAACCGGACACAGGAGGAGCAAGCTGCCAGACATCCATATTTTTGGCTGAGAGTATTCCACTGACGTGGTAGCTATCAAAATACAATCTGGTGCCCATCCTGACAGATACATAGCATTTGTGTGACATAGGGAAATGTCAGCTTGGGGTGCACAGCCAAAACACATTTAGCTCACAGGAGCAGAAAGCTTAGTACTCCAACGCTTTGTTCTTCAGCTAGAAATGCACTGGGCCGAGGGGAGAACGACTTACAGGGAAAGGCAAATGCACACAGATATTGCTGCCACTGAAATTAGAGTGGCACTGTGTGCACCCTGCTCTGTAGGACCCCTCACTTAAAGCAAACAGAGACCCTGCTGCTGGTGATGTTGAAGACAGGACACAACATCATAGGCTTTACCTTCAGCTGTGATGGAAATGGATCGTGGGAAGGGGAGTTTTGCTGTAGCCAATGTGGGCACCAGGGGACTGACAGAACACAAGCCAGAAAAAGCCTTACATTTATTTACATAAGAAAATAAACCAAGGAACTTAAGGGACTTTCAGATCATTTGTGTGACTCCTTGCTATTGTCTGCTTCTAGCCTTGTGGTTTTACTTCCTCTTTTAGAAGATAGGAAGCATAAGGAAAAGCAGAAACCTCCAAATTAGAAATTTTGTGTTACTACCATATGTCCTTGGAACACAGAACTGTCCTTGAGGACTTCACTGGATGCTGAGAGTGTGAAAAAAAGGTTTGAATCATTGAAATTCTGTGTGAGTAAATGCAGGCATAGCCATTGCTTTTTTCTTTAAGAAAGAGAGAAAGTCTAATTACACTACTGTGTCCTATTAAATTGAATATTATTTTAGAAGAATGATAGCTCTTCATTTTTTTGACAAACAAATCAGATGAAAACAACAGCAAATGGGTATTTAACTCCATGACAGCATCAACAAATCAAGTGTGATACATCTCAGTGCAGTTTCCTCCTGCACAAAACCTTGTCTGGGTTTCTGCCTACAAAACATGAGAAGCAGAAATGTGAAAACTGTGTGAGCCTTCCCTAAGAGAAGTGTTCCAGAGGAGGAAGGGAAACACAGGAATGCACCAGTCCCCGATTTATGTGTGGTTCCCATCTTCATAATTACCTGTGTGGAGGAATCTGGCATGTCTTGGCTGATTTCAGAGCTCTAGACTCACCTGACAGTGCAAATCCTTGCAAACAGCAAGAGCAGCAGCTCCCCTGGCCAGGAGCCATCAGCAAGGTACATTAGCCAGGTGTCAGGTACTTCCTGACACATTTTTTAAAGTTCCTAATTCAAAACAATTGAAAATTTGAAGGGTAAATCTAGAACTAATACAAATATTCATTTAAACTATTTAAACAGGAAATTCTAGGGCTTTGTATTTTTTAAAACTTTTTTTATACTTGGCATCATGGACAGAAACATTTGTTCCTCTTAGCAACAGAGCCTGAGACTAAAAGCTCTGCATTTCCCCTCACAGGCAGGGCCTGTCTCATTTCCTCTGCTTCTCAGGAAGCTCTTGTTCAAAACATCTAGAGCAGCTGGTATCTCTTAGCACTGAGGACTGGCTTCTTGACTGTAGATGACAGAGGCATAATCAGATTTTGTTTTCCTATTTTTTTTTTCTGCAGAATACAAAAGCATGATTCAAAGGACTTTCCATTTCATTGGGAAATGTAGACTCTTGTAGTGTGTCATATGTCTTAAAACCAACACCAGTGCAGCTATTCTTTTAGTGGTTTGTTTTTCGCTGATAATCCCTTGTGGTGTCAGGAGCTAAGAGGTCTGTTTGGTACTTCTGTTCCTGCAGTCCTGTAACTAACAATGCCAGCATTTGAGAGAGGACTCAAACTGACCTGGAAATGCAGAAGTACTTTATCATAGCCCACAGTGAACTTTACAAGCCCTGCATAACCAAGGTAGACAAGAGAGCATTTTGAAGAGCTGTGTTGGTCCCTTACATGTAATATACATCTACACAAAATAATCTAAGAGTATAAGTAATATATCTTGCATGTCTGTCCTAGCATTCAGTTAGTTGCTGGTTGTGAAATAGAAAAGTTTTTGATTAAGGCCTGAATCTTAAGGTTGAAATACGAGTCCATCATGTTGAAATCATCGAGGTTACTAATAGAGAGTACACTGTGTGAACAATAACTGTAGAGTGCCACCCAGTCAGGAGATTTGTCTTGGAAGAATAATGGATCCAAATTCTCACTCACATCACTCTGAATCAGGAGTGAATTCAGTTAAGTAACGAGAATTATATAGGTGAAAATTACCACAAGAAGAGAATGAGATCTGCTTCATTTACTTTTGGAACTACTCAATGTTTGAAATGGGCATTTATGGCTATATGTGCTCAAATAGGATTTTGAATTGTCAGAATTAGTTAAAATCACTGCTTTTACTATACATAGGATGTTTTTAATGGTGCACGTTTTTTCTTAGTGCCGTATGTTCCTCCTTACAGAAAAACAAACAAAAAAATTAAGATCATCCAACCAGTTACCACAAAATGTGGCAGCTCCTTATATCTGTCTGTATATAAACATACATTGTGCAAGCCACAGAACAATAACAAGCCTTGGTAATCAGCCTAATCTGAAAGTGGTTTTTAATATACCATGAAAATTAGTGTTGCTGTCTCTCTCTCTAGGAATGGAAAGACATATATTGCAAAATTTCTGGGCAGCAAAGACATTATCACTGAAACTATCAAACTGAGCTTTACCAGATCCTCTGCCCTTGTTGATAAAGGGGTTTCTTTCTTGCCCACCCAGTCACCTTTTGCTTCATCTCCATAAGGTGTCCCACAGGGGGTAAAGACAGAAATACTTTTGTCAGAACCAACTTATCCTTTCTCTAAAGATGTCACTGGCACAGGGATGCCTTTCAGGCACCCGGTGGAATGATGCAGTACCCAGAGGATTCCAGTCAGTATTCCTGTATTTTCCCAGGTGGAGAAATTGAGTTGCTCAGACCAAGGAGCAACAGGTGTTTGTGGTGAAGGTGTCAGAATTGGGCTGAATTCTACCATGGTTCTACCATAAACATGAACCTACCTCTAATCCCAGTGTGAATGAATTGCTGCTCAGTCTGGGGCCAAGATGTTCCTGTGAATTCTTCCTGTACTTGTTTTAAATTTTCTGTGTCTTGTACCTGCAAACTCGGGGCTGGGAGGTGTCAGCAGTGGCTTTTTGAGAACCTGAGGGATCCCTGGGGCCCCCAGGAGGTGTTGGCACTGCCATGGCACCGCTGCCCCTCCATGGGGCACACACACGGGAGGCACCTGGGATCTGCTCTCCATGGAAGAGGTCATGGAGGCAGGAAGGGAAAAGTCAGGCTGTATTCTCTGAGAGTCTCTACTCTGTCAGGCAAATCCCAGGGAAACCAGCAAAAGTTCTCAGGCACCCTTTGAGGGTGTTATTTTATCCTTTTACATTCCACAGCAATGGAACAGATTTTACTTGGGTCCAGTCAGCTTTTCTGTTGAGGTGTGCTCAGATGAAAGCACAGTGTTAACTCTGGCTGCACTAGAGCAAGTGGTGCTTTGGATACTGGGACACTGGTAAGAAATATAAATCCCCCTGGGAATGAGGAATATATTTCCAACCTCTAAGAAATTTTTTACAGCATTCTTAGAAGGTCTGTTTCTGAACTCTGCCCATATTTTTAATGAACCTGTGATCTGTCATTTTTCCAGAGGCGAATGTGCTGTCACAGGCTTGAGGAACTGAGGAAGTTGCTGTGGAGACACTCATTTTTGTCACATTTTTCTGAACAATATGCCTCTCAGTCTTCCTGTGTCATGTCCTAAATCTTTAAGGCCTATAGTAGATGCCTAATAGAGATATAGTCTGGGTTGATATAGGATGTACACTTTTCCCCTATTCTTCCATTAATAATTATAATAACCTGTCAGCACAAGGCATTTCAAAGGTTTTTGTCTTATTTCCTTTAGATTTTCCAAGTCTGTGTTTTCTTCTTTGGAACCATTTTTTTTTTAACTACCCCAACTGACATGATTAGCAGCACCTATGCTAGAAAGTAAAAAGAAATACTGAATCTATAGGGATGAATGTCCATTTGATCAATGTTTCTAGCTCTGATCCTTTAAATTTATGGAGTGATACCTGGATAAGAATATAATGTATACAGGATGCTAATTGATAATTACATGTATAAAGCTGTATGGCCAGATGGTGTTCAATGCAAATCCACGACCAAAGATGGTTTTCACTCATCTCTTGTTGTAAAAACCCCAAAGAACAAAACAAAGAATGCAGTGTGAAGAGCAGGCTGGCTCTCTGCCCATCATTTGCCCAGTGGTTCCACTGTTGTTTCTCAGAGCTCACCAAAGATTGTCTCTTGTCTCACTCAGTAATAACTGATTTGGCTGCTTTGGATTCTGCTGGTTCATGCCAGCAGCTGTTTCACTACAGTGTTTTGAGCAGGGGTAAGCCCAGATACATAAATATATAAATATATATACACACAGACTTGAAATCTGTCTTTCAGCTCTTTGGCATCTTCAGTTACTCTTCTCTGTACACAAGTTGTGACCTATTTTGTTTTGTTAGGTCAACACAATTTTGCTTCTTTTTGCTGTGTGGTGGATTCCTCTAACAACCACTTCATGCCAACTCGGAAAAATATAGCATTTTCTGGAAGGCAGGGTGTCCAGAGACCTGTGTGACACTGCTGAAACAGACCCTGCAAACTCTGCAGTGCAGGCTTGTTTCAAAAGAGGTGTGTGACAGGTGGGGAAAAAAGTGACTTTAACACTAATTCGTATTTTTCATTATTAAGTATTTTCCTGGCCTTGTCAGTGCTGCAAACAGAAAGCAAAAAGAACAATAAAAAAACTTGATCTCTATAGTTATGTCTAGTGAACCCAAGGGTGCTAGATTAGTGAGGAAAGCACATATTGTTTTATTTCTGACAGTTTTAAATCCAGAGCTGGACAGGTGATGTAGTGCCCTCCTTTATTTCACTTGGCTGTTTTCATTCAATATTGCTTTTAAAATTAACATTGACCTTTAGTGGCTATGGAATAATCAGTGTACAGAAGATTAAATAAAGAAATAAAAAGAGTGCATGGTAAATAAGTACATGAAGATGTAACTGATGGATTAACTATGATGTCCCAGTGAATAAAACTCAGAGCAGCATTTCCTGCTGGGGCCTGGCTCCTCAGCACTCTGACCCTGCTGCTGGATCCAGCCAGTGCAGGTTAGTCTGTATGTTATCCATCATTCCCATGTGCATTTAGGAAAACTTGTCTCAAAAAAAGATGCTTTAAAATTACTTTTTATTTCCTGCTGAGGCTTTAGTTATTCAATGTATGAGGGTACAGCAAATAAAACTGAGTGGTTGGACAATAAAATGGCAGATGAAATTCAGTGTGAGCCAATATAAACATGAGAAAGAGCCACTACCTTTCTGTAAGTTGCTTCTCTTGATTTCAGGATGTATCTGCTGGGGCTGTTCTGTCTGATCCAAACCTGTCCTACCCTGGTAGGGGTATTTGCCCTCAATGGAAAGGGATTTGCATGTTCATAGAACACTGGAGGTACAGGCTTTTGGGCTGATTTTGAAGACTAATTTCAATGGTTAGAAATCAAAATGTCTTACTGGCTATCTGAGGAGACATAAGCAGTATTTTTAGATCTGCCATGTCTTCCATCTGTGGATATTGCACAGTTCAAATACTGTAGCTCAGTGATTCCTCAAGCTAAACTTCAAAAAGGAAATTGCCTGAGTTCTTAATAGTTTAATACAAGAATTTTCAGATGTATGTGTTTATGGGTAAAAATCCTGAATTCTGGAGGAAATGCCATTGGCATTACATGGATAAAATTATACTTCACTATGTCTTCATGAACTGGGCTACAATACTGTTTCCTCCTGTCCCTTTATGGCAGCTTTCAGTTTCACCATTGGGTGAAATATCCTAAATAATCTCAATCTTGGCTCTTAAATGACATATAGAGGGTTACATGTAGACCTTTGACATCTGAAGTATGAATTGAAGGAGGACTGAACTCAGAAAATATAGAGAGCCTTTTTCCAGGATAATGTATTTTCAGACTTTCAAAGAACAGAAATTTGAGTCTTAGAAATTCCTAAGAGCCTGTGCTCACTGCTGGATTTTAACTTACTTTTTGTACTCATTACATCAAAACTGCAGGTATAAAATGTGAGTTCTGAATTGCTGTGTGGAAATAATGAGCATTTCACACCTTCCCAAGAGTCCTCAGCCAAGCACTTGCATGAAGAGGGTTCAGTGGGAATGCACGGAGCCAGCCCAGCTTGGGCAGCCCCGAGGGGGAGCCTATGGAGAAGCAGAGATGTGTCAGTGCTGCACTTGGAAAAGCTCATGGAAGCTGCCCAAAAATGCAGCATCTTTGGATTCAGCCTGACAGGTGCTCAGATAACAGGAGTGCAGGTAGGACAAATACAGAGCTGTGAAGAAAAATTGTGCAGGCTCATTGTAAAGTTAATTAATCTTCAAATCCAAGTGGATTTTACTTCATTTGGTTAAAATTTTTTTGTTTGGGGGATAGAGATTAGATCCAGCTATTGTTTGAGAAGAATATTAATGCTAACAGAAGAATGATTCCTAATCATTCAAGGCAGATTAGGAATAAGCATCAAGTAAGATAATTCTCAGATGAGGAACTCTGAATCCATGGAATGTGCTGTTGGTGGAGCTGCCTGTGATTTGCACCAAGCCCTGATATCTCCACTTGCTTTTTGCTGCATATCAGGCCCCACTCTGTGATAAAGTAGCACATTCCCACTGCTTCTTTCCAAGCACTTGCTGACAGTTACTAGAATAGTCCAGAGCTGCTCTGAGCAAGGGATGCTTTTCTGAAGGAGTCTCTTTCTGTGGGAAGCTCCAGCAGGAGCTGAAGGCAGAATGTCCTTGTGTGGTTGGCCAGGATGAAGGCAGGGATGCTGCTCTGCCAAGCACGCACTAATTCATGCACAAAAACCATCGCATGGATATTTTTGAAAACGTATGAAAAATATATGTGCAATATGTCGCTTTTCCAGGCGTGGTGCCAGCCTACTGAGCTCTTCTGGGCTTTTGTCTTCTGCAGAACACCACGAATTAGAACAGCACAGGCAAAACAACAGGAAAAAAAGGGGGAAAATATGAAGGAAAGGAAAGAGGGAAAAGGGGAAAACAAGGGAAGAATGATACATTTTCTGGCACCTTAATCTTATGCAGGTCTTCCAACTAAGGGTCTGGCTTCTCTTTTCTCAAGTCTGCACAGTGTTCTTCCTTGGTGGGGAGTATGTGATCAAGCACTTTGCTAAGGATTCACTTATGTGCAGCTGAATTGAATTCCCCTTCATGTTGATTTTAATCTAATTACAGTCATGGTGCATGTTAATTGCAACCTGCCTGCTGTGCCAGGTCTTGGCATGCTCAGCATGTGGGGACATCCAGCTGGAGATGGTTTTTATGGAGTTGATTTTCAGTCTGGACCTTTTTGTTGCTCTGCAAGAGTGTGGAGCTGTTGGTGTGGAATGTGGAAACTTGCTCAGACATTTTTGGAGCGAAGTTAATGCGTGCAGAAACCATCCTGCTGACAGAGGTTGCCCAGCCCTTTTCTAGTAGAGAAGACTTTTTAAAATTTTTATAAACTATGTCAAATGTCTTTGACTTTCATAGAAGGTGTTTGACATTTAAGTGGAAGCCCCTGGGTTTACAGAAAAGCCACAGTTCTTTTTCCCATGTATTTCAGTTAACTGGGTTATAAGCTCTTACAAGTTGCTGTTTCTCTTCCACATTCTTGTATTCCCCAAGAAAATTATGGTATCTAACCTAATTAATATGTGAATATGAAACTCTCTGAAGAGCTAAAACTCAATTTAGCCTAAGTGGCAGCAGTAACACTGCAATGCTAGGTAAAACACCCAGTGCAGAGCAGCAATCCCAGTGTGAAGGGATTTTCATGGAACCCATCCATAAGGGTATGTGCCCTCAAAACCTGTGACATCCCCCAGTGGCACTGGGGACAGCTGAACTGAAGGAAATAGCTGGAAAAAAATTAATAGTGTTATCTGATTTCTTATTAATTTCTCACAGTATTCCAAATTGAGAGCCAATGGATTTGCCATCCTGTCCTCCAAAATTAGAAACTGTGAGATTTAAGGTTGCCCACTGAACCTTAATTCTCCCCCCAGCATTTCTGGTCCAATTTCTAGCTCCTCAGTGGTATCCTGGGTTTGTGGTGCAGCTTGCAGCAGAGGAGTTGCCCACAGAAATGACAGAGGGAATATTTCTCAGGCCTCTCTAATTCTGGCATGTGCTAACTTTCAATTGGGTGACTTTGCTCTGTCCTTTAACATAGCTATTTTTGTGTGTGTGTGTGTATAAATTAAAAATAGCTCTATAGAAATAACTTTAAAACCCTGGAGTATTTAATAGCAAGCAATTCCTTTTTATAAAAAATTTATAACAACTTATAAATGTAATCAACAGAGAATTGTGCCCCCGCTTTTGAATTCTTTAGATGGTTTTAAAAATAATACTTTAAGGATGTTGGAAATGGCAGCATGAAGTGTTTCTTTCCTGTTGAATAGATACTAAAATAAATTATTCCAACTGTATTAAAAATAAGAAAAGCCTACCACTGTTACATATACTTGAGCTGTGTGAAAGCACCTCTGTTTGATGGGATAATTGCTCTGCCATATATAAACATAATTTATTTTACTGAGATTTAAATATTAAACACCAAAGTTCTTCAAAATGAGGTCCTAATGATGTAGTTCTTCATTATGCCTGCAGTCAGAGGTGTTCATCTTGAGTCAGTTTGTGAGAAATGTTAAATATTAGGGTTTTATTTTACCTTTATTTGATGTTCTTTCTTATTTTCAGTCAGGAGTAAACACTATAGTAGAGGCTCAATGCAAAGAAGCTGTAAAAAAATTCTAAAAACAATTCTAAAAAAAAATCTAGAAAACAAAATTTAAAAATCTTAAATTTGAAAAGGATGACAAATTGTGGAATGCCATTTAAAATGCTCTTTAGGGAGTAGACAAAATAGTAAGTCTGTTGTGTCCTGATAAAACTTGGTTTAAAAAACTTTACATAATCACTGGAGATGGTAAAAATGTCAGGTGGTTTTAATAGTGTTAGGGAAATTAGCTTATTTTTCCCCGGCCAATATTTTCTAGGAAAATTGTGGACGGGGCTTTTTTGAGATGTCACAAGGTAAAAGATACCATTTAGTTTTAATATTTTCAAAAGGAAGCATAAAAGCTGTGGCCAGAATGAAAATAATTATTCAAATATTTGAGCACCCAAGCAATGTTTCAATCCAAGGCAAAATAAAAAATAGGAATAAATAATCTTTTTGCTAAAATCTCTCTGTTGGGGTCACGTCACACAAGTCTCACCCTTGTCAGACAGAGCAGCTGGGTAGAACAAATCCTGGCACTCCACTCCCGAGTCTTTGTGGAGAGCCACAGGGTAAATCTGCAGCAAAGGAACAGCTCCCCACAGCTGGGATGTCTGATTATGTGCTGTGCTGCAGAAATTACAACACACTGTGCTTAAATGAGGAACAGGATAAAGCTGTAATAGAAAGCCAGACATAGATCACCACTACAAACACTGTGCCCTAAAATATTTGATTTCCCTTCACGTGTAAAAATGTCTTGCTTTTAGAACATGCATATTTGTAAATAATGCATTTTAATGATGAATGCTAATGACTGTAGATCAAAACAAGACTGTGGAAGTTCAGAACTATATTCTAAGTAGAGCATGATGGCTTTAATATAAGACAAATTTTATGTAATATTTCTTGTTGTAACTAAACTTTGCTGTACTACTGCCCTTTTTCTCCTACCATCTATTATGTCCTTAATTCTCTCTGCACTAAGGATGATTTACATGCTGGGTATATCTGACATGGCTTAGAAAAGTGTCTTCTGCAGTCTTGACCAGTGTAGGGTTCTGAGGAAATGCCTTCTTTGGGGCCATAAATGAAGAGTTGAAAACTGAGATTTAATAAACTGTTACTTTCTCCTCTTACATTTCTCTCTGGGAAGGGAAACTGTTTCAAGACAGTCTTTCCAAAGCCTTGTTCTTCAAACTTGTTTTCTATGCATTAAAAAACTCCCAAACCCAATACAAAAATGTGAAGCCCCACCAAAGGCTAAAGAATAATCATGTTTTATCTAGCACTGCTGTCATTTCAGCATTGCAGGGCACAATTTCCTCTTAAAAATAGTTTCACGTTGCTTTTACAGGCTGTTCCAACATGAATATATTGTGAAGGGGGTCCTGCTAACCTTTGTTGGCTGCAGCACTTCACAGGGCGTCAGCATGAACACGCTGCAGACTGGTCCTGCTCTCAGGGGTGGGAATGAGAATCTGCCACAACTCTTAGAAGCAAACTCTCACAAATTCTGTATTTGCCTTAAATTGTTATGTGGTAATACATATCTGTTTACACTGGTCCTGCCAGCTCCCTGACCCCAAAATATGATAGGATGGGCTTTTCTGTTCTTCTCAGTTTCTGCTGTTTGCTCCTGGGTGTCTCCTCCCATCTCCCATTCCAGCAGGCTGGTATCAGTGAGATCAGAACTGTGCTGCAGCTGTCCTTGGCCTTTGTTATCAGGCCAAAAATAACGTCAGCACCATGTGGTGGTGCCAAGATTGTAGCCAGCTATAATGACATGTGTTTTGTTGGGAAATTGATGCTGTGACTCTGAATAACAACAATAATAATAGTAATAATAATAATAACAGTTGTTTGGCTGGTGTGGTGATGACTGCACAGGAGAGGAGGGCTGCTCTGCTCTGCATCCTTCAGAGCTCCCTGGGTGTAGAGCGAGCTTGTCACTGTTGGGATCTTGGTTTGCATTTAGAAATCTCCTTGTGAAATGCAAAACCGCTATCAATGTTTGTAAATACAATCTAGGCCAGTCCCCAATGGGCATCATCACAGAGCCAAACCACGCTGGGAGAGCTGGGACAGAGCATAGCCTTTGGCCAGAGCAGGCTTCCATCTACAGTGGTGGAGCCTGAGAAACCTGGGTTACTTAACAATAGCATATAAATATAAAAAATCATTTCAAGCACTCCATTGCCCTGAAAAGACGTAGGGAGAGAGAATGCATCAACAGGCTGCACTGATTTAAGTCAGTGGAGACTGGCTGTTAGTTTGTTGTGTGTCAGAGGATGTTACATATCTGGACTGCTCCTCCAGCACAGTCCAGGGTTCATTCTGTGCAACTGCCTGGTGTGGGTGAGCAGAGTTTCTGTTCTGACCTGAGGCAAACCTTGAGCACTGCTTGCTGCTCCACAGTGCTTGGAAAACCAGGAAAGTTCTCACTGGACTGAGTTACTCACTGGACTCACTAGGTTCACTGCTTGCCTCCTCACTGCACAGAGCAGACTTTTGTGGCTGCTCATCCAGCCCCTGCTATTTATACCAGCAAACACCTCTCCAGCAGTGCAGGAGGTTTGTAGTTTACTGATAAGCCACTTGCCATTCTGCTTGTTAAAAGCTAAGAGAAAAAGGAAAAAAGTGTGAGGTGTTGACATCAGGGGGTATTTGTAATAATGAGTAATATGCTACAGAGCTGATATAGCTTGGCTACCATCTCTGTGCTGCATTATTTTAGTGGCTATGTCTAGCTGTCTACTAGCTGTGACACGTTTTTATGGTTTATCATAAAAATAAAAGTGTGTCTATTACCTCTAGCTGGAATCTAGATTATGCATAAAAACTGAAGCAAGGGAGTTCATGTAAGGAATAATATAGAAGCGATTTTTAGTGTGCCATGACAAATATTGCTCATGCAGCAGGGCTTCCTGCAGGCTGTGGCTTCCCATATACACAGCCCCAAAGCTATGGCACCTCTCAGCTTCCCCATGCAAGCTCTGGGCTGGGTAAAGCAGCAAATTATTTGCAGATTGAATGTATGAAAAAGTGTTAGTCGTTTCTGATAGGGACACTCAATCACCTGGTATCTAAATAAGTGTGAATTTGTATTCTTTCTTCACTTTGCTGCATTCTTTAGTTCTTCCTACTTTCAGAAGCTATTATAAAGTCATTGAGAAGAAAAAGGAAAAAAATTCTTTCTGGCCAAGTATTAAAAATACCAGCACAATCACTTGTATTTGACAATGAAAATTTTTTCCAAGAAATTTTACATGCTAAATTAAAAGAAAATCTTCAGTTGCCTCTCTTCAAGTCTTGATTAGCTTAAATGGGCTCTTCATACACTGAAGGAGTCTTAGAAGAATATTAAAAGGAGGGGAAAGATGCTGGATAAAGCAGGTCAATTCGATTAGAAAGAATCTTTTTGGGTTTCATTTGTTACCTCTGTGTAATTCTTGTGGGAAGTGTATTAATGGAAACCATTCTGGCCTAGCAGAGACGTGATATAGAGAAACAAATATCAAGAACACCCTCTGGGACTCTATCCTCAGCTGTGGTAAATTGGAATAGCTCTCTCAAAGTTGTTCTAAATTATAACAGCTGAGACTCTGCCCCTTGTCCCTTGCTTATTTGGTGCAGCAAAGTTTTGTTGTAAGTAATAAGTAAAAAATCTGTTAGTAAAATGAAGAAAATTTTTCATGTTCATTTCTCTTCTCTGTAGTCAATGGACTAAAAAAAGTTATGTCCAAAGTCACAAAATAAAGCATGCAAGAAATTTTCAAACTCAGAGAGAAGAAAAATGTCTTGTTAGCAGTTGTTCTCCTTTCCCTTTATTGTAGAAAAGGAAATATTACAGATATGATGCTGATGGGGGCCATAAAACTCCCAAACCAGGATGCTGACCTGAGATGCGTCAGGTTTAGTGCTGCATAAATCCTGAAAGAATGCTTGCTGTGGGAAATGGTCCATCTAGACATTATGTTTTAATTTAAAACAAATTACGGATACAGGGAGAAGTGAAGTTGAGGATATTGCACCAGGATCACTGTGTCCACAGTTCTACTTCCAAAGCTGCACATTTTTTTAGGAGCATATCTGAAACACAAGATACAGAGTTGCTTTGCACAAATTCATGGCTTGCTTCCAAGACAGATTACTTCTCCCAACATTTGTATCTTTCTTTTCATATAATGTAACAACAAAGCATTAATCATGCAAATATCAATATTTAATGATTATGTGGTTAATGCCTGCAAAGCACTATAGAGATAAAAAGTGCTCTATAAATCCAAATGTAGGATATTTACTCTTTGCCTTATCTTAGTTGGATACAGAAGGGCTGAGAACCAGTTCATGTTATCTGGAAAGGCAGGTGCCTGATGCTTCTGATACCAAGAGTAAAATATTCATTCTAAACCTACTGAGCTATATGACAGTCTTTTCTTTCTCTTCAACCTGCTTTTAAAGTTTGCACTATTAGAAACATTTTTATGGTAATGAGGATGCTGCTCAAACCTCAAAATATACTAATTAGGCAAAAAACAGGATTGGGAACATTTGGCCAGCTAATTAAAATGTCATAATTGGTGCTGCAGAAACCATTGTTACTTCATACAATTATATAAATGAAGATCTACTGTCTAATGAGGGACTGAGAGGCGAGGATTATTGCAGAAAAGTAAGAAGTTGAGCACAAGCTTTCCTGCACGTCAGGATTGCTAAAAACCCCCTCAATATGGCCCTTTTAAAGTGATAGGTGAGTCACAGTCACCTTTCCTAAAACACCTCCTTTTGATTGAAGAGTTTCTTTTGGACAAGATAGCAAAAGTCAAGTGGCAGCTTATGAAACCCCTGCTGGATGTTACAGGAGGGGTACGTGGGTGTTCTGCTGAGTTTGGCCATAAGCACTCACTGGGCAAGGTGAACTCCCCAAAACAAAGATGTTTGTTTATCCCAAGGCTCCCTTGCTCCTTTTACTTTCTGTGTCTGTATTATGGGAAGTGCTCAGGTTTAAGTGGGAGATGAAACACACCAAAAGTTGTTTCCTTAAGTGTCATTTTTGCCAGCATCATTCTCAGTTGTCTGCTGGCACCTAGCAACTTTCTCATCCATTAAAACATCTGAGGAGAGAATATCCAGTTCATATATTCTTGGAGAAGGCTTATTTAGCAGGATCCCAGGTTTTGCAATGTAGAGGGTGTCATGTTCTCCCTGAAAGTCTCTGCTTAAAAACCTTTCCCTACCTGCAAACAATATTGAAATCTACTATACAAAATACTTTAATGTGTTGACTTTTGAGTTTATGCATAAATCTTCATCTGAGAGTTTTGCTGAAGAGATATGAGTGTGTTTTAAACCAGGCCTGTCAAAATGGTGAAATCTCTATTAAACTGTGTGTGCAACAGCCCTCCTCCACAGGAGGAGGCCTAATGAGAACACTGTGGCCATTTGTAGGGGGTTCAGACTCAAAGCTGCCTGGATGGAGGAAAGCCTGGAAACCTGACAAAGCCCAGGCCAAAATGATAGAGGGGAAGATTACAGATAGCAATGGGATCTGGCAGCTCAAAGTCAAAACTAGTAGGGGATATCCAGACACTGTGGAATACAGGGGTGGAAAAAAATTGTGAGGCAGTTCAGTGAGGGAAGAGCAGGGTTGCCTTGGAAGGGTGGAGAGCAGTTTGTGTCCTCAGCTGCTGCCAACAGTGAGCCCAAAATGTGGCTTTGTAGAGGAGAGATCTGTCTTTGGTGGGGACTGATGCAAACCACTGCCACCAGCAGAGCAAGACAGTGCACATTTGCTAACAGAAGGGTGACAGCATAAAAGGAGACCATTTAGCCAAGGCTTCCATGAGTAGAAGCACAGATTTATTTTTAGATTTTTGTTTCCTAAGTGTGATTGGAAAAAAAATATCATTTGATGAAACCATGTTGAGATTCATTTCAACCTGACAAATAAGGGAACATAGCAGAGAAGGCAGGTAAGGTTTAGTTTATTTAAATTGGATTAAAAATAGTGTCTGAAATTTGTTGAGTGACATAATTTCCTCATGGTTTGCAGACACCAGCTGGAGATAGCTAGGTTAGTGGAGAAAACCTGTCAGGCACCTCAGTCCAGGCAGCTAAGAGTCCTGCTGAAAGCAATGGGGAAGAATAACACCCAAATCAGAGAGGTTTCTCTCCATGTTTAACACTCAGTGTTTTGAAGGCAGGATACTGATTATTGTCTGGTACAACCCAGGCCTGTTGTCAGTTGGTTATAATTAGCTTCAGGCTCTCCTTCGTGCTCAGAACTCAGTGCTCTGGGTGTGGGAAGCTATTTAAATCTATTTACATAATTTTGGTATGTTTTTCTTAAAATATTTCTCTGTGATTGAAGAGCTCTTCCCTGGGCTGTCCCTTGGTAGAGCTATATTGGCAATTTTAGTGGGAAGTTAGATTTCAAAGGAAAAGGAAAGACCCCTGTGTGGCACTGGGCTGATGGAGGTTCCTGGGGGCAGGTGAGGTGGCACAGCCCTTCCCCAGGTGCCAGCCTGAGTGGGAGCAGCACCAGCCCACATCCCTCTGCATCACTGTCTCCCCATCCAGCCTGACTATTCCTTGTGCCACAAAATCGTCTCCCCATTGACCAGGGCAACTTTAAAAATGCTGGGGCCCTGTGGGTAAGACAGTCATCATTTAATTATATTGAAAAAGAGAGGAAATTAATCCAGCATTACTAACAAGGTGTGAGGCACAAAGAAACAATGAGCAATTAAAAAAAACCCAAAAGTACTTTTGCTTGGATTTTTCCTCAGAATTCTGAGTAATTTGTCACATCTTTTAAACAGTCAGGTGCATTAGCATACAGAAAAGTATCTAACCCCACATCTTCTTGATGCCTCTTGAAGTAAACTGCACTGTACTGTGTTTAGAGGTTCATTCAGAGATATTACTTTAAAAGTGGACTTGCTCTGATTTTTAGTATACTGTACTTCTGAACCAGCACTCAGAAAAATGTATGTTTTATAAGGGAAATAGTTTTGTTATAAGCTGACATTGGCTAAAAAATAAAATTAGGAAAGTTTGAGTGAGAGAGAGGAGTAAAAAGATATATTTTGTTCATCAGGGGATGTGCAGTTATGGGACAAAGGAGACACATTTGGGATTCAATTCAGGCTCAGGGTTACAAAGGCTCCCTTCTAATCAGAAGCACACAGGTGAGAGACATGCTTTGTGTCTTTTGTGCCTCCCATCAGAACAGATTCAGGTGCATGCATAATGCATGAGGCAAGTACCAGCACTGATGCAGAATAATCCATAAAATATGAAGCTGATGTTATGAATAATTAAAGCACAAACACACTCAGAAACACCTGCGTGCAGCTAATAGGATGGGCTGGATTTGGCCTATAGAAATGTAGAATTGGAGCTGTCCCTCCTCCGTGGTGTCCCTTGGTGTCCCTTGGTGTCCCTTGGGCTCTGTGAGAAGCCTGCCACGGGGCACAGCTGGGGACCTCTCTGGAGCTTCAAACCCCTCTTTGGGGAGGGGCTGACACTGTGACTTTCCTTGGCTACAGCTGCAGAGAGGCCTGGTACCTGTTTTCTTCACAGAGGAATTGCCAAAGTGTTTCCATGTTATAATATTGAAAAGGCTGAACTTTCAGCCTCCTGGTAAGTAAATGCCAGTTTTGTTTAGAGACGGTGCAGAAAGATGAAATATTTAGCTTTTATCAATAATGTACCCTCTAAGTAACAGTGCCTACATCGACACGTAATCTGTGACAAACTTTCACAGATCCCCTGATGCATTTGAGGCAAGCTCAAGGGTTTTTTTAACTTGTAGGAGATGAATAACTTCGGATGTTCCCTGCAGAGAAGGAAAAGAGCAGGGCAAGGACTGAGCTAAGAGTATCAGCAGCAGAGAAGGTCATATAAATTATTACTGCTTGTATGGCTTGTTCAGATACCCCCTCATGTGGTGTTGCTGTTCTTGCTTAATACTTTTATGATCTCAGTGGAGATCCTGGGTCTGTTAGAGAAGCCATTGAGCACAGTGCAGAGCAAAACATCCAGGTCCTAAAGCATTTGTTTGAAATAGAGGCAAAAAAATGTGAGATCTTTTCTGAAGTTAAATGGCCACATTTTTCTGAATGAGTAAAGCTGGGGAATATATAAAGATACCTAGCAGAGATTGATCATACTCTTACCTGAAACAGGAGAAAAAGGTTCTGTCATCTTAGGCAGCTTCCAAAATATTGTTTAATTTATATCTTTGTAAGAGTGATTTGAATGTAATGGAAAATAATGTCTGGACTGTGGTTTACATTTTATGTGCACAACTCACACTACAGCATATTTTAGTTTTTGTATTTATATTTCTAGGTTTTTATACTGCTGCTCTGATGAAGGAGTTCTCGCTGTGTGCAGAGAAATGTTACATGGTGGTTATTTAAAATATCTTCTTTGGTCTGATGTGTTGGATCTAAGGAAAGTCCTTCTGTACTTTTATTTCTTGAAGAGAGACTGTATATTACTGAAAACATAGAGCTTTCAAAGTAACAAAATCACAGTGCTCTGGATGGATCACACAGTGTGGGCTGAAGGGATACAGTGCTCAAGGGATAGAGTGGAGAGAGTGTAGATGAAACCAGAGAAGCTGGACCCATGGGTCTCTGAGTTTGGATCAGCTAAAGAGACGAAGCTCCAAGAGTCCCACAAAGCCAGTCCTTACAGGGGCAGTTTGGATGGTGTTTCTGCCTACAAGAGGAGCAGTCTTCCTCTGGTTTCAAGACAATTAATTAACTTCTAGTTTTGCCATGAGACTTGCTGTCTAGTGCTGTTGAATGGTTTGCACTCCTTGTTCTCAATTGATAGACCTGGAATGTGTTCCTATTTAAATTAGGCTACAGGCATTAGGCAAAAATAAGTCATTTTTCTGTTAATTCTAGAACTAGGACAACAGCCCCTTTGGAAAATGCTTCCTTTATGAAAATAGTACTCAAATGAGCTGACAAAGCACAAAATGATTATGTGCGATTCTCTAGATTGTTTTACCAGCTTAGTTTGCAGAACCAGAAGTTCTGAAATACTTTGTGGCTGGTGTCTTGCATCAAACATCAAGAAATCACCATTTGTGTTTATCTTTTGAGGTTAGGTTAAGTGCTGAAATATTTTTGCATTTGCTGCCTCTATAAACCATTAGATACTGGGATGCTTTGGGTTCTCCATCAACCTCAGATTTAATAGGGCAGAACTGCAGAAAACCTTCAGATACCATGAACTCCGTGCTGTTTAAGGGAAAAACAAAACCCAACAAGCACCCTAAACACAAACAACCCCATATATTGTTAAGGAGGAAGAAGAACTATTTCTATGTTCCTCCTCTGATTTTTCAGTTCAGTGTCATTTTCACTGTGGTAACTAAATGTTCATATCCATGGCACTCTTCCTTTCCTATTCCAGAACTGAACGAGCTGCAGTGGCATTGGCAAATGCATGCAGGATCTTTCCCACTGGCAGATTGAGGATTTTTATGCCCTTCACTGCTTTTCAAATTATTTTTTTAGGCACTGAATTTTCTGTTAATTCTGTCCTCCTGACAGGGAGGAAGAAATTTTGAAGTGTAGGTTCAAAATTATAGAATATCTTTTGACTTTGGGATTCTAAGAAAGTGTCCCTTTGTCACAAAGCACCACAGAGCTTCAGAGGCTTCCTATGAGCTAAGCTGACAGGTAGGATGCTCTTCACATAAAACCTATATTTTCCTTAATAATTGCTGAGTATTTATGAAATAAATGACTATAAACAAAATAACAAAATATATTTACTGTCACCCAGTCACAGCAAATGAGTCAATGCAACTACACATCCTAGCAAGGATTAGGGCTTTTCCTAAAACTACTTTAGCCTTTTATTTTGGTTTTAATTATGGCTTTACATCAAGTACAAGAACTTTTATGCTTCAAACCTGCTTTAAAAAAAGACCAGCGTGGGACTGCTGAATTCTGCCATAAGCACTTTAATACTGAAATGTAATGCTGTATATGTCCAGCAGCTGCTGGAGGTGCAGGTACAATATAGATGCTTGTAAATTATTTTTTCCCATTTAGTAAGGAATTGAAAAATGATACATTTCAGTCCTGTGACCTCTGAGAAAGTCTCAGCAAGCAAAGTTGCGCATATTTTAACCTTCACAGTCACACTTACAAGATCCACACTGTCAGACTAACCATGCAGTTGATGGATACTCTAATGATCTTGGTCACATTATGCCAATTATATGGAGTGGCCTCAAAGCTGCTGATGATACCCACAATTAACTCTTGAGATGTAATGGATGGGTCTCTTGGTGAATTCTTTCCTTTGAAGGACTCACAAACCCGCTGCAGTAGGAATCTTGTACGATGTATCCAGGCTGTTCTACTGCTAATATCGTCCACATGGCTCTAAAATAGACCTTGCCAAATCATTAAATGGATCTTGCAGAGCACTGAATTTTAATTGCTCTGGGGATACTGAGAGAGAACAGTATTGATTGAGTAACTTTATGTAAGTTTATTAAGAGTTGTTAATCTAATATCTAATTAAGGGATTTTGTCTTACTTTTTTGCACGATATCTCTGTGATTTTATTAATGATATTTTAAATGTTTCGTCTCTAATAATTTACATGCACCAAAAGGGAATGAAAAGAATTACACTGAACTGAAATATTTTCCCTCTAGGGCCAACTTTTTAAACATGGTAGCTTGAGACAGCTAAATTCAGAGTCAGCCACAAAGAGGTGCTGGGAGGCAGAAGACCTGAAAGGTGGGAGGCTGACTGTTCATGTCAAAGGTTACACTGTGAGAAGAGGTAGGATGAGGTGGCATTGGGCAGGATGGGGGTTTTTCTCTATTGTAAGCTTTTCCACATAAAGTCCCCTTGCAGATAAAGGTAACCTAATGAAGGGACAAACAAGCACGGAGGTGAGGTGGGGGGATGCTCTGCTGAGAATGGGATGGGAGTGAGAAAGATGCAAAAAAGTACTTTGAAAAGAGCAACTGTGTCCTGCCAAAATGACTCTATGTCCTGCAGAACCTCTGCATTACAGACTGTGATCCTGTGAAAAAGTGAATTTTAACATTAGTGTCAGTGGATGAGAATTTGTCATCTCCCCTTGTGTGTATCCCTGTGGCTCCTGATGGGGACAAAGCAGGCTAGAGAAAATGGTGAAGATGTCTTCTTTTTTTCTTGTGTGCCCCAAATCAAAACAGGATTGGTAAGTTTTGAATTTAATTTGCAAGGAGGCTCTGCAGACTAAGGGAATTTATCTAGGAAGAAAAAGAGCTGATCAGATAGTTTAACAGAGTATGTCCTCTAGCCCTGGGATTTTTCTGCTGAAAAATGTGATATTACTGGATATTCTTGGAATACAAATTACTACTGTGATGCATATGTCATGGGTGGATACCATGTTACACTGAGTCTACTGGCAGTTTTTAATGAAAAGGTATAAAATAAAATAAATTTCAGACCATGTTCCAGGGAGAATATTTTCCCTGTGAAAACTGTAGTAAAGGACATGGAAATGTCAGGGAGAGTGAATTTAAAGAGGGGGTGCAAAGCTACAGAACCACTTCTGGCTCACATTACTGGGAAAGGACATATTTTGCATAGCCTATGGCACAAATAAAGCATGAGGCTACATCCCATGGGCAAGGTGCTGGAGAGCTATTAATAAATGACCATTTCCATATAACACATGGCATAGCTGGCACAAGGAAAGTAACAAGTGATGAGAAGGTTGACAGATTCAACTTATTTGCTAATTGTTATAAGAGAGCGAGCTAAGAGATGTTTTGTACAAGATATATAGCACTAAACTTTGGTTTAAAGGATTTAGTCTGTAAATAGCCAAACAAAAAATTCAACAGCTTTAAGTGTATGGCATTTCAAGTAGAAAATGGTGATCAGCAAAGGCAAACTCAGAATTTGTGTCAGTCATCTCATTGCGTCAATTGAGATTTTTGCAAATGTAGAGAAAACACCCTGACTTGACACCTTGGTTATCAGGACACTGATATGTGAAAGAAGTGATTGAAAAATAAGTTATTATTTATATACCAATTATTTAAAAACAATTTGAACTTAGTAAAATGTGCCAGTGAAAATGCACCAACTTTTAAACCTGCTTGAAATTACAGGTTTGGGGATGGGTATCAAGGGTATCATCCTATGCAAGTCTGATCAATTAAATATCTATAGGGAAAAACCCCAGCTCTGAGTGCTGTTAGTGCTAGGAAGGCTTGTCTAGTAGGGAGGTTTATTGAAATTCATATGGATGCTGGCTCCCATCCTCAGGCTGCCTCCAACGTGTGGCATTCAATTCCAAAACCTTTCTTGTTTGTCTCCACTAAGAAATGTCCCTGATGACCAGACATGCCAAGATTTAATAATCAGCCTTGGACAGAAATAAAGCAAATGCATAAATCCCAGAAAGAGCAAAGTGAGTCTTGTGGTTCCTACCACAAGAGGCTTCCTACGGCAATTTTAAATTGTGTTTGTATGCAGAAGTGATAGTTATTAGCTTTTCCTCTGATCTTTTAAGTCATCATGGTTTTTTGATCACAAAATTCCAAACATTTTACTAGGCAGAAAATTTGGTCCCTTGCTTAATTAATTAAAGTAGATTAAAGCTTGTGCTGCAAGGATAGTGATAATGTCACAAGAAAATAAAAAGATTCTGTTATTTACATCATGTTTGCGTCCTGGGTAAATAGACAAAATGTGAAAAACACAAGGATAGTTTCCACCATCTGCAATTTTGTGGAACAAAAGCTGATAATTAGCAGAGTGCAGTATGAGCTGGGTACATCTGTATGCATTTCTATTAAACTTTCTAAAGGCTATTTCAATAAAATGCTTCAAATGACAGTCTATTTTCATGGTACACAAGTCTCAATAAACACCCAGAAGAGTAAATGAGTTTTTCAAAAGAAAGGTGCCATGCTCACTTAGCATGGATTTAATTTTTATAGAAAGAGATGAGCTTAGTAGCAGCAATTTCACCTACTGAATTGATAGCACTTAGGAAGTTTTAATTGTAGACTGTAAAATTCCTCTTGGCTCCTGGCTCTGTTACTCTTGGATACAGCATTGCAGGGTACAGGGTCTGCTCCAACCACTCCTGCAAACTGTAATGAGGCAAAATGCATAAAACTATTCTGCTACTTTGGCATATATCATGTTTTTCCTAAAGAAAAAAAAAAAAAAAGGAAAAATCCCCAACACCCTGGGCACTAAAACAGTCGTGGCATGAAATCAATTTTGTAAATGTCAAGACATTGGACTGGAATTTTCCAGGGAGTCTAAGCGCATTAGCAGCTCAAATCCCATTGAAAACCTACCATATATACTCTGGACAAATTACAGAAACAGCAGATCTGTAAAAACAGCTGCCCTGGCAGTGTGGAATATTCCTTGGAGAGGAGCTGGGGTCAGCTGCAGAGAGGGGTTGCAGGGAAGGCACCTCACTCCTCTCTAAAGCGACCAGGGATGTTTTGTGTGTCCTTCCCAACAGTGTGGGATGTTGGAGGAATGTTGCCCTCCCTGCAGGGCTGGGTGTAGCTGCAGCCCCAGTTTATCCTTCCAGCAGTTAGGTAGAAGTGGATGTAGAAACAGAGCTGTCATGTACCCATTTAAAGCTTCCTGGGCAAATAGGCAGGTTAAATATGAAAATATTTCTCTCAAAACAACAGCACTGACCCTTCAGCTGACACTCACCCCTGTTCCTCCAAAGCAGTTAAGTGAGGAGCGGATGGGTAATTCACTGTCTGCCTTTCAGTATTCTATCAGTATAAAAATTTTTCCCTGGGACAGTGTCTATCTTCCCTTCAGCAGTATTTAAAATGTGGTCTGAGCAAAACCCCAGGATCCTCCTTTCCTCAAAAATCGATATTTGTATATATAAAAATACACATATGCATATATACAAAGAACTTTTTATCCTCCTGAAATTAGTCATAAAAGTATGATGATGATGCTTTGAATTTGTGTTTTACCATGAGCTGTATCTCAAGTGTTTCTAACTCCAGTCCTTCCTTTAAACTAAGTTCTCACCTCTGGCTGCTGTGTTTCATGGCACTGGCTGGTACCTGACACCAGGGAGAGCAGGGACACACTTGAAGAGTGTGCTTGCATTTATTCAGATAACGAAAGTGATGCTTCTCTTCCACCTCCCAGGCACCTGGGGATTTCAGACATGAGCTCATGCTCTTTGTAGGCAGCAATATAGCCTTGTTCAAATCCTTCCAGCCTTCAAGTTGCATTGAAATAAAAGCTGATCAGCACTTTACTTTTACTTAAATCATACCAACAGCTCAAGCAGTGTTTGGTAGTCTTCGACTATACTTCACTGATTACTTGCTGAGAAAGAGTAATTGTAAATGGCAAGGAAATAAAGTTCCAGGCTTGCATTGCAGCTGATTTTAAACATCAGCCTGAGAAGTGCAATGTTAGCTCTTTGCATGGAGAATTCTGCTAAAAGAAATGTTGTTTTCTCTAGTTTTATTACAGTCCTAAAATATTTCTCAGAAAAAGAAGGCATAATTCTTATTTCAGTGAAATGCATCTGCTGAGGTTGATTTTCTCTCAGTGCTATTGTTCACTCAGGTTCCTGTTTATTTTTGGATGTGTCCCAAAGAAACATTTTGTGCAATTTGTTTAGTAACTTCATGAAGAAATTCTGTTTATGCAGGTTCTTAGTTAATCTCCCTTTAGCATAAATAAAGGCTGGACCTTTATTCCTGTAATGATTTCTACCACAAAGAAAAAATATATTTGAGAACGTTACATATCCTGCCTCCCATTCCTACAGGGATGTAATGTTTTACTGGAGTTGAAAGTGTTATTTAAAAGGATGGTAGGATTAATATTTGCACTTTTGCTGTTGTAATGAGCAAGTGGAAGAGCACCCTGTGACACACTGGCAGAGGGGGTGTACAGACCATGTGTGCACGCATGACTTAAATACAAGAACTTTGTCACATGATTTTTCATCTAAACCCATAACCAGTTTATCTGATCTCTATTAAATGCTTTTATATATTTAGAAAACAAATGCCCCTGAAACAGTTAACATGAAGAATAAGTTTGTTCTTGAAGTTTGTATTGCCATGGCTTCCTCATCATCCCTCTGTTCTGAAGCAGCTGTTTTGGTTCTGCTATAAGGTAAAATCCTGTGTGTGCTGGGTAATGAAGAGGTAAAGTTGCTGGTTTTGTGTACTGAATGATTTATAAAAGTTGTTAAATGTAATGAGCAAAGGCAGAATACAGTGGTAGCTGTAGTGTAAAAATATTATCAAATGATATAACTGTCAAATTAATGTAATTCAGTGTGATATAAATTAGGCATAGTTGTATGCAAATAGGTGTTCAGGCACTTAGCTGCTTGGTTGTAACTAGTATGTCCAACTGATGCCAAGTAACTATTTCAGGATAAAGAGCACCATTTGCATTTGTTATAAATTCCATGAGCTTAACAGAACTGAAATTCTGTTTGTGGAAATTTGGCCCAAGTTGTCAACATAAATTAAAAATACTACCTGCTCTTCATAACACTCCTTTCTCTTCTGGGTCATGGGCTTGTATAAATTAGTGTAAATCCACAGAAACCAAATATATATCCTAAGGAGAAAGAGTTGAGTGTGAGGACTGTGGACATGGAGTGTTTCTATTACCAGCTTTTACAGACATTCTTGGCACATCTAACTTGTAACAAATCTCTCAAGCTCCATCCTAGGCTGTTTTTTTCCCACTGTCACTGTTTCTAAAGCTGTGCCATGCTGCTGGAAGCACATTTCAGGTGTCCAATATAAATTACTGCAGTTCTTTGCTCCTCTGACAGTATTTTCCTCTGGCTGCTCACTTCTTAGCCTTCACTTTGTCACATTTTCTCTTTGTGGAAGTGAGGATCTCCTTTCTCCTGGTTGCCACTGGTGCTCTCCTCTGTAACAATTGGATGTCCTCTTTCCCAGTGCCAAAGCCATTGATATTGGCATGATGCTGTATTATTTACTCAGCTTGAATATTGTGATTTGTAGCATTATCCCCCAGCTCTTTGAAGGATTGGGTTTGTTAGCACTAGACATTCCTGTGAAAGTCATCATCCTGCCTTGTGAAGAGCATCAGCCCAGTGAAAGACATAATGGCACAGGCAATTATAGCACTCTTTTTTCTTCTTGATAGCTAACCCATAGTGTTTTACTATTGCAAGATTTATATTAACAGTGCTAGCTACAGCTTGTTGTAGAAGCTGACATTTATTTGATTAAAATGAAACAACGTCTTTTGTTTTTTCCCTGCTTTTTACTGCTATAAAACTGTTAATATTCTAGGGGAGACCAAGAGGACTACTGTGTGAAAATATAAGAGGTATGAATGGAGAGAATAAACAGTAATGACAAGTAGATTCATTATTGATAATGCTATATCGGAAGTTCAGAGAATTCATCTCTGACTGGAGGAGGTGGCTGTCAGACTGCCCCTGCAAAGCTTTTCTTTCTGAGGACAGTATTTCATGACTTTGGAGGGCGTGTCAGCTGTGTTTTCTAATACACAGCATAAAAAATGGAAGTGGTTCTTAGTGGTACATAGCTCTGTAGTGACCCCAGATGCTTGCAAAATATTTTATTTGAACAGGGGCACATTTCATTTCTTGAAAAGCACAGGAAAATCACTAAGAACTTGAATAAAAACCAACACTAGATATTCCCAGAATAGGTTTTCAAACCTGTTTAATTTTCTATACTAACAAGACAGGAGATGTCTCTTATCTAAAGTTTTTCAATAGTCTTTCCTGTGAGTTCTTGCAAGCAAGATAGAGGAATACAGTTTGAGAACAACATAATGAAATGAGGTCAAGACTTATTGTGAATGAGCCTCAGAGAACAATTACAAATGATTGTCAGGATGGGAAGGCTGTAACATGCAAGTGCCCCAGTGGGCTGCCCAGGTACTGTCCGTGTTCTCTTTAGCAGCCTGCAGCAAAGGCAGAGTCTGTTCATTAAATCTGCAGGTGATATTAACGTGAGAGCCTGTATAAAAAAGATTTAACATTTAGGAAAAGTTTGAAGAGTGGAAGAATGAGTTTGCAATTCTGTTAAGGGTAAATAAAAAGAGCTAGACTTGGGTACAGGTTTATCAGTGCAGCAGGCTGGGGAGCAGCAGGGTGGGCAGGTGCTCTGGGGAAGGGGATGTGAAGGGCCCTGAGTGAATCACTGGTCAGAGGGCGTCACAGGAGTCTTATAAAGCTCATAGTGGGAATTTCAAGTAGCAAATTACATCTATGAAATCATTCTTCCCTCTCCAGAAACTAGTAAGGGACCTCATCTGCCAGTCCCTCACCTAGTTATGAAAAAGGGGCCATTGCTGAAAGAGTATCTGCATGCCTACATCTATATTAATTTCCTATTAGTCAACTGTTTAATAAAATGTTTTTTGCTGAGATCTAACCTTCAAGAAAGAGAACGCAAGAACTTTAAGCCAAGCTGCATCAAGCATTTCAGATAATAAATTTGAGGGAAAGATTTCCCAAAGTTGTAAGGATTGTCACATCTCAGTATGACTGAATTTTCTACATCAAAAAGACTTGAGGTTTCTGGTTTGCCTATCCAAAGACTTGAGATTTCTGTGTTGTCTACACCAGACAGACATTAAATATTAAACATTGTTTGGGAGAATCACAGGCAGGTGAAAATCATCCATGATATTTACCTTAAAGTCACTGTTCAAAATTCTGAACCTTGCTTATTTTAAACTGGTGAGCTTGTCATTATTTTTACCTTATTACTTCTTGTCACTGGTATTTTTCCTCCAAGTGTGGATTTTATTGTTCCGTTTCTTTGTAATATCAATTATAAAAGTCTTTACCTATGGCTTAATCATTATTTTAACAGATTTTCTTGCATGGAACTATCTTGTTTTCCAAGACAAGTTGTTTAGGTTCACTGACAATAAGGGAATCAAAAGACATATGGTTGTTTTCAAACTTGTACTAAGTTCTTGCCATGCTTTGCCAAAGAGTGGGCATAAGTGTGCTCCTCAAGGACAGCCCCAGAGCAGAGTTACCCTGGTCACAGGGACTGCAGGGCTTGCTGTGCTCCTCGCTGCTGCAGACCCTGTGCTCACTCCCTGCATCCCCCTGGCATGAACGGTGTGTCTGACAGAGCAGCACCTGCAGCAGCTGCACCAGTGGGAATGCAGAAGCTTTTAGAGGGTCAGCCTGAGTTTATAAAAGCACCTACTCTAAATATAATTCAGCTCATTTAGTTAAGCACCTGTAAGCTGCATCTCAAAAGCACAGCCTTCTTGGTGATCCCTGTGTGTGCTGGCTAATAATAATGATAATTTCTGAAAGTTTCAGACAGAGGTAGTCAGTCAAACATTTCCAGCTGTAGGGAGATGAGCACAAGAGATGACATGGCTCAGCACACCACGCTGCCCCTGGGGGCATATGAGAGGAGGAATTGTGGCCAGTGCTACAAAGGCTGTAGCATTTGCCAAACATATATTTACTTGTATTTGAAGTGGTATTTGGACTGAGCTCTTTGGGCTAGAACTGCAAATAGATTAGGGACAGTAATGCTGATTGCTGTAATTTCTCTTTTTTGGCCTTGTATAGGTAAGGCTAATTTGGTTATAGGACAAAATCTGGTTTCCAAGAAACTGTAAGCCTAGGACTTGGATCTAATTTAATGCTATGATTTTATTCACACACTGTGTGATATTTGTTACCTGCCATTGATGATTTTGGAAAGTGACAAAGTAGTTTAAGTGCTCCTCCAATATTTGCAGAAGCTGAATTCTTTGCAGGAGGGAGCTGAGGGCCCTGCTGGAGGCCATGGTAGGAAGATTATGGATTGCAGAGTTTAATCTGTCTCTTTTCACATATCATGCATCAACTACAGACCCTGCCTTCTGACAGAAATAAAAAAAAAAATCTGAGAATGCTCTGTAGCATAAGAAATAAGGTCATAGAAAAGATGGTCCTTTTTATATCTCTGCTATGGTCTTGCTGTGCAGCCCTGGATAAATGAGATTTTCTCTCTGTGTTCACTGTTCCCTTCCCTGGGCTTTTTAATTAGCAGGATCCAGAAGCTGGGACTGTGTCTCTGTCCTTCTATAACATGGACCTTTTAAACCCACATTTGAATTTTGCACTGAATTAGCATACATGAGAATCATGCACATGATTGCAAACTGAAATGTAAGTCAGTAAAGAAACAGCTGTCATTAAACTGAGAAATAAAGACAGAAATAAACATTTCTGTTTCTCAGAAATTAACCAGGTAAAATATATTGTTCCATTTGGAGTTTATGGATTACAATGCAATTGACAGTTAAAAACATGTAGACTTTTAAATATAGTTAAATATTTCAATAAAACACTCTAAATTAGGGCTGTATAAATTTAAATGGGACTTGCTTATCTTTTCTTTCATGGTTTGGTGGCTTCAGGGCCTGACTCTTCTTTCAAAATCAAAGTGGAACTGTGGCAGGAAAAAGCATAGTGCTGCTGTGAATAAAAGCTACTGTTGTTTCCCAATGAGGTTTTGTTGTCAAGAAGCTCTGAAAGATCTTGGGAAAGGACAGAGAAGGAAATGATTACGGATTTTAAAAAGCCCAAACCCAGTGAGTGTGGTTACCATAAATTATTTCATCCATTAGAAGTAGAAACAACATCTTCACCACTGCTGCGAGAATTTTCCTGCTCAATAGTTCCTTGCTTTATTGTTGTTTTCCTTGCTGATTATTGCTGCATGGTTTGTGGGTGTTAGGAATCCAGTGTGGAGTGTGTTATTGAAGCAGCTCACCTGTGCTCCTGAGGCAGCTGCTGTCCACTAGTGCTGTTTGACTCCAAACCAAGCCCTGTTGCCTGACACTTTGAACAATTTCTTTTATGGCTAGTCTGCAAAACACCATTTACCCTGGGCCAACACACACATTGCAGCCAGAGGTGAATCTGCAAGGGTCATGAGAAAGGAAAATAACCCTTCTGCCTTTTGCATTCAGGGCAAAACCAGTTTAAGAATTTTATTATTTAAAAGATTTACAAGTAGTTAGATGATCGGGATTCTGGCTTTGATCAGCAAATATTCCCTTGCCTTGTGCTTCTTTCAGCCTCCTGAAATTTAAACTACAACTAGAACCCCAGGGGCTCCCCAAGGGCATGATTCAGCCTGGAGCCTTCTGTTGGAGCCCTCGGGAGCTCAGCCTGGGGCTCACCAGGGATCTGTGCTCAGCTGCTGATGCTGGAGGCTGAGGCTGTAATTCAGGTCTCTTCTCTGCGTATTTGGATTTCATTAAAGAAATGGCTAGACAGAAACTGATTGGAACATCTTGATGTGAACAAGCAGATTTTGTCACTATAATGCCCAGCAGAAACTGTAAATTGTTTGTTGCGTGCATTAGGAGATGAATGCTGGCAAATGCCAGCTGTGAATTCATAAGGGAGATAGAAATATCTGCTTTTCTGGCCAGATGTCAAATCCCTTTCTTGGATCATGTATAAGCTTTAAAGAGAGGAGGCACTGGTTTTGAATTCAGACTTAATATCTGCTGAAGAGAGAAGAGACATGTAAGAATGTTTTTAAAGCATTTGAGAATTGCCAGGTGGGTTCTGCTGTGAGCTGTACTCCAGCACAATCAGAACTCTGGACTACTGATTTTATATATCTGGAGTGCCTGAGGGAGGAAATCTAAAAAGGTTTTGAATAAATTATCTCTTGCCTACAAGTAACAAATGCAGGAAAAGGACTCCAAAGAAAAATATTTCCATGCTGATGTTGCTTTAAGTGTAAAGGTAAAAGAGATTTCAAAAACAAGAAACTGGAAAAACCAGCTATAGTCTTTCAAAATGTTGGTATCTGTGGGAACAGCAAGAAGAAGCAGAAAGGCACTAAAACCCCAGGAAAATGTGTTAGTGTTCAGAAAATTCAGTGTGATAGATTGGAAACCCCAGCACTGCACCAAGCAGTGCATGTGAATGGGCAGAGACACGCCACTCATCCTTGCAGCAATGTCCCATGGTGGATGGATAATCTCTCCACAACATAATCAGTTTAGGAACAACAAATTTTCCAGATGACAGAAGGAAATTTGCTCTTCTTCTGCACAATCACGCATCCCATCTAAAGGTGCATGCCTTGAATGAAGGTAGAATTACTCCCCAGAGCACAGATTTTCCTCCAAGAGCTGCAATGACCACACTGCAGGTGGAAGTGTGGGACAAGGGTTGGGAGCAGGCCCTGGGACATCAGCTACAAATCCCCAGCCAGCAGTGAGGCTGCATGGGATGCACCTGGCTCTGCTTCCAGGAGCACTGAGTTGTAGCAGGAGAGAGATCATGGCAGAAATACACACGAGATGCCAGAATGTATGGACAGCACCATTGTTTGTTACTGAAACCTGCATTTAGGGCCAGAGCTGCTTATGCTGTATACATGTTCATGGTACGTCACATCATTTTATGAGTTAGGGAGCAGGTTTTAGAGCAAAGGAACTGATTGTCACACATCATTTTATTTTTTGAGTTAGGGAGCAGGTTTTAGAGCAAAGGAACTGATTGTCACAGTGAATGCAAGGCTAAACCACCACCTCTGAAAAGGGCTCTTTTCCCACACCTCTACTTGAGGTAGCATGTGGGAGACAAGTTGGAATTTGATGGGATTTTTTTTTTTTTATCTCTTCTTTTTTCTGTTTTTATCATTGGCAATGAGAGTGATTCACAGATTTGGCAGGCAGAAGTCAATCGGGGCCATTGCTATTTTAGGCCTTAAAAATTATCTCACAAAATCAAGAACGTAAATTAAATACACATTTTCTCATTTGGAAAATGTCAAAGGTTAAAAGACATACAAATGTACATCACTTCTCCATGTAGATTTCATAAGGCTTGAGCATATTTTGCTAGCAAGAGGAAAATTTAGAAAAGGAGCTGTATGTTTAACTGATGAATCTGTCTGGGAACTCCATGGGAAGTTGTTTGCATTAACAGCTTCTATTCATAGGAGTTCTAAAAAAAAACCCCTTGTAAACCTTTAGGTTTGAGTGAATACTTAGATGCCAGTTGGGGTTAAACCATGACGTATTACATTTTTTATCTGGTGGATTTTGATGCTTTTTTATCTTTTTTTTTCAGGTTGAATAGGCATAAACATGCCACAGTTTTGAGAAAATTAGGTCTTTACATCAAATCTATTCAGGTAATATTGTTTCTGCATAATTTTTTTGTGTGGAAACAGTAAAAATTCAATCTCTTATCTGATTTTAAAATAGCTGTCATTGACTGGAAAAAGACTTATTCTGAAGACCAAGTTTCAAACTGAATGGCTGTTCCTGTATAAAAATTGTCTAGTTGTTTTCATTTCTTTATTGGGTGTAAGAGCACTTTTAGGGGGAAATAGTACACATGGAAATGTGAAATCTAGTCCATATAATTTTCCACTGATACAACAGCTGCATTTCCTTTCTGGAAAAACTGCTGTCAGTGATATTTTATACCTGAATATTGAGATGAGGAAGGTAAACAGGCCAAACTTATGTAAAAACAGAGACTGTTAAATAATGAATAGTCATACACTCCCTGATGTCTTGCCATCAAAACAGTTGTGATTTTTCTTATTTTCACTACTTGTTTCAGCTCTTGTGAAGAGCAGTGGAAGGAATATTCACAATATTGTCCTCAAGCTGCATGCTGGCTTTGTCTGTGTAACACTTGTTAAAGTGGGCTTAGGAACAGTTTCCTGAGGTGCCAAATGCTGCATAGGGCTTCCACTGACTCTTTCTTCTGTGGGATGGGAGCTTTTCCAAAGCCTGTGGATCCCCTGTGCTCATCAGACACCTCTGGTCCTTGCTCACTGGAAGGGTTATCTGCTGAAGTTGTCTGCCTGGTCTAAAATCAGAGGACAGAGGCTGAGTTGCATCATGCTCTGGCTGGGCTCTGCGGGAGCTGTGGGATGATCCCTTAAAACCATCTGCCATGGGCACCCGAGGCTGATTTCTGTCCTGGGAGTCTCCCACAGTGAAACACAAGGCAAAACCAGCTGTTCACCAACAGCTGCCTTCCTCTCCCATTTCATGATGCATGACGGACCTCAGAAGAGTGAGAACATGAGGGAATGAGGTGGGACTGTTTTATTCAAATGTTTGATGAGGTGGGGCTGTTTTATTCAAATGTTTGATCTTTGCTGTGGAGTCACCACTGTAGGATCCCTCCACCTAGAGAACTGTGTGTTTTGAATCTCTCCAAGAGCCATTTTACCTCGCAGAAATGCCAGAAAAATATACATGTTATGAAGGTGCAGCTAAAGCTCATACTGTTATCTTGCTGTATTTTGGAAATAGTACAGTAGTGAGCCAAGCCCTTTAGTTTTTATTTGTAAGGTTTCCAGCTTGAGCTGGCATTTTGTTGCAAAAATAAAATCTAGCTGAGCCAGTCAAAAAAACCCAAAATCCTTGGCTTGCTGGTAACTGAAAATAGATACCACTTAATGTGGAACACTGCAATGGAATGCTTGCAGGCATTCACACTCAATTCGTGTTTAATTAATGACATAATAAGAATAACTAAAGGCTCAAAGTTTCTGTTTTAAATATATTTTGAGATACAGGAGTGTACAGGTGTAGAATACCAGCTATTTGTGGACTGCTCAACAGGCTTTCCTTCTAAATCTGCTAAGGGTTATTGTTGATTATTTCTGTTTCCCCTGTTCAAATGACATCTCATTTTGGCTATAAACAGGTACCATATGCTCAAAGAGCTGATGGGCTTCACTGTGGTTGTCTCTGATGTTACTGAGTCACAGAATTGTAAAACAGCAATGTCTGAAGTAACATGTTGCCCAAACTCTGTGGATTTGAGTTTTAGACTCTGCTAGTTCTAGTGTATTTATTAATTTATTAAACCCCCAAAATTTATCAGGACAAAATTACTCAGTTCTAAAATTCTTTGCAATACTGAAAAGCTCGAGTTTGTAAGAACAAAAAAAAAAAAAAAAAAAAAAAAAAAAAAAAAAAAAAAAGGGAGGGGAATAAACCAGCCCTATTATTATTGGTTCACTTCAGAGTACTCAAATTACATCGTTCAATTAATGAGGCTGTAAATGCCCTTTTTACCTGTTTCATTATATTGCTAATGTCTAAGTGAAGTCTAAGGTCCTTGCTTGTTTTCCTCTGGATGATTCTCTTCCTCTGTCCGCGGTCAGGCTGTCTCCTCTGCTGTGGGCAAGCACAGCGCAGGCACCAGAGCATCTTTGCAGAAGAGCAGGGCTGGGGCAGGCTGAGGGCAGTGCCCCTGCCCTGTGTGCAGGCAGGTCAGCCAGGCCCGGCCTGGGGGCACAGCGCCATGGACATGGTGTCTTGGAGGAGCCCAGGACACCGCTTTTGAGCCTGGCAGTGGTAGGAGTCACAAGCACCAGCTTCATTCTCTGCTTCTGGCCCCTTCCTACCCCATTTCCACGGAGGAACGGTCCCAAAGTGGGGCCTGATGCTGCCAGCACTGGGTGTGTGGAACACGGAGTGGTTACCCAAGCCCTGAGCTGCCCTCTCTCTAGTGGCTGCAGCAGAAGCTCAGGAACCCCTCAAGGGGATCAGGATTCCCACTGAGCCTCCCGTGAGCCCTGGGCAGCGGCTGCAGCCAGCGCTGGCCTGGCGTGGCCACCGAGCCGGCCCCAAAGCCAGCCCTGCTCCAGCTGCAGTGCTCTGCCAGCACAGCCACGGTGGGTGAGGCTGGGGAAAGGATCCAGGATAAAAATAAGCCTGATCTGGCTCACAGCTCGTCCTTGCGTGGGCTGAGCAGGAATGGGAGGCTGGGGGGGAGATGAAGCAGCAGCAGCTCGCGAGGCGATGCCGCGGGTGTGACGGGTGACGGTCACCGGCTGCTGGGACAGCGTGGCACCGCCCGGGGAGCTGGGACCCTTGGCAGGGCATGCACCACAGCACAGGGAATTTCTCTCCTTCAGCAGCACCAATTAACGATTCTTAACAAATCATGGTCCCTCACTCCATGCACTGAGAATGGCCTGCTTCGCATTTGCAATTTTTTCCTTCCAAAGGA
Organism: Vidua chalybeata; assembly: GCF_026979565.1. NCBI lineage: Eukaryota > Metazoa > Chordata > Aves > Passeriformes > Viduidae > Vidua > Vidua chalybeata. Next base: position 5,796,686 of record NC_071545.1, on the reverse strand, counting down.
GTGCAGACAATTAGAATGGAACCGCCTCAGAAGCTGAAGGGTGAAGGACTTTGGGAACTTCAGAAACATGATCCTTTGTTTGAGCTATGTTGCAGAATCCTGCACACTGCATACAGGCGCCTTGCTCCCTACACCTACAAGACACTGAGTGTTGTTAGCATACATAACAGGTCTACCAGTAGTTGGAGAAAGTAGCAAAAAAAAATTGAACCCCATGACAATTTTCATTTTCTGATATCTGAGGTTGTCATGGCTGAATTAGCATTTCAGAACTTACACTGGGATAATCCATGCAGCAGTTAATTTCAATGTTTTACTGCTATAGCAGTGTAAACCCTAGTAAATTAATTTCTATAATGCTTGAGAAGATTTTTTTTAGACATTCCCTTTCTCATTCATATTTAATAAACTCCGAAAGTCTGCATTAGGACATCTATGTAAATCTCTTGAGTTTTTACTTGTGAGCAAAGGCAACTATTGATATTTAAACAGAAGGTTACAAAGAAATTAATGATACTTAGTCAACCACATTCTAACTGACAGACCTCTTTTCCTTAGGTGGATACTCTTCAATTCTGTTTTTAAAATATCTACTTTCTCACTTGAGACTGATGTTCATGGCCAAATAATCTAAGTCTTGAGGGACATGTGCTTTAAATAATATTTTGATGTAGTGCTTCTGTTTTTTCCTTTTGATTTAACAAATCAGGAATTTTGCAGAAACACAAGTTAGAAGAAACTTTTCTGCTGAGCTCTGTTTATAACTTCTTGCTAAATGTGCTGTCTCGGAGAAGCTGTAGTCTCCACTGGGATGCAGCTGTGACTGCAAGAGGAAAAGGAGGAATTCAAAGATATGCAACTGATCATCAATCACAGTGCAGAGCACTGTAAGAGAACCATCCTACTTACACCCTATTTTTCTTATAAATTTGTCCACGATGTGCCTTAAAAGGGGAACAATAATTTAAAATAACTACCTGGTGTAGTTATATCCAATATCTTTCCACACTGATTTTTGATCCGTACATTTCTGTCTCCTAGCTCAGGCAAAGGGCAGAGTTATAATTGTGCATCACACTCACCTTGTTCCTGCTCAGACAAAAGCAACATAATGTCAGTGAAATATTTTGGAGTCAGAATATAAAACTTGTAGATATAAATTACTTAAAAAGAAAATGAAGCAAAGTGGAGAGCATTAGGATGAATATTTAAATGTCTTTAAATTTAAAAATATCTTTCTCCTGCAAAGTCATAAACTCTGCATTTCACTTTCATAACTCCATTTATCCAATTATTCTAGCTTGAAACTGCTAAAATCTGCAGAGAAACCTTAAAACTTAATTTCAGATTCATTCCTGTGCAGTGTTACTAAACACTGACATATTCTGAACGTGAGAACTGCAGAGCATTTTTCTGCAGAGAATGACCAAACCTCTTGGGGTAAAAATATTTGCTACTGATGAACAAACCTGCATGCACCATATTCACAAGATTTTAGATTTTATTTTTGTGTTTCTAATGGTGAAAAGTACTGTAAACCACCATTCTACTTGTGTCCTGTCTTAGTTAATCCCCCGGGAAAGATGTCATGGGAACTGATGCCTCTCCAGGGGTGAAGGGGAGAAAGAGGGGGAACAGAGAGGGAATGCAGGGAATATCAGGGGCAGGGAGGGGAGTTTTGTGATTAGGAAAGAGGGTATAGAGAGAGGCAAAATCGTGAAAAAAAAAGTTTGCAGCTGGTAGGAACAGGCTAAGAGATGAGGAGCATGGAGTTCATGAGCAGGACTGGGCTGAGTTAGTTTACAAAGAAAGAAAAATTGATAGTATTTCAAGGGGTCAAACAGGAAAACCAAGAGAATTCTTCTCCAGGTATCAGTGGATAAACCTGAAAGCAGAAAAATGGATAGCAAGGAGTAAGGCTTGAGAAACTTAGGCTTTCTTCCCCCCTGTAGTAGATGCACAGGATTAGGGATTTATTACGAAAAGTTAATTGTAAAAAATATAAAAAATTAGCTATTATTTACTAAATTTCCAAGAAGTATGATAAACTGGTGAGCTGATCAAGCTTAATAGCTATTTTCCAGAGCTATATAAAATATCATACTGACATGAATGAGGTAAGGAATGCTCACTCAGCATTCTAGCAAGAGAGATTGGCATCTCTGGCTCTCCTCAACCAGTTGCCTCAATAAAAGTCTATGCGAGAAAAAAGAAAAAGCATGGACAGACATTTGTGTGGGATGAATGCTCATGAAGATGGTCTGTACACTGTAAAATTTACATACTCTCAGACACAGGGCTCACCAGAGGGGACTACTTATATTCTCTTCAAAGAGTGCTAGGATAAAGGACTTTCTCTACATTTTTGTAATGTACCTTTTGAAATGTGTTGTCAAAAAGAATAATTGTTTGGCAAACCTTCTGAAAAGGTAATACTCTCAAAAATTTCACTCCTTATGGAGAGTTTAATGAAAGTCTCTACTGACCCAATTTAATCAAACTTTGTACTTCCCCTTTTATTGATTAAATTTTCAATAGAAAACATTCCAGCTGGTCATCAGTGGTTGTAATTTAGAAATGAATTCTTCCCAGGCTGCATAGCTCAGAGGTATCCCTGCCATCATGCTGTCACTGCAGTAGATGTGGTACTTGGGTATAATGTTGTCAAAAAACATTTCATACAAATGAAATTTATATGAAAAATTGATTTGATTGCTTTGTAAATGGGGAGGAGACTGGCAGGGCCCTGAGGGCAGTAATGTTCTTTCTTTGCCCTGAGCAGCCTCACTTGTGATCTCAGTGGGATCCCCCACTCCCTGCTCCAGGCCTAGGTGTTCTCCAGCTGGGCTCAGGTTTGGTCAGTGCTGCCCTGGGATTTCTGTCTCCAGCCTCGTCTCCTGAGAGGCTCTTTGGGATTCCTGGACTGATCCAAGAGGGGTTCTTTCTCTTGCTGTGTCTGCTAAGTGCATCCCTGGGGTAGCCCTACTTGTGCTACTCCCAACAAAGGTGACCTGCCAGAAAATGGGTCAGCTAGGATGGTTTATAGGGTGTAAAGAAATTGAAATGAGAAGGGGAAGTCTGAGTAGGTAGGACAGCCACAGGTGCTGAAAGGAAATGAAAAAACTAAAATGATCAGCTGCTGGGGAAAAAGAAAATGGAGAGCAGCAACTGATGACCTAAGGGAGGATCTCTCCAAGGACTGAGACAGGGCCCCCACTGCTTAAGGCTTGTGGAAATGGAGATAGGAAGAGGGCTGGAAATTCATGCTGAAACAGTAACTGTGTATTTCTGCACAGCAAAAGACTGCATAGGAACTGACCAGAGCATGATGTGTAGAACTAAAGTAATTCTCAGTAGGCTGATGGGGGACAAAATACTAGTCCTGAGGGGAAGGAGAATGATGGAGTAGGTGCTGAGTCCAAACCACTCCTATGAATTTGACTTAGAGCATTGTGAGTGTGCTCTGCATGGCTGGACACTGATCTGTACAGATACTTTCATATTCAAGATGTAAGAGGAAAAAGGAGATTAGAATAAGAATTGAGCATGGGGGAGCAGAGGAATGCAGTAAAAGAATAAAACCAATTTTATTTGAGAATAAAAAAAGAAACAGGTAGACATATAGTTAGTGCAGAGAGAAGGAAGCAACATAAATACTTTCACTTGTGTGACTCATTTGCTCTTTGCTGGCAGATTGTGTTTTAATTATGTCTCTGTAAATCAAATAGTGGTGAACTGTGTATATTTGAAATACACAGTTGTAGGTAATTACTGAAGAGGTGCCAGTGTCCTACAGACACCCCTTTGCATCTGTTTCCCATTATGGTATTTAGAACCACTAGGAACACCATTGGGCTTAGTTGGGTGTTGCTGACCAAGTGTTGAATTTTCCCTGCCAAAGCTCAGGTACTGCACTGGCAGCTCTGCCAAGTCAGACGTCTGTGGCTGATTTCCCAGTCTGTGTGCTTGATACCACTGGATGTAAGGGGAAAACTTTTTTTGCTGAAACATCACATTGAATGATTTATAGCAGACAAATAACGATGTATATGTAAGGCTCTCTAAGTAGGACTGGTGTCAAAGGAAAATATTGAGGGGAAGAAAAAGATTGCAAATTTCTAATTAATTTTGTTTATTTATGCACACAAACCTTGAAATATTAATAGAGAATGCATAAGTAATTGATGGGCTACATATAATTTTTCATAATCTTTATGCTGAGATAGGCAGGAAAGTCATTTGACAAAAGGCACAGGCACATTACAACCAGAAAACTGCTGTAGGTTAGGCCTGGAACTGCCTGCCTGCTGGGAGTGACTGAGCACCCCTTTCCCAGAGCAAGCTCCAGGATTTTCCTTGAGCCTTATGGATCTTTTCCTGGTCTGATCAACCTTGATATCAAATGGTAGATCAGTTTTTCATCTCCTATTTAAAGCGATGAATTCAAGGTATCCTTTTTAAGCAGTTTAACAGCTGAAATAAAACTAACTCATGTCCCAAGGGCAAATAGAAATCTATTAATACAGGGTATTAAAACTCTGATAGATTTTAATGCCTGACTCATGATTTTTGTGAGTGCTGGGATTGCCAGCAGACACTTGTCTGAGTTGTGGAACAGACTCTCTGGAGGGTGCAGGAGGTGGCATGCATTAGCAGAGTGGGAAGCACTCTGAACAAGGGCTTCTTTTTCCTAAGTTAAGAATTTTTCCTTTTAGAATAGGAAAAACAGGCAGAAAGGGAAGAGTTGAAAAGATTGAACTGATTGGAATACCATCTTAATTCTACTATTATTTAATTTGGGTGAGTTCTGGCAGGGAAGCCAAGCTTGGGGACTCTGTGCTGGATGTCCCCAGCTTGCTTTCCTCAGGTGAGCTCACTGCACTGAAGGTATCAAGACCCCTGAACCATCAGCCTCCCATGTGTGCCAATCTGCAAAGAAGTTTCCCTGTTTCTGTGTTGGGAGAGAAAGCTGCTGAACCCCAGGAGTTTCCTGGTGTGGATCTCTGTGGACTGTGACAAAGCCTCTGATGCTCTCCTGTCTCCTTTTCAGCCACTGCCCACTGCTGGCAGTGCCCACTCTGGCACAGATCAAGCCAGATTCTCTTTAGCCTGTTTTCTTTAGCCCAGATGCCCTTCCTGGTGGGTAGGGTCCCAGTGTCTGTATTTCCAGCTGAAGGAGAGCAAGAAATACCTTTACTTTTCCTATAGGTTACTGTCCCTGTTGACCTTTTCAGCTTCTGAATCTTTAGCTCTCCCCTATTCTCTGATGAATAATTAAAAGTCTGGGGAGAAAAGAACACAGAAAATTCTGTGTTTTTTATTTTAAATGCCACTGATGCATTGATTTGGCTTGGTTTTTTTTTTTTTTTTTTTTTTTTTTTTTTTTTTTGTTTTGTTGGTTTTTTTTTTTTTTGTTTTGTTTTTTTTGGTTGGTTTTTGGTTGGTTTTTTTTGTTGTTTTGTTTTTTAAGCTACCGTATAAAAAGGACAACTAGGACAGAGCACTGGTGGTCTGGAGGCTCATTTCTCTACCAGCACCATATCAGCCTTCCCATAGTCAACACCTCATTTCCCCTGTGGATAAATCTGGCTGATAGTTCTGTACCAAATCTTGCCAACAAAGGCCTTGGGGAGCTGTAGTATCAGAAAATGTTTTCTCCTGATGCTTTTGATACTAGCTGATCTGAGGCCACAGATCTGCTGATGCTTTTCCTGGTGGCATTGCTGATGTTAGCTGCTGGTTTCCTTTCCCAACAAGTTGTGCTAGTATGACTTGTAGGACAATTTGTTTAAATTATTTTATTACTTTAGAGATTATTGTTATTATTATTTTCAGTATCTATATTATTATATAGTATTATAGTGTGTTAGTGGAGTCAGACAATCATTTTCTGAAAGCAATTCATCCCAATTAATCCCTGATTTGTCAGGGACAAATTCAGACTCATTTGTCTCTTTTGTTTAGGTTAAATGCAAAATATTATGCTGATATTTAAGCATTTAGATTTGGTTGAAATATTTGTGTGTGTAGAGCACTGGCTTGAAATGAAAACACCATGTTACAATATTGACTCTATCCTTTCCTCTGTCCCAGCCTGAATGCCCCTATTATCAGGAGTTTCTGAGTGGACACTACAGCAAAGCAAGCAGCCAGAAGTCAGACTAATTTTTTTCTAAGTTGTCTCTTTTGTAGAAGGCTTATTCAATCACTTCTGAGCAGGTGTCTGTTCTGTGCTTCCTATCTGGATTTTGTCAGAAGTGAATTGACTGCAGTGGCTTCACTGCTACTTCTTCACCCACAATCTCACCTCCCTTGCATAAGAAAAAAATCTCAGCCAGCACAGACATCCCTGTCCACCCTTTTGGGTACACGTTCTTGTATCTCAGGTACCTGCAGGAAAAAATCTCAGTGAAGTGCACAGTAGCCTGTAATATAACAGTGGGAGTTTTGCTTTCTTAGTAGTTATGTTGCCATCTAAAAGGTCGTGAAGATTTTTATATGTCTCTCTTGCCTATAAAATGTATCAAAAACCCTTCCACATTCAAAGCTGCCATATGGGTTTTTACAATCTAGGGATGTTGCCAAACTAGTCCTAAATCTGCATTATTTATTTTGACTGTTTAAGAGCCAACAGTTGGTATCTTTCTTCACTTTTTCCTTGCTTAGAGCTTGGGCTGTCTCCACTGCATGTAGCACTGTAGAGTGAGCCCTGCTCATCCTTGCTGCTTCTCTGGAGCACTCTGCATCCAACAGGATTATTTGCTTACAGAATGTTTTAAAAGAGACAAAAATCCTGACCCAAAATTGTTATAGGTTTGCTATCCCCTCCTTTGGGCTCAGGATTGTCCTTTTTTATTTCAAAACAGATTAAGTGCAAAGCCTTTTTTGTCAGCCTGGACTAGCTAGGAGTTTATAAGCACCTCTTTCCCAGGCTGGGCTGACTTAGCAGGCACCTTTGCAATGCTGGGTAAACACAATGAACTATTCAAGTGGAAAATCATTTTAATAAATAACATTTTAGTAAAACCTTTGGTTTGCCCTCTGGATCCTTATTAATAAAAATAAATCTCCATTACCCTCTCACTTGGCCTTACCTTCCTGTTTGGTAGAAATTTTTCTCTTTTTCAGTAGCAGCATTAAAGATTCATCCATTATTTGGAGTCATTCTTGTGCAATGCAAATCTAAAAGACTTGATGCATAGCGTTTTCTTTAGGGTAAAAGCTAACTGCCTTTATTCAGCTTGCACAATCCCTTCTGAAAGAGCCCTTTATACAGCTCATGTCATGTCAGCAGTAATCATGGCCTGGTGGTGCATGCAAATCAGCAGCTGCTCTTTAGCTGGGCTGGAGGAGTCACATAATGAGCCAGTAAGTGCAAGGGCAGACCATATTTAATGCTGCTGGTCCTTCAGGCAGATCACTCTGTTATCTTTACTCTCTTCACCCTGCCCAGCCAGCACCTCTGCAGTGCCCATCACCTGCCAAGCCCAGCCAGCAGACAGCAGCACCCACTGCTGGGAAAACTAAAGAACAGTTTCCATTGTCCTGCTGCTGGTTTTCCCCAAAGCAGTGATGGGATGGAAGCGAGCCCCCACCACTGCAGCTGTGTCTCTGGAGGATGTGGATACCTTGTCATAACCCCAGAGTTCTGTGTTAATCATCATGACAGTTGGGAGCTAATGCTGACCTAAGCAGTTCTGGTGCTTTGTTTTGTTTTGTTTTTTTTTTTTTTTTTCTTTTCTTCCCCCTCCCCAGGCATGTAGCTATGATGGGAAACCAGTCAGAAATGCAAACTAAGGCTGTCAAGCTAACCCAGGAGTCTGAACTGTTCACCACAGCAGATATTTCAGAAGGGTGGGAGATGGATTAACATCTTTAGTATGACAAAATTCTCTTGTGATTGTAGATGTAAATCTGGTTTAATGAGTGGATAAAAATCACCATTTCTGATCCATACCATGCAGGCTGGTGTCAGTGAGAACTCCATGGATTTCCTTTTGCTGAAAGAAGCAAAGGATGCTAAAAACTGTATCATGCCTGTATTTTTCTAGCAACAATTTCTAAGCTGTTTTTGTGTGCTTCACATTTACTGGGAGTTTCTGTCATGTCCTCAGAGGTTTTCAAAAGAGGGAGAAGTTATAGGATTCTCACAAAGAGTGAAAAAAGGGAAAAGATAGGTTCTGCATGGGAGTGTTATACACTGCAAACAAGAAACTACCCCATCGCCTTCCTTCTCTTCTACCAGCCACTTCTGGACAAAAAGACAAAATCTTTGCCTATTACTTTTCATGATGATCAAAACTATTCCAATATTGTTTTGTTATTGGATTCCAGCTCTGTTGTTTCTCTTGTTATGCACTTATATGAGGTTGTAATGGAATAACCCCCTGGGACTGTTACTTCTCGATGCCACAGTACAATAGCAGTGAATTACTGATGGATAAATAAAGCTTTTGGGATTCCAGTGGGTTCTGGTTTGTTCCAGAAGAAAGGGCTGGTGAGGAGGAGAGAGCAGGTGCCTTTTACAGTTCAACTGAAGCATCACTCCGACCTTGCTTAGCTGAATTTTAGTTTGTGTGAAGTGACGTCATTTCTTTGGCCATGCCAGATTGCACAAGAGGCAAAGCAGTGCTCTTGTACATCACATGTGAGTTTTGAGGTGTCTGGAGCTACTAACCCCCTTCAGTAAGATGAAGGTTTCCTGCTGTCTTGCAAGACAAATGGGCAGAAAGCAGGAACTGTTTAAGAGGAGATAAGTAGTTTGGGTTTGATTTTGTTTTTAACATATATATTTAGAAAAAAATAATCTGGAAGTATATGTGAATCTCCTTACTCTGCTTCTCCTTTGGATCCTGTTCTCTTTCTTTTTGTGGACGATTTCCTTGGTGATTGTTAGAGTGAAAATACTTTTCAAACATCAAAGAACAGTAATGTATCAAAAAGAGGAGATTTCACTATTGGAAAATAAACTAAGAGCAGTGCAAATGCCACCTGCGTTTTTCAGGTGGAGCCTACTGCTTTATGCTGCTGTCAGTGCTCATCTAGTAATTGCTTTTTCATCTCTATTCCAAGATTTTGTGAAGAAATGAAGCACAGTTCATTCCCACAAACTGCTTTGGGTTTACAGATTTCTCTCTCTTTACCCCTCACTTCACCCTTTCTGCCCCCTCCCTTCTCCCCCGCAGCCTTCGTACAGCCTGACAATCCTTTGCTTAATCCCAGAGAACATATTTTGGGTACTGGCACAATAAAGAAAAGAGAGACAAATTGATTTGCATTTCTTATCTGGGAGATTCGCTTGCAAAATCTAGAACAGTTTCACTGACGCAGAGGCAGGGGAGATGATCTGTAAATCTGACATATCTTTATTGAGGCTGAGAGGAAAGGGAGTGGGAGGATGGTCTGAGCTCACTACAAGAAATCATACTGCAGGTAGCTTTGTTTGTTGTCTCAACACACATTTCACAGAGGCCTTCCTGGCTGGTTTGGAGATGCCCTCACAGCACCATGAGCGCCCAGTCCCAGGTTATCCAGGTGCATGCAGCTCCTGTTTCCCCCTAGCTTGGCTGGAACTGAACAAGGGGAACAGCCCCCTGCCAGATGGGGTGTACACACGCCCTGCCAGTCCAGCCACATCATCTTTATTTTTACACAGATGCATGTGCTGAGCCCAGTGAATCAGTCAGCTCCAGTGAGAGTAGAAGTTTGCCTTTCCCCTGCTGCTTCCCTGAGTGTGAGGGCTTGGAAGGCAGAAGTAACCAGAGTAGAAAAATCACCTTATGGAAATGTCTGGGGTCTCCTCCTTCCTACAGCAGCCAGAGCTGCCCCACTATTGCCTGTCTCTGACTGTTGTGTCATTCAGGTTTCCTCTACTTCAGGCTCAAGCTGTGAGCAGTCCTTACCTGTCCTATGGCAACCTGTGCTATCTGGTTACTGTCAGGCACCTGAGGAGCAGAGGGGTGAAGAGCCTGTCCTGATCATCAGCTGTCAGAATTCCCTCCCCTCTTTAAAAGAGGTGCTTGGTCAAAGCCCAGCAGCAGCAGTGATGTAGGTCCCTTATTGAACTACCAAGGTGTGCTTCCAAGTGGGACACAGAGGGTTCTTTAAGCATAATTTTGGGCAAAAAAGAAATGAAAAACTGAGAGGTGGAAAAAGACAAGTATAATTGGCTGGATGAGACAGTAACCTCCTTGGGTGCCTCTGCACTCAGCACTTAATGCAGCCTCAGAGCTGAACTATTCATGCAGTAGGCAGGAGGTTGCCCACGCCTTGGATCACTGTGTTCTCTGTTCAGGTGACTCCACCGCCTCTCCAGACATGTCTAGGAACATGGAGTCTAAGGAAATGTGGGGTTTTGGGTGCCTGATGCCTGAAACAAGCAGAAATTGCAGATCAGTCATAGAGATATGAAAGTGCTGCTCTGGGAGCTGGTTAATCTTTCAGGGCTTGCATCTGCTCTGCTTGCTGCAGCTGCACAGACACCCTGTGCTCGCTGGGTCACCCTGTTTTACTGCAGTGTGAAGGAAGAAATGGACTCTTACATATTCAGTTTTCATTGCCTGATGGTCCTTTTGCCCCTCTCCTTCCATTCTGCCCTTGACAGCATCTTCAGATCTGCTTGCTCCAACGATGAGACCACAGGATAACAAAAACCTCTGGCTACTCAGGACAAGGACCAGTCGGGTGTTGAGTATCTCCAAGGATTAAAATTCCAAAACGTCTCTGGGCAACCTGTTCCAGTGCTTGATAACTTCAGAGTGAAAAGGCTTTTTTCTAGTGTTTGACCAGAACCTCCTGTCTTTCAGTTTGTGCCCATTTCTTCTTGTCCTCTCACTGGACACCACCAAGCAGGGTCAGGTTCAGTCATCTTTGAACTCTGCCATCAGCTATTGCAGGCATTAATGAGACAGTCATAAACCCTTCTCTCCCCAGGCTGAGGCCCCAGCTCTCAGACTTTCCTCACACGAGCAATGCTGCACTCCCTTCACTGCCTTGGTGGCCCTTGGCTGGACTCACTTGAGTCTCTCTTGTATGCAGAAGCCCACAGAGGGGCTCAGCAGTCCCGACGTGACTCACCAGGGCTGAGCAGAGAGGAAGGATCACCAAATGCCAGAGCTCTCACTCAAAGTCATTGCCAGATGTGCAATTGGTTGTGGCAGTTCTGTAGCCAGGCCATGGAGCAGATTAACTTCAATGAATTTTCTAAATTTGCCTTATGCTAGATCAGCAGAGTAGTTTGCTCTTTGGCCCTGAGTAATCTCTTCTGAATGACAAAGCAACCCAGTGAAGTCCAGCCCATTGCTGAGTCTGTGATGAAGTGATTTGTGGTACTGGCCTGGTTCTTGGGTAATTTTCTTGTTCTGATTTTTCATCTTGGCTTTGTTCAACCAACATAGAAATCATAATGCCAAATGTAGAGAAATGACATTTCCAAAGTTGTGTTTTAAGGATTTCTAACTTGGTTTTTGTGATTTTCCTGTCTCTGAATTCTTATGAAGGGCAGTGAATTGAAAACAATTGTTTCCAATTTATTTTAAAATGTTCACATCATTCATGAAATACACGATGACAAATATTCTATAGCCTTTTTGTGAGTGGGCTGGTAGCCTGTGTTATTTAGAGGCATTTTTGAATTGGTACTCTCAATCAATTCTTCAACAGTTCTGCAAGGTTCAGTTTTTTTCATTGGATTAATCAATCTGTCAAGTAGCCATCACCCTGATGATGCTATTTTTGTCACTTCTATCCTTATGTAGAGCTAGATATTTATTATGATAGCAGTCTGTAATATTCCAGTAGAATTTCTGTGAGGTGTTAGTCATTGTGGAAAGGCGTTTTTGCTAAATACATCCTAGGCTGCATATATGGAAGTGTGACCAGCAGGTTGGGATGTGATTCTCCCCCTCTGCTCCACTCTGCTGAGACCCCACCTGCAGAGCTGCCTCCAGCTCTGGGCCCCCAACACAAGAAGGATGTGGAGCTGTGGAAGCAGTTCCAGAGCAGGCCATGAAGATGCTCAGAGGGCTGGAGCACCTCTGCTCTGGAGACAGGCTGGGAGAGCTGGGGGTGTTCAGTCTGAAGTAGAGAAGATTCTGAGGAGACTTGAGATCTCTTCCAGTGCCTAAAAGGGCTCAAGGAGAGCTGGAGAGGGACTTTTGGTAAGGGCCTGGAGGGTCAGAACAAGGGGGAGTGGTTTCCCAATGCCAGAGGGCAGGGGAAGATGGGATATTAAGAAGAAATTCTTCCCTGTGAGGGTGGTGAGGCCCTGGCACAGGTTGCCCAGAGAAGCTGTGGCTGCCCCTGGATCTCTGGAAGTGTCCAAGGCCAGGGTGGATGGGGCTTGGAGCAACCTGGGACAGTGGAAGGTGTCCCTGCCCATGGCAGTGGGTAGAAGTGGATGGTCCTTAAGGTCTCTTCCAGCCCAAACCATGCTGGGATTCTGTATCTCCATTCATGTTTATGAGCTGAAGATGCTTTTTCTGCTTACAGATCACAGGGCAGAAAGATCTTGTTCCTGCCCACTTCCTATTCTAAACCTCAGACCAGTTTAGGAAGGGATTCTCTGTAGTAACTCTGTGTTTTTCTTTCATCATCCAGTATTTTGTCTCCTTGTACCAAGTGTAATAACTATACATCTTATTTCAGATACTTATGAAGAGGAAATAAATGCAGTGTGCAAAATCTAACTGTGGCTCAGAAGGCAGGCCTGCGAGGTGTAAGAATCCAGCAACGTGGAGACAACCACAGGATCTGACCTCGCTTGTTCTGATCATAATCCATGTTTCAGTTCTGATCAATTGCTGGTACATAACTTGTTCCAGACTTTTGGAAAAGGGGTGCTGACCCAGGAAGTACTTCCTAAAGTATAAATCCCCTTTTCATTCTAGTCTTGTTCCAGGCATAAAGGAGCCAAATTCAGGCACCTTTTGCTTTTGTGTTTAGCATGCAGACTGGTATTTGGAGCCCCATGTCTGTGTGCTTGAGCAGTTATGAAGTTTCCTTTGGCTTATATGGGTTGAGTGCTCCATCAGCTACACCTCCCACATGAGATACAAGGTGTCCTTCTGTCCCAACCAGCCCCTTTGAATGTGTAGGGACTCCAAAATTATCAACTAAGCCTTTTTAAAGAGCTTTGGTAGCTGCTCCATGAGTTTTCGAAACTCTCAGGAAAGTATAATCTGTAAGCACACTATCTTTACATCCACACAAAAAAAATTACCTTGGAGCAACCAAGTGAAAGGTTAGAACTGTTGAGTGTTTTAATCAATAATATATGAGTTGGATGAACAGTATACTGTACTTTGCAGTGTGCAATCAATAATACATTTTTTATGCTCACCTTTTTAATCCTCAGAAAAACTACATCAAAAATTTCACCCTAGACTGCCCATGAGAATCAATAATAGAGAAAGGTTGCCTCTTCCCCTTAGTACAGTTTAATGAAAAGCATAATGAATTTATTTCCTAAATGATGCTACAAATCAATTATACATCTTCTGGAAATACCAAGTGGAAAATAGTGTTTAATACAGTAATAGAGTTATGAATTTTCAAAAACTTGAAATGCAACTTTTAAAGTTGTCATTGTAACTCTTCAGTTTTTAAAGGATAAAATGAAGGAAACTGGAGTCTATGTAAATTAAGCTGAGTTTATTATTATTATTATTATTATTATTATTATTATTATTATTATTTACTATTTGTATTCTTATAGTGTGTAAAATCTTAAAGAAAGAGACCATTCCAATATACAGGGCAAATAATTCTCTCTGGTTTCCACTGACTTTAATGGTTTCACAGATATCTCAAGACTGCTTCTGTGAATGGAAGCCTGGCCCTAGCTTGGAATCTATTTGTAATATAATGTGTATAATTTTCAGTAAAATTGACAAAAGTTTTAAACTTTACTTTTTCTACTGAATCACATAGAAAAGTTCTATACTTTTGAATTTTATGTGCATTTATTGAGAATTTGCCATTATACTAAAAGAGGGATCAAACTTTTCTTAATGCCAGCTGACCACATTTCTATTTCAGGCTTGAAGGCATTAAAATTCCTGCTTGCTGAATCACAAAATGTATTGCTTTGTTAGCAGTACTTCAGATCCCTGTGGACTTCTGCTGCTGTTTTAGTGCATCACCAATTATTTGTGATGTATTATTAATTATATGTGGTCTATACTTGCACCACTTCCATGGCTGTAGTGGTAGCTCATTTAAACAAGAAGAAGATTATGTAAAAAAATGGCGCTTTTTTGTTTTTGTTTTCGTTTTCCCTGTGGCATGTTGCCAGCTGGGTGGCATAAAAAGATTTTTATCCCAGCTGTTATGAAAACTCTGTTGTGTGCATGTCCATGCCTGGCAGGAGCAGGCTACAGGACATGCTCACACTGACAGTGACTGGGGAGAAGATTGGAAATGTAAAAGAGACATTTCAATCTCAGTGTTATCTGTTTTTTTTTTTTTTTTTTTTTCTTCTAGAAAAGAAAATATAACCTTTAGTACTGAAAAAGATCATTAGGAAAAGAACCAATTTTATTTTGCTACAGGGATTGTTGTTCTTTTGAGCTACAGTCTGTGTAAGTCCAAGAATTTGTCTTGGTAGAGCTGAGACGGGGGTACAGTAGGCAGTGTGTTCTTTCACACAAAGTGTCCTTTTTTTTCAGTGCTGCTTTGGAAGGTGCAGCATTCAGAGGGGACCTTTTAACTCCATTAAAATCCATGTCATATCACCAACACTACTTGTAGTCACTAAAATTTCCCTTTGTGTGAGGTGTCTGTGTGTGTTGGGAATGGCCCTGCTGTTGTAACATAAAAAGATGTTTTCTGTATCCAACAGGATACAGGATACAACAGCAACAGGAAAAAAAGGAAAATAGGACAAGTGAATCCTGCCACTCTACTGTTATCAAAACCCACAGAAACCATGACACAGGGATCCCTTAGCAGTGTGGCTGACTGCAAATGAGGACATGGGTTTGAGGTTTGGGCTGTGTCTTGGCCACCTCTGGTGGAAACCTCCCTGTGGAGAACAGAAAAGCAGAATTCAACTTCTTCACAAACACATCACAACAATTGTTCCAGTTTCTACTGCATTGGGGGTTGGTACCTTAAGATAAAGCTGTATTTCCTTATCATTGCTCACAGCTACCTCATTTCTCATGTACAATAAGTTTTGTAAAATCCTATACAACAGGCAAGTAAAATTCTAAGAAAACAAATGTAAGTGTTGCTGGAGGTAGGAACTAAAATCAATTAAAATTTTCTCACAAAGTAATTTCCCTCATTTGCAGTCTGCTTAATCGTCTCTGAAACTCCTGCACAGGGAGGTAATGAAAATGTCACTTTTTATACCATTTGTCTCTTTGAGAAAGCATCCCCTGGTCAGAACAGACCCATCCAGGGCAAGCTTGTGCTGGTATCTCAGAGGCCACCAGCAGTTAAACCCCAGGGCCAGCGTTCAGCCCCTCCCAGCTGTGGGGGGAGTGCCCCCCAAGCCTTAGCTGCAGCCCACGCCTGTCCTGCCTCGCTGGAGGGATGGCTCAGGGAGTCACTGCCCTTCCAGTCAGGTGTGAAACCCTCGGGCTCCTTTATGTCGCTGGAGAGACAAACACCCCCGGAGTGTGACTCAGACTCCAATCTGCTAATTTTCTGGAGGTGTCTGCCTATCTGCATTTACTGTTGAGGGAGTATAAAATGACTAGTCTCCTAAATTAGGTTTTCTGCTCAGATGTTTCAAGGTGGAAGAATGAAACTGTATCTAAGTCCTGAACACCCTTCTAAAGGCTGAACTTCTTGCCATCATTACCCAACTTGGATAAAGTCAGCCTCGGATTGCCTGCATTGGTCTGATTGTAGCATGGAAAATGCAGGCAGTGACAGCTGCACGTCCTCGTGGCCATGGCTGGTCACAGGCAGTGGTGACAGCCGTGAAAAGGAGCACAGTTGAGAGCAGGCGTGTCTGCTGGTGCAGCTGGGGCAGGGAGGTGAAAATCTGACACCCTGACATAGGTAAACCTGATAATTCCCAAGAATGAGATTCTCTCACGTGATAACTTTGAGCAGTCTGTTACCTATGTCTTATTTCTGGGTTGTGATTAAATGTTCCATTTGCGTGGTGCTGAGCATAACTCTGTACTCACCGAGGCAGTGGAAAGTACAGTCAGCTGGTGCTTTGCAAGACAAAGACCTTGACAAGGTGCAAGGAATTAGCAGTGATTATTTCAAAAAAGGATAAACTTTATTATGTGGGTGCTTGCTCATGGTTCATGCAAGACTTTCTCCTCTTATTAAAAAGGAGCATGTTGGTAATTACTGATATCATCCTTAACAAGAAAATCACAAAAATCCTTGATGTATGCCATTCTCTTAGCTAGAGGGAAGTAAAATATGTATTTAAATATTGCAGTACAAACACTTCTAATCCTGAAGGTTAATCAAATGAGTTGGAAGTTTTTTCAGTCTTGGTTTTGTACCAGCTCTAAAGTTTACCAGTTTGGAGGAAAAACTTGAGAGATGCCTTGCTGCTTTGCAGAGATCATGGATGACATGGCTGATATCCAAAGCATTACTTGTAGGTAATGGCAAGTCTCTCACTTTAGTCCCTCTGTTTTCTCTTTTCCCCATCACAGTTGCTTTCCTGACCACACTCATTATGGGTAATAATTTTTTATCCTAAAAATGCTGACCAGGGAACTCTCCCTTGACTGACACAGCTCTCAAGTGACCCTCCACAGTGATTATTGTGGAATTAATCATTTTACTCTCCCAGGAGGAAGACCCCTGAGCTGTCTTTCAGCAGAATCCTGTTATCATTGCATGATAGCAGTAGACGTCATCTGAAAGTAGTTTGCAGTGCTGTTGCTTTTGTTTGATTGCTGTAGTGCTGGTTAAAATTCCTCTCAGCAGCACTATTGCTTGATTGCTGGGTGCTGCAAATTCTGGAGAATTAGAGCTGTTTGAGTGTCATGGATAGACTGGTGATTCAGCAGATATTCTGCCTTTGTTCTTCTTGCAGCACCCCCACATGAAAACCTACTTTTCCTATTTGCCCATGGAGAGACAACCTATTTTATTTCTTTTAACCACCTTCAAATGACATCTCCTGAGACTTCTTTAGGGGGGAAAAAAGACCTATTGTTAGTTATAGTTATATCTCATGGAGATATTTTATGAAATCAAGAGCTGATAGATTACTTCACTTACTTCTGCCTTACTTTTCAATCCTAGCTTTATGTTTTCTAAATAAGGGAGGGGAGGAAAGGTTGAATAATGCTGATTAAGTACTTGGGGAAGTAGAAAGATGGCAGTGCTAGATCCAGAAACTTCCTGCTGCATTTTAGATGTGCATGTGGAGCCTCAACCTCCGAGGAGAGTGAGAGAGTTGAGGGTTGTTTCCAGCAACACTGTGCTCTCCTGGGAGGAATAGGTGTGTGGTCCCATGTCACTTCTGACTTGGAGCAGGATTTGCCAGTCAGCTGCAGCCAATCTAAACACTCTGCTGTTGGAGGGGCTGTCTGCTACAGCTCTGGGCTGGTCTGCACTCCTGTCCTGGCATCTGCATTGCTTTAATGGACAGATTATTCTGACCTGAGTCAGGTCAGCTCAGTGTTCTGGCTGAAACTAAACCTGTGCTTTGGGTTTGGTTTCAGTGGTTGCTCACCCCCATGCTGGGGAAGAGGTGATGCTCTGCAGGTTCCTCCTGTGTGGTGGAGGAGGGCAGACTTGCCTGTTCACCAGGGTCTTATATCTGCTGAGATTGCATGAGAAATTGCAAACTGAGGTGTCTGAAGTGGGAATGCTGACTCTGAGTAGCCAGTAGGCACAAGGATTCCTTTCAAAGCTTTTCCAGTGTAACTGTCTTCAGCAGCAATCTATCAATAATCCACTAATTTAGAGAAATACCAGTGGCAATTAACATTGTGAAGTGACACCCATTCAGGGGTGGAAATGCTTATCCCTGTAGTGATGATGTTATTGCACAGTACAGCTTCTGCTCATATAGATGTGTTCATGGAGCACTGGACTTTATTGGGAGCTGTGAAATCTGTATCAAGTGAGAAGTTTTGCTAAAGCATTGCAATTCCTTTTATTTTTAGTTGATTATTTGTCCCGTGTTCCACAGTAAAACTGCATGGTGAAGGAGGCTGGGCTGCCACACATCACAGGAGAGCTGTCCCCCCACTCCTCCCTGTGGAATCAGGGGATCTGGGCAGTCTCACATCACAGGAGAGCTGTCCCCCCACTCCTCCCTATGGAATCAGGGGTTCTGGGCAGCAGGGCTCCTTGGAAAGCCCTTTGGGAGAAGCCTCTGTGGCCTGAGGGTCCCGAAGCTGCTCAGAGAAGATGTCATGGTGCACTGTGTGCTGCTCCCACAGGTTCTATCTCCTTCCAAATACACCCTGATCCTCCCCCTACTCCCACTAGCTCGTGTGACTCTCAGTGAAGTTGCACACACAGGGAGACCTCAGAGGTGACTGGCAGAGCAGATCCGGATTACAATGCTCTGTGGATTTTGCAGGCCAGATTAAAGTACTTGGAAGGATCAGTCTGGCTCATGGGCTATATTTTTGACATATTTGTTGTAGGAAAGTATTAGGAGTTGTAAGAAGGACTAATGTGAGCTTATATTTTAAAATTTGGTGTGGTAACTGCTTTGTTAGGGAAAGCAGAATTTGGAGAAGTTATACTATTTTTGTCTGTTGGGTTTTTTGTCGCAGCAAATGCCTGTAACATCTCCTACATTGAAAATCAAACCTCATTTTCCCCGTTATAACCATTCAATTAGTCTCATCTCTGCTTCCATTTTCCAAGCAACTTAAGAAGATGAGAAAAATCCTTCAAATTGCACTTATAATATAAACACTGCCAGTGAGCCTTTAGCAGGCAGGAAAGCCGATGGGACAATCTCCATTTATGGAAAGCTGGTTAAGAGCAAATGCATTTCAGCTGATAAATGGCAGGTGAAGGCATGTGTCTGCATAATGTAGTTATCACCTGTAAAATGTTTTCCATGTAGAGATATTAATGTACCTTGCAAGGAAATGTGAGTATCTTTTCTGAGGCACAAGGAAATTGAAGGACAAGTCTGGAACAACATCCCAAGGACGTGCTGCCATAAGTAGGAGAGTTTTGTGACTGTGTTGGGTATCTTCCATCTTAACCACCATTGGTGAATCAGTCTGGAACAAGTTTTATGAAATGTTGTGTCCCCTTTGCAGTAAGGAGCTGTTACTGGTCTTACTGGGTACAGTGAGAGGCTTCAGCTCAGTGTAGGTTTCAGGAAAGCCTTGTGGAAAGCTGATTCTCCAGCAGCATGTGACACCAGGCTTCTTTCTCAGGCTGAAAATGGGATGTGCTTAGGGACAGTGCCTGGCCTGGGGGAGAGAGAGATTTCATTTTGAGGCACCTTTCTTTCCCTCCTCTCTATTTTCTATCGGGTAATGAAGCGTCTTGGTGGAAAAGGCTTGCTTGGTTTTCTTAAATGTCTTGGAATATTCAAGTAGCTTGGATCACTCTCCAGCTGGTTAATAGGCAAACAAGTACATCCAGCTGGTCAGCGTGTATCTGGAGCTTGGAATGGTCTGTAGGGGATGTAGGATTGCCTGGCTGGTAGCTGGGGGTGTGCTGAGCAGATGGCAGCATTGTTGCTAGTGCAAGAACACGAGACAGCTAGAAGCACTGGAGGACATTGTAATCAGGAGGGATGGGGAAAATGGTGGTACAAAAATGACACAATAAATTGATAGAGGTCAAACCCTACAGGTAATGAAAATTCATTAGCTCTGCTGTTCTCTCATACAGCAGCGGAATAAGTGTAGAATTGACCTAAATTTTTTGGATAGAATAAATGTAAAACCCCACCAAAAAAAAAAAAAAAGAAACAAGAAATAAAACCCAAACCAAAAAAGCTCAGGCTGCAATATGAAAATTATCTGTACCACCTGTTCTTGTATTAGTTCTTCCTTAACTTTTATATGTAAATGTACATAGATATTTTGGGCAGAATTTGTAGGCTGGATTAAGTAGGGTGAATATCATAGACAATGAGGATAAAATAGTATAAAAGGAAGGTTATCTTGGTATTTGCATCACCATCTTATGTGGAACTTGGCATTGTGCTGGATTTCATCTTTGTCTTCATTGCTTCAGTCATCAAATTTCTACTTTTTAAAAAAAGAAATTTAGAGGGAATGTGGACATTTAAATTTAGCATTAGAGGTCATATAACAACATTTCTGATGACTTCAGCTATTTACTTTTCTGCTCTTAAACTTTTGGTTTAGCACCTCTGAGAACGCTTGTTGGCCTATCCTTTGAAGATACCAAATTTTACACAAGTTTCAAAACAAAATGGATGGCTCCCTGCTGATTTTTCTTCCTTTACACATCATTTCTGGTCCCAGAAGGCTTATCTGCAGGCTGCTGGACTGCAGATGGGTGTTGAGGGGTGGAAGTATGACGTTTTCTTTCCATCAGTGTTGGTTTCCAGCACCAGCACCAGTTTTATCTTTACCACTTTCTGATGAAACACTTTCAGATCGTAGTTAAATTCACTCATCAAAAATAAAAGGCAAACCCCCAAGCTGACCAAGAAATTGCTAGCCTTCTTCCCCAAACCTTTCTTCTTCTCCCCCAAACCTTTCTGCCTCTCCCTGCTCTTTGTTTGGAGGAGCCTCCTGTTCTTCAATCCAGGTCCCAAGTTCAGGAGCTGTTGCTGGAAGTCAGGGAAGAGGAACAGTCTGGTGTGATTGTGTCTCCATTAAATCAGGGGGATTTCAGTGTAGTTTGGATCAGTCTGTAGTTCCCAGCCAGTTTAAATTTGCAAAGTTTAAAATACTTAGGTATTTTAAACCAAATACTCACTTTGCTGAAAGGAGATTGCGCTTTGAAAAATAAAATGGAGTAGTCCATTGGAAAATCCTTACTGAAGCGTGGCACTGCTGTCAGGTCCAGAATTTGTTTTCCAGATGTTAATTTGATAGAGCTGGGGTAGGAACTGCTCAAATTGCTAAAAAATTATAGAAGAATTGTAACCCTTCAGGAGGGATGTTCTAGTCTGACTATTTCCTCTCCAACAACACCCTCCTTTGATGTGTTTGCCATTGCAGAGTTAAGTCTATGCATTTGTTATCCTCTCATGAATTAGTGACCATGGATGCTTTTTTTCTGTCTTATAAATGAACACTAAAAACTTGTCAAGCTCTTAATCTCTTTGCACCAAAAAATAGCTTTGATCATTGCAGGATACGATTCCTACTAAATGTGTGTGATATTAATATATTTTCTTTTTTTTTTTTAATATGTCAATCTTAGCTAGAATTTCCTTGAGCAAAGTGACTGGGACACCAATGGGGAGAAAGTTACGAAAGTTTCTATAGATCAGATGAAATGCTTAAAATACCTCTTTAAGAACCTTTTAAAAATTTTAACTGTTGATTTGCATTTTCAGCGCAGTATTAGCATTACAAGGCATTACAGCAAGCCTTGTTGAAGGGCAGTATTAAACCTTTTATTTGCAGAGTGCAACTGAGTCACTTCCCTCCTGTAAATATTATAGACCAAATGGTTGTTGTCTTGATTTATAAAGAATTAGCAGGAATTACACACAACTCAGTGTAGCTACACACAGTTCAGTCTGTACTAGAGGTCTATCTGCTGCAAAATCAAAACCAACATCTTTTCAAGGCTGGTTTCAAGGAAGATTAAATAAAATCTACAAAATTGGATTTTCCTAAACTAAGATTCAGGTTGGGGTAAATGACATTTAGGTTACTGCCTCAGGACACACCTCAAGTGTGTGCAGCCACTTAGCAGCTTAAGCCTTGTTGAGGGTTATTCCTTCCAGTAATGAAAGCGAGTTTGTGTTTCTAGAGTGATAAACAATACCCTCCTCAGTGAGCAAAGAGATTAACAATACATGACATTAAACACAAGATGTGCAAAAAAGGAACAGCACGCTCACTAACTCCTCTGAGCTTTATATTATCTCAAAACATAAATTTTGTTGCCAATGGAACTCTATATAAGAATTAATTAGGGAACTTTGCAAGCAGTCAAAACTCTTGTATGCCATTATAAATTTATCATTGCTGAAAGGATCTATTTCTGCTGTCAGACATCATGCTTATGTGGCAAAATATGGAATAAATAATCTTCTTCCTATATAAAGAGCCCTGGAAAAATGTTTGGAAAACTTGTTTTAAAAAGCCAGACGTGTTTATTTTCTGTAAGGCATTGCTGATGAAACAACCAGCTAATATGCTGCCATTCACATATTGAAACAATATCAGCAGATCCCTTGGTCTCCACAGTCAGAGATAACCTCAACAGTGTGTTGAACACTGCAGTGCTTGAGCCTGTCCATAGGTGTTTGCCCCAGAAGAGAGGCAGGAGGTGTGCTGGAAGTAAACCCCTGCCATCTGAGTGCTTAGGCAAAGTCCTCTTGCACTGCAGGACCAACTTACCTGTCCGTTCATTTTTATTTGAATTGCATTAACCAGAAACAATTGCTCTTCTCTGTAGTTTTCTCAGCTTATCTCACTCAGTCCAGTGTCAGTATTAGATGTGTAATTGCAGTTATATATCTAATGCTATCAAGATACTTGGGAAAGCCAATACCTTGTATTTCCAGTTATTGCATATAGTTAAACATTCTGTGCTACTACATATTTCAGTAACTCAACAACTCCACCCCCAACAGGTGTCAGAATAAGTGATATAGGGAGGGGAATTACATATGCTTCTCCTGTAGACATTCAAAGCCCAGCCAATATGAAAATCTGAATGCCTTAGAAGTGTTTTCCCTGCAGTATGTTCTAACTAAAGTGACTTCACTTGCAGCTGAGAAAAATTCTTTCTCCCATCCTCTGTGCACTCTCAGATGCCTTGTGCAGCTCAAACACCATCACAGATAACAAGACATTCACATTACTGGAGTCTGCACAGCACTACGGACACAAGCTCCTGTGGGACCTTGCCCTTGCTGTCCCCACAAGAGCACTGTCTTCTCCAGAGTGCCAAGAAACACAGCATGAAGGGCTGCTGAGCAGTGGGGGAAGTGGGAGCAGGAAAAGGTGATGAAAGAACTGCTGAAGAGCCCAAATTTAACCCTCTGAGGGCTGACCTGGCAGGACTGGGTCTGTATGTGGTACTGCAGAGCCTGGATGTGGGTGCTGGGCAGTGAAACGAGAGCAGGGGGGAGGAAGCACAGGGGAGCAGAGCAGTGAGGATGTGAGGGGCTGCCCAGAGGAGCTGACTCAGGGCAGAGCCTGAGCAGTCTCAACAGGCACTGTCCCCACCAGGAAAGGGCTATGCCTGGGTATTCACAGTCACAGTGGCTGTAAACTGAGGGCAGAAACACTTCAGAGAAAATGATGTTCTAATTTTTTTCCTTGGCTCTTGGAGTGGACACTGTGTTATCCTGTTGTTTTAAGCTTTGGGGAGCCTCAGACAGGTAAGGACTTAAAGCTGTCAAAGCCTCCAGTCTGAGTCTTTCCTATCTCTTGGGTGGTTTACATCAGATCCTCTCACATCTCTGTTGTATCATTTTACTGACAGGCCAGATTTGCCAGAAATTCACACTTTTGCTGCACATCTTTCACACACACACAGAGTGTACTGTGGGTGTGATCCTCATCCTGCTTTGTCTGCTGTTTTTATCCATGCTGTATGTCACCTTAAATGCACAATATTAGACAAAACTGCTCAGGAGCAATATTTTTTTAGGTAGAAAATCTGTGTGGTTTAATGTTATCATTTCTAACTAAATGTGATGTGTTGAGCTGTGTGAAGCTATTGTCCCATAAATACCTGGGAGTGCCTGAGATGTGTTTATTTGTGGTTCAGCTTGCTGCCTGATGAGCAGGGGCTTTCTCACACATTCTTCTTGTCATTCTTTCGTGTTTCATTTTCTTACGGTCCCATGGTTGGTTGTTTTTTAATGACATGAAGATGAAATTCTTTCTGTGATAAAAAGCCTTAGAGCATTATCAAAGTGTGACTTTGCTGAAGTGAATCTATCATATCACTCTTACCTGCTTGAAATGTTCCCCTTTTATTGTAGTGGGTCCTTAATGTGGGTGTGATGTGTATGAGACAAACCCCTGAGAAGGAAATCCCACAGCCTCTTCCTGGGTGCTCCTGTTCCTATGGGCTCTCTGCCGAGACAGAGTGCACAGCCCCCCTTGCAAGAAATCAAATGCCAGAACTTGTGGGTACACCTGCATTGCTCAAGGTTAGCCCTAAAAAATTAGGCTAGAAATTCGGGTTGGATAATAAGACTGTCTGTCTTTCAGTGATGATATTGAAACAAAGAAGTATTTTCTGGAAGAGATTACAGTTCCTTTTAAAGAAGAAAGGCAAGACAAATTTCTGTTGGGAATGGCTAGGTGGAGTTGATTTGGATTTGGGAAGGACCTAGGTATTTTTGGAGGTCCTCTCTATCCCATAATTCTGCATTCTGTGCTTCATCATTTCACAGACAGTCTAGCAAGATGCAAAAATCTTAATGGAGATTGTTAAAATAGAAATCTGTCAGGTTTCTGTGAATTACAAGCCAAGCAGAAGATTTCCAGAGAGAGGGGGGAAACAACTCTGAAAACCTTGTACTCAGAGATGGGTCTACACCTGAGAACATTAACACAATGTGAAAGGCTGAAAACATCTGCCATCAAGTGAGATCCAGGAGATCTGTGTGAAACCAGATCTGTGTGAAACTCTAACAGCAGCGTGTTCTGAACACGCAGGAGCAGCTGAAAATGTGGAGATATTGAAGAAACTTGAAGTTAAGGGGCAATGAGCAGTGGAAAAAAGACTTGTGTACTTTGATTTATATATAATTTTCTAATGTCTGAGAATTGAAATCTTGAGTAGCTTTCATACCCAATAATATTTATGAAATGGGTTAATTGAATTATTCAAGTTCCTGAATTTTAAAAATGTTTGATTTTAGATTTTGATCATGTAAAAGCTATCCTGGCATGAAGAGACATTTGGGGGAAGAACAGTGTGAAGACAATTACATTTTAGTGTTATATTTTAAACATGGTAGCATGTAATGTTTTGACAATCCCTAGCTTTTATTAGTTTAGGTATTCAGTTCTAATGAAAAGCTTAATAATAGACCATGACCACTTCTGTAGAGAAAACACAGAGGCTGTAAATGTTACAGAAATAGTGTTAATGGGTGAAATTAGAAAATTAATACTTTGTAGGGAGCAGGAATAGCATGCACACCCTGCTGGCTGCTCAGTGAGTGGAAATAAGAATGCAGCCCCTCGAAAACAGATTAACGTGCTGGGCTGAGTTGGAATGTAGAGGATGAGGGATCTTGCAGGATTTAGACAGCAAATTCATTTCTTTGGATGGTAGATGGAAACATGGCAGGCAGATCCAAAGCAATGCAAACTGGAAGAAAGAGTTTTAAAATGCTTGCACGTGAGGATGTGTTCAAAATTGTTGCAAGAGTCATAAGGTGTCATATTGTTGAGGACCACTTAGGTATGTTTGCTGAATTAGGAGATGTAAAAGAATGAAAAAAGCTATGAAATGAGGGAGAAGGCTATATTAAGGAGATAATAATGTAGAAAGTTGCTAAAATGAGGAAGTAAATTAACAATGTTATATACTTTTTTCCTCTAACTCATCTACAATGGCAACAGAAATACCTGAATTGAATTAAAATGAATATATCTTTTTATCCAATAAACAGTTCTCCAATTTTCCTTGCAAAAAGCTCAGTTATTGCATATATCAGAGGTGATTTATTCATAGTATTCTATGCTGGCTGTGCCTGAGGCTCACTACTGAGCTTGAAGGAGTCTTTGGGATTGAGCTTGATTTCTTTGGGAGTGGTAAATTAGATATTTCCATTGATGTATTTAGATGTGAAGGGAAAATGGGCTTGATGAGGATTTTATACTACATGGCAATTTAGGACTGAGGTATGCACGATTCCTGTTTTACCATCCAGCATCTTGCTTGTACCATTAATGGGATCTCCAGAATTTCAAATTTAAGGAAGGTTTCAAATGAAAGATGTCTGGATATTTACAGGTGTTAAGCTTTTACTTGATATTTTTGTCTCAGATTTCCTTTGTCTTAAATATACGTCTAATCCTTACTCTCTTTTAATATTTCCTGTGAGGTGGAAAATTTGTTCAAAAAAGTCATCTGATGCTGAGAGCAGAACCAGAATCTGTGTCCAATGTATTAGCTCAGAGTGAGGTTTGGCTGAACTGGTTGGTCCCTTGTGATGGCCAAAAGTGACTGCTAGGGGGCTAAACAGACAAAGCTTCTGTAGTGTGATTCTCTCTGCTGGTTTTTAATACAGCTCTTTTGTTGATTGACTGAGTTTTCAGGGAAACGACAGCAAGTACAGCTTTTGGGCTACAGACTTTCCCAGCTTTTAAATAGTTATAGACCAAAAAATTATTTGTTTAATCACTCTCAGCATGATTTATACTTTAGCTCTCCACAGAGCTGCTTTTAAATATTCCTGTGGTCAGAGAAGGATGAATAGTCTGATTTGTCTGATGCTAAACATTATGCCTTGTGAAAGCTGACCTAGAACAGAGACTAGATGGAGTTAAAGAATAAAATAGGGATTTATTAGAAGGCCTCGATGGATCCACCTTGGGCAGCACAAGAGCCCAGCCAGGGCTGCACCCCAGGTGAACCAAAATGGTCACAAAACTCTTGACCAGTCACGAGGTCTCTCACTTTTATAAGTCCTGGACCATTTGCATATTGGGGTTAATTGTCCAACTACAGCTTTAGCTTATGAAATCCCATCCTTCTTGGCTTTCTCTCTCCAGCCCACGTTGTTTATGCTCTTGGGCCTGAGATTTGGATCATTTGTCCTTGGTCCCCAGCTAGAGAAGGAATTGTTTTGTCTCCCTCCTCTGAGAAGAGAGCTCACCATCCCCTAATATGGAGCTCAGAACTGCACACTAAAGCAGCACAGAATCTGAAAAATACAAAAGCTAAAACCTGAGGCATCAAACAGACAAGTACATTAAGATGTGCCACCAGCAGGAGCCCTGTCTGTGGGTTCTGCACGGGCTGGGTGTGGTGGTGTCACAGCCTGTGCATGCTGAGGGAGCAGCTCCTCCCTGCAAAGCCAGGGACAGACCCAGCCTTTGGTCCTGCTCACTTGTCCCAAACAATCAATTTATCTGTGCAGCCACACTGATGCTCCAGCTAAACTTGCTGCATTAATTATATCTGCCCTGAGCTTACAAGCTTTTAGAGCTATTTGGAACATAAATTTTGCAAGCTTGCAAGTCAGTGAGGGGTTTTCTTCTTCCAAGGTACCCAACTTGCAATTAAATGGAAGTGCCAGGTGCTGGTTATTACCAAAACACTCCTTCAATCTGCAGATTTAGGATAAAGGTTTGATATTTCTAAGTTATTGAATAAGTGTCAGGGAATGGTTATACTTTAAGACACTTTGTGTTGGAGACTTTCTGTCACTCTCAAAATAGGACTTATTCAAGTATGTTCTTGCCAAGGAATGTGACAGAGACATTTTCTTCAATGTACTCCTTTACAAGTTAAAAGCATGGACTGAGATGCATTATACACATTTAAACCCACAACTGGGTCTAATGTGCACTCTCTTGGTGTTGTGAGTGGCTAATGATGGAGTATTTGGGCTCTGACAGAGCTGTATAATTTAAAAATGCCTACTAATATACCTCAAATTCTAGTTTAGAATGTAACAGTCTGTGTAGTGGTGTCTTAGTGCACTTAAGGAGGTCTCTGTTTGCTCCCTCAGGATGAGAATTTGGGAAATCTGAACAGAGAATTTGTGAAAAGATGGCACAGAGACAGGAGTATCCCTAAGCCCATGTTACAAAGTATTTCCCAGGAAGCTGAGTATAATTTTGTGAGATTCTGGATGCTTCCTCCTGTGTTTCCTTAAACTCAATCTCTTTGTGGATAGCTTCAATCACCATGCATGAATTTTTATATTAGTAACCACACTAATTCAGACAGCAGTCTTTCTAGCTGGAAAGTGTTCTGAAACCGTTAGGTGTTCTGATGAGGTAGGAAGGAGAGCTTTTATCCACCAAGCATTGTTTTGGGTCAATAATTAGTTTGTGGTCCACCAATATAAAAAACCTACCAAGTGTCTATTTGATATCTATTTTTGAGGAAAGATTTCATTGCGGGTTTAAATTCTCTGGCTTCTGTTTAATCTCTTCCAGTGGTTCAGGTGCTATAGGAGAAGAATGTAAGACATGTTATATTGCTCATTATTTACACACATAAATACTTGAATATTTTGGTATTTCAGTCCTATCTGTTGAAGGGACTTTGTTTTGAAAAGTATCTTCTTATATCAAGCCACAGCAGACTTCCTGATTGTTCCAAACATGAGTTCTTAGCAAAATAAATGGCTATAAACTCTGAGCTATAAACTGAACTGAAGAGAGCTGCTTTTAATAGAAACCTTCAATCTCAAGTTTTCTGCAGAGCACTCTTGGAAGACAAAATCAGGAAAATGAGCCAGGCTGGGACAGCCCCAGAAAACAACAGTCCAGGGACCCATAGCTTGAATGCCGTCAGTGTCTCCTGTGAAACACCTGACTGAGGAGGGTGCCCCAGTGCAGAGTGGGAGAGTTTCTTTCATAAGGGCTAAGCATTTGTCTCTCTTTATGAAGGGATGTTGTGAGCAGGCACTGCCAGAGAATGTTGCCCTCACAAAGGGCAGCCTCTGCATGTGGGTCATGGAGAATTGCAGGAGTAACTGCAAAGGCAAACCCAGCAATGCCTCCTTTTATCTCTGCTGGTTTCTCTCCTTCTCTCACCCTTCACTCCCAATGTAGATCAGATTCCTTAAAGCAGCTGCTTGACTTCCAAAAATGCTCAACCCTCCCGTCTCCCACTGAGAGGAGGAAATGGTTACTATGGCTTCACTGCACAAGAACAGATGCATTTCAATATGCTGGGTACTAAGCACACTGTTAGTGCTTCAGGCTGTTTAAGTCCAGAATAGGATTGGCCCATGGACACCCCAGCTGATGCTGCCCTGGCTCCGAATTCCTTGTGCTTAATTTCTGACACTATAGAGAGTATCAGTGAAAAATAACAGGAGAGGTCTGAGTCCTGCTTCTGCTCTTCCTTCCCTGGTGTTTCACCAGGTTTCAGACTGATTAAGGGCCCTAAGAGAGGGTAATGCATTCAGATGAGCCAAAGGCTGCCTCTGGGACTGATCCTACCCTCAGTATATAAGGAAACAGTCAATGGACATATGTGGATTAAGGAAGTGGGGGTGGGAAGCTATGGCAATTTCCAGCAGGAGGGAAGGGGATTTTGGTGTTTCTGCTATTTACCTGACAATGTGTTGCAGGTTATTAAAGGGAAGAGAGTGCACACTGTACATTGGAGTTGAGAGAAACTAATTTTCAGACTTTGGGGAAATTTGAGTGGGGATCTGAGTGGTGTGGTTTGATCCCTCCTCTCTGTGCAAAGTTAGTGAGTGAATCATCAGAAACATTTTGACATTCTGCCCATGCAATCCTATTCACTTCAGCTCATTTCTAAAACCTGATTTTGTGCTCTGATATATTCATTCTGAAGGGAGTCGGGGTGGACTGGGAATAGTTTCTGGATCTTTTCCTCCATCACTAACTTCTATAGGGACTCTAAATAGAAATGTAGCATACTTTGCTGAAGCACATGAAATGCCAGTTCTACACTGCTGTCATTCATAAGAACTCAGTGATGTTATGGTAGTCAGTTCCCTAAAATCACACTCATTTTGGCATTTCTCTATTTTCTTCATCTTTGCAGAAAATGGTGGCTCTGAGAATCAACCTGTCTAATTTGAATGAGACCTTCCATTAAGTGAACAAATAAGCTCTCTCTGATTGTCTCAGATCTTGAAAGGTTTTCAAAAGTCCTTTTTTTGCTAACATCACAAAGCTTTACAGTTTAGAAAGCCTAGAATTCAAAGCTTCATCTACATTTTTAATCTAGAAAAGTAAATCTTCTGCACATCTTAGACATCTTAGACCCACCCACTTCTGGTAAGTGAGTCTCTTATTTTATCCTCCATTATTTCTTTTGATTGGAGTTTTACTGCTGTGTTTTCTAAAGTACCACAATTCATTTCTTTCATATATGAAAATGTGTTTAAAGACTTGTCCAACTGCAAGGTCATTTATTTTGTAGGCATCTTTATAAATCAACCCAAGTACTCTAAACATGATAGCAGGTTAATTTATAAGTACTCTCAGTGGGGATGCAAAAAGATTTGAATAAATCATTGATTTGCTTAAGACTGGAGGTCAGGCAGAAAGAGGCAGAAAGTAGGTGATATCTCTGGGGGGAGAATTAACAGAGCTGTTTCCAAATAGCACAGAAATACCCCAGTCAGTGTGTGGGACAGGTGAGCCCCAAGCAGAGTCACCTGCTCAAGGAGCACAGTGAGGACAAGTGCCCAGCAGTCAGTGCCAGGGTTGGCACTGGGTCCCCTGTGCTGGTGAGGATGGGGACAGCTGCCTTGCAAGGGACGTGTGAGGCTTGGGCACGCTGTGAGAAAGGGAATTATAGCTCTTGCCTGTTCCTGACACCTACTAAAGAGCCTGTCCTGAGATGCTCTGGGAAGTTGTGCTGCAAGGAACAGTGTCTAAATACAATATATCACGAGGCTGTCCCCAAGACAAGGCTGGTGAACCCAGGAGGACCAGCCCTGTGGTCTGTGAGTGGCACAGCCAGGGCTGGGTGTGTGTAGGTTCCATGTGTGATTCTGGTCCTGTGCCACCTGTAATATATCCTCATCCTATGCTTCAGAGGTATGTGTTTGTTTTGGCTAAATTCCTCCTTCTACTAAATCTGTATCATCTCTGAAAGGCTGGGGCAGAGCAAGAGTTGGCACTCAAATTGCTTTCTTATCTGGATACCATTTAATTAACTAGTCACTTTTGACTTTTTATACAGCATCTCTT
Source organism: Vidua chalybeata (assembly GCF_026979565.1). Classification (NCBI taxonomy): domain Eukaryota; kingdom Metazoa; phylum Chordata; class Aves; order Passeriformes; family Viduidae; genus Vidua; species Vidua chalybeata. The sequence continues at coordinate 5,765,730 of NC_071545.1, read as the reverse complement.
CCATGTGTGGCTTTCTTTTCATTCTTGTTCTGACATGAACAGGATGTGCTATGCTCAAAACAACATCTGAGGCTATCAAAACACAATGAATAGTGTCTGGAAAGCATAAAAGAAAAGGGGAAAACACTAAAAATATTTAGTTGCAGTGAAAGAGCATCTCATCTTCCTACATGATTCTTGGCCTCTGATGCTTACCTTGAGGTGAGCATAGGAATCATCATAAGTTGCCCTTTCTTTGACAGTCAGGACTTATTTCTGTGCCTGCTAAAGCCCTTTGTACGTTAATGCCCTGGCCCTTTGTTGGCCTCCCTTTTTCTGTGGCTTGGGCAGGACAGCTGTAACAACTTCACTGAAATGTCCAAGAGCAGAATAAAATCAGTCTTGCAAAGAAATGTTAGTTTCTTTATCCTTGTGGGATTGTGTGTATATACAATAAAAGGGAGTTCAGTGTTCCTTACTGGTTACTTAGAAGATTACCTTTCCAGCAGCCTCAGTTCACTGAGACACTTAAGCATGGATTTAATTTTAAGCACAGAATGAAGTGAGAGCCAGTTGTCAGCTCTGTGCTTTTCATCTCCCCAGCTTGAATTATCTTCCTTGCAGCTCTGATCTTATCTTCCACTTACATATTCTCAGTCCTCTGTGGCTTTCTATCTTGTCACCTGTTTCACATACCTTAATCTCACCTTAGAAATGCCACCCAGTTCTTCCTATCTACAGGGATTTGCCTCACACAGAGGCAATCTCTGAATCCCACTTGACACTGGCAAATTCCCTTGACCTGCAGCACATTCCCTTTTCTGAGCACAGGGCTGCTACACAGGGCTGCTACTCTTCCCTTGTCCCTGTCTCCCACCCCACCGAGGACCTTGCTGGTGGTCCGTTGCCACATTTGCCAGCACTTTACTAAATAATTCCCTGCCCTTATTCCTCTCACTCATCTCATTGTTCTTTAATCATAATTTAATCTCATTTGTTCTTTAATCATAATTTAATTTGAATGCATGGTATGGCTTAAAAACTCCAGAACAGCAGGTGTCACAAAGAATGAAATTCTCAAACGACATTCTTCTTTGTAAGAGCTGTGTGTGCAAATTCAGGTGCAAAGGTCAGGCATGGATCTGAGCTCCAGCTGACTCAGGGTCATTGTATGGGAAAAAAAAGTGTGTGATGTTTGAGGAAGGAGGCCCCATGGAAAGATACCAATGCACACAGCGTCTCTCATTTGCATTTTGCTTGCATGTTAATGTCTGTGGATGCTTTGTTTTAGAGCTGATTGGAAAGACTGATTACATCAGCCTGTTATTGAAGGAAGGTATTTGCAGAGGACAACAATAAAAGCTATTAAAGCTTCAATACATCCCAGCCTTCAAAATCACAAAATATGTGACCCTTTCAGATGTTTTGGTCTTTACCTTTTTAGTTCTTCCAATTTTAACATAGTAAATGTAGTAAAACCTCTGGTGAATGGCCATTTAAACTTTTATTACAACTTTGATGCTAGAGGATAGTATTTGGTCCCTCATGAAGTTGTGCTACCAGTAATATAGTAAATCAGTTCACTCTTTTGTGATAAACTGCACTTTAATTCTTACAAAGCACTGTAATTTCACTCTACTGAAACACTTTTTCTCCCCACCAAAGCTAATTTAATGTTTATTTACCTGACTAACCTTGTCTTTGCTTGTTGCATCACTTGTTTTTCAGTAAGTGCTGCTGGGATTTACTGTGACTTGTTAACTATTACTTCCACCAATTGCCTGTTTAAATTGTATTATTCAGATTGTAACATGGCTGAAATGACAGGAATTAAAAATAGATCCTTTTCTCTAGGGCTCAAGACATAGAACCATAAAATAAAATGCCTTGCAAACTTGTTAAAAGCCTGGATTAGTTTTAAAATTCATAAATAAAGCGATTGCAGCAATTAACTTCGTTTCTCTTAAGAGACTCTAACTATACAAGTTAATCTCTGAAGGTTCTTTGAAAGTATTGCCCACAGTCATTTCCAGGCACGAGGTCTCAGCAGAGTCCTGTCCTACTTGAGAGGTTCAGGCTCACTGAGGCGGGAGGATTTCTGACTTATGCTCCTCAGAGTCTGCGTTTGGTTTGCTGGAAATGTGCTGTGGGAACAGGAGCCAGAAGCAGTTGTAGGATGTAATCATTAGCAAAGACTTCTATAACCTTTTTTATAAGTCAGCTCTGACCGCATTTCCAAATGTGTCACTGCCACAAGCAAGTTACTGTGTTTGTGAGAATTAATTCAAAGTTGGTAACAAACTACCGGGACAGTTTTATCTGAGGTTCTGCTCATAAATTTGAGAATGCCCCATTTACCAAGTGACCACTTTTACTTAAACATTTTTCAAACACTGCCTTAGAGAATTAGGAAGACCAGGAGAGGGAGAAGAGTTGCTGTTTCTGTTTAAAACACGAGCCAGAGGTTTTTAATATCTTTAGTCTGCAGCTCCCACGGGGTAACTCAGTATCACAGCAATGTGCTGTTAATTAGCTAGGTTGGATAATTGAAGCCACGGCTGCGTGCAGTTCAGTGTGAGTGACAGAAGCTGCTCAAAAGGCAAAATAAAATGTATGTGATACGGAGTTGCTGAGCTCCCTGTGCCTCTTCAGCCTGCAATAAGTACTAGAGCTGACTGTTTAAAAATTGGCCCACAGCTGTCCACAGACCATTGTGGGGGTATTGCAGTCCCTAGGTGATACCTGAAAACCACTGGTCATATCCTTCACTCCAGAAAAAGAGTGAACAAATAGATCCCAAAAGAGCTGCAAACCTCCATAATATAACTGAAGAAGTAGCTTAATTGTTTTGTAGCAAAGGAAAAAATCCTTGTTTCCTGGCAGGTGCAGGAGGCAGATGCACACCTTCACATTTGGACTGAGCTGGCCAGTCCCAAGGCAGCTCTCATCCAGGAGCCAGGGATCTGCAATGCAGAGATGAGTATCACTACCTTCAATTTTACAGATCAGAAAACTGAAACACAAAAAGGTAAAATTAATTACCCCAGATCTGTTTTTCCCATGGTATTGTCATTTATAAAACTGGAGCTGGTCCATGCTAATTCTTTATCCAGTTGGCTCTGAAGCTTTTCTGTCCTGTTTAGTGCAGCACATCTTTAATCATGGGCAATATTTTCTGTGAGCCTTGTAGGTCTTGCATAGTGAATAGATAGAGCAATAAAGTGAGTGTGTAAGGACTGAAATGCAGCTCCTCGTCACAATTACTTGGCAGTCGTGCCTTGAGTTCAGAACACCCTGAATGATAGTCTAGTTCTTACTAGACTTATCACTGGTAAAGATGTGATTGCTGAGCTCACTGAAGGCTCCTTCTGGTTTTTAAGTGATTCTTTTGCTTAAAGGCATGAAGTGTCCCAGTACTTTCTATCAGTTATAAATGCTATTTTTCCCCCTAGGACCCAACAGAATTTGTCATGGATGTTTTTGCTGCCGTTGGGTTCTGGGAGGCCGTTCTGGCTCACTGTATCTATAGCACTCTCAAAACTTTGGGTTCAGTTACATTTCAAGAGCAGTTTCTCTATTTCTTGTAAACTGCAAATGTCCTTGAAGAACATTTAATTCCCTGCAATTTTCCATCTTAGATTTTATCAAAATGTATAGCAAACACAAAGTTAAATTCCTTTTACAGATAAAAATGAAGGACATATGGTTGAAAAGGACATATGGATACAAAATGTGCATATTTATACAAACATGCCCTGATCAGCTGAGATTATCCTTTTCTTTCTCTTGTGATCAGAATGCAATAAGACACAGAGGATAGTGTAGTTCCCACACAGCCAGATATGAACCTTGCAAAAGGCATTAGGAACATTTCCAGCGATTTCCGTTAGCCTTGGATCAGGTCTTTGTTGCTGAGTGAGCACCAGTGAGCAGTTTGGGCTAACTTTAACCATGTGCAAACACCTTGTGAGCAGTTAAAGACACAAAATATTTTCAGTGTAATTTCATTTCCATTTTGAGTGTGTACCAAATGACTAAATAAATAAGAAAAATAAGATTAACCAAAGAAAAAAACAACCTGCACAATGGATTCATAAGGAGATGATGGTATGGACAGAGAGAGTTGCCTGTTTCTGATTCAGTTCCCAGGGAAATCAATAGGAGATAATTCTGTTTGCATGTGAACAGTGCTAGTCATCTTCTCTACCAGCCTCTGAGATCCTCACCTCCTGTGTAGGTAAACAGCTTAGCTAGAAAATAAATATGTAGAGTCTGTAGAGCTACACCAGCTACACAAGATGAAGATCTGTTCCTGAAGCATCTGCCTGTAACATCAAATATTCAGACAGCCCAACAGTTTAGCTGTTTGAATTTCAAAATCTCATAAAGATAAATCTCATAAAGTGCTCTGCTGTCAGGTTATAAACATGGTTTGTGTTTTCCTTGTGCTGCTTGTGTTTTCTGAGAGGATTGTTTTCATAGTTTAATAAAGAACATTCATGTCCATGACATACATTCCAGCAATCCTATTTCAATATACTGAAATACCTCATCAGTGGCAGCTTCGGATTGAAAATGGGCTTTTGTGGATCATGGGGAGCATTAAAAAGAAGTCATTTTCTTGTCTGTATGTTCAACAGCTTTCTAATTTCTCTTGTTTCTTTCAAGTAGCATTGCGATTGCCTGTGTTGGTAGAACATTTCACAAATCACTAAGATTTAAGTTTTCTTCCTAGTCTCTAATGAGATTAAATGTAGCCAAACAAGTTTGGAAGATTTGCGCTCTGTTATGGGCAATAGGGAATATTTCCTATAGCAATTCCTTTTCTGTTAATACCAGGTAAGAGTGTCCATGTGTATATTGCATGACTCTCATTTTATTTCCTTTCTACCTTTAAATGCTGCTATATTTTGAAAGTAATAAGATGTAAAAAGTCACTTCTCAGTAACAGAGAGGAGAAAAATGAAAGGTATTAAAATATTGGGTATTTTCTGGTGAAGCAGCTTGTGTTGCCAGCTCCCATTCCCATTCCATGGAAGCTGAGGACTTTCCAGGTTTCTTTGTTCTCAGCAAAGCCTGTGGGGCTCAGTGGCTCCTGCACTGCACTGTGCTGGAGATGTGCTGTGGCTACTGACAGTTATATATGGAGTGCTGGGAAATGTCAGGGAAAATAGATTTATAAGGAGTATAAACTCCCAACTGCGACACTCTGCATCGAGGTGGTTTAAGAACTGCCGAGCTCAAAGCTCAGCTCAGTACTTAAGCAAAGCAGCCAGAGCTGGCAATTGGAAGAAGGGAATGAATGAAAAGGAAAAAGCATGTGATAGATGCCATCTATCCTCTCTCTCTCTCAAAATGAAATCTGAATTTCCCTGCCTGGCCCCTCTCAGGGGACAGGCTGCAATGGCAAGGTTGCATGGCCTGGGGGCTGGGAGGCTGCTCAAAGTGCCACAGGTCAAATCTCACTTTTGCACTAGATGAAGACAAACCTTCCTTGTCTGTTCAACCATGAGATAGAACAGCTGTCCTGTGCAGGGCCAGGAGCTGGACTTTGAGGATCCTTGTGGAGCCCTTCCAGCTCAAGATATTCCATGATTCTCTGATTCCAAGGGTCAGCAGTGGATTTATGGTAAAGCAAAGGGAGGAAAGTTGTGGAGCTTCTTTGCAAGAAGATGCTTCCAGTGCAAACTTCTCCATCCAGAGCCAGCACAGAGTAAGCAGCTGGTAGGAAAGCTAAAATCAGAGAATTCCAGGCTTGAGAGGCCACCCAATCCTCCTCATCCAAATGGGATAACTGTACCAGTCCTGACAGCTGTCTGTCTAATCTGTCTTCAGAGATCCCCACTGATGGAGACCACTCTGCCTCCAGGTAAACTATTCCTTTCATATCCCTTTCCATGAAATAATTTTCTTGATACGTGTCTTGAATCTTCTGTTGACTACTTCTCAACCTATTTGACATACAGAGGAAAAAGATTATTCTTTCCTTGCTTGCATAAAGAGCTCCCAGTTGAGCACACCCAAATTTTTCCTGTTTGATGCTTATTTTGCAGTGCATTGTGTACTAGTAAGGATGTGAAAACAATCTGAATCCACCAGCCAGCTCAGGAATTGTCAGCCAAGAATGCGAAAAGGCCTGAAAGTTTGGAGAAGTTTGAACTTGAATTTAGATGACAAGCTTTGGCCCGGGTCCAGCTGTTGCTAAAAACCATTCTGCTGTGCAGACAGTAGCTTTAACAAGCTGGAGAGATGGGCTGCCAGCCAAGCTTTGCTGGGCACAGGCAGAAACCTGTGCCACGTGCTGAATAGGAAGTGCAAGAAAGACAAAACATTGATGTCCAGGGGCCCTGGACATGCAGACAGGTCATTCTGGGGCTGGACAACACCCAGAAGGCAACACCCAGCCAACATTTGGTAGCTGATGTGGGCACAAGCACCACTTGAGGCACAAAGATACTGTGTCAGGGCCAGCCTTAAAAAAATACCCCAAAAGGCCAGGAAACACTCCTGAGAAGTGATCTTGGCCCCTTGGGACTGCAGTGGGAAGCTGGAAAGTCAGCCTCAGTCCCAACTCTTGCCACTCAAATGTGAATATACAAAATATGGAAGCATATTATCTGCTGTCACAACTCATCTGTAAAGCAGATGTTTCTTCTGGGGAATTATTCATGCTAAAGATCACACTTCAAAGTAAACAATAATTGTCATTTGTTCCCTTAAAAAAAAAAAAGAAAGCTGGAAATCAAATTAATGACTACATTTCCTCAAGGGAAGAGACAGAAGAGGGAATATGATCCTTTTGGTATATTTGTAGCAAATAGTTTTAGGCAAACATATCGGTTCCATGCTATTTTCACATGGATTTAGATAAGAGGCATACAAATAACAGGGGAATAAGAGAAATTGCTGAGGAGGATGGGACAGGAAAAAGAGTACAGAGGGGCTGAAATGAGAAGACTGTAAGGTCTAGAGGGTGAATACATTTGGGCAACAAAGAAAGCAGCATCCTGAAGGGAAAAACAGTCCATAAATTTGTAGAAATTGCAAATTCCTGCACTACCAGGCTCTATGTCCTGCACTGTTTTTGTAAACCTGGTTCTGCATCTGACATGTCTTGGTGTGGGCAGGATGGGAAGGCAGCAAGGAGAGGCTGAAACCCATTAGGTTTTCTTATGGGTCACTGCTTTGCAGCCTCCTGGGTAAGGCTTCATTTCAGGGAGCTCCTACGACTTCACAGAAGCCAAAAGCAGTTGTGTTTCAAATTACTGCATGATTTATCACCCAGGCCAATTTTTACCTACTTTGGGTTAAATACAGGATGAATGGCCTCTAATTGTTTATGAATTGCCTGGAAAGTCAGGGCTCTGTGTGATACCATTCTTGGACTCACAGGCTGTTTTCCTATGAATAAATTAAATGGTGCCAAGGCACATTCCCAGGCACCACACCTCAGCTGTGTGGCTGCGTTGCCAGGATGGTCCTGACTGCTTTGCCATAGAGGTGCAGAACCCCCTTTTGGCTGGTTTGGATCCCACAAGTCTGTCTGGTAAATTTCTGATCTTAACTGACTATATGCACGATTTCAGAATTGGAAAAATACCTACTTTTGCATTTACGTCAGGCACATAAACACTGATGTATGGACCTGTTTATCATTACTGAAAGTTAAGAAAATATTTTGAAAAATGATAACAATGTTTTGATTCTTCATATTTATCTCTTCTTGGAAATTCCTCGGATCATTAATCAATTATTGTTACTTCCCTGTACCAAAGATCATTCAAAAAACTATAAATGCATTCCAGAGTCAGGCTTCATCAAGACTTCTCATCATCAGTTCAGAAGCTTGTACCCAGGGCTAGTGCAATTGCTGTTACGAACTTTGAAAAGGGTAGTTGAATGCTATAGCCTTCATTAAGTTTTGATAAATGCATTCGCTTCAAGTTTGTATCCCAAAGATGTTGCTTTGGCTTGACTAACTCAAGAAAAAATGCTGTGTGTTGGAATTTTCAGGATGAGTATCTTACCTGGAAGATGGGAAGGAAATGCAGGTGTTATTTAGCTGCTTAAATGTACTTATTTTAATGTTAAAGCTGACAATTTATGACATGTCTGTGCTCGTTCTGTTTCCTAATTCCTAAAATCAGCTCCCCTCTCAAGCCGATTTGGGATTAAGGGTACGGTGAATAAATTGTTACACGACACGGTGCTGGATAATTAAACAGCTGCTTTGCACAGAGCTCCCTCATTCTCTAACGAAGCAGATGTTTCATCTTGCTGCTGATTTCCAGTGTTCCTCAGTAACATACGATCTACATCAGCATTACTCACAGCTTGGATCTGTCGGAGCTTCCTTAGCGTGGATCAGAGCCCGGCGCTCGGCTGGGGAGGCTCGGCACGGGCAGTGAGTGCCAGGGAGCTGCTCACCTGTCCCATGAGTGCCCACAGCACAGCCCAAAGAGTGCCCATCAGTCAGCACAGCCCAAAGAGTGCCCATCAGTCAGCACAGCCCAAAGAGTGCCCACAGCACAGCCCAAAGAGTGCCCATCAGTCAGCACAGCCCAAAGAGTGCCCATCAGTCAGCACAGCCCAAAGAGTGCCCATCAGTCAGCACAGCCCAAAGAGTGCCCACAGCACAGCCCAAAGAGTGCCCATCAGTCAGCACAGCCCAAAGAGTGAGTGCCCATCACCCCATCCCAGTGAGTGCCACCAGCACATCCCCACCAGGCCAGAGCAGCCAGAGCAGCTCCCCCACCTGACACTTCTGTTACAGGTGTCAGACACGGTGCCGTCATTTGCATTCCAATAGCTGTGAGTGGGAGCACAGCATTACAGGAGGAGCAGGAGCAAGAGGGATGCACGAGTGGGAGTAGCCTTTTGCCTCCCTCCAGCAGCTGGCAGTCACAACCTGAGCTGCTCAGCTCCATCCTGAGCCCTCAGCAGCATCCACTCAGCACACTGGGTGAGAGCTCACGGGGTGGGTGTGTGTCTGTGTGTGTGTGTCAGCAGGAGAACGAGAATCTCTCCTGTATTTACCTTCTGTGCTGTCATAAGCACCAAGCAAATTCCAAGTGGTAGATGAGCTGAATAAAACAATGCATCAGGTCAAGTGGTATACATTCCTCATCAAGCTGGAAAGATATTCCTGCATCATTGTTTTCTGCCCTCTGTTATCACTTGATTTTGAAAAGACTGTGTGTGCACAGGGCTGCAGTGAGCAGGTGCATTTATAATGGGAATAAAGTTTCTACTTCAATCCATACTTACTCCCAGATGGGAAAATGCCCATGAACTTCTTATTCAGGGGATAAATGGGTATTGTAGTACATGGTCCATATTCTGCATTGTTATATACTGATCCAGCTCCCCAGATCCTTCAAATTACCTCTTTGAAAGTGAGTGAGGGAGATGTGCCAAATTCAGAGCCTGGCTGAGAGTCTGGCTTATTTTCTAGAGATGTTGAATATTCCAAGGCTTGCACAGTATCGTTCAGTGATATAGAAGAAATAACTGCCTTAGAAGGCCTCTCTTCACAGAGACAACAATTTAAAATTATTGTGTAACTTGCCCTTTTCTCTATCACATGGTCCTCATTTTGTTCACCATTATTTTTAATGGACCAATTTTCTCTCTTCCTTTTCATCCACTAAGTCCTTATTATTATTATCATCATCAAATTCTTTGTGGGCTGCCAGCATTTGATATTTCATTTCACTGATTTAATTATCTCTGCGGCTTGTTATGGGCCTGATTATTTTTATAGATCTCCAAATCCTCCTCTTTACCAAAATGCTTACATGCAAATCTGTTTGCTCACTGTTTATATGGTGCTTGGCACTTGGGCCCTTTTGTACCTTGCATTTATTCCAGAGGGTGTTTTAGACTGATCAGAATTTACGGCTTCACCCACTGAACATGGGCAAACAGGAAACACAGCAGGGTCTTCCCATGTGCAGGCAAAAGGATGTTACACTTGTTTAAATAATCTGATTTTGTCTTCTGAGCATCTTCATCATCATTGGAAACTTGGACAAGGGATAAAAGAAGCCACTCTGAGCTAAGGGGATTTTTTGCTGTCATCTCTGCTGTAGATCAAACAGTTCCTTGCATGGGCTGCTAAGATTTTCTGCCTGACACGACGCTCTAGGAATGACACAAAAGGAGTCCTCACAGGCATCATATGGTGAAAGCTCCTGCTACAGCTTTCATTGTGTTTTTCCAGGCAGCTCCCCCAAACCATTGCCCTTTATGCTCTATCTTTATGTGATCCAGAATATTTGACTCATCCCTCAGCAGCACCCCAGTGGCTGGCCCCTCAATTCTCATTCCTCCAGCAAACCAGGCCAGCCATGTGCTGTCAAGAAAGATCTTGTAGCTGTTGGTCTTTCAGAGAACTTCAGCCCAGCTTCTGTGTTGTGCTGACTGGCCTCCTGTAATTGCAATTTCTTTAGGAGTAAAGATAGACACACACATGGGCATGTTGTAATTTTATGAGTTTCTTGGATCTATTATAATCAAGAGTCCATAAATAACTGCTTCTAATAGATTTGACTAAAGAAAGTAATTGCTATTTAAATGGCTAATTCATTGTATGTTAATTAAGTGCTCAATAGGTGAGAACATTTTAATGGAAAGTAACTCAGTAAGCATATTTTTAATAATTATTATTTGCCTGAAAGGGATTTGATGCAGAAATCATGTAATGACAAGCTCTAATTGATGTTTTTAAAGTATATTTATTATGGATAAATAGTTACTTTATTGCACATATCTCTTTCCCTCATATGCACAAGTTCCCAGCTGGAGGCCCTGTTCTGTTTTATTTTAGTCTGTACTTCCCTGCTTTGGAAAATTCTCTCACTTGTGCTTGTAAAATAATCTCAGTCACTGCAGCACAAAGCAGGATGTGAGCAGAGGCAGGGAGCTGCTGGCTTCTACAGAAAAAGTTCTAGTTTTAACTTCAGTTGACTGTTCAGCTTTAGGTTTTGTGATGGTACTGGGTGCAAGGCCAACAAAATTCTGTTTTCTACAGAGTTAAGCTTGGAGTGTGAGCCAGAGAAACCCTTGGAAGCTCCAGAGATGGAAATCAAAGTAACGGGGCAGGGCAGGGTATCTTTTTTGTAGACATCCTCACAACTCCCAGATCACAGCGATGCACAGATGGTCCCTATTGTGTCACATCTCCAAAGAGAGAGTTTGTAACTGGGGGCCTCTTGGATACCTGGACATTGCTCCCGTGGTGATGGCACACGAGCAGAGCAGGGAACTCCTACAACAGAGACCTCACCTGGGGAGTGTGCAAGGTGCCACCTTGAGTAAAATGATTGTGCAGAGAGAAAGGATAAAGTGCAATGGCCATTGTTAATAATTTCCTTTGCCATGAAGGAATGAGGAATGAGAGCTGGACAGTTGCACTGGATGTGCTTCAGGCAATGCAGCAGTGTCCCAGCTATGTTTTAATCAAATATCCTGGGAGTTTGGATTGGGAACAAGTAGTATCAGATTTAAGGGCTGGGGGAGTAGACAGCTGATGTTCTTTCCTGGCAAAAATATTATGAGAAAGTCAGTACTGACCTTTCCTTAGCACTCGCTTGCTGTTCATCTTCACACATCTTCACCTCTCTGTGATTCGCTGGCATCTTTGGCATCACTGGGCAATGACTGTTCTTATTTATTTGTGAATTGAAAGAAAGATCCTCTGAGACTAAAATGAGCAATAGACAGGAAATGGATCTGTTGGTAGCCCTGGTAGGGTGGGGATAGCCTTTAAAATGTCACTGCACTTGCCTGGATCTCTTTTTTTCCCCATCCATAAGATGGAGTTAACTTATGCACATTTCCTTCATGAAAACCATTTAGTATTTTCTGTTGAAAAATCCTATATATGTTATAAGTGTTAATCATTTTTGTCACTCAGCACTGATTTAGGAATTTCTGGAGTACTCCCACATGTTGAAAATCACACCTATCTTAAGGACAAGAATATTAGATCCCAGTACAGAACTGGGCTAATTTGACAATGACATATTTTTCTAGGATAATGCCTCAGATAGATCTTATATAAGAAAATGAATTGCATTTATATCTAGAAAGAGCTGTGGAACATATGATTTTACCTGTTTAAATCCAGCACTCCTGTATTTATTGAAGGAATTTATGTATGTTTATGGTAGGGTTTCCAGAGAGACATTGCATCTATCTCTTATGTTTGTCCTTTGTACTAATGATTAATCACCTGTTTACTTATGTAAACATTCTTGTTTCTTGGATTTTTTTTCCCTTTTCTGCAGGAAAAATAGCTGAATTACTGAGGAGGTTTTCTTTTTTTTTTTTTTTCCCAGGGTGTGGGTTGGGGGTCAGGTTGACCCAAAAGTTAACAACCTTTGAGTCTTACAGCTCTTTGATTCCTGTTGCTAAAAGGAGATGCCCATAATTATTTAATTAAGAAAGTTGTTGAGTTAGGTCCCTAGGGATTTAATCTGATGAAGATGGTTCTCATTCAATAAAGAACAAACACTTTAATACCAGGTAACATCCCAATGGGTTATCCAGCTTGACTTTTGAATTGTCACTATGAACTGGAAAGAAGAAATCATTGAGTGTCATCAGAGCAAGCTTAAATGCTACTGCCATAATCTGCTCATACATCAAAATTAATCTTTAATCCATGTGTGGGCTTCGAGGGGTGTATTCAGAAGGGCCACCTTCAGTCCAGGTTTTATTAACCCATAGAGAAACATCTGATGGTCTCAGAATAGCAGGCAGTGAGCAGGAAGCCACCTTAGGGCAAGAGTGAAGAACCAGTGGGCAAAATCTGACACTCAGACCACCGGGTATAGCCTAAACTGTCGAAGTAAAAAACTCAGTAAGGCAACATTTGAAGAGGCAGCAAATAACTTTCATGCAACCAGCTAATAGAGCTTGAAAAAAAATGGATACACTTCCAGATGTGGAAGTACTTGTGCAGGACTGGCAAACAATGAACTTCAACTCTGGACCAATCTGTGAACAAATTACTCCAGTGTTTGACTTCTAATCATCAGCTTGATAATTAGGTGTGAAAAACATTAACTCCTTAGCCATAAAGGAGCATCTGGGGATGCCAAAGTAGGTCATTAGCTAATAAGCCCTGCAGGCTCGGGAGAGGGAAGCCTGAAGGGGGATGTTGGTAAAGGGCAGGTGGGAAAGCTGTACCACCAAACCTCTGCCTCTCCTGGCTCCTACGGTTTTACTGCCTGGGAGAGTGCTGAGCTTCACTTCCCAGGTATTTGATTAATCTTCTTTGGGAAGACTGCTAAATTAGGAATCAGAGAATTAATTGGCAGACCTTCAGCTAATTGTAAGCAAGAAAGCAATCCCTGAAAACCACAGTGGAGATCAATTAATTCAGAAATGTGTCATCACAGAATATGAAGAACACTTTTCCCCTTCCTCTCAACTGCAGCTTCCTACTTCAAGTGCTAGGGAAGAAACTACAAACTTGTTTGAATCACAAGCAAAACTGTATGCTGCCCCCAGAAAGGGGAAGGAAAGTATATTTAATGCTTAACATTATATAACACATAAACATATATCATTTAAAAGTCCATTAGCAACCTGACTTATTTCCTCATTTTGGACATGATGCATTAAAAGGGAAAAGGCCACTACTGCAGTTTTCTTCTTACATAAAGCAGATTTGTGTCCACAGTGCCTGTGCTCAGGTCTGGTGCACTGGAGCAGCAAATCCTGCTTGCTGAGGAGTAGATTTCTTTGCTTTTCCTTGAAAAATTTCTTTCCTATTCCTTTTGCCATTGCCAAAGGTTCTTGGGCAGTGTGGCCCAGCAGGTAAAGGTGGCACACAGGGAGGTGTGGACTCTGTCCACTCTGGTGGATTCTGCTCACAGCTTCTTTCAGGTGCTCTGGCTTGAACAAAGTGGAGGCTTGTGGTAAGCAGGCAAAGGTTTTGCAGAGATTTGTTAATGCAGGCAGGCAGTGCACACATCCACCCTACTCTTGATTTACATATCTCTGAAATATCCTTAGAAGGCAGGGAAGTAAAAAATGTGGTGTCATGGAAGGTCTGCTTTGGCAGCTGAAAGCCAGCTCCTCCTCTTGCACAAAGATTAATCACAAAAGGTCTGATGAGGTTGATTTGCAAATTCTCTTACAGCCTGGCATCTGGAGCAGAGCTGATGAGAGGTGCTGTGAAGGAAGTGCCTTGTAAGGAGATGGTCATGGAGATGAACCATATACAAAGTGCAGGAAAGTTAAATTACAGCTGCTAAACCTAGGAAACGTCCTTGTATACAAGGTATTCTATTTAATGGGATTGACTATTTAGACACATTTTTTTCAGGCTGCTTCCATGTATTACGAAACACCGTGCAAAACGTTCTCCAAATCATTCTCCAAAGAAATTTTCCCCATTTTTTATTTTTTTTCTGATACCTCAGGGTTGCCTGCATCTCACAGTGCTGCAGAAAAGAAAGAATTTGCAGCTTTTGTGGGTGTTGTTGAATATGTACAAGGACATATTCAGAAATGACCATCACTAGGAGAGTTTCAACTGTAATTTACTTTTGACCTGTGGTGTGAATTTTTTCTAAGAGCTGTGTACCTCCTGTCAGGCCCTTTTTGTACCCTGATCCAAAGAAAGGCCTATAACTCTTCAGCAAAGGTCCTTTGGTTCCTTTGGACATGACAAGTCTCAGTGCTATTCCTCCATGAGGAGAGCAGGCTCTGGGTCACTGCAGTGACAGGGGCTCGTTAAATTTAAATAAATATTAATTTATTAATGGCTGATGGAGGGCTCAGGGACCTCCTGGGGGCTGAACACCCGTTCCATGGTGGCCATCCTCAGGACATGCTGCACCTGCTCACTGCAGGGGATGGGGGATCCCAAAGGGGATGGCACCTCTCCATGTGGTTCCTTTGATTTCTGTGACTCCAGGCAAGCACTGCTGGCAATCATCAGCACACCTGAGCTGGGAGCTGCTCTGTGGCTGCTGCCAGACTCCTGAGCCCATGCCTTGGGATCCTTGCACAAATGTTGCTCAGGCGTTGTGAGAGATAATAATAGACGTGAGTCCTACAGAAATAAAGCTAATACTGAGGCTTGCTGCTTTCTTTTCAGGAGGCTTTTGGATTTCAATTTTATGGCGCAGCAGCTCTGCAGGGAGGAAGATGCTTCTCCCCGTGCTGTTTGTCCCAGGCTGCCCCTGCAGGTGTCTGCAGCAGGGGGAAGGACCCAGGGCTGTGGCCAGGAGCACCATGGGTGGTGTTGAACTGAACAGGGAGAAGATGGTCACATATTTAGCATGGAAGCATTGTGGTAAGTCAGATCTCTTATTATTGTTTTATCATATATTTTGAGCTTCATATTTAATTCAGGTCAAATCTAAACTACTAAACAGAACTGTTATGCAGCACGCATATCAGATAAATAAGTGTGGGTTTAGTGCAGCTCTGACCTAGTTACTTCATGCAATGTTTTCTAAAAGCAAAAATTGAAATCTTTTATCTGAACACGAAATGAGTCTTTGTTCCCCTGCCTATTGCAGCACTTTGCATATATTTGGTTTCAAAGACTGATGAAATTTGCCATTCTGAATCTTTCACAGGTATCATAAAGGCTTGTCTTTGCTGGTAACCCAACCCAAGAGTGTTTTGGCAAAAAGATTATCTGCCATCAGAGGTATGCAGAGTGATCTTGACACATCAGATGGTGGAAAGACAAGACCAGAGTTGATAAACATTAATAAAACATTAAAAATAGCTAGATGTTTTTAAAAAGAATAATACTATTTTTGTTACTGTTCTCAACAAGTAAAAAAGAAGATATTTGCAGGAAAGAAGAGGCAAACCAAAGTATGAAATACCAAGATATTTGAGACTCACAAAACACTGATGTGTTTTTCTAATCTTCCTGAAACAAATACATACTTTCTACTATCCATAGCTCTATAAAGATTTTGAGTCTGAAAGAGAACACAGATGAAAAAATTTTCTTTAATTTCTTCAAATTTCAATTACGTTATTTTTAAAAATAGATCTGTTCTGAATTATTAGGAAATCTATAAAATAGCTATGGGGGGTTATGTTTGCAATCAAACATGGGTTTTAGTAATTAATTTTCATTATATTGGATTTTATAAATCCTCACATGTTCTGGTTATTATTAAAATGGGAAAAATAGATGTAGAATGAAAATTATGAAAACCAAAATGCAATGTGCTGCATTCAACCCCCAACTGAGTTATTGAAAAAATTAATATTTATTTAAACCCCTGATTTTAGAGAAATAGCCGGGGTTTTGTTATAAAAAAATGATGACAAATTGTCAACTAGGCTGTATTAGTGAGTGTTGCACAGCAGTTCTGGGGCAGATCCACCACGACAGCTCATTGCTGCTTGGCAGGGAACACTGATATTCCAGTGGACTGGTTTGAGAGACACTGGGGGATTTGTAACCCTTCAAGATGCCCAGTAGTTGCCCTCAGAAGAGATATAAGTGGGAATTGGGATGAATGCTGATAGGGGGAGGGGATGAGGGCTCTGTCATTCCCATTAGAGGATGATCCCATTGGGATTCTGCATTCATGGCAGGAACACCTGTGCCTTTGCAGGACAGCAGTGGGTACCAATGCAGTGTAATGCTTCCCACAGTTTCCATTCCAAGCCTTCTGCTTGGCCAGGATCTCTGTCCTCTTCTTTTTCAACTCTTCTTGCCACTTTCCTCCATTTCTGTTTTGTATTCCCTGCTTCTTCCTGACACCCTTGAAAATGTAACGCTTGTAAATCCAGTGTGTGAAGCTCTCAAACCTGAAATTACGCCATGGCTCCTCTCTTTTATCTATTATTTATCAGGAAGGCTTTTGAAAGCAATGATCTGTGTTCGACATAAAGACTGGATAGCTCATAAGACAGCACAGTTCAGACCTGTACCAGCTCAGGAAAGCTGCAGTGGCAGCACAGCAGTGTCACAAGTGAAAGAGAGAAAAGGCAGGTTGTGGGAAGTGTAAAGTGCAGGAGCTCTGCCCTGGCTCAGCCCTTATCTGCTGGGTGTGGGTGGGGCTCATTGGTTTTACACTAAAAACTGAAGGGAGAAACAAATTAAATACTCCATTAATGGCAATATATTAATATTCAAGTCAGCAGTGCAGCATTATTTCTGTGATAAACTCAACTTTCTCCAGATTTACCTGCTCCCTGAAACTTTAGGTAAGGGAGTCAATAAATAGCTCATGAAGAATTGCTGCCTGTGCTGATTTAGACTGGGCCTGGCACTTTCAAAGGTGTGGTCTGATGAGAAAGAACAGGAGCCTGCCTTGGATGGTGCACCATGGTTCCTGGCCCCCTCTTATTTCCAGAAAAAAACCCCAAAATATAGCTGTGGCCACCACCTTTCATTCCTCACCTCTGGCTCCATCACCTGCTTTCAAGGACAGTAACAGAGCTTGGAGGGGAATTCTCCAAAGTATTGTCCTTTCCTGAACTTTCTTCCTTGTGTATGGAGCTATAAAACCTCCAGCCAACCAACAGCAACCAGAGATGGGCAAAATGCTGAGTGAGTGATTCATCACTTGAAACAACTGTCTCCAGTTCCTTGCCTTACCAAGCTTCTCTTAGACTTTGCTGCCATTATTCCTTCTCCTTTTGAACAAGGCAGAACTCTGCAGAGGATATACAAACTCCCAAGAAGTCTCTTCGAATTTAGTTTTATTTGAACACTAAAACTCAGTAGAACCCAGGTTGTCTGAGCTACTTTTTCTTGGCTCCATCCTCATACTTCTTTCAGTAACTCAGGGGCACATCCAGGTTGGATATGGAGAGGGAATAATAAGACCAGACTGAGGGAATAAAGATTCTATTTTGACTTCTAGCATTTGTAGCTAATAATACTGAGAAATTAGTCAACTTGGATTTTTACACTTCATGTGTGATTATGCTGGGCATAATTCTGCTGTCACTCATGCAAAAATAAATACTGAAACTAATGGAGTTATATGAAAATAAAACTGATGTAAATGAGAAGAGAATTGGCCCCCCTGTGGACATGAGATCAGATTACTACCATACTCTTATTTATCCTAAAACTCCTTTATACCTCTGACAGTCAAAAGTGGTTTTAAATTGGTGGAACAGTGATATCCACTCATTTTAAGATGTCTTTGTGCTTTATGAGCAAAGGCTTTATCGTGAGTGCGACTGGAATTCCCTGTTAGCAGAGGAATGTGGGAGCGTGGATGCTCCCGGTGTCACCGCAGCCCTCCCTGCACCGCTCCCCTCCTGCCTGAGAGTGAGCACCTGCACCAAGGGCCCTGCTCCACGTGCTGTCCAGCCTGCTACTGGAGCAGAGAGCAGTGAAAGGTGCTCCTTTTCCCGAGGGGGAGCACTGTGCAATCCCGTGTCCGTGATCCAGCACACAGCAGGAGGGCAGCGTGTGGCCAGGCTGGACCTAGAGCCCAGAGCTGGTGCTAAACCAGAGTCACTGCACTTGTCAGTGCAGACACCCCCGAGCTGCAGCCCACAGGGTTTGCTGAGTGCCAGGCCTGCTCAGAGCCAGCTGCAGGTGAAATGCAGAGCAGGAAAGAGGCTCTCGCTGCACCCTCGGGAGACTCAGGGACAAGCGGCTGTTCTGTAATTGTTCCTTTGATATTTCTTGGCAAGAAAATGTATAACCAGATTTCTTTTAAAATCTTGCAAATCCTTTGCTTTGATTCTGTGTATAATACCATCAAACTTTAGATAACATGCTGATATATGACCCTTGAAATTTAATGTCAAGGTGAACCTAGATAAGGAAACCAGAAATCCTGCCACCTTAGAAGGGTCTGAATGAAGAGCTGAAAGAGTTCTCTGTCTCCTTGAGGAGCAGCCCCAAAAGGAGCAGGAGGTTGGATGACAATTTCCCAAGGAGAGGATCACACAGATGTTTTGTATTTGGTGTATTGGGACCCCATCCTTGACCTGAACGCTAATTAAGAGGAGTGAAACTGTGTTTTGTTGT
The DNA here is from genome assembly GCF_026979565.1 of Vidua chalybeata. Taxonomy (NCBI): domain Eukaryota; kingdom Metazoa; phylum Chordata; class Aves; order Passeriformes; family Viduidae; genus Vidua; species Vidua chalybeata. Next base: position 5,746,760 of record NC_071545.1, on the reverse strand, counting down.
TCTGTCACCTCAGGGCACCTTTCTAAGCCCGTGGGATCAGTGGAGTAGATAACTCAGGTGTGGGACTGGGAGATGTGCTGCAGCTCCAGGTGATTGATCTGCACAGGCAGAGCGACAGCTCCCGCACTGCTTCAGGATTGCCTCCAATAAACACTGGCATTTTTATGTGCTGTGCATCAAAATTGCTGAAGTATGAGATGGGCAGCAAAAAATCAAAATTGGATAAACACATTAGCACGTGACTCTGCAGAGGCTTGAAGCATAATTAGCTGTAGTGTTTTAATGATCTCTTTACAGAGTATATAGAAAAAGCAGCATGTTTACACACCGAGTTCAGCATTAGGAGCTCTGCTGTGATTTGTTCTCTGGAAATGCAGTGCTGCAGCCTCTGATTTTATAATCTGTTGACTGAACTCATGGACTGTCAAGTACGTCTCAAGATTATCCGTGTTTGGATGTCAGATTATATTTTTTAGGGAACACAGCTTCTATTTATTCTTAACTCTGCTGATGATTTTCCCAGGTTTGTGCCATATGCTACATGTCACAGATGAGTATTTTGCTGTCTGAAAATGTGACAACTCTGTATCCAGTTTAATAGTTCTGTCATGTCAGCATTGTCATTAGTGCTGAATTACAATACTGGGTACTTAAGCACCAGATTATGGAATCCAATATTTGTCAATATAACAAATAACAAGGGCAGATATTTTAAGAAGAGACAGTAATATTTTTAAAACATCAGTCAGTCAACAAAGTCATAAAGACTGATTTAGTGACTAATTAAACAAAGTTTGCTGAATAGTTATGCCTACCTAGATAAACTGCAGTTTTATGCATCTGTCTCACTGTGGGCTTTATGCATAATTCATACACACTGCCAAAACTCAGTTACAAAGAATGTGTAGACAATATATTTAATGAATAGTTTTAAGAGCTTAAAGATTAAAAACAGCAGAAGATTTCTAAACTCATATCCAGAGTGAATGCAGATGTATTGTCATGCACTAATTCTATATGAGCTGGCTTTCTAATATAGTTTATGCAAAATATATATAATGTGTAATACTATGCAAGGTTAATATTGATCAATTCTTTTGAAACCACATTCTTGTCCTGCTGAAAGTAAACACCCTTCTTAGATTTAGAAGTACAGAGAAAATAAGTGGGTACTTAGATAAGTACTATGCAAACCACAGCCTTTTAAACTCTGGAGTCAAATAAATGTGAACTGCTGAATGATAGCAGGCATTTAGTGCTACCATTTCCCTGGTATAATATCACCATCCCATCAAAGCAGTGAAATTTAAATCCCTTTAAAATGGGGATTATTTATGTGCCTTAAATGACATACTTTATTGCATTAGAAATACAATTCCAAACAAGGACTTGATTTGAACAATAATTACAAGTTCCTTAATATTGGAATGGCAACCTTGTTTTTCTGCTGTTTTGCTTCCAACTTTTTTTTCTCTCTCTATTTTTATAAGCATTTCTCTTTTAACATATTTCCAGTTTTTGAACCAGGATCAACCCAGAAACAGTAAGGGAAAGAGTTTCAATCAGCTGGTGGGAATTCTTGTTTTTTATCCTTTTGAACATTGTAATCCTAACCCAAGCATGAGCAGCCAGAGCTCTTTCTGTTTATTTCCTCACTGTGATTTTTAACCAAACCTAAACATTTAACTCATGTGAGTGAACAGTTTTCTATGGAAGCAGCTCTTGTGACATGTTCAAGTTATTAACTTTGCTTTTACCTTTGTTTAGGATGATTTATCTGCCTGTTCTCACAGGCTGCTGGGGGATGTTCAGCCTCTTCCTTCATGGCAACGTTGTGTTGATTAGAAAAGTTGCAACAAACAGAGAAATCTTCCACATGGCCTTTGTCTCGCTGCCTTTGACATGGTTCTTCCCTAACATTGCAACAAAATATAAATATTAGTTCACTCTTCAGGTTTTCAGGCCATACTCAGCACTGTAACCTGCTTCATGCAGAGCAAACTACCCCAATGGAATGTGGGAGTGGAGAAGGGAAGAAGAACAAGGAGGCAGAATCAGTGTTGGTGTTGCTGCTGTCTCCTCTCTCCTGGGAGCTGAGGGATGAGGTTATTGGATCAATCTGGAGCCATCTGACATTCACGTGAGTCAGAGCAGGAGCTGGCAGCACAGTGGGACAAGAGATTTGCAATTAGCAAATATTTTAATGTGCACTGGCATGTCCTTTAATCAGCTGCTCTCCCAGCCTTTTCCTGTTTACTTTTCTGTGAATAAGATTTGTTCTTGTGAGAAGGTTTCTCTGAGCAGATTTCCCTGCTGGCAGGAAGGGGATGGAACAGCAGTGTCTGTCTGTGTTCAGAGCTCAAGGACACAGGTACAGACAAACATTGCACCTCCCAGACAAACCCTGCTCTCCTTACAGAGTGTGCAGACCCAGGTAAGTGCAGGGGACAGGACTCTGTGACTGAGACAGCCCCAGTGAATGAGTCTCTTGTGAGGAAGATGTGTGCAGGACAATGTGAATCTCCTCAACCATTTCTCTGCTGCGTTTGTTGGCATGTCATTTTTCAAAGTATTTGGTGAAGTGGAAATATTTCTCTAAATCAAATCTACTTCTGCATAGTTCACAGAGAATAAAACATCTGTGTGGTACAATAAAACAACTTGTAGCTAGGTGAAAATTATAAACTTGCAATCTTGAATTAAACAATATCCCACTTCCTATAAACTGTGTGGTTGAGGAAAATGCTGTTTTTTTTCTTGCCTCCTCTAACCCCACACTGCAGGGATTATCCCAAGAAGGGATAATGGAGGCATAAGATAGCAGTGGCCTATCTCCATGAGGTAGGTATCTCTCCTCTCTCCATTCTGCTTACCTTTCCTGGACATTTCTTCCACTGGGGCTTCAAGGTCCTGGCAAAAGCAAAATTTCTCCCCATTTCATTTTTCTGTGTGGCTTATTAAGCTGATGCTTTCCCTGTACCAGGACAGGCTGCACACTTTATTGATTAGGCTGCCTTGTTTTCCCTTTCAGTGACATCCTTCATTTGAATATGTATCTGTTTTGCTGAATCAGCTGTGTATTGAAATGCTGGAGGGTTCAGCTGCTCCTCTGTTTGAGCTGCATATTTGGTTTAATCCTCTTGTGATTTTTTGCTTGCTCATCTGGCTAGTACTTTAGCCAAGTAATTTTGGGGGGTGGAGGGGTTGCACTGCCAATTTTATTTCTGACTGGGAAATATATAATTTTATTTCTGACTGGGAAATATATGTAAAATGAGTTCAGTCATTCACGGCTGCAACTGTATATTGTTGGAGTTAAATGCTTTTTAAAAGAAAAAAATAAAAGAATTTTAATTTCCAATGTTGGCAACCCAGCGTTGGGAATACTGGGGGAGTTCCCAACCTGGAAGTTAAAAATAAATAATCAGGAACACAACCTGAAGCTGGGGGGAGTTGAGGTGTGGCTGGGAGGTTGTGTCAGTCTAAACTGAGATTTAAGAGGATCTGCTCATTGTCTCTCTTCAGCACCTGTGGAAGTTGGGAAGGCAAGCACACAGCCTGAGTACAGACTCAATCACATGTCAAGCAAGCAGTGTATTCCCATGGCAGTATCTCCCCTCAGAACTCAAGCTGGGGTCACAGTTAGATCTTTGTATTTATTTCTTTTCTATGGATATAGATCCCAGACTTTAGGGGGTGCTTTACAGTGCAGACCCAGAAATGCCAGCTGCCCCAAACCCCAGTGGATTCTAGCTGCAGGAATCACTGTTTGCTCCAGCATCATCTTTCTTTTGGCATCGAGCTCCTGTCTGAGACTTTTCAAATGCTGCAGAAGATGCTTCCTGCTCAAGAAAAATTAGCTCATCTCTCAGGAGGGAGCAGACTGCAAGTTGTAGCACACAAACTGGTGAGTGATAGCCCAGACCTTGGGAGAAGAGTGAGCTCCATTGCCAGCAAAGGGATGATGCTGCAGCTCAACACTGGTGCTAGTGTGCTTCCACCTTCTTCATCTACTCCTTTTTGGACATCAGGCAATGCCTGAAGGCACCTGAAACTAGCACTGGATTCCACAAATCTTTGATGCAGTTCTCCTTCCAGGAAGAGCCAGGGCTTCTGTATGGAGCACAGCTACAGGGCACATCTCCTGGGCACATTAGGCTGGATGTAAACTGTGGATAGACTTAGTGTACTGCTCCTAAGCCTGCTTTAATGTCTGCCTTGTCTCCAGCTGCTCATCATACAGACTCACCAGGAAAGTGCCTGAAGCCACAGATTAAACAGGGAGCTGCCTGACTAGAAGGGGAGTCAGCAGCAGAGCTGCCAAAGGACAGCACCCACAGCCAGGCCTCTGGGCTGGGAGAGCCTCTCCTGCTCCTGCCCTGGCTCAGCTGCCTGCAGCAGGGGGGGCTCAGGGTGCCAGGCTGTGCCATGCAGAGGGACTGGCACAACCCAGCCTCAGCCTGGGCTGCTCACAGAGCACGGGAGCAGCTGCCTGCACACGGGGGCTCCTGGCAGGAGCAGGAGCTCACAGGAGTGTTTTTAACTTGCCTACTGCACCTTCTGCCCTTTCTGCAGTGGGCAGGCTTTAACAATTTTGGAGAAGCTCTCTGGCTGACCCAGTGGCATAACTCCCAACACTTCTGCTCTCTCTTAAGAGAAAGGGTTGTGTCAGTGGTGCCCCTGGGGGTCAGGCGTCGTGGCTAGCAGGACTGGTCCCCATTTCAGTGCTTTTCCACACTTTTCTTTTTGCCCTGAACACAGTTTGGGTCTGTATGTATAACAAGAGCTCTGCAGAATTTTCCTTAATCTTTTACAGCTTTTAAGTATCACTTGATATTATGCTATTGATTCTGCCAAATCATTTACTTGCAGTACTTTGGAAATGGACATGATAATAGGGAAGTGTTATCAGCAAACCTTGTGTTTTTTCAGTAGAACTAAGCAAGACTGTTAGCTGGAAAAGAATACTTCTGGGAGATTCCCAGAAAAAAATCTTTTGGATACTCCTTGTGCCTAAAGGATTATGGTGCAGACTGAGGACTGCACTGGTAATTCAGTGGAATTTATTTCAGTGTCTGCACCTGCCTCTTCTGTTCAAGCAGAGGCAAGTCAGGGAAATGATTACTAGAAATTCTGTGATCCTCTTCATCTAGGCTCTGCATTTAACAGAGAAATTAAACAAAACACACAACAATGCAAAACATCAGCTATTGGAGAAAATGGCAAAGTTGCGGTAAAGTCTAGCAAGAGACAGATGTTCAGTGCTGGTGAGCAGAATGTGCACAAATGATGTTTACAGTCCCTGTCTCAGGACCCAGCTCTAGCAGCCCTTAGCACCACAGGGAGGATCCCCTGCAGTTCCTTACATTATATCCCTTTCAAAAACGTGGCATCTTTTGTGCCCACATTTCTATTTACTAAGTACATTTTCTATTATTTCAATACTGTTGCATTTTAAAAGCATCCTCCCCCAGGGCCCAGGGCAGTGCTGGTGCAGGAGGAGCTGGCTCTGCCGAGGAGATAAAGGCTGGATGGAGCTGGATAAAGGTGGGATGGAGCCTGGATAAAGGCAGGATGGAGGCTGGATGGAGGCTGGATAAAGGCAGGATGGAGGCTGGATAAAGGCAGGATGGAGGCTGGATAAAGGCAGGATGGAGGCTGGATAAAGGCAGGATGGAGGCAGGATGGAGGCTGGATAAAGGCAGGATGGAGGCAGGATGGAGGCTGGATAAAGGCAGGATGGAGGCAGGATGGAGGCTGGATAAAGGCTGCTGCGGGGAGGGCGCTGGGGCTGCCCTGGCGCTGGCCCTGTCCCCAGCACGGCTGTGCCTTTAGTGAGCATCCCCGGAGATTAGAGCAGCCTGGCTGCTGCAATCAGCCCTGCGGAGACCTCTGCTCCCCTGAGCTCAGCTCCAGCCAGCGGCTGGCCCCACCGTGACCTTGCTCCACTGGAACGACATTGGACTGAAGGACTTTTTAATTTTCTCTCTCATTTCCCCCCTCCCCTTTTCTTTATTCCTTTCCCCCTCCCTGCCACCACTACCCCCCCCCCTCCCCCCGCCTTTTTATTTAGCATATTTTGGACCGCTGTGGATTAGACAGCTCTGCTGTAAAGGAGAGGGGCTCAAATGTTATCAGTGTTATCAGTTCATGTGTAAGCGATGCCTCACAGGCAGCAGCCTGGAGCTGAGCAACTGTGCCATCATCCGGCCGGGATCAGCAGCACGGAGCGGGCGGAGCGCTGCGGGCCACAGCGGCTCCCGCTGCGGGCTCCGGGCCGCCCGGCTACCGCACGCCTTCCGAGCTATCAGGGAACTTTCCCTCTGAGAAATTTCCTATCGAGTGCCGGAATTTATTTTTTGGAATCAAAACTGGAAAAGAAAAATAAATCTGGAGGGAAAGGCTATTATTGCAGTTCATGAGCTGATGTTTTATCTGAAAGTGAGAGAGATAAGGAAAAACATTAGAAAAAGTCACCCAGGGAAGCTGGAGCTGGCCTCGGCAAACACTGTTAAATATTTGGAGGAGAATTCTACAGATCACCAACTTAGATCTACAATCTCCCAGGGCAGGAATTAAAACACAGGTTGGATGATCACTCACACATCATTTTATTTCTTGGGCCCAGCCAGCTACCTAGGGAAAGAGTCAAAACTGAACAAAAACTGTACATAAAGCATGAACTGAACCCAAAGTGATCCTGTGAAGCTGTAAAAAGTCTCTTCTCTGAAGACAGAGGTGCTTTTTGTTCTTATACAGAAATAAGTGCAACAGTGTTGGGATGCTTTTGCACCCATATATTTGGTATAGAACCATTGCCTTGGGCTAACATGAAATAAAAGGCCAAATTTCTCCCCTCTCATTGACTCTACATATTTCACTGCTGGTCTCATGATTGTTAGCCAAGATTTGTTGCTTGTTTTTGTCCAAAAACTGGCAACTTTCATCAGCCCAAACTCTGCTTTTTGCAGAGTTTCTAGAGGCTTCTTTCAAGGCAGCTAACAAAGGGAAGAAAGCCTATCTTCAGGATATCAGATCTTTTAAATAGGGGTTAGCACCTCTGTTTCAGGATTTTCTATCAGAGAAAGTTTGAGATCTGCTCCTTTGGAAAAATAATTTCTTACTGACCAGAGCAAGACAGTAAGTTCAACTAACAAAATGAAAGCACGAAGCCTGCAACCTGACTTGTATACACAATTTCTCTTCTACAAGGCTAAATGCACAAAATGCATCAAAACTGGAAACTGGTCCCTCTTTTGCCTCAAAACCTCTCCTTCAGGGATCTTCAGCCCATTAGAACCCATCAGAGAACCCAAGAGCCCAGAGATGTTTGGTGGCAGCCCCTTGCTGGAACTGCCCAGGAGACAGTGGTGAGTTTACAGACAACTTACATCATGTAAGTCATTATCAGAGTCCACAAGAGTCAACTGGGAAGTTTTCAATGTAAATGAGCTCATTTTCTTCATGAGGTATGGATGATAATGACCATAATCCACAAAGATATTCTTAAAAGATATTGCATCTCCAGGGTGAAAAAGTCTCAGCTGTGGCACTGAATTCCAACAGTATCATATTTGATTTACCAGGGATCATTAAGATTTACATCAAAGGTCAGGAATAACTCTGCTATTTGTAAGCTGAGAAAAAAGGTATAAACACTTTAATTTATTGCCCTGTCACTGTCAATTCACTTGGTATTCACTGTGATAGCACTGCTGTTAATGAATGTTTTTGGTAATAATGTGGATGTCATAGATATTTATGCTCTCATCTCTTTCAGTGGCTCAGCAGGTAAGGCAGGTTAGGAGCTTTGCCATTTCACATTTTATAAATTAAAGAGGGAAAAGAAATAATATTTTATCTCAAAGAAGTACTTAACAAATATCTATCACATTTAGCTGTAGCAAATGGGGATCTATCTTATCACAGAAAAATCAGTACTGCAAAGAAAGTGATAAGTGTCTGGGATTGTTGGAAGCCCAAGAGGAAAGCTTTTCATGGCTTTGAGAGGAAACAGGTCAGACTCTGTTTAAAACATGAAGATTAGCTGATATATAAATGTAGCTAATAAATATAGCTAATAAAGAAATTTTTAAAATTATGTCTTTAAGTTTTGTGTATGAGCAAGACTTAAATCACGAATGGGGGAAAATACTCTTGGATATGTTTCAAGTCCTGAATCAACAAGGAAAGGAACCAGCAAAAGAACCATAACCTTTGCACAGTGGAGAAATGTGTGCCTGAATGGAGCTTATTAAAAAATCTCCTAAATGTAAGTTAACCTTGATTTTTGAAAAGTCAGATGGCACATATGCATTTAGCTGACTCTGCATTAATGTGATTTTCCACACATTTTAAAATGAAACACAAATACTTTGTAATCCCTTCACACACATATTTAGCCTGCTCTGTGCAGATCACCCAGTGGTGTCTCAAAACCTGGATTTTTTTCAGTGAAGGTCAGCAGAAGCCTGACCATTGCTCTCAAAGGCTCTGGCACCCAGACTATAACCAATTCATTAATTTTGTAGTCCAGTCATAAGCCATTTCATAATATTAATACAGATAAACAGCAAATGCCTTCCTCATTCTGAAATACTGCCTTGGAGCAGGAAGCCCTGCACTCCTGGGTTCACGAGATCATTATGGAGCAGCTGCTGACAGTTTGTGCATGTCATCCTAAAGGAATGCCTGGAAAATGTTTATACACCTTGGCCATTGCTATTGCTTTATTATCATGCAATAAAACCTTCTTACTCGTATTTGAAGAGCAAATGCTGATCAGACAGTTTTATTAATGTGAATTTTCCTATCTTTTGAAAGTCCTGTTCCATTAATGCTTTGAGTCCAGCTCAACAGAACTCAGCAGGAGGAAATAATTGACAATAAGTACACTTTAAAAACCTCTGTTCTGACCCAAACCACCTTATCCATAAATCAGGGTCCTGCAGTTTCAAACCCTGGGGTGGTACAAGTGGGCTAACGAGTCCCTGCCATTGCCAAGGCTTCCTGGAGCGCAGGGAGCCCCGGTGTGCCCAGGGACAGGAGGATGGACACGTCCTCTCCACAGCCCTCCCAGGCCTCTTTCCCACAGCTGCCTGTTATTGCTGCAATCACCTCATTCCAGCCCCTGTGGACTGATTCGATTGGAAAGTGCTGCAGTGGGAGCAGGGGAGGCTGGCAGGATGTGTGCCAGCCTGAGAGCTGCTGTGGCTGGGGATGTGCTGCCCTCTTGCACATCACTAGTGGGACTGGGCTCAAAAACCCAACATTTTTGTACGGACAGAGAGACAGAAAACATATTTTTTTTTTCAAAGTCTTTCAGTGTTTTCTTCTGAAAAGATCATTAGTTTGCAATGCAGTAATTTGTTCCATAGATTAATTTTATGCTTTGATTATGAAAACTTAACTGTTTCCTTGAAGCCTTTTGCAATTTTTTTTTCCTTTTAATTAAGATGGAAAAGTACCTAAAAAGCTGAGTGGTGGCTATATTATGAAATAATTCACTATTTGATAATTTCCCCATTGAAGTTTGTAACTCAGTGTCATACTGAATCTAATACCTTCCTTTAGTGATGCTCTGAATGCCTGTGGAGCCCTTAGCAGGAGCTGGATGTACAAATAGAAATGGGAAATTCACAGCAGACTTATTTGGAGGCTTATGAAACGTCAGGCTTGTACTCAGCGCAGACGTGACTCGCTGTGAAGGAGTCTTCTGGCTTCCTTTGTTACTACATGAAGAATTCATTTTGGCATCTCCCTTTAGGGCTGGTTCCTTTTAGGCCATGATTGCATTAATAATATCAGCTCATGGTGTAACTGATTGAATCCCTTTCACGCTGGGGAAGAATTAAAGCCCAATCTAATTCATTACTGACCCATAATCAGCAAAGCCACGAAATAAAGGACATTATATTCTCTCAACTTTTCTGTATGGATATATTAGTTTTTATACTTCATACTCCTGAAGTAATTAAATGCCCCTAAATGAGGAAATGCTTCATGTAAATGTGATTTTAACACCAAAGGTTGAGCTTATTCCCAGGGAAAAATGTTATTTAACTAAAAAGCTGATTTCATTTCCTAAAAGCAAATACATTTTGAGGCTGAAATTATTGTTTTATTATTATTAAATTGTTCAGATGCAAAAATTGGATTTCTAGCTGAAGAATAAAAAGACACCTTGTTTTTTACAAGTGTATACGCTGCAATTTTTTTTTTGCATTGTTCATCTTACTGCCTCCTTAGATCTCTTTGCTTTAGGATTAACAAGATAACAAATATGTTCAGGTTCTAAAAGATTGGTTTTGGTGATGCTCTTTGAAGTGCTGCAAGATGCAAGCTTAGCCCCAGCTTTACAAGTAAGGCCTGCTCCCCACAGCTAAACTAAACACAAACACACGTGGCAGGTTATGCAGGAGCAGGATCGCTTCTCCCCAGCGGCGTTCCCAGGAAATCCCAGAGGACCCAGACAAGCACATTTTCCTATCCACACCTTAAAATAATCAGCCTTACATGTAGAATTTCTGCATTTTGTTTGTTTGGTCCTTGGTTTACCTATAGAAGGAATTCCCTCCAAGCTGCCCCACAGAACACGCAGAGGCAGCAGCACATTTTGGGTGTGAGCTCTGCCATCACCCATCCTGTTGATGTAGGTTAAATGTTCATTTAAACCTGAAACTTGAGAAGATTCTTTGCATTTCTTCAGTATGATGATTTATTTTCACCCTTTTTTGGTGATACATATAACTGATCTTTTCTGAAGCTTTTAAAATTTCTGGACTCTGTGTCCATACCCCACTGAGATGGAAGATACCTCTGCAGCTGGGATCTTCAGCAGATGCCGATCTTTGCTGAGCTGTCTTTGAGGTCCTGCCAGCTGAGAAGGCAGAGGAAGAGAAAGGGCTGGACCATATTCAGAAGCAAGAAGTCCCTTGGAGAAGAGCCTGGGTGGTCCTGGGACATGCCAGAGGCTCAGAGGGCCCCCCTTGCCGTGCTCCCTGAGCAGCCAGCTCCTCTCCCAAGGAAGCCCTTGAAGTGAGCAGAGTGAGGGCTCTCACAGCCACCCATACCTGAGCCAGTGCAGCTTCCCACAAGGCTGTTCAGAAGCAGGAAAAGTCACCTATGAATGTTAAGCTTAAAAAAGCAGCAGCGCTGACGAGTATTTTTGGCATGAACTGAAGAATCCTTTTGTTCCAGCTACAGCCCACATGCTGATTCAGCTCAGCAGCTCTCCTCTTCTGTTCTCTTCCTTTCCCAGGGCTTTCTTAAACACCACTTCTAGGTTGCTGTTTTCTTCCAGCCTGCTTCAGTTATGTTTGGTAATGATGGCTCATAAAAATATTGGCACATACTCTCAGCTGGTGGCAGTAGTCTGTAGGAGCATGCTATCAGTCAGGATATGACTCTGTTCTTTTTTCATGGTTTTGCTATATTTATTTGATCTCATCTACAATAAAGCCTTTTGATCCTGCTGAAGTGATAGAAAGGCATCATATGGTAAATGGTAATCAGGCTTTTCAATATGAAATGGTTTGAATAAATTTGCTTTGTGGAGTCTATCCAGAGCTAAATTCTGCTGTAATTTACCACCAAGACAGTGCCCAGACTGCTCAGCTCTGGCAGGTGAGAGGTTCCTGGGACAGAGCGGGCGCTGTCACCCCTACACACTGCAGGGTGACTTGCTGACCTGGAGCCCAGAATAAAGGCAGTTTTAAACAGAAGTGGTTCTTGTCTAATTCCTTTTCACTTAACACTCTTTATTTATGAAACTATACATATATGATAGCTAAAACTATAATTTTATTTATACTGAATATACCAGTATTGCATATAGAGCCAGAATCACAGCTCACTGCATGCTGAGGTATCTAATGCCTTGAGTGGCTATTTGTGCCTGAATAAGTGGGGGAAAAAAAAGAGAAAACCAAAAGACTTTTGAAAAGTGTATAGGGGAAGAGATAAAGACAATAGTCAGAACATGCTGTAGAAAAAAAGGAGGATACATATTTAGGAGCCCAATCTTGACCAGAATTTAAATATCCTCCCAAATACTCAAAAATTCCCTGCAACAGGCCTGTTTTCATCCTCAGGAGTAATTTATTTGAACAGCACACATGAACAAGCTGCATCTTTACTGGCTGGGCTCTGTATAAGAACTGAAGGGGGAAAAGCATCTAATTAACAAGCACTGGCTCACTGAAGTGATGAGGTGAGGTCCCTGTGAAGGTTGCTCAGTGCCCAGCAGAGCTGATGTTTCCATAGAGGTGTCCTCAGCCGCTGTGTCCAAGAGCATTCACAGCAAATCAGGCTGGGTTATATATTTATAGATTCATACTATCAGAAAGGAATTTTTTAGTGCTAGTTTACCTCACCTGGCCTGGAGCCTGGAGCCACAAGGGAGATGTTTCCTCCGTGGCAGGTGGCATCAAAGGAGCTCCAGGGACATTCACTGCATTTCAAGCCCCAAGTGATAATGTTGTGATGTGTTTATTTGATTACATAATGCAAAACAAATATCATCTTATACAAAACTTCAGGCAGAGCAATCTGTACTTTTTATTTTTCCCATTTTTATGACCCTAAACCTGCAAAATTACTTCCAATTATTACTAAAAATGGAACTTTTGTTTTTGTTCTTCAGGTTTATTAACCTCCTTTTGGAGTATACAAAAACTGTTAAATACCACCATGGATATAGCTGTGATGGGCTTCCTTTTTGTATTCTTTTTTCTCTTATGAAATATTTTATATGATGAATAATGAGCTCTGTTCTGTGTCTGGCAAGACTTGTGTCCAAACACTTTCAGCCCAAACCACAATGACAGAGCATTTCCACCACATCCTCCTCTCACTCTGCCACTCAAAAACCTCTGCTGCTGCTAATTCAGACTGACTTTTCCTTGCCAGTGGCCACGGAACCACACTGTGCCCCTTCTGCAAGGAGGTAAATGCTGGGTAATTTCACCATCATCTGCGCCAAAAGCTTAGGGGAGGCTGGCAGAAAGTCTGAAAAAAAAAAAAAACCCAAAAAAAAACCTAAGATCTCAAACAAAAAGTAAGTTATTTTGAAGGCATGACTCAGAAAGTTTCAATGAAGTGGCTGTGGAGGTGCTGGAGATCTTTCCCTGGCCAATTCCTGAGCTCAGCTGCAGCTGCCTGGAAACCTTGGGCACCTTAAAGCAAAAATTGCTGGTGACTCTTCCCTGTGAATTCCCACCAGCACCCATGGAAGCCCTTGGACCACCCAACTTCTCTGGCTGGGCTGAAGGGCTGCTCTCCATGGACCTCCCAGAGAGCCTGAGGGGAGAGGGGAAGAAATGAAAATACTGGTCCAACCTTGGGAATACAACTTCTGAGGGCTTGTCTTTTCCATTTACCACACCCTGAAGGACACTTCCCCACAACCTCCTGGATGAATCCAGGTAAAGTCAAAGCTGAGCATTTGCTTTGTGTTGACATGCTGTTGTTGGGGTTTTTATTATATTTATTTTCTGAAGAAGGATTTCTTTTTCTCCTGAAAAATGTTGTGTGGAATTTGAAATGCAGATTTCAACCAGCTGTATTTCTTATCTGATGTCCTTTCATGGCATTGCTGTGCCGTTGTCAGAAATGTATGATCACATCTTGAGGGAAAAAACTTACTGGCAGAGTCTGTTGATTCTGTGGAACTATATTAAAATACTGGAAATTACCTTGGCACTGATGACTGGGTTTTTTGTTTGTTTGTTTTCCCTTTAAAAGCTGGAGAAAGGGTAAAGTGGACTGACTATTTTCTCCTATTGTTTAGAATAGTGACTGACCTTTCTTTGGAATGGCAGATCTAAAAATGGCATTCCCTGCCGGTGACAGGAGGGTGTTTGAGATGCAGGCTCCAGCCCAATCCTCTCCTCAGACGTGGGAGTAAGCTATTTCTATTGAACAGGAAGACGGATTAGAATGGCATTAAAAGGAGAGAGTAATGCAGAAGCATCACTGTTTCTTGAATGCAATTTTAAGTAAATGACCTTAAACTGTTCACATGCTTGAAAATAAATCTCTGTTCTGCTTGGGTTGTGTTTCCACAGTGCTTTTTATTTGCAAGTGGATATGAATAAGACAGATCCTGGATTTTAATTTCTTTATTTTTTTCTACTTTCTGTCAAGCTAGCAATTCTTGAAAAAACAAGGCAGAAGTTGCAATGAAGACATTTTCAGGAAGGAGCCTGGAGTGAAATGACCTGCCAAGAAGCCGTGGTGGCTGGGCTGGTGGCCCTGAGCCTGAGGAGGGCACTGGCAGGGGGCTGTGGGATCCCAGAGCAGCAGGTGTGACACACGGGGTGGACGTGGCCACAGCTGTGCTCTTCCCCTCTTCTGGGCTGCAGGAAGAGGCCCTTCTCCAGCATTACAAGGAGCCCATTTATTTTCTGACACATGGAGCTGTTCTCCTTAGCTGGGAATGTGAGGGGGGTGAGGAGAAAGGCCCGGCCATGGGGAGGGAGCTCACAGTGCCCTCGTCCCTCTCAGGTGCAGGAGCATCAGCCACTGCCCAGTGGCAAGGGTGCCAGACTGAGCCTGTCCCACAGGGTCCCCTCAGGGTCCCCTCTCCTGGCTGGCACCGATCCCAGCAGGGCTGGAAGTACGAGACCAGACCCGGAGCAGCGGGAGCGAGCGGATGGCTGGGAATCCATCCCAGGCTGGCAGCAGGAGCTGCAGCCCCCAGAGCCCCGTGACCCACTGAGCACTGAACTGCTCCCTGGCCCCAGACCCACCATGCAGTGACAGCAGCACGGCAGAGCCTCGGCAGGGGCTGGGGAGGCGCTCAGCACATCCACAATCAGGCTGTGCCCCGGGAACGCACAGTCCAGAGAGCTTTACCAGGGGAGCAGCTCAGGGGTCCAGCAGACAGCAGCACTCCCAGGCAGGAGTACCAAAAGATCTTCCAAATACTTTCTCCCCAGTATTTGGTGTTTTAGGTAAAATTATGGGAAAAAAAATAAAGTCATTTGTGGAAATAGAAAAAATTAAAATAATCTGTGAAAATGAATTAGATGAACAGAAGCAGGGCAATGAATATATTTTTATGCATTTGAGGACTCCAGTTTCTTTTCTTAAAGGAAAAAGGGGAACAGGTGGAAAAAAGGAACTGAACTAGATTTCCAGGTTAGGCAGAATTCAGTGATCAGGTTCAGTAGAAATAATAGTCAGCCATACTTTTGGAACTGTCTTAAGAGTTCCATTTATGTATTTTCAAAGTGGATGATTTCAATTCTTCAAATTATTGAGCATAAAATACCTTGACATTTACCTAAATGTTAAGAAGATAGTTAAAAAGAACTTAACTGGATTTTTTTTTTAGTTGGGAGATGAGAAGGCTCAGTAGGGACCTCATTGCTCTATAGAACTACCTGAAAAAAGGTTGTAGCCAGGTGTGAGTTGGTCCCTTCTGCCTTGTTCCAAGTGAAAGGATGAGAGGAAATGGCCTTAAGCTGTACCAGGAGAGGTTCTGATTAGATATTAGGGAAAAAACCTTTCACTGGAAGAGTGGTCAGGCACTGGAATAAGTGGCTCAGGGAGGGGGTGAGGTCGCTCAGGAGGCCTCTGGATGTGGCACCCGGGTTTAGGGGTGATTATGGTGGTGCTGGGTTGGTGCTTGTCTGGATGATCTTGATTCTGTGAATCCATTGGTACTGTGAGAGTGGACTAAAATATTCTGTTTGGGCTGAAGGCAAATATTAGGCAAATCTCAAACTGTTTTAGAAACATGTATGGTCAGCTGAAACAAAATACAAATTTTAGGTCAATAGTCTCTCTTAAAGAGAACAGAAGATAACACTCATATCCCTTTCCTGCTGATAGCTTCAGCATCCCTATTTGAACGGGTGTTTAGCCCTGCCCAGGGAGCCTCAGCTCTGTTCCCAGTAAGCCCTGGCAGGCTGCAGGAGCTGGGGTGGCCTGAGCAGTGTTTGGCAGAGGGGTTTGGTGTGCAGCAGGAGCCACAGCACAGAGAGCACAGCTGGAGCTCGCTGCATCCATCTACCATCCACTTTGTGTGAGGAATGCAGAGATGGTGCTGCTTTTAGAAGCCAAGGGATGTTGTCAAACTTTCTGGGGGAATATGTTATGCAATGAGAAGCTGTCTGGGTGCAGGGTGCTTCCAGCAGAGGCAGATGGAAACAGCAGGGAAGGCAGAGAGAGAGCAGGGCTGAGTCAGAGCGGGATCCCAGCTTCCCCTGTTCCCTGCTCCTGGGTCTTGAGGGGTTTGCACAAACCAGACATGGAGACTGGCACTGGATAAAGTGCCATTTAAGAGTTCTGCCTCTGATTTTGAGAGAGGTGGTGATTTTGAGAGGCTGTGCATGCCCAGAGCTGTGTCTCTGAGGGGAATTTGGCAATGACCTGCTCCTGAGTGCTATTCTTGCTACTCAGCAGAGACTTGATGTGCTTGCAGCCCATGCAGGGCTCCCACCACCCCTGCTGTCTCCTCATGTGTGTCTGAACTTTTCTGTGTTGTGTTTGTGTCAATTAAACTCAGAGGACTGGGCTCCAAAGACACTTTGGTTCTGACACACCATGTCAACAGTGGTTACTAAGCAAGACACAGCCACAAGCTGATGTTTCAGCATTTTCCACCTGCCACAGCTACAGGAGCTGGTGATAACTGAGACACAAAAAGCTTGTTTCCCTTACAAATTTTCAGGTCTTCTGTCAGGATATGTAAATCTTCTTAAACAGGACTGATAAGGAGTGTATTTTTTAGCAAAATAGAGCACCCATAGTGCTGCAGGCAATCATGAAGCATTAGACCCAACAGGTGAGTGATCAGTACATCAGAATAATTTTTTCTGTGAAAAAAAAAAAAAATCTACAGATTAAAACTACCCTGATCAGCCAAATAATCCTTAAGTCTGACCCCAGAGAAATGGGGCAGCTCCCAGCTCCTCTCCCAGAGTTTTATACAAATCCCCAGTTTATACAGTTTTTTTTCATATTATTCCCAAGTTTACACTTTTTTTTTTTCCCTCCAAGAAACAAAGCAGAAAATATGGTGTTATTGTGGCATTTACAATTTTGTCATAGGAGGAATTTTTACTTGCTGGTTGGCAGATAGCAATGTAACAGCATCATGATACATTGCAATAGATGTCTTTTACTGCTTCTCTTCATCTTCTATATGGTATATTTTACTACCTTTACAGGAGTCAGTCACAGACCCTCAATGTTTATTTCAAGATGAATTAAAATGTTATTCTTTGGAGAATTTTCTACTTCCCTCTCATGTCATCTGTGGTGCCTGTTCCCCCTGCTGCAAGGAAGAAAGATGTGCTGTGAAAATGTTGGATGGAGTTAGTCATTGAAACTGACTTTGCATTTCAAACTTAGACACTCTCATTTCAAAATTTATTTCAAAAATATGCTTGAAACCAGATTTTTTTTTTTCTTACTTCCAAACATCAGTGGTGTTTTTTGATGTATTTCTTTACCAAAATCCAGTATGAGTTTGTAGCATATCATTACTGACAGGTAAATAAATAATATGAATTTGTCAGACATAAGAAATTAAATTAATTTGAAAATAAAATTACAGGGCTTTGAAAAGGCCAATTCTGCATCAAAAACTGAATGTTCTGACTATGTTATGTGCAGAATCCTTCATTTCAATGCTTTTCACTTTGCAGGGTTTTTTCCCACTGCAAATTCCAGAGGAAAACTAAGAAAAATAGAATAACAACTACTAGTAGAAAATTCTTACAACAGAAATATTAGGCTGATCTGAATTTCCAGTTCATAATATCAGAAGGTTTATTTGTTTGTTTGCCTTTAAACCCCTTTTTTTTTTTTTTTCCTCAGTGAAGTTCCTCACACATTCAGTCAAGGAAATTATCTCCGTAAAAAACCCTTGACCATCAGATACCTCTGAGCCCTGAAGCACCCAAAAGAAAAGAGGAGCTGACCAATGTAGGAGATGCATCAAGGGCTGTCACAGGAGCACGACTGGCTCCTCTCCATGCTCCAAGAAGGGGTTTCCAAGCCAAAAAAAGGCCAGTTGTGCTCTCCAAGGGGAGATGGAAGGCTCAGTCTGAGGCTGGAGAGCCGGGGGTCCCCTCTGCCCCTGTGCCAGCCCTGGTGCCCAGCACAAGGCACGCTGCGCCCGAGGATGCTCGGGGAGCGGCTGCAATGTCCCCACGAGCACGAGGGACACAGGCCACCAGCTCG
Source organism: Vidua chalybeata (assembly GCF_026979565.1). NCBI lineage: Eukaryota > Metazoa > Chordata > Aves > Passeriformes > Viduidae > Vidua > Vidua chalybeata. Next base: position 5,728,565 of record NC_071545.1, on the reverse strand, counting down.
GTGGGACAGAGGGATGGGCTGGCAGCGAGGGGCTTTGAAGCCGGGGATGCTTTTGGAGCCGGAGCGCTCCGCGGTGTGAGCGCCAGGCAGGAGCGCAGCGGGCACAAAAAGGGCCCATTAAGGAATCAAAGGAGTGCGCAGCTCCTCGCTGCTTTGATCCTGTTTCAAAGACACCCCCGAGCCGCCTCCTCCTCCTCCTCCTCTCCTCCTCCTCCTCCTCGGCAGGGCACAGCCCAGCCGCACACAGAGCGCAGGCATCGCTGGGCTGCGGGACCGGGAGGGAGGGGATAAGGGGATAATGGGATCATGGGATCATGGGATGGGATCATGGCATGGCATGGCATGGGCAGGCAGCTGCCCATCTGGGGGGCCCTTGCAGCCCCCAGCCCACTTACGTGATGAAGGCTGACTTTTTTTTTTCTTTTTTCTTGCTACAAGCACAGTCATACAAAACCATACATTAATGGATTTGGTACTAAGGCCCTGGAATTGCACATCAAAAGGTCTGGAAGGAGATTATTGGGGCTGCCCCAATGCCCACATGCCACCCTTGTCAGTTGTTCAGGTTGAAGCCGTGGAGGGCAATGCCAGGCTGACCCAACTTGCAGCAGCTGGAGATGTTCCATTCTGCCATCCCTGACCAGTCCCACAGCAGTGCCATTGGATGCCCTGGGAACACACTCCTCCTAGACACACTGTCCCAGTTTTGGCTGGGATGGAGCTAATTCTCCTTTTAGAGAGCAGTTGTGTGGTATTTAACTGCTGCATGTACTTCAGCATTGCCTTGTTCTAAGAGCTCCACTCGAAACGACAAAGCACAGCCTAAATATATTCTCTTAACTTCCTTCCAAGCCACTTTCAGGGTCTTTGAAATTACAGTTTTACTGGTACCACCTTAATGAAGTGAAGTTTCCAAGAAAAGAAGGTCACAGTGCTTGAAGAGCTCTGGGATTTAACACCTGGGTGTTTCTGTCCCTGGCAGCACGAGGAGAGCCGCCAGTCCCAGGTGCACTCCAGCATCATGCAGACTCATGGGTGTCAGTGCACGTCTTGCACCTCAGTCATACAGGAAAAATGTTGCCTTTCAATCTCACAAAGTGGTCTTTTATTAAAGATCTCAGGTTTTCAGAGCAGATGTGCATTTGTCCAGCCACCTGCAGCCTCTTCACTGCAAACTTCCCCTTTTCCTACCCTGGACACCAGCCCCTGCATTCCTCAGGCAGGGAGTGGAAACAACCCTCCTCACCCTGCGTGTGCAGCCAGAAAACACCAACCCTCAGTGCAGTGCTGCTTAAAGCCAGGAAGTCACACATCAGTGTTAACTCTTTGGGGACATGTGAAGGGTGATATCTGACTGCAGAAAGTGCTCAGGACATTTGCATTCAGCATCTATATGAACACACACACACACACCAACACTCTTCAGAGATCATCGTTAGGGAGCTCCAAGACAACGAGGCTAAATTTAAATTGTGCATGGTTTATTGATAAACTGTTCCAGGCTTTATTGTAGCTTTCTCTGTATTTATGACTGGCTGTGTCTCCTTACAGTCCATACACAGATTTGACCTGAGCTGGCACCAATGAAAGCCTGTGAGAGCAGTCATTAGTCTTGTACAGTTAATAAATATTCTCATTCTCTCCAGGCTGTTGCAAAGGCACTAATGATTCATGTCTTTTGAATAAAACATGTCACTACTGTCCATCTTGGATCACGGGTAATTACAGCTCTCATTGTCACCACACAAATACTCTTGTAGGGCAGCTCATGTATTGTGAAGGATGGCTCAGCATCGATGTCAATACTTTCTCTGCAATTTTAAAACATATCAAATATTAAAATGCAATTAGAGTCATTACAAAGTTTTAGAAGAATGGCTTTCCACTTCCAGTCAATCAGGCTTTGGAAAGTGAAGAATTGTGTGAGGTTTGGGAAACTTGAGGTCACAAATGTGGGTTTCAGCAAATATTTTCTCAGTGATAGAAATCATGGCTTTATCTATAATTTAAAAAAATTCAAAACCCCTGGAAGCTTCACAAGACTTTGCAAACATTCTAACCTTGCCATTTCATCAAAAAGGAATTATTTAGAGAAGAAGAAGTTCAATGTGTGGCACATAACAGAGTCATGGTTTTCTGGCTCCCTCCCTGAAAACAAGCAAGGCCAATGGTGGAAATTGCAAAACCACAATCTGGAACCAGAAATTTCACAACAAAATTGCTAAAAAGCAGCAACCTTTGTACGCTGCCTTCCCTTGGAAACTTATCACCAGTTAATTGTTAGTGACAATGAGAGGCTTCCCATGACTGGGCTCAGCCTGGCCAAGCTCCAATTGTGCTGCAGCATCCTTGGCCTCCCTGAGCACGGCTTTGGATGGCAAGGGAAAGGCAAAGGGACCATCAGCCCCAGCCCGTGGCTCTGAGCAGTCGAGTGGAGGATGAGGGCTGAAGGCAGAGGGACCCCAGGTTCCAAGGCAGGAGCCCCGGGAGCGCTCAGGCACCGCCTGTCTGCGCCATGCCCACGCCGGTGCTGGCACACGGCTGCACACAGCAGCAGAAGAACCGCTCTGAGCCGCTCGCTGCACACAGCTCTCCCTGCCGAGGGCCCGCAGGCTGCTCCTGGCATCCCAGCCACAGCGGTGTCTGAAGTCAGGCAGGATAAATCCATGGATAAATCCGTGCCTGGCCGTGTCTGGGGATCCGCAGCGGCATCGCACGCGAGGCTGCGCCGGCCCGGGGTGGCCGCTGCCCTCTGCCCGGGTGGCCCTGGCAGGGTGGCCCCGGGCTCACAGGGCTCTCTCCAGCCTGGAATGGCAGGGCTGTGCCCGAGGCTGTGTCTGGAGCTGCTTCTTGCTGACCTCCAGGGATGGGGGATCAGCCACTCTGTGAAAACTCAGCCCCAGGACTCGCTACAATTTCTTGCATTTTCATGCTTTATGAAACCTAAACTCCATCCTGAGGCGATTCCCACACAGGAGCGAGTGAAGATCGAGCTGAAGGAGATGTCAAATGCTGTGTGAGCCAGGAACCAAGTTAGTGCAGTCAGAGGAAGAAGATGACCTTCACTGTCTGTGCCATTAAGCCACTATTGAATTTCTATTCCTGTACTATATTTTTCACCCAGTCAATTAACAGAAACAGGCAGGCCTTGATTTCTCATGCTTTTAAAATATTCACAGGCCTGTGACACTTGGTTTTCAAAAGCTACATGGAAAGGCTGGCCTATAGGTAGTATAAGTACCATCTGAAGCTCATTCCAAGTCCATCCAGTATGTAGTGGCAGCTTTCATTAGGTTTTGCCATAAAGAAGCTTCACAGGAGACAGGAAAATAAAGTAGGAAAATTATGAAGTTTGACAGTGACTAAAAGTTTTAGCTAACCCCTTCCTTTAGTACTAAAGAGCCATTAATCACAGGTGGATATGGACTTATGTAGTGCTCAGCAGTGACCACGAAGAAAATAATGCTGACCCTCCTGAAAAAGATAAAAATAAAAATTTACAAGGTTAAGGATCCCCTCTGAAGTGCTCAGAGGATCTTGCAGCTTCTTGGCCCTACCAGTCACTGGGAGAGTGCTGCTGCCCTGAGTGCTGCTGCTCCCACCAGCTCTTCTGCTTTCCCTGGGAATGGGGGTGGGCTGGGGATCAGGTGCCCCAGCAGCTCTGTCCTGATAGCTCCACTGCCAGCTCCAGTGCAGCTCCACTGCATTTCCACTGCCAGCTCCAATTCCAGCTCCAGTGCAGCTCCAGGGCACCCCTCCCCTGCTGCTGCACTCACCTGGGGCTCACCTAACACACAGAAAACTGTCTTCATGCTCACGGGGTTTTTTCCAAGATGCCTCCTACCTTGTGTCTAACAGACATTTTTTACATTTAGGAGAAGTTTTAGCAAGGACAGAATTGCCAAGGTCTGCCTTTAAGCAGGCTCCAGTGATGTTCCTGCACTCCAGGCTGGTGTTTTCACACGTACACCGTGTGCAGGGCCCTGCTGCTGGTGCTTCAAAGGGACCAGCCTGAGAGATAAATGAAACCTCTCATCAGTGATAATCATTCTCATCTTTAAGAAACCCAGTGGAAGCTGAGGGCATGTGGAACCTGAGTGTGATGAATTGGGGGAAAAGTTTGTGTCAGCTAATTAAAATCACTTAGCCTGGAATAGGACTGCTGTGATGAGTTAACAGTTGATTTAAAACCATATCACAATTCTCTGAGTTTGGTGCATGGATTTAGCAGAAACAGCTTGGAAAACTAGTTAATTAGATTCTCTTTCTACTCCCTGAGTACTTTCACCCTCTTTTGCCATCAAAGGCTTCATGTATATTGGACAATTGAACCAAAAATTAATTGTTGCATAATTTTCTGTAGGCATTTTTATAGAAGTCAAAGTATATTCCAGCTTATTCTGTCAAACTCAAACCCAGCTAATTCCAGTAAACTAATTTCCAGAAAGCATACAAATAGGGAGCAGTGATAACATCTTCTTGGTAATGTTGTTGTTTGGGGTTTTGAATTTTAAAGTGAACATTAATTTAAGATGATTACATGTTCATACATTTTTCATTTTTAAAATAGATTACTATTGGTAATATAAAAAAAACCCAAACATTTCTGTTGCTTACAGACTCATCCAGCAATGCTTTACTTTGCAGTCTTACAAAGGGGGAGAAAAAGCCCCAGCTTTACACAAATACTCAGAAAGACTTGCATTTTGCACTGAATGAAATACTTTCCCTGAGAGAAATCTGTGGTTCTGCAACAGTGATTATTTCACCTTGGTGTTTTCAAAAGGTGCTGTGGAAAATGTTAAGAACATAAAGTACCACTTAAACCTTGAATTACCTCATTTGGTTAACTCGAATTCTGAAATTATATTTTGCTGCTATGGTCCTCTATTCAGTCTTTAATTCAGCTGAGACTGCTCAGACATTATGAATTCACACCAATATATTTCACAGACTATCTTTGCTATCGGGCTTTTAGAGCAGCTGCCTTTTTACAACCTGTTTATGCCTCCTGTGTTTGGATTTAATACAAAACATTTGGATGGGAGATTCCACTGCCCTTATGGCAAGGACAAAAGATTCATTTCTGCTGTTGGTCCATCCTGGTGCTCTGCCTGCAGAGAAAAACTTCCAGGCTCTCACACAGTTACACAGACTGCAAAATATGGGTGCCTTGAGGCAATTAGTATTTTTTTAACAATGCCCTGCTGTGTCCATGGAAGGAAACTTAAATTGTTCAACAGACACCAGTGAATGTAAACATCTGCTTGAAGTGAAGTGTGTAGGGCCTTTCTGCACTGAGATGCTGATAGGCAGAAGTATCTGAGAGGTTTGGTCTGAAAATGAAAGATAAGTCTGCATTTTCTCATCAGACACACACTGGCGCTGCCTTTCAGTAAAGTTTTTGACTGAAATAAACTCTGGCACATGACCTGTATTTCAGACTTGGGTATAAGGTAGTTTTATGAGAATCCAGGCCTTTCTTGAATCCAGGGAGAAATGATCCCAGCCATTTTCTCCAGTGCTCCAGTGGCTGATTTTGAATGTGAGATAAAAAAATTGCATTTCTAGAAGTGGGAGAGAAATGTTTATGTGAGTAAATATCCAAATGCAAAACAAAAATGAAACTGTGTCACGGGAAATAAAGCCAAAAGGCTGGGAAAGACAGGTGCTCAGCAGTTCAGTGTTCATTAACTTCTGGTAAATAGAAATTAAAATTATAAACCCAATGTAAAATGCTGTGAATAGAAACGTCAGGCATGGCAGATCATCTGGCCTCTGCCACCCCCTCTAGGCAGTGTGCATCCAGAGGAACTCGATCCAGAGGAGATGGATCTGCATGGTGTCCTCTGGAGCTGTCCCCAGTGCTGACCAAAACCCTCTCCACGCCCCAGTGAGAAGCCTGAGCCCCCAAATCTGGAGCTGCACAAGCCCCCTGCCCCTCTCGCTGCCAGCGTTTGCTGTGTGCGCTGCAAGGACTCATTAACACAGAGCTAATGATGTCAGGCTTCTAGTAGAAAATCTAAGTGGTCAAGTAATGTCAAAATTAATTTGTTCCATTATATGATTCATCAGATGAATCACCAGACCTTTCAATTTACAATTCACCTTTATAATTTATTTTGTTTTTGTCACAGTGCTGTTAAAGAAACTCCTGCTCCCTGCACACGCCAAGCTAAAAAGAATACATTACAAAAGCCTCAGCTGTTAAGTAGTAGCGTGTTGATAAAATGACTGAACAGAGCAGATGGGTTCCCACCACTGTGCATGTTGGCCCAGGGCTCCTGGTAAATATAGAAGAGCGATTTCTGTCATCCTGTCAGGGGTATTTATATGCTGCCAGTCACCATCCTATCAAGGGCAGAGTAGTATTAACATTCTCCCCCGGCTTGGTTTTTCTTGATCACTGAAAATCTTTGCTGTGGCATGCCAAAAAAGTCATGTAAAATGTTAGATGGCAAATAGCTTAAATAAATGTAGGGTAGTGACCCATCCAGATACAAAACACCTGTCCTCTCTACCTTCCTGCCAAGAGGCACGAGAGAAATCTGAGCTTCTGAGGGCATACCTTCAGATATGGTGTTTATTGGAGAATGATGGGGAATGACAGAAGGAACTACTGCTGTAGAGAAGATAAACTGGAAGATTTTATTCATTAAACAATCACAGAAATACCATTTAAAAACCAGATAATCAACAATATTTCCTTTCACCATAACCTTTTAGCCCTCATAATATCTATGACCAGGTAAGCAAATGTAAGAGGTCAGCAGAGTGCAAGGAGGGCTAGAACTGCTGGAGCAACGAGGACAGGCCACAGAACACCTATGGCTCATGAGAGATTTTTCTTTTAATTAAAAAAAAAGGAAAAACTATCACTGTACATGCACTCATCTCAACACTTAATCATATTACTTTCAAGTTTGCAAACATCCAAAATCCCCAGAGATAAAAATAAGGAGTCATAGACTTTTCAAAAGAAAAATCTTAAACAAGAAAAGACACAAGTCCCTTCCTGTGTTGTATTCTATGGAATGCACAGAGACCTGAATTTATATGAGGCCAAAAAATATAAAGATTGAGCTCTAGAGCTGCACCTAGAGCCTTCTGCAAGAGCTCCAAGAGCTTTGCTCCCAGCAGCAGCTGGGTGGTGGAGCAGAGCTGGAGCACAGGGATGCCAGGGCAGGGCCTGCCAGCCCACCTGTGCCAGGGGCAATCCCTGCAATCCCCATTCCTCAGACACACTTGGGATTTAGATCCTGCCCAGTATCCTGCTGGCAACAGCACTGCTGGATCAGGGAGCAAAACCCCAAACCGAGGTGGCGCTGCCACCACCACAGCTGGGGTGCCCATTTAGGGCTGGCAATTGCCCGTTCAGGGCTTTGGGGAACAGTGATTGCTTTTAATTGCATTTGGCACAAGGATGTTCCCAGTGCTTCTCCCAGGGCCCCCGAGAGGGCCGTGGTGCCTGGGCAAGGACAGCGTGTCCAGGGCTGTGGGGAGGGACAGGGGCTGCCCCTGGGCCAGCGGTGACAGCGGGGTGGCCCTGGGGGACTTGAGCGGGTGCTGCCTGCCAGGGGCCGGGCTGAGGGGCAGGATGGGCAGGACAATGAGCCAAGCTCTGCAGGCCTGGCTCTGCTGTGCTCCAGGGTCTGCAGGCAGGGCAGTGACCCTGGGCTGGCTCTGCCAGCAGCCCCTGAGCCAGCACACCCTGCCCGTGGCACCACACGGACTGGGGCCCACGCTGGAGGCCACCACCAGGGCAGGGGCAGGGGGTCACAGCGCTGCCACTCCTCTTTGGGGAGGACTGGGGTCATTGTAAATCAGCTGGAGAGGTTTGAGGTTAAACAAGTCAAATGTGGATTTTTATTTTGCCCTGCCTGCTTTCTCCTCCCTCTGAAGGAAGCTGCTGTCCAGGCCCCTGAGGTTCTCTTCCCAAGCTTCTCCTGTGCAGCAACTTTATCCTGCTCCTAGCAAACTCTAGAAGGGCCTTTTTGTTTACTGACTCCTGAAAGTAATTTCTCAGGACTTTTGCTCTCATGGTATCTTTTGTGTTGGTGTTATAATGAGCAGGAAAATAAATCCTCTTGGGTACAGGAAGATTTTTCAATAAAGCCTGATAACCCTTGTATATGTAAGCATTGGATTCTTTTCTGAACAGGAAGACCTATAAACTATTTTCAATTTTGATGACAGGCATGTATAAAATCAGTGGCCCCTTATCATTTCAGGACTTCACTCTGCTGCACCTTCTTCTTAGGGCAAATGTTTATGAAATAAGCTTATTCTTATCTTCTGAAACAGGCTTGCTTGTTGCAGGGATCTACTTCCTTTGCTTTTGATGACATCTTTCCATTGGCCGTAATGGAGAAACACAACTTCTGAAAGTTTATAACCTACTCAGGGATGGCATCTCTGAGAATCCACTTAATTCCTTCCCTCTTTTTATTTTTTCTTTTTTAAACTTATTATAACTTTGCTGTAGTCTGGTCTGATATTATATAAGCCTGCCTAAAAGGACAATACGATTAGAAAACTTTCTTTAGCTGCAAGCCTGAATACTACTCAATTTTTTCTAGCTGTTGCTCAGCAAGAATGCTTTCCAGTTTGAATTTGCCATGCTGCCTTCCTTCTGGGATTCAAAAGCATCTGCTGGTTTCTACAAGTGAAACACAGGTGCATCAGTGCACCCACATCTCCCCTCCTCTGAGAAAAACACTTTTCAACAAAACAAAATACCAATGAGACAAAACCAAACCCAATCAGGCAGGAAAACAGAGCAGTCTTGTACAGGCAATAGAACATTAGGCTGTTCCTCTCCCCCACCACCCATGTACCCTGAAAATAACCCCAGAGTGTTTCTAAAGAAGATACTTGCACTGCAATGGAAGAATTTGAGCTGTTTTGGGCCTATGCAGTGAAAAACCTTTTTCATAAAACTGTTTGCTGGGGGAAGACCAGGAAAATGTTGGATTGATGTAGTGGCACTGAGATACTGCAGTGCCAGCCCCTTAAAGGTGATTTCACCTGAATCTGCAGCAAGGGCTGCCGGAGCGTCAGTAAGGCTGCAGGAGAGATTTGGGAACAGGTGTTTACTAACAGCCAGGGAATGCCTGAAAGCTGCTCTCCCCAGAGAATTGTTATCCATCTTCACAGCTGCTAAAACACGTCCTAACTTCCCAAAGGGAAATGCTTATGGTCCCAAGTGGCAAAGAACTGTTGAATATCATCTATCTATCTATCAATCTATCTATCTATCTATCTGTCTTTTTATCTGCCTGTCGAGGGCAGGTAAGGGAGCAGACATGCCCATTGCTTATGGAAGCATGAGAATCCCCCTTCTTCTCTGTAAAAATGACAGAGTTTCATTCAAAGGAGGGTGTGCTGCCCCCCAGTATCAGAAAGTTATCAGTATTTATACATTGCTCATCAGAAAGGTAAAACACATGAGGCTGAGGGATCTGGTGTGGAAGGAGACCCCAGGGTGGACAAGGCAGCAGTACTAGGCAGCAGTGAGGTAGCCCATGCCAGCCTGTGCCTGCCAGCAGAGAGTTGAGCTGGCTGCAAGTGCTGCTGCAAGGGTTCCTGAGCCTGGAACCCCTGTGACCTCTCAAAATCTGCTGCTCTAAAACATGAGATCACTTGTGCTGCAGCAAAGGAATGTATCAAACCTACTGATGCTCCACTGCCAGCAGCCCTAAGTGGAGGCAGACATCCCTGCAGCCTCACCAGTGTCCTCGTGCTCAAAGACGGGACCGACTGAGCACTGACAGCATTTCAGAAAAATCATGCTCTACTCTAGGTCTAGTCTAGGACTTGGGAAGCAAATCCTCTGTAAGTGCACAGAGAAGGGCACAGGCTAATAACAGGAAGGGTAGGCTGTTCAACCCTGCTCCCTGTGCCAGGCTTGCCCAGCCTCACACTGCTGAAAGGGCATCGCTTGTGATGGGCAGGAACCAGAGCTGAAGCCGTGAGCAAGCAGAGCCCAGGAAAGCCTGTTAGCCCTTCATGAGGACTGACTGGCTCTTAAAAGACATAGCATTTTTGATTTAAAAATGCTTCAACTCAAAGCAGAATTCAGTATTTCTTGATCCATTATAATTGAATCTGCTCAGACACAAGTTTTATGAAACTAATTACCTACTGTCTCTACTGGAAGTAAATATTGAAGGCAAGAACAATAAACATGGGCTGAAGTGTGCTATGCAAATAATATGTATAATTACCAGTTAAACCTATGCAGTCTGTTAATCACTATGTGGGTTTGGATGGTATTCACAGCAAAGCAAAGGCAATATGACAGGAGAAGACTCTCTGTGGTTTTTTCTCTCATTGCAAATAACAATTAATGAAGAAATATATTAATGTGTCTGTATACTGTGTCTCAATATTGCAACATAAATAATGACAAAATTTCTTCTTTGCCAAATCCCAGCTGCTTTAATTTTCCCAGGGACTGCTTTTCTAAGAGTACAGAGTAAGGCTTGGGTCGCTTGTACAATGCATAAAGCAGAGAGAGGCTTTTCAGAAGCAGCAGGCTTTAAAGAAACTCTAATCCTACCAATGATAACAAACTGAAGGCAATTCTGAGTGCTTCTTAAAACCGTAATGGGTTTACTATTTGTTTTTCTGCAATAAAAAAAAAAAAGATGAATAATAGAGCTGAAGGAAAAAAATATTGTAAAAAGTGAAGACAATCTGAGAAGTACCTTCATAAAAGCATTGCACAGTAGGAGAGAAAAATGCAAGGTATCCCTGGTCTATTTGGGTTAAATCTGGAAAGGAATCTGAGGTGAGCAGGGAGATTTTGCATTGGGAAAGCCAGAAGGGCTGTGTGTGTTGAGTTGAGGCAGCTCTGAGCTGTGAGAAATGTTGACTGTCCAAAGTTTTTTGGGATTCTTTCATGGAGGAAATACTTAGAAAAGGGATTGAAATAATCCTTTCTTTTCCTTTTTCTTTTTCTTTTTCTTTTTCTTTTTCTTTTTCTTTTTCTTTTTCTTTTTCTTTTTCTTTTTCTTTTTCTTTTTCTTTTTCTTTTTCTTTTTCTTTTTCTTTTTCTTTTTCTTTTTCTTTTTCTTTTTCTTTTTCTTTTTCTTTTTCTTTTTCTTTTTCTTTTTCTTTCTTTTTTTTTTTTTCTTCTTTTCTTTCTCCCCACCTTTTCCTGTTGGGAAATGTTTATAGAGCTGCTCGAGATCCTGGCATATATTTCCAAGCTCTGCTTGTTCCAGGAGGTTTGGCTCAGCTCTTGACCTCTTCTCAGATGGGCTGTGATTTCAGTTTTTCTCTTGACAACAGTAGTCTTAAATAAGAAAAACTTCCTCCCCGGCCAGCGTCCTACATTTCGGGCTGCAGCAGTGTTTCCGTGGCTGGCCTCGTGCAGCAGCTCCTGGGCAAGCAGCACAGCTGGGCTGTTTTGGGCAGCCCAGGGCTCTTGCCTGGGGGGCTGAAGCCCCTTCCCCAGTGCAGAGGGGAGCTGGGATGCTGGGTCTGTGTCCTGCCTTCAGCCCCTCTGGCACTGGGAGCAGGGAGCAGCAACTCCTAAAAATATCCTAGAGGAAACAAGGGGCTAATGCTGCTGGCTTGTGAGATGGAAAAATGCATTATTCATTGTATGCAGAGACAGGAGAGGGAGAGAAGATGCCTGGCAAAGCCCCCAGAATGGCTTATTTACCCCTGAGTAAAAACTTAGGTTTGTTGAGTAGACTCCATAAATTTAGGAGGGCTTCTGAAATGTCCAGATGTTCCTGAGCAGATGAATAATGTTCTTTTTCTGAAAGCTTACTGAATCTTTTATCATTTTATGCACTATTTGCATGGGCAGGTCTTCTGAATGAATAGCAGTAAATAGCAACCCCTGGTACTGCCAAAGGTATCCAGCACGGGAGGAGAGCCAGGGACTTCCACAGAACCCAAGGATGTCCTAAGGATGACTGTAGTGAAGACCACTGTTAAACAGCCAGAAATAAACATTAAATTAATGAGTTAAACCTGTCTTAGGAGTCTGAATGTAGCTGTGCTATGAGAGGGTGGTTGAGCATCACAGCTGTGACCTCAGACACAGCAGCAGAGTGAGGTGTTGCACTCTTGGGCAGCCAGGCCTCCAAGAAGGATCCTGGAATTAAGGGAGAAATTGAGTCAGCTCTCTCTGTTGAACTGATTCCACTTTCTTGTCTGTTTGGAAATAGTTTCTTCTCCATGGTAATCCTTTAGCAATGCAGCTCCACTTAGACCAATTTAGACTAGAAGAAAAAGATTTCCCAATGAGGGCTCTGCCAGCAGAGTAAGACAGCAGGACCAGATTTATATCTTTACCTTTTTTATTATCTGGAGGGTTTGCACTCTCATCTGATTAGGCTCTCTCTTGTGAGATTCCCTGAACGCTTGAAGCAGAAAATGTCACTAAGCCTGGCACTGCTGACAGGACTGGGCTGCCTCTTGGACAGTGGCTTTCTGTGTTCGTTCTGTTAGCTGTGTTTATTGTCTCTACATAAACCAGCCGTGCCTCTCCTCTGCCTATGGCTGCACTGCTGAGTTAGTGCCAGCCATATGTATTTAATGAATTGACCTGGCTTCCGTGGCTTTATAATGGATGTTTCATTATTTTGTGGGTTTCCTTCCAGATTCTGTTTTCCTCTGTTCTTGCCTAAAGACTTAGTTGACTTGAGTTCTCAGTCTCTGTGTGTGCTTTCTTTACTGATGAAAAAAGAGCCTGTAATGATTCTGGGTGTATATACTTATATATGCTTGTTCTCTTTGTATGTTCATGCTTTCCTACAGCTACTCCCACATGCACATATATATATGTATATACACACAGATAGCTATGTGCAGTCAAAATGAGATTTATCTCACTTGCTAAAGCCACCAGCAGGCATTATAGTGCTGGAACCCTGATACACTGGTCACATTTACAGTGACAGTAAATGTGACTGACTCCAGCCAAGCCTGATACCCCAGGAGCTGGGCATGACAGAGCCTCTCCCCTCAGCCCCCAGCTCTGCCTTTGCTCTCATGTTGCCATTCTTGCACATCAACTGGCTGCAACCTAATCCCAGCTCAAATCATGCCCAGGATGCAGCAGCAGCTTTGTTACTGCTTTATTTTAAAGCATAGCTGCAGGAGGGGGAGATGGCATCAGCATCCATCCTTTGTGACTCTGCTGGTACAGCAGCATGGGAAGCAGCACAGCTCCTTCACAGCTCCTCTTCCTCCCCCAGCTTCCCCCCAGACTTCCCAAGCCAGGCTCTCTGGAAGCTGGGAATTGTTCATCACATCAATGCTTTGCTGCCATGGACCAAAGCAAGTGAACATTCACAGGGCATGGAGAGGAAGTCATGGACCCAAAGGGCAAGAGAGATTCCCTGGGCAGATTTTTGAGGAAGCCCAGGTGGGTGGCTTTGCAGCCAGTGCATCCTTCAGGGAGAAGTGCCCTTGGGGCTGGGCACACTGTTCATCCACGTCACTTAAGGAGCTGTCAGGTAAAGCCCAGGAACCAGCCTGGGACGAGAGGCAGGACCTGAAACCTCTCTTTCCAGCTCAGCTTCATCTTTCACTGCATCACCACTGACACCTCTCCCCACTTCATGCAATAACAACCCAGCATATCTGTCATTTTTATCAGTTCCTGCAGCTCAGCTGCTCAAAACTTCCTGCTAGTGTCATTTAGCCTCTCTCATCTCATAGATAGCTCCTAGCTGCTAATATATACTAACAATTTTCACAGTCGCCTGCTTTCCATCTGTTACAGCTTCACTGCTGCTTTTTTTCTAACTTCCTCTATGATCTCAGCTTGCCTTTGTTGAAGTTACACACTTTTTCATCCTTACTGTGAATTTCTGTTTTTTTGGACATCAAATAAAATGTCTCTTAACAGTTTTCAGCTCTCAATCATATTTCCTTCAATTTAAATTCCTTCTTGCAGATGATTCGATTCAGAACAGCTTTCAGGCTGGTGAAACTGGTGTTTCAGAGGTGCAGAGATGGCTGGCTGAGATTTTTTTTCATGGTACAAAATGGATGTAATGTAACCATGCTGTCTTGAACCCAAGTGTTTTTAACTTTCAACCCACGTGGTCAATCCTTTAGCTGCTGGTGTAGCACTCCCAGAACACTGGGAGCAACACTTTTAGAGATACAAAATGTCATTTATAATTTCAAACTGTTCTGACATTTAAGTATTATGATGTGAGTCCTCCAGCAGCTGCCTCCCACTTGACAACCTGCCTGAGAGCTCCGTGGTACAGACAGATGAGAAGGATTCTTGTGTGATTTTCCTGCCCTTAGCAGGCACCAGGTAATACCTGACCTTGTCTGTTGTTCCTTAGGCTCATGAGTTGCGTGCCTCAGTGTTGTCTGACTCACATCTGGGTAATACAGCCTTTGCTCAGTTATGTGCTGCTCTTGTTTTTATCCAGCTGGTGTTCCCCAGGTCATCAGAACCTCTTTGTGCAATTGAGTCACATGAAACGTTTGGGTTTAAGCAGCAGAAAGGTCAAATATATATTCATAAATTACCAGTTTTGTGTTTAATCACCAGACATGTAGCACCTGTGACTCACAATAAAAGCAATACTCTTTCACTCCCTCTTTTCACTCTCTTGACCTCAAGCAGAGTCAGTCCAAACTTTAAATTCATCCCTTGTCTAAGGTGTGTGCATCCTCAGGGGCAGCAGGTATCCCAGAACTTGCCTGAGGACATTTGCATTCAGGATTATGGCTCTCAGGGAGCATCCCCAGGTGTCCCAGTCTTCAGGGCCCATGTACCTGATGTTCTTCCACCTGAGTGAGGATCTGCACACCCTGGGGGTTTCTTTCTTTGCTAAATAAGAAGGAAGTGATGCTGAACAGCACCAGAAAAGACAATTACAGTGTTGTGATCAATGCCAGCTCACCTAACGCCTGGGATTGGACCACAGATACAGATCTAGCCATGGGCAGAGAAGAAGCACTGAGGGCTTTGCAGCACTCAGTGGAAATCCTGCATCTTTTTTATTAGGATGATAAAAGAAATGAGGTGTTAAGTGAGAAGGAATTGTGCTGAAGGCATCAAAAACCCATCAGCTACTTTACCAGCAGTAATGGTTTTGAGTGAGGGGTTTGGGTGCTTAGACAAAAAGGGTCACTAAGAGATCAGGTCTATAATGGCACTGAGGAGCCTTCTAAGATAAATGGCAGATTTCCTACAGATTGCTGATTTCCTAAGACAGATTTCATTCTTAGGCACTGAAAACAAAATTTTCATAGTCAGAGAATTTTTTACTGAAGTGCAAATTGAAACAGCTAAATGGTATTTATGCATGTATATGCATATAAATATGTATCAACTTCCCTTCCTCACTTGACATGATTGCAAAAGAAATTCCCATTCTGACTTTTCACACCCACATGAGTACAGGAAGAAGGAATTTAAAGGTTGCTTAAATTTATGTATCCACTGTGAAATTCCTGAGTACTGAAAAGTACATTTTGTTGAAGATATATGAGTGCTATGTAATTTACTGTTTGAGGGCTTCCAACTGAAATGTTACTGTACATCGTACAACACTTTTCATTGAGTGGGAGTTCACCTTGTTTATCTCTGGCCAGAAGTTTGCAGTGTTATTCTCTGTGCATCAGCTCCCCTCCACAATGGAATCAGGAGCATTTAACTGGTGTTACATAAAAGTCAATTAGTGCTCAGCAGTCCCTAAAAGAGCATGAAGGAACTTTCTGGCTTCAACAGACAAGAATGTGATTGTTTGCTATTAAATATTAATAGTATTGCTGTGGGAAATAGATCTTGGGGATCTGAGAAGCGAGATATGCAAAATATGGAGGTATAAACCCAATGTATAAAAGAAAGGAACAGACAATCCACAGCTGTGATAAACCTTTGTCATCAGCACCAACAGCCTCTTTTCAGATAGTGTGGTGGCTCAGGAGATGCAACCACATCCTACTGCCTACCAAATCAAATCCCTGACTGTTTTTTTCCCAGAAGTTGGTTCCTCTCTAGTGAAAATGCTGCACTGACCTGTATGGTATTCGCATTCTCTGAACAGAGAGAGACATGATTCTCTCTCCTGGGATTTTTCCTGGGAAGTTGTGAGATGCAGTGAGAAAGCTCAGAGAAAGAAGAAAATAATTCTTATCTCTATTCGCTGCGCCTGTTGTTTGGCACACGTGGAATGTGTTATGGAGATTGTTCACCCAAGAGTGATTTGTTAATTGGGCACCGGCGATGGGTGTTTGGATTGATTGGCCAGTTGGGTCAAAGCTGTGTCGTGACTGTCTGGAGACAGTCACGGGTTTTTCTTTAGAATCTTTTTAGTGTGATATAGTTCTAGTAGAGGATTAATGTAATATAATTTAACTTAATAAAAGCAATTTATTCAGCCTTTTGCAGCCTGGAGTCAGAGTGCATTATTCCCTGCGCAGGGGGTCACACTGCTTCGACAGACCTGCAGGGGATATCCCTGTCCTATGGCCAGCCATGCTGCACGCTGAGCTCCCCAGAGCTGCTCCTGCTTCCTCCCGAGCCTCTGGCCATGCTGAGCTCCCCAGAGCTGCTCCTGCTTCCTCCCAAGCCTCTGCCCGTGCTGCCCTTGGACACGGCACAGACTGTTGAAGCAGGGCTTCTACAGAGCAGCCTTGTGCCTTCCACACAAATAGGTTTGGAAAACTCAACTAGCTATGTCCTGGTTACTCTGGGCTCCTGCCTGGGCCAGCTTTGACTTTGGGAATTCTGGGGCTAATGGAAGAAATATGGAAAGGCTCAGGATTAACTGAATTCAAGGCCAGGGATACTCACAAAAGTTTTCCACATCATGCAGATTGCACATATCAGATTGAATTTGACTTCCTTGCTGGTTGGCACAACAGGGTTTTCATTATGAATGTGTAACTGTAAATAAATAGATACATTTTCCTTACGTTTTGTGGATAAATGTCAGAAATTTGACTTTTCTGTCTTGGAGAGCAAGCCCCACAGATGAATATGCAGCAAGAAAACATATGTCAAAGAAAATGTTTTGTAGCTCCAACCCTCCCTGAATGAACAGGCAGCTCAAAAGTCTGCAGTCACTATTTGAATTGCTTTCATGCCACCAGCTTTTTTAAGGAAACTTTATGACAACAAAACAACAGACATCATTTGCCACAAGTCTGGTAAACAGAATAAAAGGATTAAGAAGAAAGAGAAAATATCAAGGATGACACTGCAGCAGCTCTGGCTCTCCTGAATTCACTGGTGCCAGTTACGTCAGGCCAGCTCTTCCTCCTTTAAATTAAAACTATATTTTGTTTTAGAATAATTTAATTTCTCAGAATACATGCACTGGAAAATCCAAGCTGGATTTTTTCAAAAGGATAAGGGTCAGAGGCTCAAAGCAGCTAAGAGTAGCAAAGGAGTGATATTTAGACAGCCTAGAACCCACCAAGCCTCCATGCCCAGGGCTGCTCATTGACCAGTCTGGGTCTGTAGAGCACAGACAGTGTTCAGCTCTGCGACCTCATGGAATTAATTCACCCCTAAGCCCAAATATTGTCATTAGTGGATCTGCCAATATTTGGGTAAATTGATACCTATTTTCCAGTGCCTACACAAAATTTGTGTGTGAACAGTGTCAGCCAGAGCTTCCTACCTTTTCTGGCACTGTGGAAATTGTGTGCCCAGACCAGCCAGGAACAGACGTCCTGGTGACTCGGTGTGGGTCAGCCCCATCTGTGCCGTTCCCTTCCCACCCTGATCCTGAAAACAGATTGACCTTCATGAGCAGGAGGGAGTGCTTTCATTTAGAAAATTCACAGTGCTGTAATAAACTTAATCTTTATTAGCTGGTGCACATAGAGCAAAGTTTGCAGTAATTGTACCTTGACTCAACAGATTAAAAAAGAATAAAATCACTTTACATTTGCCCTTGATATAGAGCATAAAGAAATAGAAAGAATTTACATATAGAGAATTTAGTACTGCTTATGAAACCTAAAAGCTAACTTCAGAGAAAGTTGTGCCAAGACCAGGAACATCCAAATGTGTCCCCAGATGTTTTTAGATCTGTAGCTGACACCAAAAAGGACTTGAACCAAACAGCCATCACAAGGGGAGCCCAGAGTCACCAGTTTTGATGAACCCCCTCAATCTGGCAAGCGTGGCAAGCCCCAGTGCTCTGCTGGGACAGAGGCCTGGCAAGGCCAGCACCTGCCACTGCCAGCCTGCACCTCTGTGATCAGAGCAGGGCCGTCTGCTCTTGGGTTTGGCACACGTGGGGAGATTTTGTTCAAAGAATTGTTCCTGATTTCTGTGAGTAATGTGTTTTCTCCAGGCTTCATCTTGCAAAAACTGCCCCATAAATCATGTTCAAGAGAAAATGTTTAGAAAAGCAACCAGAAGCTGTACAGCTTAAGGCTTTTGCTAACCATTGACAAAGATCTATAAATGTCCAGCACATACACAAATGCTGTATCTTTAATTTATCTAATTATCCAGGAGTGGGCACCAGTTTTGGTAAACATTACAAGCAAAGGTGAACTGGCCAACTTTTTTGACTGTGTTTGCATCAGATCACATCCTGCTGAAACTGTTTTTGTATCTGTCATTAAATACATGATGATTGCACAGCAGTAAAATACAGAGCAGTGGTCAAGAAGTTCACGTTGTGGAGAAACTGAATGGCTTGAGGGCCAGTGGCAACAAATGGGGATATTTATCAATGTGATAGCTCTCTGATTTTATTGATATGAAAACTGGAATAGCAGTAGAACATATTGTCTTCCATTAATTACCAGGAATTTCCTTTTACTAACAGTGAGTTGTCTTTTTATTATTGGAAGTTTTCTTTTTACTATTGCACTTCTGTTCATGTTTTCCTTGTGTTTGTTTGGAGAGGTGTCCTGGTTTTGGCTGGGATAGAGTTAATGTATGCAGTACATTACAATTACAATCAGGCCTAATTGCTTCAAGTCAAGGAAAATAACCAATACTGCATTGTCAAACCTTTGCTCTTTTTAAAGGAAGTATGATCATATTAGTAAAAGACCCTTTTTGCCTTCTCAAAAACCCACAAACCAACTAGTGAAAAAAATCCACCCACTAACCAAACATCTAAACCAAATCCTCTCAGTTCAGCTTCATTCTGTGGTTCTAATGATCAGGAACAACACCACCACACATCTTCTGGTCTGTACCTCCCTGGCTGTCCTAATTAATAGTGGCCAAAGGCAGTATTTATTTCTTAGCTCATGAGATAATAGGTTATTGATTGATCTGGGAGCTAATAGCCAAGGTTATGTCTCACATAAGAAGTGATTGTGTGGATTGAAGTTCATCATTGATCCTGTTCCCACACACTCAGGGGGATCATACATTTAACTGTCACATAAATAAGAACAAAAGATCCTTAATGACATTTACTGACTTGCAGAGATGTGATTCCTCACTTGCACCCACCACCAGTTACTGTGGTCAGCCCACAGCTTGCCACTGACTTAGGTCTGGTATTTTCATTTCAGTGGCTCTTCCCTGCCATGAGCAGGGAAGTTGGAACATGCTGGAATCTTCTGCTCCTGCAAGGAGGGGCTGGATTTCACTGCCTTTCCATCCTGTGGCATTGCCATTTCACCACAGCAACCATGGTGAAACTCAGGAGCCATGAGAGGAATGAAATAGCCAAAGAAGTATTTTAAAGGACTATAAAAGGTTTGGAAGAGATCAAAACCAGAAACAAATGGAGTTATAAATGCAGTGTGGAACTGAATACAAATATTGAACAGCAAGCACATGATTGGAACTGCAGAACTGGGCACAACTTGGAGCACCCATTCTACTGAAAGCTTCAGGATCATAAAAACTGGTCTCATTGCAGAATATTTTATGGAAACCATTTGTTTCAGTTATACCACTTTGGCTGTTCCAAGTCTTAAAATCCAGAACCAAAAACCTTATTAAAACATGTGTTTCTAAAATGTGTTTCACAAACATGGAGGTCTCAATGATTTGATATAGCTCTGCAAGATGGCTTGAGTTCCTCCAAGTTGGGATATTCAGAATGAGAAATGGTCTATCAGAAAAACCCACCAAAACCAAAACCAACAAAAAAAAATGCAAACCAAAAACAAAAATAAAAGGAAATTGAATAAATTGAGATATCTGCTTTGTTTAGATGGAATCCAGAATTAAACTGACTATTTTGTATCAAAACATTTTGAACTGTTCTAATCACTATCAGGACCAGTTCCTCTACTATTACCCATTCATATCTGTATAATTAATTACTTTAGTTTGCCCTCTATTAGGAGTCATCTGGAGACTGCTACTGAAACCCAAATGCAGAAAAGTGCCTAACCTTCTCTTGTAGCCTTATGTCACTGAGGAATGCCATTTGTTTCTTCTGGCCACTGATTTTCCCAGCCATGTAGGTCCCATTCACACAATTCTGGCTGGCCCTGCCCATCCCCATGTTCTGTGTGGATCCACAGCCTTTTTGAGACTGTCTGCTCACTTATTGTTTTTAATCTACCACAGCAGCTTGGGAATTAAGTTCACCTCCCAGTTTCCTCAAGCCTTTTCTAAGCTGGAACTGAACCTCTGTTTTTCAGGTGCTTGCCCAGCTCAGTCAGGATTTGCCAGTGTGCTTCTTCACCTCCATTTAATTTTCATGGAAAACACAGCTTATGAAGGTACATGATGGCAACCTAAAAAGCTATTAATTTATTTGACATAAAAGCATTTTGGAAACGTGCTGCTCAGTGGCATATGAACCTTGTTTTTATTAAGCCGTGTAATGGGGAAAAAACTAGTATCAAATCCAAGGAAAAGCATTAAAAAGCTGTTTTGCCTTAAGGTACAGAAGCTCCTGAAATGCATGGTATTTTCTCCTCTTTCAACTATTACAGGGAAATAGCATTTTTATTCTCTCATTTATGTCAGTTAGGATAGCTAATGATATATATTATTACAAGACCCAGAGCCAGCCTCATCTCACGTTAGCATTACATTCTCTTCTTTGCTTCTAGTACTGCTTTTCTGACTATTATGTGCCATCCAAACAATTTCAGATACAGTTTCAATTACAGGAAATAACTGGATCCTGGAGGAGGTGTAAATGCATCAAGTATTTTAGCAGCCTGTCCTGCTTGGCAATAGCTGAAGGACCTGTTTGTATTTCCAGGGAAGGAGCTGGAGGTGCACATCTGCCTTCCACCGAGCAGCTTTCACAGTTTCTGTGCAGTGCTAAGAGGATAAATATCATCTATAAGCATGGGAGAGAGTATGCCTTGCTATTTAATTGTGCACTTTCACCATAAGTGCCCATTGAGGGACAATGTCTGCTTTTATTCCCTCTGAATTCCATACAAATTCAACAGTAGCTGCAGCATCTAAGCCCAGCCATGGAATTTTTTTTATATGATACTGTATTTTTTGGCTCAGGTTTGAGCAGGCCGTGCTAGCTAATGAAAAATTTCCAAATGGATGTCCATGATTTCAACAAAGCCAATGTTTTGGGGGGAAATAGTCTGCAGTGTGGAAAGAAACGAGATAGATTTTTTTCTGAGTAATTAATTGAAATGAAATGTTTAATTGAAATTAAATGCAGTGAGTATTTGTTACTTGCTGTGCTGTAGCCTGATTATCAATTCTCTCTGCAGAACACCAAGACTACAATTTTTAACACTGAGGATCTTCTTAAGAGCTTCCTTTCGAGTTTCTAATAATAAATTAAAAATTCCCTTTTTGGGGATCTGTATTTAAATGAAGTAACGTCATAAAAGAAAAGTGCTCTGAAACAGATGAGCTTAATTTAATTTAAGGCTAAAAAAAATTCTGCACTAAATTTCATGATTGGGTGAAAAGACATGTGTCAGCACCAAGACAGTGGGACCTATTCAGGGATACATTGAATATGTAAGACTATTTCCACGAGTGCTTACGTTGCTAATAGACCTCTTAAAAATAGTGTAATGGAGATTGAGGTTTGTATCTGAACACATTGTACTATTTATCACTGGCAGCTGCACCTGGTTTTTACATTAATCTTCTTGGAGAACAAACACCAAAGGACTGAAGGCTCCAGCTGAGGCTGGCACTTCTCCCAGAGGCTGCAGGACACCCCATGGGTGCCTCGGAGAGCTGCATCCCTGGATCCCCCTCGGAGAGCTGCATCCCTGGATCCCACTCAGAGAGCTGCATCCCTGGATCCCCCTCGGAGAGCTGCATCCCTGGATCCCCCTCGGAGAGCTGCATCCCTGGATCCCCCTCGGAGAGCTGCATCCCTGGATCCCACTCAGAGAGCTGCATCGCTGGATCCCACTCAGAGAGCTGCATCCCTGGATCCCCCTCGGAGAGCTGCATCCCTGGATCCCCTCGGAGAGCTGCATCCCTGGATCCCCCTTGGAGAGCTGCATCCCTGGATCCCCCTCGGAGAGCTGCATCCCTGGATCCCCCTCGGAGAGCTGCATCCAGGGATCCCCTTTAAAGAGCTGTACTCCTGGATCCCACTCAGAGCGCTGGACCCCCCTCGGAGCACTGGATCCTTGGATCCCCCCTGGAGCACTGGATCCCTGGATCCCCTTTGGAGAGCTGTACTCCTGGATCCCCTTTGCAGAGCTGGATCCCTGTGTGGCTCAGGCACAGCCTGAGGCATCCTGACTGACAGCAAAGGCCTGTGCTGCCTGTGGCCCTTGGAGGACAGGGTTCATCCCTTTTTCTTTCCCAAGGATTGCATCCCATACTGATGCCTTAAGTTTTAGCATTTCTATTTTTCCAATCCTGTACTGCATTAGTGTATAACTCTGAACTCCATATAAAGCATAAGCAAACTCTCTTCACATTTTGGTCAGACAAAACAATCCTTCCAGGCCTGAGAACCAAGGACAGCCTCGTCCTCAGGCCTCAAAAAGTATAAACAAAAGTGAATTAGGGTGGAGAAGCAAACTGGGGGAATATGACTTCATTACCTGAAGCTATAATTGGACAATTAACCTCTGATATGCAAATAGACCAAATTTATATCTGTCTGAAAAACTCATGACCCTTGTCCATCCATCCAAGAGGTGTTGCCCCTCTTGAAGGCTTCTGACTGCCCAAGGACTTCTGACTGTTGAAGGCCTTTAATAAATACCCACTTTTATTGTCTTAATCTTGTCTAGCCTCTGTTCCAAGGCATCAAGCAAAGCAGTCACAGAGGTGCTGGCAGTGAAACTCCTGGGTACTGCCATTTCCCCCCCCCAGCTCTGTTTTGCATGGCTATGAAAGAAGAAGGGCATTTACATATGTTTAAATAAATAAATAAAACCCAAAGAATCGTTACCTTAATTTGAACTTCCCACTTATTTTACATTAATGCAACTCCAGCAAGTTTCTGTGCAACCACTGGGACTTTTGACCAGCTCCTCCTGACTTCATCCCTGGGTTTATTTGGAGATGGTACAAACACCAGCAGAGAGGTTGGTGAGTGATGGGCCCTCCTTAAATGCAGCCTTATCCTCCCAGCTGGAATGAGTGCAGTAGGGTACCTGCATGCTCCCAAAAGGGCCAAGCTTTGTCAGGGTAAGGCTTTTTTTTTTTTAGAAAAGCAAAGAGAAATTGCCTAAATGCAAAAAGCATCTGAGTCTGGCCAGGCTGAGTGATGTGATTTGGTACCAGACAGCTACATCAGCAGGTATTATTCTTACTTCAATTTCACATTCTTCTAAATGAAAGGCCCATTTCTGGATGCTTTAAATTGCTGGGTAAAAAAATAAAAAATAAAAAAACCCAAGTTTATAGAGGTAAAATGTGCCATGTAGAGGTAAAATATATCAGATAACAAAACAGCAAAATACCAGACTCTATAAAGAAAAACAAATAAATTTTTTCAGTAAGCAACTTGTTTTTCTAAATAATGCATTAGCTGCTTTTCAAATTAGAGTTTATTATTTTCAACTTGCTATCACTCAGTACAGCTTGGATATTTTAAAATACTTTTAATCACGAACCTAAGAGACATTGGCATGGTAAGAAGCTTAGCAGCAATAAAAAGAATGTAAGTGGAAAGGTAGAACAGATGAGAAGCAGCAGCAATGCTTTTTATGATAGTAATCTAATTTTAAAATAGCTTCTCATTTCTATGCAAAAAGGCATTTGTGGAGTTGCTTCCCACACACCTGCAGGGCTGTGGAGCAGGAGGAGCTCTGGCTGAAGGACAGGGGAGCAGCCTGGAGGCCCCTGGGCTTCTTATCTGAGACGCGCTGAGGAGCCATCGCTGATAAGACGGAGTTTTCACAGGGAGAGGAGCGATGCTTATTCTGACAAATTCAAGAGAAAAAGGTTGTTTAGACATAAATTAACAAATAGAAAATGGATAAGGATGCAGGAGCCTGGGATGTTGTATCACCCTCACCCTGCAGCCCCAGCATCTCGCTGGCTTTGCTGCCTCTTGTCAGGTTTTCCTTCCTGTCGCCGTCCCAGCCATCCTGCTCAGTGTTTGAACAGCTGGCACTGGAGAGCCCTGCCCTCAGCTGGAGAGCCCTCACAGCCAAAACAAACCAGTGTGCATCCTTAGAGCCACCCTGCTTTGTTCCTGTGGCACAGTCAGCCTTCATCTGCAATGTCACGAGAATTTTCATTGCATTACACTTTTTTACATTCAATGATAATAATACATAATTTATTTACCTCATGTGAACTTGTTGTTATTTTCTATCAAAAATTATTCAATAGGATGATTTATGAATCCTCTTCTTAGATGAAAACCACACATTTTTATACCTTTATTGTAACATTGCTGCAACAATTGCTGAATGAATACATTGCAATGTAGCAGAAAGTAAAAATCAAGTGCATTGGCATACTCCAACAATAATTTTTTTTTTAAGAATTGAGGGAAAAAATCTTTAATAGTTTGGAATCAACCTTACAAAACTAGAAAAAAATCATTGGGATATAATTTTAGGAAGGGGGAATGATAAGAAAACACATAGTTCATTTTGTTAAGGATCAGGGAATTTTGCAATCTGAGAAACAGTCAAGTAACTATGATGACAAGTAGAAAATATTTTTTTTCTAAGAAAATACCCACAGAGGTGACCTCCCTGTCAGATTGAGGGTTGTTTCCCACACTATAATGTGATTCTTTTCTTCAGAAAGACTGAAATCCTCCAGAGCAGTGCTTGTGTCCTGCTGTGCAGAATGGATCATTTTGACCACAGTAACCTTTTCATAAATGAAAGCACTCCACTATTCACAAAGGAATGTTTATGAGTGATGTGCTTCCTTCTACCATTTATTACTAAAGGCTATACCGTAGTAAATTCCTTTCCAACTGCATTTCAAACCTAGCAGGTAAAATATTCTGCTTTATTTCATTACATGATTTACCACTTGTATCAAAATTGAACGTATATGTACATTTTAAAATATCATTAATATTGCATGCTCACTTTGACATTGCATTGGCACATAGCTTATTAGGTTTTACACATCTGGGTTTTTTTTGCAATCATTCTCTGAAATATCACAAATCCTGAATTTTGATGGTATCTATGGGCAATGGTATTCAATTGCAACGCTCCTTCTGAGCTCCCAGATGTCTGCAATCCTCTGTGCCTGTAGAGTGATGTCAGTGTGATCCATGGGCTTTTGTTGACTTAGTTTGATGAATTCTTTTTTCCAAAGTCCCTAAAAATCTCCTGCACTGGGCTCCCTTGTTGCAGGGCAAGGCCAGCTGCAGAAGTGCTGCCAGGAGTGACAAAGTCTGCCACCTGCAAACCCTCTCTTAAATCCCTGTTTCCCTCAGCTGACCATCCCTCTCTCCATGCACTGGGGTCATTCATAATAGGCCCAGGACTCTTTTATGCCCACAGTGTCACCTGGGGCTCATCTGGGGAGCAGGATTTATCAGCAGCCCTTACCAGGCCATCAGTCAGATCAGAGAGCTCCTGTGGTGGGAAGAATGGCAGGAGATCTCATTTCCCTGGGTTTATTTGTCAGTACCTATCAAAGTCCTTCTTTGGAGAATGTCCATGGCAAAAAAAGAAAAAAACAAAAAACCAAAAAAGCACCTTTATTAGGTAAAGAAAACAAAATCTTACTTTGGTATTGACTGCAGTAAAATCTAGGAATAACAATACAAAGATTTTATGTGCTCCTTCCAGGTGGGGTTGCTGCAGCTGAGCTGGGCTGGCCGGGTGGTCCTGGATAGTCCAGATCCTCCTGGATGGTCCAAGTGCTCCTGGATGTTCCAAGTGCTCCTGGATGGTCCAAGTGCTCCTGGATGTTCCAAGTGCTCCTGGATGGTCCAAGTGCTCCTGGATGGTGCAGGTGCTCCTGGATGTTCCAAGTGCTCCTGGATGGTGCAGGTGCTCCTGGATGTTCCAAGTGCTCCTGGATGGTCCAAGTGCTCCTGGATGGTCCAAGTGCTCCTGGATGGTCCAAGTGCTCCTGGATGGTGCAGGCTCAGAAGGAGCCAGCAGCCTGATGCCCCCCAGTGCAGACAGATTTCCCCAGCTAAATTATCCACTCCCCAACCTGTGTCGAGGGCGAAGCTGGAGTCACCATCTCCATTCAAGTACTGCACTTGCTTAAAGGCACAACACAATTAGTCCACTGTCACATGCAATTAGTTACCACCGTGTTGGCACATATTGTAAAGCTTTTTTTCTTTAGCTTATGTGCAGCTAATTGGAGCCTGGTTCTGGAGAGCTGTACCACAGGCGTTTCTGCTGCAGGAGATGGCCCCTTCCACCCCCACTGCAGGAGGGGAGGACCTTCTCAACAGAAACTTGGAGGACAGTTGTGACATCTCAAATTAAGGATGCATTATGTGACCAGGACTGAAAACAAAATTATCAGAGTCCAATGTCTTGGGGGCACTTTTTCTCCCTTCTCTGCAGTGGGGCCCCACTCTCCCCGTGGCCTCACAGGACCAAAAGGAAAGTGCACGGATTACTTACAGCATTAGACTAACTTCTTCCTAGGAATCAATTAATGCACATGCCAAGGAGTTCAGGTGTTCTTTCAGCTATTGAAAATATTCATCACATGTGAGCACTCACAAACTTCTCTCAGGACTGCCTGAGCTGCAAAATCCCCATGGCATTGCCTCACGGTGCAATTCAGAGGAATAAATTACCTCTCAGATAAGGTATTACAGACCTTATTTGACCTCAGCATATTAAGATAATGTTGTGGTGCTATTACCATAATAACACAATGGTCACGTTGTTATCACCGTGTAACAGCAGACAATTACTACCTGTTGTAACCTGCCAGGCTAACCTTAGAGTACTCATTAAAACAACTGTGAAGCACTCATTTCTCTACTGAGGTGGCTTCACTGGAGTACAGAGCAGGTGCACACCAGCACTTCTCTATATCAGCAGCAGAAATTGTGAATTCAGCTTTGTGTACAAGAGGAAAGAGCAGCAACTGCAAGGTAATGGGGTGGTGCAGGGGGCCAGGGGGAGCAGACACACATCATGAAGCAGTGAATCTGTTACGAAAGCTGGGCTCAGTGATGGGGCCACAGCAGAGAGAGTTTTAGAAATGAAGGAGAGGGATGGCTGCTGGGTTGTGGGAGAGGTCCCTGCAGATGCGCTCACTATGGAGGTGCAGCTGTGAATGCTAACAAAAATGTAGGGTATGATTTAACAAATGCATGGCACTATGAGACATGAAGTGCAGTGTTGGAAGCCAAATGGGAAGAAAATAGTCAGCATCTGCCCACAGAGTGGCTTAGATTATCTACAAAACTTTTAGAGCACTCTGGATTGGATCACAGCAAATAGTTAGATTTCCAGTTCAATATAAAACTGTGGGGTTTTTTGGTTTTGTTTTGGAGGGTGATTTAGTTGTTTTGTTGTTGGGGTTTTTTTATTTGGGGTATTTGTTTGGGGTTTTTTGCTTTAGTTTTTGGTTGTTGTGGGGTTTATGATTAAACACTGATTTAATCATCAAAAACTATTTGGGTTGCTTTTCAGGTGCACTCACCCCAGCAGACCTGGGTCATGCTGCTGTACCTCACTCTCCCTGAGCAGCCCAGCACAACAGGGAAATCCACTCAGCAATCAGCTGCCTTGCCTTGGAAAATACAGACTGGTTTAATTCTTTCCTCAAACACATTGGCCCCGTTTCTTGAGAGATGACTCTAACCTGTGCTCTTTGTCTTCTGCACCACAGGAGATGTGCTCACTATGGAGGTGCAGCTGTGAATTCAAACTAAAATGTGGGGTATGATTCAACAAATGCATGCTTGCCAGCATTCTAATGGCAAAATAGGGGGCTCTGTTTCTCATTATTTTCAGCTCTGCTGTACAACTGCTGCAAGTGGCCACTTTAAAGCTTGTCACAGGCTGGCAGGAGGACAGTGTGCAGGTGGGTGCTACAGACAGGGCCCAGGTGCTTCAGCTGCTGGCAAGGAGTCAATACAACATGACAGAGGGGACAGAAAACTGATTAGAAGCTCTGTTACTGGATAAAAGCCCTTTTTTCCCAGAATGAACAACCCCTTTTAGACTTGCAGAGGGCTCTGTCAGTGTTGTGAGGGTGCAGATGTCTCAGTGTCTCTCTCCTGAAACACTCCACAGTCTATCTTTTGTCTTTCAACACTTCATTGTAAGTGAAGATTGACAGGGCCTTGCTGATGCCTCTCTGCAGCACCTCTCTGCCTGAATGCAGAAATAGGTTTTTTTTTTAATGCTGGATAAAACCTGCTGACTCTTCCTGAGGAATCCCAGGTTAGGGGATGTGACCCAAATAAATGTTCTCCGGAAAATGTATTCTGGCAGAAGACTCTGCACATTGTGCAGATTACAAATTGCACCCAATTTTCTGGTTTAGCTGCCTGATTTTTAGTGCTGGAGCTGTTGATTGCTTCAACTGTTGTGATTCAGAGAAACATTTTTCATGCAAAAAGAAAAGTAGCAGTTGCTAGAATTTAAAGAGTGCTGAAACACATGGTTTTCATGGTTGTTTTTTAATCCACACTCCATTGTTCAGTTTCCTATTACTGACTAATATCAGTGACATGAGCCCTGATCTCACATGGGCTTATGTGTGGAGGTTTTGGTGCAGCTTCAGTTCTGAGCTGAGCAAAGGAAATAAACTCAAAGGTGGTTATGACACAAATATGTGAGAGCGGTGCCTGCTTGCCCAAGGTACCTATGGGATCATGACCCACTTGGATCTCCTCTGGTTTTGTTACTGCCTCAAATTTCTGTAGGAATTCAGTATTGGCATTTTCTGTAGTGTTTCTTCCAGAACCTACTGTTCCTTGAAGGCCAGAGAGCTGGTGATTGGAGTGTCAGAGCACAGGCACAGACTTACTGTGCTTTGGCCCTGATGTGCTCAGCCCAGTGCTGCCTTGGACCCTTCCACAATACCAATTTTAACAAAAATTAAACACCTGGAACACCAGTAAAGAAAGAATTGAATAATTTCAAAATTAACCTTCTAAATGTTGGAAACCATAACTCAAGGATCCCACAATGCAATTTTTCCTCCTCTGCCAGTGATGCCTGGCCCATGGAGCAGCACAGCCCCCAGCGTGGGCACGCACAAGCCCAGAAGACACCACCCAGCTCTGTTAAACACCGGGGGAGACCTGTCAAAGTTCCCAGCACTCTGTGGCACCTCTAGCAAGGGCTTAGTCTCTCCCCTACCCTCAATATTGCAGCCCCAAAGCTGAGAGATGGGAAGCTGCTGGCTCATACTAGCCCAGGAGACCTTGTGTGTTTAAGTTATTTCCAGCTCCTCCAGCTTTCTCCATCCCTTTGCAAGTCCTGTTTCCAAGGAGGGGACTGTAGCCCAAACAGGACACAGGATCTTGTGATGCTGTGAATAAACAAATGTGGGAGAGTTTTCAGCACTTAATGGTGTCAGCCATGAAGCAGAAAGCTGTTCTCAGCCTGCCCATATGGGAGCTGGCATGCTGCAGTTATCTCTATATGGGTAAAATTTAGCCCTGTGTTTAACATCTAATGAAGGTCTGGAGAAAAATCCCAGCAGCTCAAGCAACCAGGTAATGAAGGCACAACAGAGAGCCCCAATGCACCTGTGGAGGAGGGAGGACAATTTTCTTTTGGGTGAATACAGTTTAACATTTTTATTTATTGTTGCATAAGGAAGCCCACCCATTTAGGACAAATACTTGTTTAATGACTATTTGGCTGTCAGGTTTCAGACCTAAATATACTTATTCAGCTTCCTGTTAATTTAAAAAAACTCCTGGGAGCCTGATCCTGACCTGAATGCAGCACACAAAGGAGGAGAAAGGCAGTCAACACTGACTTTTATAGGTACTCTGAGGGAGTGGAATCCAGCTCAATGGTCTGATGATTTCTATCAACACAGTGGAAACCAGATGGATACTCTCCATCCTGTCTACCTCTTAGCTAAAACACTGGCTGGCTTTAAAAAATTGAAGACATTTTGGCTTGAAATTTTGAAGATATTTCCCTGAAATCCAGCAGGTCTGATCAAAAAGATTGGGTAAAGAGAAAATTTAAACCCTGCTTTATCTGCTTTTCTTTTTATACCTAACATTAAACCACTGTCTTTTTTACAATGAAGTTTAAAAAGTGAATATCTAGTCATACTTAATCTTTTTCTAGCTCCCACCTGTCTGTCACTGCAGCACCTTACATTCCCACTCAGACATGGAGACAGATCACAGAAGACTCTGAGACAGCAAGAAATTAAGCCCAGACAACCTCCATCCAAGACATACCTGTGGTGCTTCCCCTCTTTCTAGTGAGCAGGAGCTTGTTGGGTCACTTTTCCCTTCCTCTCCAGCTTTAGAAACATCAAGTCCAAGCATGATGAATTTCAGCTTCTCAACAAGAGTGGAAAAACCTCTATAGAAATATATTTTAAACGCCTGACATCTAGCTTCAATTAAGTTTATCTGCATTAATAACATACATTTCTCACTCAGTGGGTAAGGATATTTTTAATCTTTTATGCCGTCATCCAATAAGCCTGAACACTGATAAAAAATACATTCATGTGCAAATCAGTCCTTTTTAATTTCCTTTTACTTTTTTTTTCATCCTACTTCAATATTTTAAAATCCAACCTCTTTGTGAGCCCCGAAAGTATTTCTTATTGGCGTGGCTAACAACAAAAGTTCAGAAGTGAACTGTGAGCCACTGCAGAGAAGATGGGCATCAATGAGCTGTGCTCATATCAGAGGGCTGAGAGTGACACATGGAGCCTTCCACACCTTGTCACCACCCAAACCTGACCTACAGTTACAATCATGTGACAATTACCTGGTGTCTGGACATGATTGCTGCTCTTCTCAGCCCCTGCCGTGGGCAGGTATTCTGCTTGCTGACAGGGACTACCTTTCCTCTTGCTATCAATCTCAACCATTCAGTTAAAACTAAAGAAATTATTCTCCTCTCCCAGACTCTTTTTTCCTAAAAGGACTGTGACTCAGTAGATAACACTTTACAATCATAGCTATCCATCTTCCCACTCACTTTTACTGTTGTCCTTTTTCCTCCACTGCAACCCTGAAGGAGAAGGAATTCCCTTATCAGGAACCAGGAGGAAAGAAAAGTCTTTCTGGTTAGAGGCTACCTGTGTTCTTGCTACTTGCAAGAGACTCTGGTGACCAGAACACCAACAAATGAGAGAAAATCTTCCCAAGTTCTTTACAAACATCTGTTCCTAATATCCCACAACCACTCTGTGAAGTCCTCATGGATGCTGTTTACAGGGACATGCAAAAAAAAAAAAAAAAATTGTGGTCCAGCTTATGTCTGCTGAGATGGTTCGGATCAGGTTTGTGTCGTGCCTCTCTAGAAACATCACCCTTTGAGGACAGCCTTGTCCCTCAGGATCCCTCCCTGTGTCCTCCCTGCCCCAGGAAGGGTATCTAGCTGACCCTTGGTACTTCTCTGCCCACATTCTCTGAAGACCTTTTTCTTATAACTCAAGCCAGGGGTTAGTTCTGAGTGATTTCCTCCATTTTGACAATTCAAATAGAAGTTACAAAGGATATTCAGATCATTTCAATCCCACTACCTTTGCCCTTTTCCCTGGGAAACATAGCTCTTGAGGAACATGCAAACTGTTCCTTCAGATTTTTTGCTAGTAGTAAATATATTTCTCTTCATTATTTTATTTCCCTGATTTTTGTTCAAAGAAACCTACAAATGCAGTGAAGTGTTACCTGTCAATCAAGTCATCAGCTTAGCAAATGTCTGGCAGCAAAGAAACATGAAACGAAGCAGCTACAGTGTAATTTTCTGATCAGTCTATTAGACATTTGTTCATTTGAACACTTTGTACCTCTCTTCTGCTATGTCATCTGGCAAGAGCAGACATCTGAAAATTATATTCTTTCACCAGATATAAAGTCTATAGCACTCATTAAAATATTCATGACAAGAAACACTCTGGTCAATTGGTGAAATGCTGTTACAGTTAAAACATAAATCACCACCATGCCATTACTGTGGTGTGGAGAACTTAATGGACTTGCAGTAATTTGTGAGTAAATACAAAGAACAGGAACACTGTGATAAGCTCAAAGCAGCTGAGAGCTTCTCCTGTGTAAATGAGAAATTGTGTGCAGATAAGTCTGTAGAAAATTTTGTAAAGAAATTACCAAAAAGTGAAAACCCCCTCCAATTACAAATGAACTAGCTTAGGTACAAGCTCAGGTGCTGCAGGGAGCACAACAGAGAGTGCAAAATCCATGCAGGACTGGAACTCCCAGGCTGTCAGCCCTACCTGAGCTCTGCCAGCTGGGTCTCAGAGCAAAGAAAATCCAGACTGATTTTCCTACATGAATGGCAATCACTGCCATGCACACCCTACAAATCCCCACCCCAACTGGGGAAATGCTTACAGAGCACTAATTGAAACAGCCATTGGGTATTTCAGGTAAAAAACCCATCAATCTCACTATTGCACTTAAAATAAAGATCTTCTAGACTAAAGACAGCATATTCTGGAGCAGGAAAATCTTTCCTGTATTTGAAAAAAGCAGAGAAGACACAAAAGAAAGGTAAATTTCCATGGCAAAATCCAGCAATTTCACCTGGAACTAGCCATGTGGGGAAGGCCAGGACTGATGCTTCTTCCACAAGTGCATTTTATACTCTCAGTATTATCAGCTGTGACAGTGACTCGAATTAAAGCCATGAAAACATGAATGAACCCATGTCCTGGGTTTGACCAAAAGCCCAATGAATTCTGTAAAATTACTTCATGGACTCCTGGTGTTCAGCTCAGGCTTTTGGCAAGGCTGGTGCTAGGATACATATACAAAATGATTCAACAAGCTCATTAAAAAGGACCCAGAAACACTCAAACCCCTCTCCCCAAACAACAAACCCCCAAACTTCCCATTCTAGATTTCCTTCAGTGCACAAATGCCTTTATAAACAATTGTTTTTACAATTTTATGTAGCACTCAACTATCACTATCCTGAATAGTAGTTTAAAAATCCCACCATTTTTGTCTGATTTATCTACTCATCATAATGATTTATAGATCATTTCTCCTCTGAAGTTAATCTTGGGAAACATTTAGATACTCTTTGGAAAATGCTCAGCTGACTATGGAAATCTCTAATTTCTAGATCAACAGAGGACTTTGCATGCCTGGTTAAGTCTGGAACTATCTGTTCCTAATTTGTTTCTCCAGCTGAATATTTATTTGATTCCCAGCCTGTTTCAAAGATGTTTTTATACATATTGTCATCAAGGAACTGGGATGCAAAATGAGAAACTCCTACTTTGTCTTGCTGTGTGTTGCTACTAAACCACTCAGTTATTTCACCTTCCAGTTCTGCTCTGAAGAACAGAGAGGGCCTAACCTTGGAAAAGCTCCTTAATTCATTTTGAGATGGGTGTTTAGTTGCTAAAGAGCAGCAGCCTGCTGCAGCACTTCCATGGGTGGAGACTTGCTAAAACAGTTTTTGCATCTCTTTTCATACTGAGTGGCAAGTTCCTGACCTTGAACTCTGCCAGGTTATTGTAGCAGAAAAGTTGGCAGTTTTAGGAGGAAGGTTAAGTGATAAAAATAAGAAGATCAACAGAGATGGAAAGAGAAGTGATAAGGCAGAAAATGAAAATAAAATGGAAGAGAGTCTTTAAAGAGAGCTGGTGCTGGATTATCAGAGGCAGAGTCAGTGGGGTCACCCTGCCTGCACCCTGCCCTGGGCTGCACCCTGCCCTGCCCGTCCCAGGGAATCTGTATGCACAGGCAGCCACAGGCAGCTGATTAATTCAGCTACTGCTATAAACTAGGAAATAAATTGTTCCATTAAAAAAAGATATTTTAGCATCAGCTATGATCAGTGAACCTCTTGCTCTAATTTTTCTCTTCTTTCCATTTGCCATGCGTCCTTCTCCAGCTCTGTCCAGGACAATTTAATTACCCGCAGTGAGCGATTGCCACAGAGCTGCAGGCAATGTGAGGAATCAGTTTAAAAGTACAGTGGCTCATGTGCAACTCCTGCTGCTGCAGATTACTGCACCGAAGATTACAAGTCACCCAGAAAATCCCAGAAGAGAACATCATCAGGGTTTAAACAGAGTATGAAAATTGTAGGTTCACATTCTAACGTGTTTCTTATTGGATTCGATCTGCCATGAGAGACCCAGCATAACTCGTGTCTTCTATGTTACCTCACACTCAGCTGTGGAGGAGTCAGGCTCTGTTTGGAGAAGGGTTATAAATAAAGCTGTCAGAAGCCTGTCCCCACAGGGCCATTCGTTTGTCCATACAATGACAACGGTAATACTCTCTTTTCAACAGCTTTTTTCCATAAATGTGGACAGGATTTTGAGCTCACATGAAGTCCAGCCAGTCAGAAATTGTAGCCAGGTCCTGCGGTGCTATTTATCCTTGTCACTGCATCCTCAGCATTTCAGAAGTGAAGATCCAGCTGCTAATTAAAGCAAGAGTTACCCTTCAAATTAACATATAACCCAAGTTATCTGCACTTGGTGGCCTAATCCTGTTCCCAGAGAACTTTGTGAAAGCTGCCTGACTCCACTGAAATCCTCTCCTGCCCAAAGCTGCATTAGCACATTTGAGGCCACAGTGGGGGCAGGAGAAAAATCAAGGTTATTGTCATCAAGGTTTTGAAGGAAGTGCTCAGGTTCTCTAAGCTACAAACTGGGATGTACCCAGGAATGGCAAATAAGGATTTGGCCCTATTTGAGTAGGTATAGATGTGGTTTTGAATTTATATTTATAATCAAATATAATGAAAGTTGATTAAAAGAAAAACAATGTTTTTTTTTCAAGTTGGCATAGCTGTTATTCATTCTGACTGTCTGGATTTGTAATCAGCTTTATCAATTTAATTTCATTTATGACATGGTTTGTGGCAGCACCTTTCTCAAGTTCAGAGACAGCTGAACTCAGTTAATTAAAGCCTAGGGTTTTCCTTGTGCTTTATTAATACAAGTATCTATATATGGAATTCAGAAAAGGCAGGAAATTGAGATATTTGGGAATGTAGATCTAGCTGTTAGACCATTTGGAGAGGACTACTGACAAGGCTAGGAGAAAAGCCAGACCAAACAAAGCTGAACTTGCCAAGAGAGATCAGTGAAGAATAAACACTGTATGCCTGATCCACTGGAAGAAGTCAGACAGCACAGCAGGCTATCTCCAGCAGTGCACGTGTCTCCCAAAAGCTTGACAAAGAGCTGGCAGTGTTTCAGGATTCCCAGAATGTGCATGCACAAATAAGTAGGTCGTGAACATATTTAAATCAGTTTATCTGTGCAAGCCCTGCCTGCGGAGCCTCCCTGTTTAAGAGCAGCAGGACTCTGCTGCCTGGCTCGGGTGTGCTGTGAAGGAAGAGGGGCTTCAGGAGCTTCACTGCTGCTCTCTGGTGTCATCATGCTCATCCCTTCCTCTCCAGCCACTGGTACTCTCTCACCTTGGTTTGTTTGAGCTAATTGTTATAAAAGGACCTGAAGAAGTCAAGTTGCACTGGTTGCAGACCCAGCCATCTCCTACCCAACTGCTTCAAAGTTAAGAACCACGGCTTAGGGCCAGGGAATGCTGCATGATGGTCCCTGGCACCATCAACAGTCAGTGTGGGTGGCACCCAGCTGCACATGAGGAGTCACCCTATGGGTTCACCCCTTTGATCCATCACCCTATTCCCTCCTGAAGTCCACACATCAGCACTGAGACTTGCCCTCTGAGCAGATTTTAAGGGAACCTTAAAACATCACACATCCCCCCAGCCCCCTGGTTTCTCAGTGGAAGACAATCTGGGATTGCCTCTCAGTGGTCACAGGACATGGCAGAAGTGACGGGGAGGACAAAATGACCAGATGTTTCTCAGTTCCTGGGATGGCAGAGTGAGCTGGGGAATGCTGGGTCAGGATTATTGGCAAACCACATGGCTCATGTGCCACACTAAGCTCTGTGAGCTTGGCAGCTCTGGTTTCTTGTTCTGTGCCTAATGACTCTAATCTGCTCTATCTATCACTGCATCCTTCACAGCAGCAATCACACAGCCCTAAGTGACTTACTCCAGACCTTTACCTTCAGCCACGTGGATATTGACAGATATATTTTTAAAGTGTTACTATTATAAAACAAGGTCAGGGATTATGTTGCCAGATGAAAAGGAAACCACCGCTGAAATGCAAAGCCAAAGAATTCCCACAATTAAGCCAAAAATTCTCATTTATATTTATGGATTCAAAACTAATCACACACCCTTGAAGCCAAAAATCCTAATCAAAATTTGTAGATCCAAAACAAACCCTATTTATATTACACATTTATTTAAAGGAGAAATCTAATCTCAAAGGGATGGGAATGACATGATTGTTAGGACATTGAACTTTCCTTCTTCTCCAAGTTCACCCATTCGACCTTCCCTTGCAGCACACTTAATCAATGCATGCAAATCCTTTTTCACAGCTCTGTTCCCACTTAAATCAATGTTTGCCATTTCCCACCAAATCAAATGATAATATAATTAAGCCCTTCACATTTTTCTAAACTCCGCTCAAGTAGCTCACAAACCTACAGAATGAGTAAAAATTTGGTATGCAGATGGCACAAAGCATGCAGAAGAATGTGGAAAATTAAAAAGCCATTTTCACACATATTTTGACAAAGTACTAATCCTGTTCCTCCAAGAGAGTTGCAGAGAGTCCTGTTCAAGCAAGTCATCACACATTCAGGCCTGTCTCTGAACATCTTCCAAATTCAGGATGACTGGTCAGCACAAGATCAGATTCTGTCCCCTTTCTTCATGCTGGTGCTATCTACCTCCATTTGCTGACCTGGGGATACAAACACCTGCTGATTGTGTGCTGCACCAGGTCCAGAGATGGCAGATAACCCCAGGATTGCTTCAGCAGAGTCATTGTGCAAAGTGGATGCCCCTAGCTGTAGGAAAAATTAAATCTCCAGGATGCTCACCCTGTAGATTCAGAAGACATATTTGAAGGTATTTGTAGCATATTGGAGGGGAAAATAACTGGTCCTGGTTTAACATGTCTGTGTGAACAGCACAACTGGAGGTTTTCCATCTAGATCAAGCCCAGCAGTGTATAAGAAGTACAGGCAGGCAGAACCCAGCAGTGATGAGGTCTGTCAGAGTCACTAGAGTAATCATTTTCCCCCAGCTCCATAGTTAAAAGTGGCATTTCAGGGGAAAAAACTGGCTTGCTGTGACTGGAAGCCACTACAAAACCATTGCTTGCCAGAAGTATATGCAGCCTTGTAATCTCTTTCTAAGTATTAGTTTTGGAAAATGGCTTTAGAGCATCTTCCAAATCTTTGCAAGCCAAGCTTGAGCCCTACAGCAGAGTGCCCTGAGTGCCCTGCCACCCCCCTCTACATTTCACCCTCCTGCTGCAGTGCCCAGCCTTGCTCTGTAAATGCTCCACCATGAGAGGTGCCACATCTGAGGGGCAGTGCCATGGCTGGTGGTGGAAAGCTGCTTTCCCCAGGCAGCCCCCATGGGTGCTGCCCAGCCTGGCACTGCAGAGACAGGATGCAACTCTCTCCTCAAAGCAAGCACGAGGCAATAAACAGGAATAGGAGTTAATAATGCTGCTAAAATGAAGAACTAAAAATAAGATGAAAAGGAGAAGGGAGAAGTTCTGCTGACAGGTTTGCCTTCAGATATGTCCCCTGAAGCACCAGCCTGCACTGGGGGCTGTGCAATGCCCTGGGGGGGGTGGCAGGAGCTGTGCAGACCTGCCTCTGCTTCCCTGTGTGTGCTGCCAGTGGTGGAGCTTCCAGCAATGAGATCCAATGAGCAGCATCTTCACACAGGAGTCTGGAAATCAGAGCTAATCTTTGGGCAAGTCCTGGACTCAGATTTCCACTGTGTTCATTCTAAATCTGTTTGTCCTATCTTTTAGACAGGAAACAATTTGCTGGAGAGACAATTTTGTCATGAATATGTAAAATTCTCCATAGACCCATGGGGGATGTCCTATATCATAATAAGCAAAAAAACTGAGATTAAAGTGTGAAAGTATCATCTCTCTAGTGATGTTACAGGGGTAAGTACATTTGTAAAGCATGTGCACGTATTTATGAATTCATATCAGGACACACACACATATATAGGGTAGGACAGGTTTAGGCTGGATATTGAGAGGAAATTCTCTACTGTGAGGGTGGAGAGGCCCTGGCACAGGGTGCCCAGAGAAGCTGTGGCTGCCCCATCCCTGGAAGTGTCCATGGCCAAGCTGGATGGGGCTTGAAGCAACTCAGGATAGTGGAAGGGGATGGAATGAGATGGTCTTTAGGGTCCCTTCCAACCCAAACCACTCCAGTGCTCTAGAATTCAGATTTCAGGTCTAGATGAGCAGGCAGGTTCCCTGGCATGAACCTCCTGGCCTGTGCTCTGCACTGCGGAAGGGCAGGGTCAGTCAGGGCCTGTCCTTGCTCAGTGAGTGGCCCCTGGGAGCTCTGGTACCACGGCAGGGCAACGTCCCCCTCAGCAGGGACACACCACTGGGCCAGACCTAAGCACTGGGAGAGCAGCAGCACCACAATCCCTGCCCTCATTATACACAAATCTAGTAACCTACTTTGTCAAAAGAGCCCTGAATGAGGTGGGGTGGCTGAGGACCAGAGCAGCAGCTCTCTGTCTCGTACATCTCTGCACTGCCACTTCACCCCATTGAGATGCAGCATAAGAAGCAAGACAGGGAGGAATTTTTCATCTGCCTGGCACAGAGAGACCTTGCTGCTGCTGAAGCTTTGGATTTATTCCCTGCATGAAGACCAGTTTCTTTTCCCGTGGCAGAACAGCCTAGGAGCAAAGTTCTGATGTCCTGGTGCTGTCACCCTCTGGTGTCACCACGCCTGCTGTGAGCCCCCCTCACGGGGCAGGACACAGCCATGCTGCTCTGAATGGCTCTGTCAATGCCATTCCAGCATTCCACAGGCACATCCTGCTCTCAGGGTTCAGTGGAAATCACTGATGCTCTCTTGACTTACATCAGCCACAGCTTAGGGATACTCTACTTTTGGAGAGCTGGACAAGATGCTGGGAACAAAGGGAGGACCACCCAAGGGCCAGAAGAGGGATTGCCAGGGAAGTGACCCTGGGAGAGCCTGACATCCTGGCTATGCAAGCTGGTGACCCCCAAGTCTCTGTTTCCAGATGAGCCGGCAGGTGTCACCTCCCTTGTATTTAAATTACAGACACATATAAACTGTTTGAACCTCTGCTTCCTGAAGTCAAGGAAAAGAAAACAGAACTCACATTTAAGCCTCTTCTCTGGGATGAAATGACTTGCAACATGTAATTGACTTCTGAGATAGCTTTAATGTAGCCTGAAAATTAAGTATTCAAACTTAATTATACACACTGAGGAGCAAACAAAACTGTCTAAATACAATTTTTCTCACAGCAACATTTCCCAGGGATTGAAGGGATATTGTTTTCTTTCAGGCATTGACTGTTGAGATATAAAATTTCTGGACCAAAGCTTCCATGCCAGAGAGTGGATATTATTTGTGAACAAGTAACATATTGCTTGCTTCGTTGGTCACATCTTTCCTATTACAAAAAGACATTATGATAGCTGCTCCAGTGGCAGTCACACAGCTCACATCATTTTCAGTGTCTGAACACTGGGTCAGCTTCCTCTGGAGGTGCTTTGTGCCTCCCAAACACCACGGGGACAACGCTGCTGTGCCAAACACACAATCACACACACAGGGACGTTCAGCAGTTTAAGAACACAGAGAAACCTGTCATTTCCACTACTGCTATACCAGTGCTGCAGCAGAGAAAAAGGCTTTCAGAGGGCCCTACCAGGTCAGAGCAAATCCCTTGGCAGCTGTGGGGCTTTCCTCTGCTGACTTGGCAAAGTTGGAGGACCAGAGGGTTCCTTCTCCTGGTGCCTGGGTCAGCAATGTGAATCCCTCTTCTGGGATTTCCAGGGAGATTCTCCAGGGAGGAGAAAAATCTGGCTTCTGGTGCCCTGCCATGTGCTGCTGGGAGTTACTCTCTGTAAGCTTTTGGCCTGTGGCCCACTTTCATTTTCCTTCTGTCAGAAGATGACTTTCTTGAGTTTGCAAAGATCTCCTGCACGTGCAAAATTTTGAACAAACATTACTTGAAAACTTTTTCACCCAATTTTACTGCCCACATCTCCTGTGATCAGTACAGTCAGGTGCCTATTTTACAGTAAACTGCTATTTTACAGTAAACAAGTATTTTGGTGTAAAAAGAACACCACAAAAGTCAACCTATTAGATGCACTCCACTGTACATAGTAATCCCTTTTTGCTCTAGTCAAGAACAATTTCTAGCTTTCCTAACACCAGAGATTAGGTTCAGAAGCTGTTTGACCTCATGTTTGTGGCCTAGAATACAGCCCCCAAAGCTATTTGGTTTTATGCATATATTCTTTAATTTATGCTGCTGCTGAAGGAAGCCAGAAGGGTCCCCTTCCATGCCTCAAAGTCATGCTCCAAGTTTGGTTTTTTCCACATCCCTGTCTGTTCCAAATACAAGGAAATGCTTCAGAAATGTCTGCTAATCAGTTTTTCCTGCAGTGCCTTTTCAGAACAAGTGATCCAGGACAGTTTTTGCCCATCTGGCTCTTCACAAAAATGTCCTTCCTGGGATGATGGCTAATTAGGCAATATAATAATTTATCCTTCTAATGAACTGATTTACTCAGCAAAGCAAACAGTATGCTGGTGTATGTGTTCATGGATTTATGTAACTGTTTGCACATAGGTATTTCAGTGACTGTGAAATAATTATGATATTGAATTAGCATAAACGTTGCATTTCTCAGCTCACAAAAAGTCTCCTTTTGATTTTGGGGCAAAAAGAAGTGGGAGGATGCTTAAACATTTGAGAATGAAACACACTCATTAACTGTAGCTCAGTTTATGAACTTCAGAGGTTAAGCATTAGCTACAAAAAATCTTTTAATCAAGATGGATCAAGCTTCTCCACTTAAACGCATTATCCAAATTTGCAGTCTTCTCTAGTTAATGAGTCAGTCTGAATTAGCCTTTCAAAAGAATTAAGGGAAAAGAATCAACACTTTGATGGTGTTTGAAGCACAAGTTGAAATAATTGAATCAATGTGTTAAATCTTAGATGGGATCTTTTAATCTGTAAAACAGTGATGGAGAGCTGTGTGACTGAAACCAGATTCAGTGGCTAATTTGGATGAATTATTCTGTGCAGGGAGGTCCCCCTCAATAGCAGCCTATCTGAAAGCAGAATTTGCTTATATTCACCCTGCTTGGAAATGGAACAATTAGGGTTGAAATGTGCCAGTTCTTGCTGGTGCATTCCCCTGTGACTTCAAGATAGATTTTTAGTTTTTAGGTCAAGGCTCATACCTGAATGTGTTGTGAAAACAAGACAGAGAAAGTCTCTTGGGAGTCCATCAGGGAGGGATAATAAAACTTTTATCTTTCCAGGTCTCTGGAGTGAGGTCAGTTAACAGATAGGCTCTCTGCATTCACACTGCAAACCTACTCTGAAGTTTGCCCAGAGCATTAATTTGGGAAATTCCTATAGCAGCACATGAGCAGAAATCCTGTCTGCTCAAAGAGTAGTTTAACGGGACCTATTTTGACTTATAATGGACCAGATCCCCCAAGATTCTGATGAGATCCTGAATGTGTAGGTATAAAAGGAATGTTTGAGCATTTTCCTGCCAGAATAAGTTGAAAAAAGGAGAAGTCATCAATCTCCTGGGTCCTTGTATTAGTCCTTGTCCCCCGGCTGCCCACTCTCTGTGTGAAACTCCCTTTGAAGCAAAGACCACATAACTTTTGTTAGAAATTTCATTAGTGGTCAGAGTCAGTTTCTGTAATTAAGATGTGATGAAACAACAACCAACCAAGCATTTTCTTCCAATAAAGTATAAACTTCAAAGCTATGTATATGCTTAAATGTGACCTGTAAAACCACTCATCCTTTGATGTTCTCCAACTGCAAGTGACTCTACTCAGTGACAAAGCTCAAAGGACAAATAAAAGTGGGCATGAAAACCAGCTCTGAAAAAAGTACAGCTGTGTTCAAGAAGGGATAAATGTTCTCTTTATGGCTGCTGAAAGCTGCAGAAACTCACAGAACACTTCTGAACTAGGAGCTCCTTAAAAGCAGCTTGTTAAACCTGACAACAGGAGCTCTTACCCAAAATGAAATACAGAAAACAGTCGAGTCCAAAGCTGGCCACGGTTGTTCCAGCCACAGGAGGGATGGAGGAACAGCAGCACCACGCTCAGCCCTGGGCATGCCCAAGGCCCTGCACACCTGGGATGGAATCCAGGAGCTGAGGAACGAGCCAGGGATGTGTGTGAGAGAACACACCGAGCTTCTTGGAGATCTCATTCATTCAACAGGTGCCTTAATTCCCTCACTGGTTTCTCCTGTGTTTTATTCCCTCTTCAGTCTCTGAATTGTACCTAATCAGAACCCTGGGCATCCCGGGGTGCCTGCCCTGGGCTGTGAGCTCCTGCTCCTCTCTGTCCCTGCTGGAGCAGGGTGCCCTGAGACATCCCAGGGCAGCAGAGGGGCTGGGGGGGATCTGCCCTGCAGAGGGCATTTGCTGTCCTGGGGACACCAGTGAAGGACAAAGACAAAGCCCCAGGCACAGTTAAAACCAATTTTTCCTTCCAGCAAAAAGAAGGAAAAAGTAAAAAAGGCAGTGGGAAATGCCATGCAGAAGAGAGAAGATCTGAAGAAAACATCACATAATGTAAGTAGATTTTTGTGTGGGAGATATAAGCATTGACAAAATTCACATCTGAATGGAATTTAATTGAAAGATTAAACATAAATCAAGACTCAGAGGCCCAAAAGCAAAAGATATCATGCTTTAAAAGTAGGAAGTCATTCCCTTGCTTAGAGAAGACTGTGTTTAACCATGTGCCTTGTAGTGGCACAGCATGATTAAATTGCTTATAAGAATCTGAGGCCTCATTAACTATGAATTTTTAAAGTTTGTTTTTTATAAGAAGACAAAGCACATGTCAAAGCAAGTACAAGATGGTTATAGCCAATCTCTTTTCCAGCACACACAGATATGCTCCACTGATCACTGACACAAAAAAAAAAAAAAAAAAAAAAAAATAGACTGCACTGGGTTACTGGGTTTTAGAGGTGAGAAATAGAAAAGATCTACTAGGTCAGCTTGCTCAGCTCCCAGTTAAAGTACACAGCTTTTGCCAAGGTTTGTTTACCCAAGTTTCTAGAAAAACTTCCCTTGGATTAAATAAAGTGTTGTATCATGTTCTTAGTAATATCAGTATTCTCCCTGTGCTGAAATAGCTGGATGCACTTCTGTGTGTTTAAAATATTATTGCCCTGGTAGATATGGGTATAAGGTTCCCACAGCCCAAGAGTCCGAGAGCAGCTCACATGGCTCCCTCTAAGAACTCAGCTGGCACTGATAGCCCTCCGTCCTGGTCTCCTGGAGGAGAGGATTTGAGGGATGTTTGGAGCTTGGCAGCTCAGAGAACGCTGAGCAAAGCAAGGCTGAGCAAGGGAGCAGACTCTGGCTGGGGATGGGACCTGCAGCAGAGCTGGTCCCCCCGTGTCCCCCCTGGGGACAGGCAGGGAAATGTTCCAGGTGCTACAGGGGCCTCAAAACAACCCCAGAGCCAAAGAAGGAGGAAATCAGGTGATGAAACCTGCACAAGCACATCCATGGGCATTAGCAGGAGCTTTGCTGAGCACAGCAAGGTAGTGCTCAGAGAGAAAAAAAACCTCAATATTAATATTATATCTTATGGAGTTTTCTTCAAAGCAGCATTGGCTTCAGAGTTAGTAAAAGTATTTTAAATAATTGCTGAGAAGTGCAGGCCACAGTCTGAACCAGGGTTTGATGTCTGAGGGAGTTTCCAGCAGCCCTGGGTGCAGCTCCACAGGTTCCACCTGCCCCAGCAGGTTCCAGGGAATAGTAAAACTGTAATTCTGTTCATTTCAAATTTATTTTTGAACAAGATAGAAGTTGTGAGAGTAAAGAGCTGAACTGTTAGCATGTGATTTCTGTGATTTGATTAATGGAATGCCAGAGGATCCAGGT
This sequence comes from Vidua chalybeata, assembly GCF_026979565.1. Lineage (NCBI taxonomy): Eukaryota > Metazoa > Chordata > Aves > Passeriformes > Viduidae > Vidua > Vidua chalybeata. The sequence goes on along the minus strand of NC_071545.1, from coordinate 5,684,077 downwards.
CTGGACATAATAAGAATACAGAAATTACAATCATGCTTTATGCTGTGAGGGCAATTAGAAAAGCAATGGCATATTTTAGCAAATATTTTATTTATCTATCATGAGAGAAAAAATGGTAACAAAAAAAAATATTGTCTCCCTTAGAAAAGATGGAATTGCAATGAAAATACATTTCAGGATTCTCTTTTCAGCTTTCATATTTCAGCTTTGATGAAGTAAAACTAGTGATAAATTGATATGAGTACAAGTCTTACCTTTCTTTTGGTCACAGGAGACTTGTTTTTTAACAGTGAAAATCTAATATATTTGAGTGAACTACCTTAGCAGGGAATTAGTGCACTGCTGATTGCATATTTTTATAAATAGCAGTTATTAGTTTTCTGTCTGCTTTAACACTGCCAAATTAATCTAACAGTAGATTAATACTGATAGTAGACAAATAATGATAGTAGATAAATAATGATATAAAGTTACAATACAAATGTTACTGTGCAATGACACAAATACCTGTAATCCTAGAAAGGATATTTATGTTGCTGAAATAAGTCATTTTAAGGGTGACTAACTCTCCTCCTGGCCATAGATTTCCCCACCAGTCATAATATTCTTACTAATTGTTACAATTTAAAAACTCTTACCAAAACATCCACAAAACCCCACAGAGTTTTACAGTCATTTCTCTTTAATTTTTTATTCTAAAAAATAAAATCAATTTTGTTCACACCAAAACTCATAACCGAGAATTTCTGCATACCTGAAAGAAAACAATTGTGTGATACAGTGAATCTCTTTTGGCCTATCATACCAAACATATATTAACAGCTCATAAAAATAAGCACATAAAAATGGGTTTGTGTTGCTATTTTTCCTTACAAAGAAGTTCCTCCCAGGTCCATGTGGCAGCAGCTGATCCCAAGGGATGCAGCCAGCAGGCAGATCCAGGCTGGAACATTCTGGCAGGGGAGCAGCTGCTGGCTCACTCCCTCTGCAGGCTCCAGCCTGAGAGTCCCAGGGCTGCTTTGGGCACTGTTAATGCCATCACTCTGCTCCTACACTGCCAACGTGTCTCCTGGCCCTGCCTGTGGCTCTATTGAACAAAAATCTGCATTTCCACAGAATCACAGAATGAACTAGGTTGCAAAAGACCTTTTGAGATCATCAAGTCCAGCCTGTGACCTAACACCTCATCACCTAAACCCTGGCACTGAGTGTCCTGTCCAGTCTTTGATTAAACACATCCAGGGACCACGACTCCACCCCTCCCTGGCACAAGATTCCATTGCCCAATCACTCTTTCAGTGAAGAATTTTTTATTAAGGTCTAACCTAACCTTTTGTGCTGTCCAGACACACTACATTCTCCTGCTGGTCCCTGGGGTCAGGGGAGGGGACAAGCACTCGGGCTGTCCCCAGGGCTGCAGGGAAATGAGATTTGTCACATACCAGGTGCTGCTCACCGCTTCTTGGTGAGACTTCGTGTCCCTGGTGCTCTGCAAAGGTGCACAAGAGGGGCTCAGAGCCTCACCACGGCACAGAGCGTGCCTCCCACACCACGGCACAAATGCTGCCAGCTCCGAGCAACACCAAAGCTCCTGGTCACACTAAGGAGCTGCAGCTTCTTCACTTAGGATGCAACTGATTGCTGTCCCCTGGCACTCCTGCACAAAGTGAGACTCTTCCTGCCATCCCCTGGGGGTGACAGTGGCCAGCAGAGAAGCTGCCAAGGTCTTTCAGTATGGCAGTCTTCACTTGCTGTGACCCCTTGTTCAGCTTGGCTGGGGGAACTGGCAAAATAAGGGACAGGAATGATGGTCTTGCCTGAAAAATAAAGATTTTAATAAAAAAGTAACAAATGTGGAAACTGCACAGCTAAGGGACAAGATCCAAAGACTTGGGGGACGTGGCAAATGCCACAACATATAGGGGTCTTCTGAGGGCAAGGGCCCAAACACGAACACGAACTCGGAACGTGACCTTACATGTGACAGGTGCTGAGCCACCTGAGAGCAAGAACCAAAAACCTGACCACATATGGGATAGTTCTATGAACATATTGACTCCCATGGCCCCACTCTTCTCACCATGACCTGCCTAGGTGTCCCTTTTCCAGTGTCCTGGTTCCCATGGTCTCAGGTTGATGCTGTCTGCATGTGCTGCTGAGCCAGACTATTATTTATCCCAGCTGGATGCGACTCCACACTTCAGATGCCACTCCCCTCACTAAACAGGGCCCTTAAATGCAGTGTCCCAGGATTCATAAAAGCCTTGGACTAGTGTTAGGGATGGGTTATGTCTGCACTGGCTCTCCTGGCCCTGCAGGTAAGGCAGCCTGAGTGCTGGTTTGGCAGAGGCTGAAGGTTCAGCACAGCTGCAGCCATAACTTGGTGCTGGAGTGAATGCTGGTCGTGGTGGGGCCATCAGTGCTCTACAAATACTCTCATCATGGCTCTAGGAAAGTTTTCTTCTTAATCATCTCAGTATCTACTAAAATGAGAATTGTCATGGCAATTAAGACTAATTAAAATAAATAATAAATGATAATAAGAGACCAACATGATCTATTTCAATGCAATGAAATAGAAGGTTTTACTTATTACTCATTATGGCCTAGTTAAATATATTCATTTATCTGGAAATGTAAAAGCCCATATTCCAGAAGGATAGCTACCTCAAAATTTTTATCTCCTTTCTCTCTCTCTTGAAAAGATAAATGCTGTTGTACTCAATCTCTTTGAAAAACTGCTGAAGAAAAAGCCAGGAATAATTAGATCTGATGGGGCTGTAAACATTTCCAGAGAAAAATAGAATCCCCTTCAGAAATCATCAAAGTAATTATTACACTACAGGAGCTGTAAGCTTGAGAACGAAATAAGAGAAGAGTATTTGTTTTGGAGGTTATTCTATTTTGGTCAGAAACTGCTGCATAGCCTGTTTCTTATTTTCCTTTATTAATGTTCTTTGCAGCATGGTATTAACCTCCACTAAACAGTTCCTTCTCAGTCTGCTCTTTGCTGTTCAAAATAAACTGCACCTGTTTCTACTCACATATCACTGTCAGATATTGTGTTGTCTCGATTACAGATGGATTTTTGGGTGCAGGGACACTGCCAGAACCACAGTGACTCACAGGGCTGCTGTTGGGCCTGAGGATGCTGCAGGGCTTGGGGTGAATCTGGGGCTGATGCTGCAGAATGCCATCAGCAACCTCTGCAGGCAGCTGTGGAGCCACAGCACCCCAGCAGTGCCACGGCTCCTGGCTGTGGCTGCAACTCAACCCACAGGGACAGCCAAAGGAGCCATGGAACAAGCTTTTCTCCCAAGAGCAAGAGATTTCAAGGTTGCTCAATTCACAAGAATACATTTTTTTAATGCTATGAACTCTCTTAAAAAATGTGTTTACAAGCTACTGCCAGATATTCAGCACATTTCTGATATCAAGGATTTCAGGACAGAATTTTCAAACAAATAACAAGTTCAGCTACCATAGTCAGGAGGAGCCACCATCAAACCAAGTTTCTCAGAACCTTAGAATACAGTCATTGAAAAGTATCTTTAAAGATCAAATGCACTTTGTCTCTCCCCTAATGGTCACATTTAGATAATATTTTGTGGATTTTCTGATTTCATTCCCACTTGAGCTGAACAAACATGCCCAGACAGACCTGTCTGTCTGAGTCCTTGCTCTGGTATCAAAGGGTCTGTCTGCCTGAGCTTATTGCAACAAATAAAAATCAATGCATTTTAAATGGAAAATCATTTCCACCTGAATTGCTGTAGATACAGATGTGGAAACAACATTAGTCACAGCTTGCTGGATGACAGGCATTTTTGCCTTACTGTTGCTTTGTGACTAACACTTCATGAGCAAATATCTGCTTTCATGCAAATAGAAAGCCTCAATCTCCCCAAGTACATGGAAACCATCATTGCAGAATGGAAATGATTCACATTAATGTACTGCACTTCATAACAGCCCTGTGAGATACAAATTGTCAGATGATAAGGATGTGAGGCACAGAGATTAAATGATTTAACTAACTCCTCTAGACTGCTTTTGACAGAGCCAGAAAATGAACTCCAAATTTTTCAGTCCCCATCCAATATTTTAATCTCAACATTAGTAGCAGCTATATTAGAATAACCTCTCTTCCCAGCACAGTGATAGAGGATGCAATGGTCCATGAGGGATTGCTGCAGATACCAAATCCCCTCTGCAGTAAGGGCTTTGCTTCTTTTCTTTCAATCTGTTCACACACTGGGCATAGCAAGACCAGGCACATAAATACAGCACAGCAGTGTCTGGCCTCCAGCTCTTGGGCCAAGTGTTAAACAATTTTTAATATGTAGATGAGGCTTTGGCTTTCCTTTGAATCTGGCAGATGAGACTTTCAAAAGCATAATGTCCAACAGGATTAGATGGGCCTGGCTCTGCCCTTCACCACAGAGAAACTTTCCAGCAGCTCTTCCCCTGCTCCCAGGAGCTCTCAGTGCCTGTCCCAGCCTCAGCTTTCCCAGCTGTGCAGCAAATTTTGTGGGGCACCACCGTGTGGCTCAGGCCATTTGCCTGCAATTCCCAGTGTCTGTGCCACATTTCTGGCTGCTTCACTGATTGCCTTTCTTCCCTCCCTGTTATTTCTGGGGAGGCAGAAAAGCCCCATTACCCTGGCGTTCCCTGTGGTGAAGGGCCTGCACAGCACAGGGCATGTACAAGTTATCACAAAGAACCCCTGACGTGTTTGTTTTTAAGCCAGTCATTTGGAAAAATAGATTAAGACTTTTTTCAGCTGAAATAGTTCTAATTTATTTCTAGATTGGAGTAACAAGTAAACAGAAATGAACCTGCCAGGTACAATCTCTTCAAAAGAGGTTCAGAAGCTGGGTTTTAATTGTTTTAGTTCTTAAGCAAGCAACATTGGCTACATAAAACTATAAATCACTGGATTTTAATGACTTATGTAATGTTTTTCCACAATGTATGCAGAAAAAGGCAACAGCTAAAATAACTTAAACTGTGGAGCAGCTATTTCTTTATACCATTTATTTCCACTCTTCACCAAAATGAATAAAATTTTCCAGACTACCTTGCTGATATCACGTTCAAGTTCACTGAGCTTGTCTACCTTGAACTTTGTATCAGACCAAGAAATATTTGTAGAAGCCTTTGGAAAACAATGCCCTTGTTTCAGTACATCTACTGAAACTAGCAATGTTTGACTCCAAGAGCCACGGCTCAGTCTCTCACTGATTTGAATAATGTTTAAGTAGTACAATATTTATCAGCCAGTACAAAACCTGTTTTCTTCTAAATTATTTTAATCAATGTCAAGATCTCGGTATTTTGCAGCATTGTTGGCTGCAACATCTTCAGAGCTGCACCAGTTGGAAGGGTTTTTTCTTTTTTTCCTCAAGTAAATAAGCTGGTTTCTAAACCAGCCTGTTTAAAAGCAGGGTATTGATTCAAAGTTTTTGATAGAAAGGTTTCTGGGGACAGACTAAAGAATTAAAAAAAAAAAAAAGAGAGAGACTGAATAAAATGTCTGACCCTCTTGAGCTGCAAAATGGGTGCTTTGACTGAATCCTGCTCCAAAAATATGTTTGAAAGTGTGAGTGGAAAGTGGTATAAAAGTAGAAAAAGAAGAATCTACAAAAGATGTCTCAAATTGAAATTGCCATTCTTCAGCCATCTCTGCTTCTGGAGGCTGCTATATGTAGACTAAAGAATGACATTATGAATCATAAAGTACTTAGAATAAAAATATCAAAGAATTCAGATCAAATAAGTGGTAAGTGCCCTCCAGTAAGATTAAATGGAATTCTCTTTTGACAATTACAGTTCAAGAGTACAGCAAACATTTTATGCAATTCTATGATAATTTTGCAATAGATGGTTATCAAATAAGTTTTTATTCTCTAGATAAATTTATTTCAAAGAGATTGTTGCCAAAACACCTTTTTATTTCCTTTTCTGCTCGCTTATAAAGAATCTCAAAAGATCCATTCTTTAGACTTAATCAAATTGTTCAATGTTGAAAAGGAATCAGGAAAAAATTCTATAAAATGTGGGATTAGTTATGACTAATAACCTGAACAGAAATTCAAAGTGATGAGCCACTGGTATGTCTCCCAACATGTATGAAACTTACTGTCTGAAGTGTCACAGCATTTTCAGAATGATGCTGGTTTGAGAGCAAGCTTTGCTTTTTAAAAGGCACATCTAAAGACATTTATAAAGAGCATATTTTAAATAAGAAACATTCATGAATTACTTATAGTACAATTTTCTATGCCATAGTCTGTTTGTATGGAGCAAAATTTTAAATCTAAACAATCGAGGAACTTTGTGGTATCCCAGTTTTGTGCCTTTATTCTCAGCTAAATCTGTTTGCATTAGTGGAGTTTGGCTTATTTGGTCAAAGCAATTACAATTTATAGAGGCATCTTTTGTACAGTTTCTGGAGAAAATAAATCAACTTGCAGTAGATTAGAAGGTTGAGGTGTTCAGCACTGTCCATAGTCCCAATGGAGAAGCAGTCTGCATACCAAGGTAGGAAAATATTAATAATTTAGGGAACCCACTCCAAAGACCAAGGTGCCTGCTATTTTTACTGTCACAAGTGAGCAGACTTTGAATAAGTTGAATTCATGCTTAGAAACCTGCTTCAACACTTCAAGATCAAATGGTTGAAATAAAAATATTGTAATCAGCAGTAGGTTACAATAAACTGTCTTTCACTGGAATAGATGAAGAGTAAGTCAGTAAGTCAGATCTTACACTGAAATGTCAAATGACAGCTGACATCATTCACCACAGAATTGAAAGCTGCTCATAACACAAGAACAGAAATTTAATTTCAACCTATTTCAATGTAAATTGATCTTTAAGGGTCATTACCTAAAATAATCTTTAGAAATGTGGTTCTAAACATGCCCAGAAACAGCTATTGGATTCTTTGCAAATGACATCTTTACTTGATGGAGGGAAGTTTACATAACCTGATACAAGAGCTGCTCACAGCCCTGGTAAAATTAATGCACAGGGGTGTCATTTTCAACCCAAAAGGTTTCTTAGTTTTGTATGTTATGCAGGGACAACAGTGGAGGATTTGATTAAGTTACTACTTTACCATCTGTAAATAAGGGTTCAAAGCTACATCCTATGCACACACCTCCTGCATAATCTATAGCAAAGGCATGTGGAGGCCTGACTGAAAAACAGAACTCTTTTCTCAGGAACCTTTGAAGGGGAATTTTGTCTCTTCTCTAGCATATTCTCACAATTTTCAAACCTTCTGATTTTTTAAACAAACTGCTAGAAGTTATGCACGCCAACAATGTTTACACCATGGAGTATCTTCCCTTGTTATGACTTTAACTCAGGTTTGGCTGTGTCCCAGAAACAGACCAGGCCTTCCTCCCTGCACAGGTAATTAGCAGCAGCCTAATTTCTCAGGAGAGAAATCTTAGTCAGTGCTGGGACCCATCAGGTCCAGACACAGGCAAGCATGTAAGCCTAGAAGACATCAGAGAAATGGCTGTCATATATTGTTCTGAAAACTTAGCAGGAAGCGCTTGTTTACCTCCCAAAATGAACAGAGAAGAGCCCCTGGTGGCTCTATCACACTGCTGGCAAACAGAAAGAGAGAGGGGGAAATAAATCTGCCCTGCGTGTGCTTGGCACTGTGCAATTCACAGCTGAAAGCCTGTGGCAGAGACAGCAATGAACCGTTCAGGTCACAAACGAGATCTAAATGAGACCCGCTGCTGGATTTTTAACTTTCAGCATACAGAAAAAGAGGACAGGAAAGACACCAGTCTCTTAGACAGCTCCAAATCTGCTGGATCTGGCCAACAAGCTGGATCCTTGGATGAAGGCCACAGCTCCTTGCCAGTACTCTGAGTCCTTGGCACTGCTCTGGGCTGGGGCAGCCGGGCACCCTCTGTGCTGGGGCTCGCTGCAGAGAGGAGCAGGGCAGAGAGCTCTGTCTGTGAGTCCTGCTGTAACCCAGCAGAGCAGGGCAGGGCACAGAGCTTTGTCTGTGAGTCCTGCTGTAACCCAGCAGAGCAGGGCAGGGCACAGAGCTTTGTCTGTGAGTCCTGCTGTAACCCAGCAGAGCAGGGCAGAGAGCTTTGTCTGTGAGTCCTGCTGTAACCCAGCAGAGCAGAGCAGAGAGCTTTGTCTGTGAGTCCTGCTGTAACCCAGCAGAGCAGAGCAGGGCACAGAGCTTTGTCTGTGAGTCCTGCTGTAACCCAGCAGAGCAGGGCAGGGCACAGAGCTTTGTCTGTGAGTCCTGCTGTAACCCAGCAGAGCAGAGCAGGGCACAGAGCTTTGTCTGTGAGTCCTGCTGTAACCCAGCAGAGCAGGGCAGGGCACAGAGCTTTGTCTGTGAGTCCTGCTGTAACCCAGCAGAGCAGGGCAGGGCACAGAGCTCTGTCTGTGAGTCCTGCTGTAACCCAGCAGAGCAGAGCAGGGCAGAGAGCTTTGTCTGTGAGTCCTGCTGTAACCCAGCAGAGCAGAGCAGGGCACAGAGCTTTGTCTGTGAGTCCTGCTGTAACCCAGCAGAGCAGGGCAGGGCACAGAGCTTTGTCTGTGAGTCCTGCTGTAACCCAGCAGAGCAGGGCAGGGC